>NW_027142486.1:0-585000 GCF_026170545.1 Melanerpes formicivorus | reverse complement strand
TAATATAATTCTTTTCCTCTTCTATCTCTCGTCCCTCTCTCTCTCTCTCTCTTTTCTCCCTCTCCCTTCTTATGTCCACTTTATTTATTAAATAGTCTAGCTGTTGATACTTTGGCCTCGTTTGTGCCTTTAATTTCACAACACGGGAATATTTAAAAGAACTGTGTCTCCGGACCGAGACATCTAATGTCTCTGGACCATGAGAGGAAGGAAGGAAGGAAAGAAGGATAGAAGGAAGTAAGGGAAGAAGAAGGAAGGAAGGAGAGACGGAAGGAAGGAAGGAAGGAAGGAAGGAAGGAAGGAAGGAAGGAAGGAAGGAAGGAAGGAAGGAAGGAAGGAAGGAAGGAAGGAAGGAAGGAAGGAAGGAAGGAAGGAAGGGAGGAAGGAAGGAATGGAGGCATGGAGGATGGGAGGGAGGAAGGAAAGGAAGGAAGGAATGAAGGAAGGAAGGAAGGAAGAAGGAAGGAAGGAAGGAAGGAAGGAAGGAAGGAAGGAAGGAAGGAAGGAAGGAAGGAAGGAAGGAATGGAGGCATGTAGGATGGGAGGGAGGAAGAAAGGAAGGAAGGAATGAAGGAAGGAAGGAAGAAAGGAAGGAAGGAAGGAAGGAAGGAAGGAAAAAAGGAAGGAAGGAAGGAAGCGAGGAAGGAATGAATGAAGGAAGAAAGGAAGGATGGAAGGATTGGCGGGAGGTATGAAGGGAGGGAGGAAGGAAGGAAGGATGGAAGGAAGGATGGAAGGAAGGAAGGTAGGCAGGAAGGAAGGAAGGAAGGAAGGAAGGAAGGACGGAAGGAAGGAAGGGAGGGAGGGAGGGAGGAAGTGAGTGTGGTGCGTTGGAAGGGTAAGGTCAAGAAGCCTCTTCCCTCCCCCCTGTAAAGTAAGGGGAAAGAAAAATTGAAGGGAAAAGGGAAAAAACAACCTCACAAGCTGAATTAGCAAAGCAGTGGAGCTTTATATTTACAAAGCAATGTAGGATATGCAGGGGAATGTGTACAAATTTACAACATTTACAATATATACAAAGATATACAATAAAGTAACACAGAAATGAGAGTTCCCCCCTCTGCCGAGGGTGTTCCCCACCTCCTCTCTCCCCTCTCTCCCCCCTTTCCCCAGAGTGGGATAGAAAGAGAAAGAAAAGAGAGAAAAAAAAAAAATTAGAGGCAGTTTTGTGGTAAATTGGAAAGGAGTTAATACAGGCCTGGGATCTTATCGGCTTCAAGGCCGAAGCCTTGGCAGAAAGCCCAGCACAGAAAGCTGTTGCCTGAAGAAGAGGCGGGAAGCAAGACTGAAGATAAAAGTGCTGGAGTGCCCAGTTCACTCCCAGTTCAGAAGGTGCTTCCTCCCACTTCACCAATGAAATTAGTTTAGATTATCCTTTCCGTTTACCAACTTCCGTCCACCATATTCCCTTTCTTAAGGGGACAACATCAACCGGTCACAGTCCACCCCTTCTAAACAATTTCATTGGCCGTTCATACTGTCCATCCAATCCAAAACGATATTTACAGTTCGTGAGCAAAGTTCATAGTCCATTCCGGCTATGCTCAGATGTAGATGATTCAAAAGTCCAAGAAAATCAGAAAATGAGAAAAATGGAAAACAGTTCATTTCTTCGCCGGCGAAGCAAAGAAAAGGGAAACAGGGATTCTCAGGGTCTCTTAGTTGACTCAGGGATCTCAGGGTTCGTGCACCGTAGATTCCTCGTTGATTCTTCCTCTGGGCGTGATGTAGCTGTACAGCAGTTTGAAATTAACTTCTTTCAGCTAAAGTTAAATTTCTTTGTGGAACACACTGAATTTCACCATTCTCTTGCATTACCCAATAAGTGTGACCCGGGACCTTCAGCTGAAACCACCCCTCGGATGGGCTTAGCCTCTCCTGAGGGCAAAAATACCCAAACAGTTTTACCTAACAGGTTCTTTTCTCTAACAACAGGAACTCTATCACCTTCTACTTTCCGTAGCAAATCTGAATGTGCAGGTCCAGCTCGGTTCACTGAACCTCTACTATTTACCAGCCAGGTTGCTTGTTGTCGTAGTTTGGGCTGGGTGCCCTCTGCTACGGGGTGCTTCCTGTGTCCAGAAGTCCAGCCCAGTGGGTGGACACAGGAAATTAGGTTATTTCCTACCATGATCCCTTGCACCACTATAAGTTTTGTGGCGGGGGTCTGGCACTTCCTCTTTTCTTCCTCCTCCGTCAGTCGGTAACATGGGGGAGAGATCTCCTGGCCTTGGGCCTTGCTAGGCCCAGGCCACGGGGGGATGGGCAGTCTCAGATCTGGCCAGCTGAGACTAGCCTAGCAATGGGAGGGGGAAGAGGGAGCCCTGGGGGTCTCGGGTGTACCCCCAGGTAGGGATGGGTTTCTCTGGGTCTGTTTTGGGTTCTTTTCTCTCGTCACTGTATCTCTAGTTCTCTGCACGCACTCACTGTTCTATTTAAACTTTCCATCACCTTTGCAATCCGTTTGTTTGAGTCATTATTTCTGCGCGTGGTGGGGAGGGGGGGGGCTTGCCCCAACCCATTACACTTGTGCTAAATGTTTTTCCCAGTTTTTCAAAGATCCACCCCCCATGGCTTTGAGAGTGGTCTTCAACAAACCGTTGTAGCGTTCAATCTTCCCTGCAGCTGGTGCATAGTAGGGAATGTGGAGATATCCACTCAATACCGTGCTCTTTTGCCCAGCTCTTTACGAGGTTGTTCTTGAAATGAGTTCCGTTGTCTGACTCAATCCTCTCTGGAGTTCCGTGTCTCCACAGGATCTGTCTCTCCAGACCCAGAATGCTGTTGCATGCAGTTGCATGTGGAACTGGATAAGTTTCCAACCATCCAGTGTTTGCCTCTACCATAGTAAGCACGTATTGCTTACCAGAACGAGAACGTGGTAGAGTGATGTAGTCAATCTGCCAAGCTTCACCATACTTGTACTTGGACCATCTGTCACCATACCACAAGGGATTAAGACGTTTTGCCTGCTTAATAGCAGCACAAATGTCACAGTCATGGATGACTTGCGTGATAGCATCCATGGAAATGTCTATGGATCTGTCACGAGCCCATTGGTATGTTGCATCTCTGCCTTGATGTCCTGACGAATCGTGAGCCCACCGAGCTAAGAATATCTCACCTCGGTGTTTCCAGTCGAGATCAAGATTAGAGTCCATGTCTACTTGAGAAACTCTTGCAGCTAGATCTGCCTGGTGGTTGTGTTGCTTTGTTCCTCAGTAGCTTTGCTCTTAGGAATGTGAGCATCGATGTGTCTCACTTTCACTGGAATTCTCTCGATTCGATCAGCAATGTCCTGCCATAGGTTGGCTGCCCAAATGGGTTTTCCTTTCCTCTGCCAACCACTCTTCTTCCAGTTCTTTAGCCAACCCCACAGAGCATTGGCTACCATCCATGAGTCGGTGTAGAGATACAGCTTTGGCCATCTCTCACGTTCAGCCACGTCGAGAGCTAGCTGGACAGCTTTTACCTCTGCGAACTGACTGGATTCTCCTTCTCCATCTTTCACCTTTGCAACTCGGCGTGTTGGACTCCACACTGCAGACTTCCACCTTCGCTTGTTTCCAACAAGACGACAGGAACCGTCTGTGAACAGAGCATATTTCTTTTCATCATCAGAAAGGTCATTGTAAGGAGGAGCTTCCTCAGCACGAGTTACTTTCTCCTCTGGAGGTTTAGCACAGTTGATACCTTCAGGCCAACTTGAGATCACCTCCACTAGACCAGGCCTTTCAAGATTTCCCATTCGAGCTCTCTGTGTTATCAGAGCCATCCACTTAGACCATGTTGAGTCTGTGGCATGATGTGGTGTGGATCCTTTGCCTGTTGAACATCCAATTTAAAACTGGTAGTCTGGGAGCTAGAAGAAGTTGTGATTCAGTTCCAATCACTTCAGAAGATGCTTTCACTCCTTCATAGGCAGCTAAAATTTCTTTCTCTGTTGGAGTATAATTAGCCTCTGAACCTCTGTAACCTCGACTCCAGAAACCAAGAGGTCGTCCACGTGTCTCCCCTGGAGCTTTTTGCCACAAGCACCAGGTTGGACCATTGTCACTTGCAGCTGTGTACAAAATGTTCTTAATGTCTGGACCATCTTGGACAGGTCCCAGACCCATTGCTTGAACTACCTCTTGCTTTATCTGGTCAAAGGCTGCTTGTTGTTCAGGTCCCCAGTGGAAATGGTTTCTCTTTCGAGTCACATCATACAGAGGTTTCACAATCTGACTGTATCCAGGAATGTGCAGTCTCCAAAATCCCACTATCCCTAAGAAACGTAGGGTCTCTTGCTTGTTTGTGGGACTTGCCATGGTAGAGACTCTATTTACCACATCCACTGGAATGTGTCGGCATCCATCCTGCCACCGCACTCCAGAAACTGAATCTCTGTGGTAGGTCCTTTCACCTTGTCTCGCTTGATGGCAAAACCTGCATTCAGAAGAATGTCAATGATTTTGTTACCTTTCTCGAAGACTTCCTCAGCAGTTTTGCCCCAGACGATGATATCATCGATGAACTGGATGTGTTCTGGAGCACCGCCTTTCTCCAGAGCATCGTGGATCACTGCATGACAGATGCTTTGAGCTGTGGATCCAGCCCATTGGCAGGCCTGTTGAAGGTGTACTGGATTCTTCTCCAGGTGAAAGCAAACTGAGGCCTGCATTCCTCTGCTATGGGAATAGAGAAAAATGCATTAGCAATGTCTATGGTAGCATACCATTTGGCCTCTTTGGATTCCAGCTCATACTGTAGTTCCATCATGTCTGGTACTGCTGCACTCATAGGTGGTGTCACTTCATTCAGGGCTCGGTAGTCTACTGTCAGACGCCAGTCTCCATTCTGCTTCCGCACAGGCCACACTGGACTGTTGAAAGGTGAATGAGTTTTGCTGATGACTTTCTGACTCTCCAACTGACGAATCAGATTCTGAATGGGCAACAAAGAGTCACGGTTGGTTCTGTATTGTCTGTGGTGCACAGTCTGAGAAGCAACCGGCAATTTAATGTCCTGTATCTTATGTTGTCCCACAACTGCAGATTCATCAGAAAGTTCAGGTCTGGCAGATAGCTTTAATTTTTGTCCATCGATTTCTACTGAAGCTACTCCAAAAGCCCATTTGTAACCTCTAGGGTCTTTGAAAACACCCTTCTCTCAGAAAATCAATTCCCAAAATACAAGGTGCATCAGTGTCCGGTCACAACTGTATGCTTCCTCCATTGTTTACCAGTTAAACTTATATTAACCTCTACCTTACTTAACTCTTGAGATCCACCAGTGACTCCCAGAATAGTTATAGACTCTGATCCCTGATAATTTGATGGTATTATGGTGCACTGAGCTCCTGTGTCAACCAAGGCCCTGTACTTCCGAAATTGCGAAGTGCCAGGCCACTGGATGTACACATCCCAATAGATTCTGTTATCTCTGTTATCCCTCTCCTCCCCCTGGCGGGAGGCAGGGCACCCCTAGTTATGGGGAACATGCGCACATGTGCATTGCACATAGTTTGCAGGGTTATAACTTTGCATGTTATAACTGGAGCCACTGTTGGAGCCATAAGAGTCGTTCTGGGGAACTGTGGAAGTAACAGCTACCCTTCTGGTATTGCTACCTCGGGTTCTGCCACTTTGCAATTCCCTCAGTCTCCTGAAAAGATTAGAAGTTGGTTGGCCATCCCAGCGGTTCATGTTCTCACCAAACTGATCACGCAGAGTTATCCAAATAGTTCTACGTGATTGCCCTGGTGGTCTGTTTTGGAACGACCTGTTTTGGAATGACCTGTTTTGGAATGACCTCCTTGGAGGACGTGTATTCCTCACAGATGAGACTTGTACCCACCTGGAGGAAGAATTGAAATTATCCTTCTGTGCCAATTGGGACATGGAATTTCTAAATTCATCCTTTAATTCCCTTATGCAATTCTGTATATCACCAGACAGAGTTTCAATGGCTGAAACCAAAGAACCACGTGTCATGCTATCCTCCAATTGTCTCATTTGATCACTGAATTGGCCAACCGTGGGAGAAGCTCCACCATAACTTCTTGACACAATTCTGCTTGCCAGAATGTTTGCATAATTAGAAGGAGCAAGTTTGATGATCTTTTTAGCAAGACCAATACCCACAGGAATGTCATCAGGATTCAGAGTTTCATGTTCACCATAGAGTAGCTCTCTAACAGCAAATTCTCTCAAGCGCTTAATTCCCTCATCTATGGTAGTCCAGGGTTTAGGATTCCAGGGAAGATCATCTCGGGAAGGGTATCTCAGGGCAACCACCATTAAAAGGCGTATCCACAGATTAACCTTACCGAGAGCTTCGCCTAGATGTCTATCTATTCCATTGTCCCTCGAGAGAGTTCCTAACTGAGCTGCTGACTTGTCTCCAACTGTTAGAGCTGAAGCACCTGTATCATAACACCTACTAAGCCAAGCTAGAACTGGCTCCTTATCTGCCCTGGTGAAATCTTTACGGACATTTCGCAATTCCTCCCGTGGAGAAGAACACTCCAAAATATCATCTTCATCTTCATCTCCCTGAATTCTTTGCCCATAAAATCCTGCTGTCATTCTCCTAAGGATCTCTTTAAGCTGAGAACCACCTTTGCCAGCTGCCTTCCTAACTTCATCTCTATCCTGCTTTGATCTCACTAGGTTAGCTAGATCTTTAAAACAAACCTTCTCTTCCTCCTGAGCAGGATCTTTTAGAGTAGAGGGCCCCTCACCAGGATCAGTCTCCACCTCTTCTTCTCCATCTTGGGCCTTTCCACCTCTAGTCTTTAAAGGAGCCACCTTAACTGGAGCTGTGTTTGCATTTACAGCCACCTTAATAGAAGCTGACAGGTCCTGAGATAGATCAGCTGCTGGGGCAGTGACTTCCGGTCCCACCGAGGGAGTGGGTGGAAGTGACGTTGCTCCATTACTGGCCGACGGAGAAGAAGAAGAAGGAGAAGGAGTGGGAGAAGGAGTAGGCGCCATGTTGATACCAGCCGATGCCCTTGGCTGCTTGCTAGAATCAGCAAAGTCATTTAGAGCTGCCTTACCAATTAACTTTTTAGCCTTCTTTTTAACTGACACGGGTTCTCCACAGTCCTCGTCACTAGATGACTCTGGGACTGATCGAGAGCCACGGCGTTTTCTTTTTGATCTAGTTTTAATAACAAAACACGCCCTGGACACCTTTCTCTCTCGCCGCAAAGAGACCAGCAGATACACGTTAATTATCACTGACAGCAGGATTATACACATGAAATAAATCACCTTTGGATCCCAGGCATCACCTAAAGTTACTGTCTCCTCAGGCGGAATCTTAAAACTCTTTATCTCAGTTGGGAGAGTGGTGGAGGTAACATTCCTGTATCTCACTGGCCACAGGAAATTAATACATTTTCCATACCATAATTTAACTCTATACATAACCCACATATAAATTGTCCGCACCAAATATTTACCCAGGTAATCCAAAATCAAACCCAAACAATATCTGTAAATCAGAGCCCCAAAAATTGAAAAGAACAATCGCTCCACAAACCACAATACCTTCATGTTTGCTAATTCAGCTAGAAAAACACTAAATCAATCAAGTAATAAATTAAACTAATTATCTGCCCCACGTTGGGCGCCAATAAAAAAAAATGTGGTGGGTGGAAGGGCAAGGCCGAGAAGCCTCCTCCCTTCCCCCTTGTAAAGTAAAAGGGAAAAAAAAATTGAAGGGAAAGGAAAAAAAAACTCGCAAGCTGAATTAGCAAAGCAGTGGAGCTATATTTACAAAGCGATGTAGGGTTTGCAGGGAGATATTTACAAATTTACAATATCTACAATATATACAAAGATATACAACAGAGTAACACAGAAATGAGAGTAATCCCCCCTCGGCAGAGGGGTCCCCCACCTCCTCTTTCCCCTCTTTTCCCCCTTTCCCCAGATTAGGTTAGAAGAGAGAGAGAGAGCGAAAGAAAGAAGTTAAAAGCAGTTTTGTGTTAATTGGAAAAGAGTTAATATACAGGCCTGGTATCTTGTTTTCAAGGCCGGGGCCTTGGCAGAAAGCCCAGCACAGAGTTAGCTGCAGAGCTGCTGCACCATGCAAAGGCGGAAGCAAGACTGACAGAGAAGTGCTGGAAATGTCCAGTTCACTCCCAGTTCCGAAGGTGCTTCCTCCCACTTCACCAATGAAATAGTTTAGATTATTCCTTCCGTTTACCAACTTCCGTCCACCATATTCCCTTTCTTAAGGGGGCAACGTCAACCGGACACAGTTGGGTACGCCAATAAAAAAAAATGTAGTGGGTGGAAGGGTAAGGCCAAGAAGCCTCCTCCCTTCCCCCTTGTAAGGTAAAGGGAAAGAAACTTGAAGGGAAAGGAAAAAAAAACCTCACAAGCTGAATTAGCAAAGCAGTGGAGCTATATTTACAAAGCGATGTAGGATTTGCAGGGAAATATTTACAAATTGACAATATCTACAATATATACAAAGATATACAACAGAGCAACACAGAAATGAGAGTGACCCCCCTCGGCAGAGAGGGGGTTCCCCACCTCCGCTCTCCCCTCTCTCCCCCCCCTTTCCCCAGAATGGGATAGAAAGAGAAAGAAAAGAGAGGAAAAAAAATGTTAGAAGCAGTTCGTGTTAATTGGAAGGGAGTTAATACCGGCTGTTATCTGGTCTGCAAGGCCGAGGCCTTGGCAGAAAGCCGAGCAGAGAAAGAGAGCTGCTGCACCGTGGAGAGGCGGAAGCAAGACTAAAGATAGAAGTACCAGAGTGCCCAGTTCACTCCCAGTTCACTCCCAGTTCCGAAGGTGCTTCCTCCCACTTCACCAATGAAATTAGTTTAGATTATTCTTTCCGTTTACCAACTTCCGTCCACCATATTCCCTTTCTTAAGGGGGCAACGTCAACCGGCCACACTGGGGTTGGGCTGGGGCAGGGCCGGGGCTGGGGCTGGGATGGGGGCTGGGATGGGGATGGGGCTAGGGCTGGGGCTTGGGCTGGGGCAGGGCTGGGCCTGGGCTGTGGATGAGGCTGGGGTGGGGCTGGGGCTGGGTCCAGGGCAGGGCCTGGGCTGGGGCTGGGGCTGGGCCGGGGCAGGGCTGGGGCAGGGGCTGGGCTGGGGCCGAGGGTGTGGCTAGGGCTGGGGCTGGGGCTGAGGGCAGGGCTGGGGCTAGGGCTGAGGTAGGGGTAGGGCTGGGGCTGGATTGGGGCCAGGGCTGGGGCAGGACTAGGCTTGAGGCTGGGCCTTGGGCTGGGGCTGGTTTGGTGCAGGGCTGGGGCTGGAACCAAGGCATGGGCAGGGCTGGGGCTGGGGCTGGAGCCAGGGCTAGGGCAGGAGCCAGGGCTGGGGCAGGGCTGTGGCTAGGCTGGGGTAGGGCCTGGGGCTGGGCTGGGGCTGGGGCTGAGGACAGGGCTGGGGCTGGGGGCTGGGATGGGGCAGGACTGGGCCTGGGGCAGGGGCACGGGCCGAGGCTGGGGACAGGGCTAGGCCTGGAGCTAGGGCAGGGCTGGGGCCAGGCTGGAGCTGGGTTCGGCTCAGGGCTGGGGCTTGGTCCAGGGCTGGGGCTGGGCTGAGGGCACGGCTGGGCTAGGCCTGGGGCTGGGGCAGGGCTAGGTTAGGGCTGGGCTGAGGCCGGGGCTGGGTCCGGGCCTGGGGCTGGGCTGAGGGCAGGGCTGGGCTAGGGCTGGGGCTGGGTCAGGGCTGGGCTAGGGCTCGGCTGGGGCAGGGGCTGGGTCCTGGGGTTGGGGCTGGGCTGGGGCTGGAGCTGGGCTGGGGCAGTGCTGGGGCTGGGCTGTGGCTGGGCTGGGACCAGGACTAGGCTGGGGCAGGGACTGGGGCAGGGCTTGGGCTGGGGCTGGGGCTGGGGCTGGGATGGGGCAGGGCTGGGGCTGGGGCTGGGCTGGGGCTGGGCAGGGGATGAGGCTGGGGTTGGGCTGGGGCTGGGTCCAGGGATGAGCTGGGGCTGGGGCTGGGGCTGGGCTGGCGCCGAGGGCGGGGCTGGGGCAGGGCTGGGGCTGGGGCTAGAACCAAGTCTTGGGCAGGGCTGGGGCTGGGGCTGGGGCTGGGCAGGGCTGGGGCTGGGCATGGACCGGGACAGGGCTGGGGCAGGGGCTGGGCTGGGGACGAGGGTGGGGAAGGGCTGGGGCTGGGCATGGACCGGGACTGGGCAGGGGTAGGGCCGGGGCTGGGGGCTGGGCTGCGGCTGGGGCTGGGGCTGGGGCAGGGGTTGGGGCCGGGGCTGGACTGGGGATGAGCTGGGGCAAGGCTGGGGCTTGGGCTGCGGCCGGGGCTGGGCTGGGGCTGAGCTGGGGGTGGGGTGGGGGCTGGAGCAGGGCTAGGACTGGGCTGGGTGCTGGGCTGGTGCTGGGGCTGGGTGCTGGGCTGGTGCTGGGGCTGGGCTGAGGCCTCGTACTGGGCTGGGGCTGGGATGGGGCCGGTTTTGGGGCCGGGGCTGGGGCAGGGCTGGGGCTGGGCTTGAGCCGGAGCTCGGGTCAGGGCTGGGGCAGGGCTAGGGCAGGGACTGGAGCAGGTCTGGGGCTGGGCTGGGGACGGGGTCTGGGGCCGGGGCAGGGGGCACGGCTGGGGCTGGGGCTGTGGCCAGGGCTGGAGTAGGGCTGGGGCTGGGACTGAGGGCAGGGATGGGGCAGGGCTGGGGCTGGGCTGGGGCCGGGGCTGGGGCTGGGCTGGGGCTGGGGCAGGGCTGGGGCTGGGCTGGGGCTAGGGCCGGGGCTGGAACCAAGGCTTGGGCAGGGCTGGGGCTGGGCTCGGGCCGGGGCTGGGGCTGGGCTGGGGCTGGGGGCTGGGTCCGGGGATGGGGCAGGGCTGGGGCTAGGAATGGGGCTGGGGCAGGACTGGGGCAGGGCTGGTGGCAGGGCTGGGGCTGGGCTGGGGCTGGGGGCTGGGGCCGGCGCAGGGGGCACGGCTGGGGCACGGCTGGGGCTGGGCTGGGGCTGGAGGCTGGGGCCAGGGCTGGGTCTGGGGCTGGGGGCAGGGCTGGAGGTGGGGGCTGGGTTGGGGCTGAGCAAGGGCTGGGGAACGGCTAGGGCTTGGGCCGGGGCTAGGCTGGGGCTGGAGCTGGGCTGGGGGCAGGGCTGGGGCTGGGTTGGGGCTGGGGCTGGGGCAGGGCTGGAGCTGGGCTGGGGCTGAGCTGGGGGAGGGGCCGGGGCTGGTGCAGGGGCTGGGGCTGGAAGCAAGGCTTGGGCAGCGCTGGGGTAGTGACGGGGCTGGGCTCGGGCCGGGGCTGGTGCTGGGTTGGGGCTGGGGCAGGGCTGGGGCCAGGGCTGGGGGCAGGGATGGGGCAGGGCTGGGGCTGGGGCTGGAACCAAGGCTTGGGCAGGGCTGGGGCTGGGGATGGGGCCGGGGCTTGGGCAGGGTTGGGGCTGGGCTGGGGCCAGGTCTGGGGCAGGGCTGGGGTTGGGCTGGTGGCAGGGCTGGGGCAGGGCTGGAGCTGGACTGGGACGGGGCCGGGTCTGGGCTGCGGATGAGCTGGGGCTGGGCTGGGGCCGGGGCTGGGGCAGGGCTGGGGTTGGGCTGGGGCTGGGGTGGGGCTGGGGTAGGGGCTGGAGCAGGGCTAGGGCTGGGCTGGGGCTGGGCTGGGGCAGGGCTGGGGTTGGGCTTGATCCGGGGCTGGGCTGGGGTTGGGCTGGGGCTAGGGCCGGGGCTGGGCTGGGGGCTGGGTCCGGGACTTGGGCAGGGTTTGGGCTGGGCTGGGGCCAGGTCCGGGGTTGGAGGCTGGGGCCGGGGCTGGGCTGGGGCTGGGCTGGGTCTAGGGCTGGGGCTGGTCTGGTGCTGTGCTGGGAGTGGGCTGGGGACTAGGGCTGGGGCAGTGCTGGGGCAGGGCTGGGGCAGGGCTGGGGCTGGGCTGGGGGCTGTGGCCGGGGCTGGAACCGGGACTTGGGCAGGGTTGGGGCTGGGCTGGGGCCAGGTCTGGGGCTGGAGGCTGGGGCCGGCGCTGGGCTGGGGCTAGGCTGGGTCTAGGGCTGGGGCTGTGCTGGTGCTGTGCTGGGGGTGGGCTGGGGACTAGGGCTGGGGCAGGGCTGAGGCAGGGCTGGGGGTGGGCTGGGGGCTGTGGCCGGGGCCGGGGCTGGGATCGGGCCAGGTCTGGGGCTGGAGGCTGGGGCTGGGCTGGGGTTGGGCTTGAGCCGGGGCTGGGCTGGGGCTGGGGCTGGGGCCGGGGCTTGGGCAGGGTTGGGGCTGGGCTGGGGCCAGGTCTGGGGCAGGGCTGGGGTTGGGCTGGTGGCAGGGCTGGGGCAGGGCTGGAGCTGGACTGGGACGGGGCCGGGTCTGGGCTGCGGATGAGCTGGGGCTGGGCTGGGGCCGGGGCTGGGGCAGGGCTGGGGTTGGGCTGGGGCTGGGGTGGGGCTGGGGTAGGGGCTGGAGCAGGGCTAGGGCTGGGCTGGGGCTGGGCTGGGGCAGGGCTGGGGTTGGGCTTGATCCGGGGCTGGGCTGGGGTTGGGCTGGGGCTAGGGCCGGGGCTGGGCTGGGGGCTGGGTCCGGGACTTGGGCAGGGTTTGGGCTGGGCTGGGGCCAGGTCCGGGGTTGGAGGCTGGGGCCGGGGCTGGGCTGGGGCTGGGCTGGGTCTAGGGCTGGGGCTGGTCTGGTGCTGTGCTGGGAGTGGGCTGGGGACTAGGGCTGGGGCAGTGCTGGGGCAGGGCTGGGGCAGGGCTGGGGCTGGGCTGGGGGCTGTGGCCGGGGCTGGAACCAGGACTTGGGCAGGGTTGGGGCTGGGCTGGGGCCAGGTCTGGGGCTGGAGGCTGGGGCCGGCGCTGGGCTGGGGCTAGGCTGGGTCTAGGGCTGGGGCTGTGCTGGTGCTGTGCTGGGGGTGGGCTGGGGACTAGGGCTGGGGCAGGGCTGAGGCAGGGCTGGGGGTGGGCTGGGGGCTGTGGCCGGGGCCGGGGCTGGGATCGGGCCAGGTCTGGGGCTGGAGGCTGGGGCTGGGCTGGGGTTGGGCTTGAGCCGGGGCTGGGCTGGGGCTGGGCTGTGGCCGGGGCAGGGGCTGGGGGCAGGGATGGGGCAGGGCTGGGGCTGGGGCTGGAAGCAAGGCTTGGGCAGGGCTGGGGCTGGGCTGGGTCCGGGACTTGAGCAGGGTTTGGGCTGGGCTGGGGCCAGGTCTGGGGTTGGAGGCTGTGGCCGGGGCTGGGGCCGGGGGCTGGGCTGGGGCAGGGCAGGGGCAGCGCTAGGGCCGAGGCTGGGGCTGGGCTGGGGCCAGGGCTGGGGCAGGGTTAGGGCATGGTTGGGGGTGGGGGATGGGGCAGGGATGGGGCTGTTCTGGGGCTGCGGCTAGGCTGGGGCTGGGCTGGGGGCTGGTGCCAGGGCTGGGGTAGGACTGTAGCAGCGCCAGGGACGGGGTTGGGGCTAGGCTGGGCTTAGGGCTGGGTCTGGACTGTGGCTGAGCTGGGGCTGGGTTGGGGCTGGGCTGGGGGCAGGGCTGGGCCTTGGGCTGGGCTGGGGCCGAAGCAGGGCTGGGGTAGGGCTTGGGCCGGGGCTGGGGCTGGATTGGGGCAGGGCTGGGAGCTGGGCTGGGGCTGGGGCAGGGCTGGGACTGGGGCAGGGCTGGGCTAGAGCTGGGCTGGGGCCGGGGATGGGGCCGTGAGTGGGGCTTGGCTGGGGCCTGGGCTGGGGCCAGGGGTGGGGCTGGGGCTGGGGCAGGGCTGGGCCTGGGCTGGGGCTGGGGAAGGGCTGGGGCTGGGCTGAGGGCAGGGCTGGGGGAGGGCTGGGGCTGGGGCCGGGGCAGGGCTGGGGGAGGGCAGGGGATGGGGGCTGGGATGGGGCAGGACTGGGGCTGGGACAGGGCTAGGACCGGAGCTGGGGCAGGCCTGGGGCCGGGCTGGGGCTGGCTTTGGGGCAGGGCTGGGGCTGGGTCCAGGGCTGGGGCTGGGCTGGGGCTGGGGCTGGGGACAGGGCTGTGGCTGGGGCTGTGGCTGGGGTGAGGGCAGGGCTGGGGCAGGCCTGGGGATGGGGGCTGGGCTGGGGTCAGAGCTGGGGCTGGGCTGGGACTGGGGCTGGCTTCGGGGCATGGCTGGGGCTGGGTCCAGGGCTAGGGCTGGGGCTGGGGCAGGGCTGGGCTAGGGCTGGGCTGGGGCCGGGGCTGTGGCTGGGGCTGGGCTGTGGCAGGTCTGGGACTGGGGCTGGGCTGGGGCTGAGGGAGGGGCTGGGCTGGGGTCTGGGCTGGGCCTGGGGCAGGGCTGGGGTAGGGCTGGGCGCAGGGCTGGGGCCGGCGCTGGAACCATGTCTTGGGCAGGGCTGGGGCTGGGCTGGGGGCAGGGCTGGGGCCGGGGCTGGAACCAAGTCTTGGGTGGGACTGGGGCTGGGCTGGGGGCAGGACTGGGGCTGGGGCTGGGGCTGGGGCTGGGGCCGGGGCTGGGGCAGGACTGGGGCAGCGGCAGGGGCTGGGTCCAGGGCTGGGGCTGGGCTGTGGCTGGGACTGGGCTGGGGCAGGGCTGGGGGCAGGGATGGGAGTGGGGCTGGGCAGGGGCCAGGGCTGGGGCCGTGGGTGGGGCTGGGGCTGGGGCTGGGGCTGGGCTGTGGCTGGGGCTGGGGCAGGGCTGGGCTAGGGCTGGGGCCGGGGATGGGGCCGGTGCTGGGAGCAGGGCTGGGACTGAGGTTGGGGCCGGGGCTGGGGCTGGGCTGGGGGCAGGGCTGGGGCCGGGGCTGGAACCAAGTCTTGGGCAGGGCTGGGGCTGGGCTGGGGGCAGGGCTGGGGCAGGACTGGGTCTGGGCTGGGGCAGGGCTGGGGCAGGACTGGGGCTGGGGCAGGGCTTGGCTAGGGCTGGGATGGGGCCGGGGATGGGGCTGGGGGTGGGGCAGGGCTGGGGCTAGGCTGGGGCTGGGGCTGGGCGGGGGGCAGGGATGGGGATGGGGCTGGGCTGGGCTGGGGGCAGGTAGGGGCTGGGTCCAGGGCTGGGGCAGGGCTGGGGCTGGGCTGGGACCGGTGCTGGGCTGGGGTAGGTCTGGGGCAGGGCTGGGGCTGGGGCTGGGGCTGGGGCTGGGAGCACGGCTGGGACTGAGGTTGGGAAAGGGGCTGGGGCTGGGTTGGGGCCGGGGCTGGGGCAGAACTAGGCTGTAGGCTGGGACTTGGGCTGGGGCCGGGCTGGCGGCAGGGTCCGGGGCTGGGCTGGGGGCAGGGCTGGGGTAGGGCTGGGGCAGGGCTGGGGCCAGGGCTGGGAGCAGGGCTGGGACTGAGTTTGGGGCTTGGGCTCGGGCTGGGCTGGAGCCGAGGCTGGGACCGGTGCTGGGGCTGGGGCTGGGCTGTGGCTGGGACTGGGCTGGGGCAGGCCTGGGGGCAGGGATGTGGCTGGGGCTGGGGCCGGGGATGGGGCCAGTGCTGGGAGCAGGGCTGGGACTGAGGTTGGGGCCGGGGCTGGGGCAGAGCTAGGCTGGAGGCTGGGCCTTGGGCTGGGGCTGGGCTGGGGGGAGGGCTGGGGCCGGGGCTGGAACCAAGTCTTGGGCAGGGCTGGGGCTGGGGCTGGGGCTGAGGCTGGGGATGGGGCAGGGCTGGGGCACGGTTGGAACTGGGACTGGGCAGGGGCTTGAGTTGGGGCTGGGGTGAGGGCGGGGCTGGGGCAGGGCTGGGGATGGGGGCTGGGGGCTGGGATGGGGCAGGACTGGGTCTGGGGCAGGGTCCAGGGCTGTGGACAGGGCTGGGGCCCGGCTGGGGCTGGGGCTGGGCTGAGGGCAGGGCTGGGCTAGGGCTGGGGCTGGGGCAGGGCTTGGCTAGGGCTGGGCTGGGGCCAGGGCTGGGGCCGGGGGTGGTGCAGGGCTGGGGCTAGGCTGGGGCTGGGGCTGGGCTGGGGGTAGGGATGGGGATGGGGCTGGGCTGGGCTGGGGGCAGGTATGGGGCTGGGTCCAGGGCTGGGGCAGGGCTGGGGCTGGGGCTGGGGCTGGGCTGGGTCCGAGGCTGGGGCAGGGGCTGGGGCGGGGACAGGACTGGGGCACCGTTGGAACTGGGACTGGGCTGGGGCTTGGGTTGGGGCTGGGGTGAGGGCAGGACTGGGTCTGGGGCAGGGTCCGGGGCTGTGGACAGGGCTGGGGCCCGGCTGGGGCTGGGGCTGGGCTGAGGGCAGGGCTGGGCTAGGGCTGGGGCTGGGGCAGGGCTGGGCTACGGCTGGGCTGGGGCCGTGGATGGGGCCGGGGGTGGGGCAGGGCTGGGGCTGGGGCTGGGCTGAGGGCAGGGCTGGGCTAGGGCTGGGGATGGGGCAGGGCTGGGGCTGGGACTGGGACAGGGCTGGGGCTGGGCACAGAGCTAGGTCTTGGGCTGGGGCTGGGCTGGGGTAGGTCTGGGGCAGGGCTGGGTCTGGGCTGGGGCAGGGCTGGGGCAGGACTGGGGCTGGGGCAGGGCTGGGGCTGGGGACAGGGCTGGAGCCGGGGCTGGGGCTGGGGCTGAGACTGGTGCTGTGGGCTGGAAAGTGCTGGGGGCTGGGAAGTGATGGGGCTGGGGCAGGGCTGGGGCAGGGGGCTGGAACCAAGGCTTGGGCAGGCCTGGGGCTGGGGCTGGGGCAGGACTGGGGCAGGGCTGGGCTGGGGGCCGGGCTGGGGCTAGGGCACTACTGGGCTGGGGTTAGGGCTGGGGCAGGGGCTGGGGCTGGAGCTGGGCTGGGACTGGGCTGGGGTCAGAGCTGGGGCTGGGCTGGGGCTGGGGCTGGGTAGGGGGCAGGGATGGGGCCGGGATGGGTCTGGGCTGATGGCAGGGCTGGGCTAGGGATGGGGATGGGGCAGGACTGGGGCAGGGCTGGGGCCAGGCTGGGGCTGGTGCTGGGCTGGGGCAGGGCTGGGGCAGGGCTGGGACTGGGGCAGGGACTGGGGCTGGGGCATGACTGGGCTGGGGATAGGGCTGGGGCTGGGCTGGGGGCAGGGATGGCGATGGGGTTGGGCTGGCCTGGGGGCAGGGATGGGGCTGGGGCTTGGGCTGGGGCAGGGGCTGGGGCTGGGGCTGGGGCTGGGCTGTGGCAGGTCTGGGACTGGGGCTGGGCTGGGGCTGAGGGAGGGGCTGGTCTGATGTCTGGGCTGGGCCTGGGGCAGGGCTGTGGCCGGGGCTGAGGCATGGCTGGGGTAGGGCTGGGAGCTGGGCTGGGACTGAGGTTGGGGCCGGGGCTGGGGCTGGGCGCAGGGCTGGGGCCGGGGCTGGAACCAAGTCTTGGGCAGGGCTGGGGCTGGGCTGAGGGCAGGGCTGGGCTAGGGCTGGGGCTGGGGCAGGGCTTGGCTAGGGCTGGGCTGGGGCCAGGGATGGGGCCGGGGGTGGTGCAGGGCTGGGGCTAGGCTGGGGCTGGGGCTGGGCTGGGGGTAGGGATGGGGATGGGGCTGGGCTGGGCTGGGGGCAGGTATGGGGCTGGGTCCAGGGCTGGGGCAGGGCTGGGGCTGGGCTGGGGCAGGGCTGGGGCAGGACTGGGGCTGGGGCAGGGCTGGGGCTGGGGACAGGGCTGGAGCCGGGGCTGGGGCTGGGGCTGAGACTGGTGCTGTGGGCTGGAAAGTGCTGGGGGCTGGGAAGTGATGGGGCTGGGGCAGGGCTGGGGCAGGGGGCTGGAACCAAGGCTTGGGCAGGCCTGGGGCTGGGGCTGGGGCAGGACTGGGGCAGGGCTGGGCTGGGGGCCGGGCTGGGGCTAGGGCACTACTGGGCTGGGGTTAGGGCTGGGGCAGGGGCTGGGGCTGGAGCTGGGCTGGGACTGGGCTGGGGTCAGAGCTGGGGCTGGGCTGGGGCTGGGGCTGGGTAGGGGGCAGGGATGGGGCCGGGATGGGTCTGGGCTGATGGCAGGGCTGGGCTAGGGATGGGGATGGGGCAGGACTGGGGCAGGGCTGGGGCCAGGCTGGGGCTGGTGCTGGGCTGGGGCAGGGCTGGGGCAGGGCTGGGACTGGGGCAGGGACTGGGGCTGGGGCATGACTGGGCTGGGGATAGGGCTGGGGCTGGGCTGGGGGCAGGGATGGCGATGGGGTTGGGCTGGCCTGGGGGCAGGGATGGGGCTGGGGCTTGGGCTGGGGCAGGGGCTGGGGCTGGGGCTGGGGCTGGGCTGTGGCAGGTCTGGGACTGGGGCTGGGCTGGGGCTGAGGGAGGGGCTGGTCTGATGTCTGGGCTGGGCCTGGGGCAGGGCTGTGGCCGGGGCTGAGGCATGGCTGGGGTAGGGCTGGGAGCTGGGCTGGGACTGAGGTTGGGGCCGGGGCTGGGGCTGGGCGCAGGGCTGGGGCCGGGGCTGGAACCAAGTCTTGGGCAGGGCTGGGGCTGGGCTCGGGGCAGGACTGGGCCTGGGGCAGGGGCTGGGAGCACGGCTGGGACTGAGGTTGGGAAAGGGGCTGGGGCTGGGTTGGGGCCGGGGCTGGGGCAGAACTAGGCTGTAGGCTGGGACTTGGGCTGGGGCCGGGCTGGCGGCAGGGTCCGGGGCTGGGCTGGGGGCAGGGCTGGGAGCAGGGCTGGGACTGAGGTTGGGGCTTGGGCTTGGGCTGGGCTGGAGCCGAGGCTGGGACCGGTGCTGGGGCTGGGGCTGGGCTGGGGCTGGGACTGGGCTGGGGCAGGGCTGGGGGCAGGGATGTGGCTGGGGCTGGGGCCGGGGATGGGGCCAGTGCTGGGAGCAGGGCTGGGACTGAGGTTGGGGCCGGGGCTGGGGCAGAGCTAGGCTGGAGGCTGGGCCTTGGGCTGGGGCTGGGCTGGGGGGAGGGCTGGGGCCAGGGCTGGAACCAAGTCTTGGGCAGGGCTGGGGCTGGGGCTGGGGCTGAGGCTGGGGATGGGGCAGGGCTGGGGCACGGTTGGAACTGGGACTGGGCAGGGGCTTGAGTTGGGGCTGGGGTGAGGGCGGGGCTGGGGCAGGGCTGGGGATGAGGGCTGGGGGCTGGGATGGGGCAGGACTGGGTCTGGGGCAGGGTCCGGGGCTGTGGACAGGGCTGGGGCCCGGCTGGGGCTGGGGCTGGGCTGAGGGCAGGGCTGGGCTAGGGCTGGGGCTGGGGGCAGGGCTGGGCTAGGGCTGGGCTGGGGCCAGGGATGGGGCCGGGGGTGGTGCAGGGCTGGGGCTAGGCTGGGGCTGGGGCTGGGCTGGGGGTAGGGATGGGGATGGGGCTGGGCTGGGCTGGGGGCAGGTATGGGGCTGGGTCCAGGGCTGGGGCAGGGCTGGGGCTGGGCTGGGGCTGGGGCTGGGGCTGGGCTGGGTCCGAGGCTGGGGCAGGGGCTGGGGCGGGGACAGGGCTGGGGCACCGTTGGAACTGGGACTGGGCTGGGGCTTGGGTTGGGGCTGGGGTGAGGGCAGGGCTGGGGCAGGTCTGGGGATGGGGGCTGGGGGCTGGGATGGGGCAGGACTGGGTCTGGGGCAGGGTCTGGGGCTGTGGACAGGGCTGGGGCCCGGCTGGGGCTGGGGCTGGGCTGAGGGCAGGGCTGGGCTAGGGCTGGGGCTGGGGCAGGGCTGGGCTACAGCTGGGCTGGGGCCGGGGATGGGGCCGGGGGTGGGGCAGGGCTGGGGCTGGGGCTGGGGCTGGGCTGAGGGCAGGGCTGGGCTAGGGCTGGGGATGGGGCAGGGCTGGGGCTGGGACTGGGACAGGGCTGGGGCTGGGCACAGAGCTAGGTCTTGGGCTGGGGCTGGGGTGAGGGCAGGGCTGGGGCAGGGCTGGGTCTGGGCTGGGGCAGGGCTGGGGCAGGACTGGGGCTGGGGACAGGGCTGGAGCCGGGGCTGGGGCTGGGGCTGAGACTGGTGCTGTGGGCTGGAAAGTGCTGGGGGCTGGGAAGTGATGGGGCTGGGGCAGGGCTGGGACTGGGTTGGGGGCAGGGCTGGGGCAGGGGGCTGGAACCAAGGCTTGGGCAGGCCTGGGGCTGGGGCTGGGGCAGGACTGGGGCAGGGCTGGGCTGGGGGCCGGGCTGGGGCTAGGGCACTACTGGGCTGGGGTTAGGGCTGGGGCAGGGGCTGGGGCTGGAGCTGGGCTGGGACTGGGCTGGGGTCAGAGCTGGGGCTGGGGCTGGGTAGGGGGCAGGGATGGGGCCGGGATGGGTCTGGGCTGATGGCAGGGCTGGGCTAGGGATGGGGATGGGGCAGGACTGGGGCAGGGCTGGGGCCAGGCTGGGGCTGGTGCTGGGCTGGGGCAGGGCTGGGGCAGGGCTGGGACTGGGGCAGGGGCAGGGACTGGGGCTGGGAGATGACTGAGCTGGGGATAGGGCTGGGGCTGGGCTGGGGGCAGGGATGGCGATGGGGTTGGGCTGGCCTGGGGGCAGGGATGGGGCTGGGGCTTGGGCTGGGGCAGGGGCAGGGCTGGGGCTGGGCTGGGTCCGAGCTGGGCTGGGGTAGGGCTGGGGCAGGGCTGAGGCTGGGGCTGGGGCTGGGGCTGGGGATGGGGCTGGGGCTGGGCTGGTGCCGAGGTTGGGGCTGGGGCTGGGGTTGGGGCTGCGGACAGTGCTGAGGCTAGGGCTGAGGTAGGGGTAGGGCTGGGGCTGGATTGGGGCCAGGGCTGGGGCAGGACTAGGCTTGAGGCTTGGCCTTGGGCTGTGGCTGGGTTGGGGCAGGGCTGGGGCCAGGGCTGGATCCAAGGCTTGGGCAGGGCTGGGGCTGGGGCTGGGGCTGGGGCAGGGCTGGGCCTGGGGCTGGGGCTGGGGCTGGGGCTGGGGCTGTGGCAGGGCTGGGGCTGGGCTGGGGCTGTGGCAGGGCTGGGGCTGGGTGCATGGCTGGGGCTGGGCTGGGGGCAGGGCTGGGCTAGGGCTGGGGCTGGGGCAGGGCTGGGCTACGGCTGGGCTGGGGCCGGGGCTGGGGCTGGGCTGTGGACAGGGCTGGGGCTGGGCTGGGGCTGGGGCTGGGCTGAGGGCAGGGCTGGGGAAGGGCTGGGGATGGGGGCTGGGATGGAGCAGGACTGGGGCTGGGGCAGGGGCCGGGGCTGGGGACAGGGCTAGGGCCGGAGCTGGGGCAGGGCTGGGGCCGGGCTGGGGCTGTCTTCGGGGCACGGCTGGTGCTGGGTCCAGGGATGGGGCTGGGCTGAGGGTAGGGCTGGGCTAGGGCTAGGGCTAGGGCTGGGGCTGGGGCAGGGCTGGGCTAGGGCTGGGCTGGGGCCGGGGCTAGGGCTGGGGCTGGGTCCAGGGCTGGGGCTGGGCTGTGGCTGTGGCTGGGGCTGGGCTGTGGCAGGTCTGGGGCTGGGGCTGGGCTGGGGTCTGGGCTGGGCCTGGGCTGGGGCCGGGGCTGGGAGCAGGGCTGGGACTGAGGTTGGGGCCGGGGCTGGGGCTGGGCTAGGGGCAGGGCTGGGGCCGGCGCTGGAACCAAGTCTTGGGCAGGGCTGGGGCTGGGCTGGGGGCAGGGCTGGGGCCGGGGCTGGGGCCGGGGCTGGGGCAGGACTGGGGCTGGGGCAGGGCTGGGGCTGGGGCTGGGGCAGGACTGGGGCTGGGGCAGGGCTGGGGCTGGGGCTGGGGCTGGGGCAGGGCTGGGGCAGGGCTGGACCTTGGGCTGGGTCTGGGCTGGGGGCAGGGCTGGGGCTGGGCCTGGAAACAAGTCTTGGACAGGGCTAAGGCTGGGACTGGGACAGGGCTGGGGCTCGGACTTGGTCCAGGGCTGGGGCTGGGCACAGAGCTAGGGCTTGGGTTGGGTCTGGGGTGAGGGCAGGGCTGGGGCAGGGCTGGGGCAGGGCTGGGGCAGGACTGGGGCTGGGGCAGGGCTGGGGCTGAGGCAGGGCTTGGCTAGGGCTGGGCTGGGGCCGGGGATGGGGCTGGGGGTGGGGCAGGGCTGGGGCTAGGCTGGGGCTGGGGCTGGGGCTGTGCCGGGGGCAGGGATGGGGTTGGGCATGGAAACAAGGCTTGGACCGGGCTGGGGCTGGGACTGGGACAGTGCTGGGGCTGGGACTGGGTCCAGGGCTGGGGCTGGGCACAGAGCTAGGGCTTGGGTTGGGTCTGGGGTGAGGGCAGGGCTGGGGCAGGGCTGGGTCTGGGCTGGGGCAGGGCTGGGGCAGGACTGGGGCTGGGGCAGGGCGGGGGGCAGGGATGGGGATGGGGCTGGGCTGGGCTGGGGGCAGGTAGGGGCTGGGTCCAGGGCTGGGGCAGGGCTGGGGCTGGGCTGGGGCTGGCTTCGGGGCAGGGCTGGGGCTGGGTCCAGGGCTGGGGCTGGGCTGAGGGTAGGGCTGGGACTGGGTCCAGGGCTGGGGCTGGGCTGTGGCTGGGGCTGGGGACAGAGCTGTGGCTGGGGCTGTGGCTGGGGTGAGGGCAGGGCTGGGGCAGGGCTGGGGATGGGGGCTGGGCTGGGGTCAGAGCTGGGGCTGGGCTGGGACTGGGGCTGGCTTCGGGGCATGGCTGGGGCTGGGTCCAGGGCTAGGGCTGGGGCTGGGGCAGGGCTGGGCTAGGGCTGGGCTGGGGCGGGGGCTGTGGCTGGGGCTGGGCTGTGGCAGGTCTGGGACTGGGGCTGGGCTGGGGCTGAGGGAGGGGCTGGGCTGAGGTCTGGGCTGGGCCTGGGGCAGGGCTGTGGCCGGGGCTGAGGCATGGCTGGGGTAGGGCTGGGAGCTGGGCTGGGACTGAGGTTGGGGCCGGGGCTGGGGCTGGGCGCAGGGCTGGGGCCGGGGCTGGAACCAAGTCTTGGGCAGGGCTGGGGCTGGGCTCGGGGCAGGACTGGGCCTGGGGCAGGGGCTGGGAGCACGGCTGGGACTGAGGTTGGGAAAGGGGCTGGGGCTGGGTTGGGGCCGGGGCTGGGGCAGAACTAGGCTGTAGGCTGGGACTTGGGCTGGGGCCGGGCTGGCGGCAGGGTCCGGGGCTGGGCTGGGGGCAGGGCTGGGAGCAGGGCTGGGACTGAGGTTGGGGCTTGGGCTCGGGCTGGGCTGGAGCCGAGGCTGGGACCGGTGCTGGGGCTGGGGCTGGGCTGTGGCTGGGACTGGGCTGGGGCAGGGCTGGGGGCAGGGATGTGGCTGGGGCTGGGGCTGGGGCCGGGGATGGGGCCAGTGCTGGGAGCAGGGCTGGGACTGAGGTTGGGGCCGGGGCTGGGGCAGAGCTAGGCTGGAGGCTGGGCCTTGGCCTGGGGCTGGGCTGGGGGGAGGGCTGGGGCCAGGGCTGGAACCAAGTCTTGGGCAGGGCTGGGGCTGGGGCTGGGGCTGAGGCTGGGGATGGGGCAGGGCTGGGGCACGGTTGGAACTGGGACTGGGCAGGGGCTTGAGTTGGGGCTGGGGTGAGGGCGGGGCTGGGGCAGGGCTGGGGATGGGGGCTGGGGGCTGGGATGGGGCAGGACTGGGTCTGGGGCAGGGTCCGGGGCTGTGGACAGGGCTGGGGCCCGGCTGGGGCTGGGGCTGGGCTGAGGGCAGGGCTGGGCTAGGGCTGGGGCTGGGGCAGGGCTTGGCTAGGGCTGGGCTGGGGCCAGGGCTGGGGCCGGGGGTGGTGCAGGGCTGGGGCTAGGCTGGGGCTGGGGCTGGGCTGGGGGTAGGGATGGGGATGGGGCTGGGCTGGGCTGGGGGCAGGTATGGGGCTGGGTCCAGGGCTGGGGCAGGGCTGGGGCTGGGCTGGGACCGCCTCTGGGCTGGGGTAGGTCTGGGGCAGGGCTGGGGCTGGGGCTGGGGCTGGGCTGGGTCCGAGGCTGGGGCAGGGGCTGGGGCGGGGACAGGACTGGGGCACCGTTGGAACTGGGACTGGGCTGGGGCTTGGGTTGGGGCTGGGGTGAGGGCAGGGCTGGGGCAGGTCTGGGGATGGGGGCTGGGGGCTGGGATGGGGCAGGACTGGGTCTGGGGCAGGGTCTGGGGCTGTGGACAGGGCTGGGGCCCGGCTGGGGCTGGGGCTGGGCTGAGGGCAGGGTTGGGCTAGGGCTGGGGCTGGGGCAGGGCTGGGGCCGGGGATGGGGCCGGGGGTGGGGCAGGGCTGGGGCTGGGGCTGGGGCTGGGCTGAGGGCAGGGCTGGGCTAGGGCTGGGGATGGGGCAGGGCTGGGGCTGGGACTGGGACAGGGCTGGGGCTGGGCACAGAGCTAGGTCTTGGGCTGGGGCTGGGGTGAGGGCAGGGCTGGGGCAGGGCTGGGTCTGGGCTGGGGCAGGGCTGGGGCAGGACTGGGGCTGGGGCAGGGCTGGGGCTGGGGACAGGGCTGGAGCCGGGGCTGGGGCTGGGGCTGAGACTGGTGCTGTGGGCTGGAAAGTGCTGGGGGCTGGGAAGTGATGGGGCTGGGGCAGGGCTGGGGCTGGGTTGGGGCAGGGCTGGGGCAGGGGGCTGGAACCAAGGCTTGGGCAGGCCTGGGGCTGGGGCTGGGGCAGGACTGGGGCAGGGCTGGGCTGGGGGCCGGGCTGGGGCTAGGGCACTACTGGGCTGGGGTTAGGGCTGGGGCAGGGGCTGGGGCTGGAGCTGGGCTGGGACTGGGCTGGGGTCAGAGCTGGGGCTGGGCTGGGGCTGGGGCTGGGTAGGGGGCAGGGATGGGGCCGGGATGGGTCTGGGCTGATGGCAGGGCTGGGCTAGGGATGGGGATGGGGCAGGACTGGGGCAGGGCTGGGGCCAGGCTGGGGCTGGGGCTGGGCTGGGGCAGGGCTGGGGCAGGGCTGGGACTGGGGCAGGGGCAGGGACTGGGGCTGGGAGATGACTGAGCTGGGGATAGGGCTGGGGCTGGGCTGGGGGCAGGGATGGCGATGGGGTTGGGCTGGCCTGGGGCAGGGATGGGGCTGGGGCTTGGGCTGGGGCAGGGGCAGGGCTGGGGCTGGGCTGGGTCCGAGCTGGGCTGGGGTAGGGCTGGGGCAGGGCTGAGGCTGGGGCTGGGGCTGGGGCTGGGGATGGGGCTGGGGCTGGGCTGGTGCTGAGGTTAGGGCTGGGGCTGGGGCTGGGGCTGCGGACAGTGCTGAGGCTAGGGCTGAGGTAGGGGTAGGGCTGGGGCTGGATTGGGGCCAGGGCTGGGGCAGGACTAGGCTTGAGGCTTGGCCTTGGGCTGTGGCTGGGTTGGGGCAGGGCTGGGGCCAGGGCTGGATCCAAGGCTTGGGCAGGGCTGGGGCTGGGGCTGGGGCTGGGGCTGGGGCTGGGGCAGGGCTGGGCCTGGGGCTGGGGCTGGGGCTGGGGCTGGGGCTGTGGCAGGGCTGGGGCTGGGCTGGGGCTGTGGCAAGGCTGGGGCTGGGTGCATGGCTGGGGCTGGGCTGGGGGCAGGGCTGGGCTAGGGCTGGGGCTGGGGCAGGGCTGGGCTACGGCTGGGCTGGGGCCGGGGCTGGGGCTGGGCTGTGGACAGGGCTGGGGCTGGGCTGGGGCTGGGGCTGGGCTGAGGGCAGGGCTGGGGAAGGGCTGGGGATGGGGGCTGGGATGGAGCAGGACTGGGGCTGGGGCAGGGGCCGGGGCTGGGGACAGGGCTAGGGCCGGAGCTGGGGCAGGGCTGGGGCCGGGCTGGGGCTGTCTTCGGGGCACGGCTGGTGCTGGGTCCAGGGCTGGGGCTGGGCTGAGGGTAGGGCTGGGCTAGGGCTAGGGCTAGGGCTGGGGCTGGGGCAGGGCTGGGCTAGGGCTGGGCTGGGGCCGGGGCTAGGGCTGGGGCTGGGTCCAGGGCTGGGGCTGGGCTGTGGCTGGGGCTGGGCTGGGCTGGGGCTGAGGGTGGGGCTAGGCTGGGGTCTGGGCTGGGCCTGGGGCAGGGCTGGGCCCGAGACTGGGGCAGGGCTGGGGCTGGGCTGGGGCCGGGACTGGGGCAGGGCTGGGCTGGGGATAGGGCTGGGGCTGGGGCAGGTCTGGGGCAGGGGCTGGGACTGGTGCTGGGCTGGGACTGGGCTGGGGTCAGAGCTGGGGCCGGGGCTGGGGCCGGGGCTGGGGCAGGACTGGGGCTGGGGCAGGGCTGGGGCTGGGGCTGGGGCAGGGCTGGGGCTGGGGCTGGCCCTGGGGCAGGGCTGGTGCTGGGCTGGGGGCAGGTCTGGGCTAGCACTGGGCTGGGGCTGGGGCTGGGGCTGGGTTGGGGCCAGGGCTGGGGCAGGACTAGGCTGGAGGCTGGGTAGGGCTGGGCAGGGCAGAGCAAGGTAGGGCAGGGCAGGGCAGTGCAAAGCAGAGCAGGGTAAGGCAGAGCAAGGCATTCTAGGGCAGGACATAGCAGGGCAAGGCAGTGTAGGGCAAGGAAGGGCAAGGCAGGTCAGGTCAAGGCAGGTCAGAGGAGGGTAGGGCTGGGCAAGGCAGGGAAAGGCAGGGCCGGGCAGGGCAAGGAAGGGGAGGTCAAAGTAGGACAGGGCAGGGAAGTGCAGGGTAAGACAGGGCGGGGAAAGGCAGGGAAAGGGCAGGGCAGGAGAAGGTAGGGCTGGCAGTGCAAGGCAGGGCAGGGCAGGGAAGGGCAGGGCTTGGGAAGGCAGGGCAGGGAAGGGCAAGGCAGGGCAGGGCAGGGCAGAGCAAGGAAGGGCAAGTCAGGGCAAGGCAAGGCAGTGCATGGCAGGGCAGGGCAGGGCAGGGCAGGGCAAGGCAAGGCAGAGCAGGGCTGCGCAAGGCAATGCAGAGCAAGAAAAGGCAGGGTAAGGCAAGGAAAGGCAGGGGAGGGCTGGGGAAGGCAGGGGAGGGCTGGCGAAGGCAGGGGAAGGCAGGGCAAGGCAGCGCAGGGCAAGGCAAGGCAGGACAAGGCAGGGCAGGGCAGGGTCGGGCAAGGCAGGGCAGCGCAGGGCTGAGCAAGGCAGTGCAGGGGAAGGGAGGGCAGGGCAAGGCATGGCAAGACAGGGCACGGGTGGGCAATGCAGGGCAAGGTAGGGCAGAGCAGGGCAGGGCAGGGCACAGTAGGGCATGGCAGGGTAGGGCAAAGCAGGGAAGGGAAAGGCAGGGCAGGGCAAGGTAGGGCTGAGCAGGGCAAGGCAGGGCAGCGCAAGGCAGGGGAGGGCAGGGCTGGGCAAGGCAAGGCAGGGCAGGGCAGTGCAGGGCAGGGCAGGGCAGGGCAGGGCAGGGCAGGGCAGGGCAGGGCAGGTCAAGGCTGGGCAGGGGAGAGCAAATCAGAGCAGGGCAGAGTAGGGCAGGGCAAGGCAGGATAGGGCAAGGCAGGACAAGGCAGGGCAGGGCATGGTAGGGCAAAGCAGGGCAGGGCAGGGTAGGGCAAGGCAGGACAAGGCAGGGCAGGGCATGGTAGGGCAAAGCAGGGCAGGGCAGGGTAGGGCAAGGCAGGGCATAGCAGGGCATGGCAAGACAGGGTAGGGCAGGGCTGGACAGGGGAGAGCAAGGCAGAGCAGGGCAGGGTAGGGCAGGGCAAGGAAGGGCAGGGCAAGGCAGGGCAAGGCAGGCCAGAGCAGGGCAGGGCAGGGTAAGGCAGTGCAGGGTAGGGCAGGATAAGGCAAGGTAGGGCAAAGCAGAGCAGGGCAACGCAGGGGAGGGCAGGGGAGGGCCAGGCAGGGTAAGACAGGGTAGGGCAGAGCAGGGCAGGGCCAGGCAGGGCTGGGCAGTGCACGGCAGAGCAGGGCAAAGCAGGGCAGGGCAGGGCAGAATAGTGTAAGGTAGGTCTGGGCAGTGCAAGGCAGTGCAGGGCAGGGCAGGGCAGGTCAAGGCAGGGCAGGGCAGGGCAGTGCTAGGCAAGGCAGGGCAGGGCTGGGCAAGGCAGGGCAGGGCAGGGCATTGCAAGGGTGGGCAGGGGAAGGCAGGGCAGAGCAAGGCAAGGCAGGGGAGGACAGAGCAGGGCAAGGCAGGGCAAGGTAGAGCATTGCTGGGCAAAATAGTGCAGGGCAGGGCAGGACAGGACTTGGCAAACAGTGCTGGGCTGGGCTGGGCTGGGCTGGGCAGGGCAGGGCAAGGCAGGGCAGAGCAGGGCTGGGCAAGGCAAGGCAGGGCAGGGCTGGACAAGGCAGGGCAGAGAAGGGTAAGGCAGGGCAGGGCAAGGAAGTGCAGGGCAAGACATGGCAGTGCAGGGCAGGGTTGGGCAGGATTGGGCAGGGCAACACAGGAGAGGGCAGGGCAGGGCAAGGCAGGGCAGGGCAGGACTGGGGAAGGCAGGGCAAGGCAGGGCAGGGGCAGGTAGGGCAGGGCAGGGCAAGGTACGGCAGGGCAGGGCTGGGGAAGGCAGGGCAAGGCAGGGCAGTGGAAGGCAAGGCAGGTGAAGGCAGGGCAGTGGAAGGCATGGCAAGGCAGGGCTAGGCAGGGCAGGGTAAGAAGGGCAGGGTTGGGGAAGGCAGGGCATGGCAGGGCTGGGCAAGGCAGGGCAGGGCAGGGTTGGGCGAGGCAGGACAGGGCAGGGCAGAGCAGAGCTGGGGAAGGCTGGGCAAGGCAGGGCAGGGCAAGGCAGGGCTGGGCGAGGCAGGACAGGGCAGGGCAAGACAGGGCAGAGCAACGCAGTGCAGGGCAAGGCAGGGCAGGACAGGGCAGGGGAGGGCAAGGCAGGGCAGGGCAGAGCAGAAGCGGGCAAGGCAAGGCAGGTCAAAGCAGGGCAAGGCAGGTTAAGGCAGGAGAGGGCAGGGCAGGGCAGGGCATGGCTGGGGAAGGCAGGGCATGGCAGGGCAGGGGAAGGCAGGGCAGGGCAGGACTGGGCAAGGCAGGGCAGGGCAGGGCTGGGCAGGACAGGGCAAGGCAAGGCAGGGCGGGGGGCAGGGCAAAGCAGGGCAAGGCAGGGCAGGGCTACGGAAGGCAGGGCAAGGCAGGGCAGGACAGTGTAAGGCAAGTCAGGGCAGGGTGAGGCAGGTAAGGGAAGGGTAAGGCAGGGCAGGGCAAGGCAAGGCAGGGCAGGGCAAGGCAGGGCAGGGCAGGGTAGGGCAACGCAGGGGATAGCGGGGCTGGGCAAGGCAAGGCAAGACAGGACAGGGCAAGGCAAGCAAGGGCAAGGCAGGGCCAGGCACGGCAGGGCTGTGAAAGCAGAGTAGGGCAGGGCAGTGCAAGGCAGGACAGAGCAAGGCAGGGTAGGGCAAGGCAGGCCAGGGCAAGTGAGGGGAGGGCAAAGCAGGGCAGGGCAGGGCAAGGCAGGGCAGGGTTGGGCACGGTTGGGCAGGAAAGGGCAGGGCAGAGCTGGGGAAGGAAGGGCAGGGCAAGGCATAACATGCCAGGGCAGGGGAGGGCTGTGAAGGCAGGGCCGGACAGGGCAAGGCAGGGCTGGGCAAGGCAGGGCTGGGCAAGGAAGTGCAAGGCATGGTAGGGCAGCAAGAGGCAGGGCAAGAAAGGGCTGGGCAGGGCTGGGGAAGGCAGGGAAAGGTAGGGCAGGGGAAGACAGGGCAGGGCAGGACAGGGCAGGGCAAGACAGTGTAAGGAAGGGCAACACAGGGCAGGGCAGGGCAAGGCAAGGCTGCGAAGGCAGGGCAGGGCAAGGTAGGGCTCAGCAAGGCAGGGCATGGCAGGTCAGGGCAAGATAGGGCAGGGCAGGGCAAGGCAGGGTAGGGCAGGGTTGGGCTGGATTGTACAGGGCAAGGCAGGGGAGTGCAGGGCAGGGCAGGGCTGGGGAAGGCAGGGCAGGGCAGGGCAAGGCGGGGTAGGGCAAGGCAGGGGATAGCAGGGCATGGCAAGACAGGATAGGGCAGGGCTGGGCAGGGGAGAGCAAAGCAGAGGAGGGCAGGTTAGGGCAGGGCAAGGAAGGGCTGGGCAAGGCAAGGCAGGGCAGGGCAAGGCAGTGCAAGGAAGGGCAAGACACAGCAGGGCAAGGGAGGGCAGGGCAAGGCAGTGCAGGGCTGGGCCGGGCAAGGCAGTGTAAGGAAGTGCAACACAGGGAAGGGGAAGGTAAGGCAGGGCAAAGGCAGGGCAGGGTTTAAACAGGCAGGGCAGGACAGGGTAAGGCAAGTCAGGGCAGGGCAAGACAGGGCTGGGGAAGGCAGGGCAAGGCAGGGCAGGGAAGGGCAAGGCAGGGCAGGGCAGGGCAGGGCTGGGCAGGGAAGGGCATGGGAGGGCAAAGCAGAGCAGGGAAAGGCAGAACAAGGCAAGGCAGTTCAGGGCATGCCAAAGCAGGGCAGGGCAGGACAGGGCAGGGCAAGGCAGGGCAGGGCAGGGCAGGGCCAGGCAGGGCAGGGCAGGGCAAGGTAGGGCAGGGCAGGGCAGGGCTGGGCAGGGTAGGGCATGGGAGGGCAAAGCAGAGCAGGGAAAGGCAGAGCAAGGCAAGGCAGTTCCGAGCATGCCAAGGCAGGGCAGGGCAGGGGATGGCAAAGCAGGGCAGGGCAGGGGATGGCAAAGCAGGGCAGGGAAGGGCAAGGCAGTGCAGGGCAGGACAAGGCAGGGCAGAGCAGTGCAAGGAAGGGCAACGCAGGGCAAGGCAGGGCAAGGAAGGGCTGGGCAAGGTAGGGCAGGGCAGGACAAGGCAGGGCAGAGCAGTGCAAGGAAGGGCAACACAGGGCAGGGCAAGGCAGGGCAAGGAAGGGCTGGGCAAGGTAGGGCAGGGCAGGGGAAGGCAGGGCAGGGAAGGGCAAGGTTGGGCAGGGCAAGGCAGGGCAGGGCAAGACAGGGCAGGGCAGGACAGGGTAAGGCAAGGCAGGGCAGGTCAGGGCAGGGTAAGGCAGGGCAGGGCAGGGTAAGGCAGGGCAGAGCAGGGCAAGGCAATGCAGGGTTGGGCAGGGCAGAGCAAGGTAGGGCAGGGCAAGGCATGGCACAGCAGGGCTGGGGAAGGCAGATCAAGGCAGGGAAGGAGAAGGCAGGACAGGACAGGGCGAGGCAAGCATGGGCAAGGCAGGGCCAGGCAGGGCAGGGCTGTGAAGGCAGAATAGGGCTGGACAGTGCAAGGCAGGACAGAGCAAGGCAGGGTAGGGCAAGGAAGGGCAGGGCAAGAGAGGGGAGGGCAAAGCAGGGCAGAGCAGGGCAAGGCAGGGCAGGGCAGGGTAAGGCAGGGTAGGGCAAGGAAGGGCAGGGCAAGAGAGGGGAGGGCAAAGCAGGGCAGAGCAGGGCAAGGCAGGGCAGGGCAGGGTAAGGCAGGGTAGAGCAGGGCAAGGTAGGGCAGGGCAGGGCTGTGAAGGCAGGGCAGGGGAGGGCAAGAAAGGGCAAGGCAGGGTAGGGCAGGGTAGTGCAGGGCAGGGCAAGGCAGGGCAGGGCAGGGCAGTGCTGGGCAAGGTAGGGCAGACAGGGCAGGGCAGAGCAAGGCATTGCAAGGCAGGGCAGGGGAAGGCAGGGCAGGGCAGAGCAGGGCAGGGGAAGGCAAGGCAGGGCAGGACAGGGCAGGTTTGGGATAGGCATGGCAGGACAGGGTAACGCAGGGCAGGGCAAGGCAAGGCAGAGCCAGGAAGGGCAGGGCAATGTAGGACTGGGCAGGACAGGGCAAGGTAGGGCAAGACAGGGCTGGGCAAGGCAGGGCTTGGGAAGGCAGGGCAGGGCAAGAAAGTTTAGGGCGGGGCTGGGCAGGGGAGAGCAAAGCAGGACTGGGCAGGGCTGGGCAAGGCAGGGATGGGCAGGGATGGGCAAGGCAGGACAATGCAGGGCAGCACAGGGCTGAGCAAGGCAGTGCAAGGGAAGGGAGGGCAGGGCAAGGCAGTGCAGGGCAGGGCTGGGCTGGGCAGGGCAGGGCAGAGCAGGGCAGGGCCGGGTAGGGCTGCAGAGGTCTGGGCAAGACAGGGGAAGGTAGGATGGGGGGGGCAGGGCAGGATAGGGCAGGGCAGTGCTGGGAAAGGCAGGGCAAGGGAAGGCAGGGAAAGGTAGACGAGGGCAAGGCAGGGCAGTGTAGGTCAGGGAAGGGCAAGGCAGGGCAGAGCAGGGCAAGGCAGGGCAAGGCAGAGGAGGGCTGAGAAAGGCAGGGCAATGCAGGCAAATGCAGGGCAGCACAGGGCTGAGCAAGGCAGTGCAAGTGAAGGGAGGGTAGGGCAATAAAGGGCAACACAAGGCAGGGCAAGGCAGGGCAGGGCACGGCAGGACAGAGGAAGGCTGAGCAGGGCAGGGCAAGGCAGGGCAGGGCAGTGCTGGGCAAGGCAGGGCAAGGGAAGGCAGGGAAAGGTAGACGAGGGCAAGGCAGGGCAGTGTAGGTCAGGGAAGGGCAAGGCAGGGCAGTGCTGGGCAGTGCTGGGCAGGGCAGGGCAGGGAAAGGCAGGGTAGGGCAGGGCAGGGCTTTGCAAGGCAGGGCCAGGCAGAGCAGTATGGTTATCAGTGACGGAGATAGGAATCAATACGACTGACCAATGTGATCGAGTATTGTTCCTTTATTGTTCCAGTGTTGCAGGCCGATGGTGCAGGCCTGAGGTGCAGGCCTATGGAGTAGGCCTGTAGTGCAAGTATAGCACAGTAAAAGTGTAGAAGAAGAGGAGACAGGAAAGGCAGAAGTGCGTAGCAAGGCAACTGCTACAACTTATATAAGCTCGGAGTGCCCTGTTGGCACAGCTCCATTGGTTCCCTCTGAGTGACCACACATTGCACTGTTACAGATTATTGGTCCAACTACTAATGACACAACGAGGTTGTTGATGCAGGTGCATGTCCTGTTGTCCCAAGATAACTGTCCATGTTTATAGCTACCAGTGTCTGGTTTTAGTTACATGCTGCAGGCACAGCACTGTTTTGCTCCACTGCTAGCTGGCTCTGCATTTATGCTGAGCATGGCCCACCACCATGTCAGGCTCTAGGCCTGCACTGCCAGATTGCTCACACTGCTCGTCGCTGGCATTGCCACAAATCCCCCTTTTTGTTTTTGTGAGCAATCTGGTCATGGGAGTTGTTCTCACCCCATACAAGATGCTACTGCAAACGCAGAAGCAAGCAAGGTAAAGCTAAGCTGTGTAGCAAAAGCAAGAGTTCTGTAGTGCAGCATGTCTAACAGACTGATTGTGGTGGTTTAGGCTGGGTGCTGGCCCGGATGCCACTGCACAGAACACACCTGGGAGGTCCCTACGGGTGGGCCCAGCCCAGAGGGTGGTCACAGGCAGGTATTCAATCCCATAATGCCCTGCTCCCCTATAAAATGCCCATGCGGGGTCTCCACTTCCTCTTTCATCCCCAGCTGCAGCCTAGGTAAAATGGCGTGAGCTGCCTCCCCTGGGCCTGCCCAGGCCCGAGGCTGGGTTGGGGGGGAGGAAAGAGCCCTGGGGGGGGGGGGGTTTGGGTGTACCCCCAGGTGGGGATGGGATGCTCTTGGGCATGTTCTGGGATCTCTCTCTTTGTCACGGTGCTTGTGGTGCTCTGTAAAGCTTTCATTGGTGTTTGGTTTTGAATTGTTTTGCTATTTAGACTTTCCATCCCTTTTGCAATCCCTTTGTCTGAGTCGTTGTTTCTGCCTTGCGGTGGGGAGGGGGTTTGCCCCAACCCATTACATTTTGGCGCACCAACGTGGGGCTGGCTGCTGTGCCCACTCTGCAGATCGATTGCAAAAGATGGAGAGTTTAAATTTAGTTCTGGGCGTCGGTTTGGGTTTGCAAGTTGGGGGCTCAAGTTTTGTTGCTGGGGCGACTGTGTGAACTCTCCTGTGGACTGCAGAAGGACTCCTGGTGCGTGCTGATAGCACGGAAGTCCCTCATGTTGCTTGGGAACAGCGAGGGGTGGCTCTTTCTGTGACTTTTCTGCCCAGGGCGGCTTAAGAATGCTCAACTAGCCTAAGAAAGCGAGACCTGCCTTCTCCTTCTCGTTCTCTGCGGAGCGACGAGTGGCAGGGAGCGGAACGGAGGAGGGGCAGCGGCAAGCAGAGCAGGGTCGGCCCACGGCCGCTGCGGGGGATGGCCTCCCGCGGCGAGCGGGCAAGCGACGGCTTCTGAAACCCGAGGGGGTGGAGGTGACTTGGACTCTGCATCGCGGCGACAGAGACGGCGGGGGCCGGGCCGGCTGCGTTCAAGCGGCAGCGGCACCGCCGAGCCGGGCTGCGTTCAAGCGGCAGCGGCAGCTGTAAAACTTTCCCTGGTGTTTTCGGACATGCTCCGAGAATGGCGCCAAGCACCTGGCTCCGCCTCTTCTTTTCTCAGCGAGTTGTGCTGCAGCCGCCCCTCTGCTGGGGGAAGGCTGTGAACCGGATGCGGTGATGCCTCGGTACGCGAACCCCCCGGGGGGGGGAAATGTGCCGGCGATGTGCCGGCGATGTGCCGGCGATGTGCCTGCGATGTGCCGGCGATGTGCCGGCGATGTGCCTGCGATGTGCCGGCGATGTGCCTGCGATGTGCCTGCGATGTGCCTTTGTGTAGTTTCGGACCGCAGCTGGAAGCAGTCGGCTGAGGCTCCCTGGAGGGATGGAGAAAAGCGGTCGTTGCTCTGACCGGCTTGCCCCAGGGGTGGAAAAAAGCCGCTGATTAACTGTAAAAGCAAACAAAGGCTCGGCTGAGAAGTTGTGAGGTATTGCCAGGTGACCAGGATGTCCCAACGAGTCCACAAGGAATTCACACTGCAGGAGAATGACTCTGTGTCACTGGGAGGTTGCATCATATGAGGAAGAAGAACTGGAATGGACTGGTACTTGAGCATGAATGAGAGACTGTGTGGAAGGACGCCCAGATGAAGACCTGGACTGTTGCTAGACATGTCATCAGAAGAGTTCTAGTTTGATGATATGTTCTGGGTGCAGGGAATATGGTACTGAATAAGGGGTGGCGTGTGGTGGTTTAGGCTGGGTGCTGGCCCGGATGCCACTGCACAGAACACACCTGGGAGGTCCCTACGGGTGGGCCCAGCCCAGAGGGTGGTCACAGGCAGGTATTCAATCCCATAATGCCCTGCTCCCCTGTAAAATGCCCATGCGGGGTCTCCACTTCCTCTTTCGTCCCCAGCTACAGCCTAGGTAAAATGGCATGAGCCGCCTCCCCTGGGCCTGCCCAGGCCCGAGGCTGGGTTGGGGGGGAGGAAAGAGCCCTGGGGGGGGGGGTTTGGGTGTACCCCCAGGTGGGGATGGGATGCTCTTGGGCATGTTCTGGGATCTCTCTCTTTGTCACGGTGCTTGTGGTTCTCTGTAAAGCTTTCATTGGTGTTTGTTTTTGAATTGTTTTGCTATTTAAACTTTCCATCCCTTTTGCAATCCCTTTGTCTGAGTCGTTGTTTCTGCCCTGCGGTGGGGAGGGGGTTTGCCCCAACCCATTACACTGATGTAACCCATACAAGGCACAAAGCTTAAGTTGAACTAGTTACAATGCTCTAACAGAGCTGGCATAATACATGGGCAAAGATAAGAAACATTGTAATGAAGAACTTAGATCTTAACAGTTCCGATCTTTACATTTCACTCCTCTTATTGACAGAGAAGACTTGATTATGCCTGAACGCATTGCACACAGAGATTGAGGCACAAATGCAATCCTCAGCACTGTCTTTTGAGATCTGCTTTAGGATTATGTTGCATCTTTATTTTCTCTAGGATGGTCAAAAATCATGAATTGTTTAATGGGAGCAAGATTTCTTTAATCTGTAAAGGTAGATCTGGCCAGGCTCTAGCTTCACAGACAGAAAACTTGCAGGCAAACAGCAAGAGCAAAAAGAGCTTCATTGCTTTGCCCAATATAAAATGACACAGAACAATGTGGTTTTGCTCATCCTAGTAATACTGATCTCTTAATGTTCACACAACAGTAAAGCAGCCACGACACTCAGTTGTAAGTTAGATGCTTTCTGTTGACATCTTGGATTATCGTGACAGTCGTTGAGGTCAGCGCTAGGCAGGTTTGCTGATTGTCATTTTCATGACAGTTGTGCCGTGTTCGTGCTGTCTTGCGGTGAGAGGGTTACAGCACTTTGCAAAGTTGATGTTTCTAGGGTTACAACACTTTCTAGGGTTACAGCGTTTCTAGGGTTGCCATGAGCTAATTTTTTGCTATGGGGTATTCTCTCTTTCCCCCCTTTTCTTTTTTTTTTGTGAATAATCTCTACTAAGCAAAATGTAAAGATGAAACTGTATCCTCTAGGATGTCTACATTCAGAGGCACACTTAGTTAACAAGAGAGAATACAAAGTTATCAAGCAACCACAATATTCAATCCTAATTCACATGATGCTGTGGTACATAGTTTCATAGTTTCATAGTTTCATAGTTTCATAGTTTCATAGTTTCATTCAGGGTTGGAAGGGACCACAAGGATCATCTAGTTCCAACCCCCCTGCCATGGGCAGGGACACCCCACACTAGATCAGGCTGGACAGAGCCTCATCCAGCCTGCTCTTAAACACCCCCAGGGATGGGGCCTCGACCACCTCCCTGGACAACCCATTCCAGGGTTTCACCACTCTCATGGTGAAGAACCTCCTCCTCACATCTAGCCTGAATCTCCCCACCTCCAGCTTCATTCCATTCCCCCTAGTCCTATCACTCCCTGAGAGCCTGAGAAGTCCTTCCCCAGCCTTCCTGTAGGCCCCTTTCAGATACTGGAAGGCCACAATGAGGTCACCTCGGAGCCTTCTCTTCTGCAGACTGAACAGCCCCAACTCCTTCAGTCTGTCCTCATAGGAGAGGTGCTCCAGCCCTCTGATCATCCTCGTGGCCCTTCTCTGGACACGTTCCAGCACCTCCACATCCCTCTTGTAATAGGGGCTCCAGAACTGGACACAGTACTCCAGGTGGGGTCTCACCAGGGCTGAGTAGAGGGGGAGGATCATCTCCCTCGACCTGCTGGCCACACTTCTCCTGATGCAGCCCAGGATCTGATTGGCTTTGCGGGCTGCAAGTGCACACTGAGAGCTCATGTTGAGCTTTTTGTCCACCAGCACCCCCAAGTCTCTCTCTTCAGGGCTACTTTCCAGCCAGTGAGTGGTGCTGTTTGATCCCAGACGATCATAGCAGTTGTTGTGATCGATGTTCAACTGCATGGGAAATGCTGTGTCCTTGTGGTCTTGATTCTTCCACCGTTGTTTGTTGCGATGATTGCAGTTAGCAGAAAAGAAGGCTCGAGGTGACCTGATGGTGGCCATCCAGTATCTGAAGAGAGCCTCCAAGAATGCTGGGGAGGGACATCCTAGCATGTCAGGAAATGACAGGACTAGGGAGAATGGAACAAGGCTGGGGATGGGAAGATTCAGGCTGGATGTGAAGAAGAAATTCTTCACTGTGAAAATGGTGAAGCCCTGGAATGGGTTGCCCAAGGAGATGGCCGAGGCCCCATGCCTGGAGGTGTTTAAGCCCAGGCTGGACGAGGCTCTAGCCTGCCTGATCCAGTGTGAGATGTCCCTGCCCATGGCAGTGGTTGGAACTAAATGATCCTTGTGCTCCTTTCCAACCCTGACTCATTCCACGAGTCGATGATTCCGCAGATTTTCTGACTAATTTTGAGTGGTTTTTGTTTGTTTTTCATGTGAGCTATTTTTCATTTTGTAATTAATTTTTTTGCTCCATTTCTTTAATATTTTGAAATCTACAATCACTATAGAGATGAAGGCATCTGAAAATCCTGTTCTCCAGAATATCCAGGCAGATCCAACAGTAATTTGCACGGCTTTTAAAAAAAACAGGTTTTACATGTTTACTAAACGTGAACCAGAAGACACAAAGAGTGCAGATTCTGACAGAGATGTATTTAATGAAAAACCTTCTAAAGAAGAGGCCATGGCAGCCACTCAGGCTGAAGGTCCCAAGAGAGTTTCAGACAGTGCTATTATCCACACAAGCATGGGAGATATTCATATCAAGCTTTTTCCTGTTGAGTGCCCCAAAACGGTGGAAAACTTCTGTGTACACAGCAGAAATGGTTATTACAATGGACACATATTTCACCGTATCATCAAGGGTTTCATGATTCAGACTGGTGACCCAACTGGCACAGGAATGGGAGGTGAAAGTATTTGGGCAGGAGAATTTGAAGATGAGTTTCATTCAACTTTACGACACGACAGACTGTATACTCTCAGCATGGCTAATGCAGGACCAAATACGAACGGATCTCAGTTTTTTATAACAGTGGTTCCAACTCCATGGCTAGACAACAAGCACAGTGTGTTTGGACGGGTGACTAAAGGAATGGAAGTTGTTCAGAGAATCTCAAATGTAAAAGTCAATCCCAAAACCGACAAGCCCTATGAGGACATCAGTATCATTAATATCACAGTGAAGTGATAAAGGAGATGAAGATTCCAGACAGAAGTTCAGCTTCCAGTGGACAAAACAAAAAGAGGGGGGGGGGGGGGGGGGAAAAGCAGCTCAGCTCCAGGAAAAGCTCGGCACCATAGGACCCAAAAAAGGACCTAGAAAGAACAGGAGCATTTTTGAGAATTTCTGGACATAGGAACTGCCAGGACAGAGCAATCACTAGGTGTACTGTTTTTAATGAACCTAAAGTGCCCTGAGATTGTATTCTGGTACTTTTGTATTTTAAAGTGAAAACACCTGGATGTTTTTTACAAAATCTGCTGTTTTTCTTGCATCTCTTCTATGCAAAACTGAAGATCAAACCCCACACCATGCCTCATGATAATGGTTGTCAAATATGATCAAGGTATCATTTGGAAATTGTTCATGCTATTTTCGTCTTTTGTAACTACTTACAGGTTCTAAAAGAATTTTATGGGTAACAGGTTGGACTTGATGATCTTGAAGGTCTTTTCCAACCTGGTTGATTCTGATTCTGTGAAATCTATTTCATTTTTGTTTGATTTCATCACATGGATTTATGGGGGGTTTTTTTATTATTTTTTACGTGTTTGCAATTGTTTTTGTTTAATTTTTTGATTTATTTTCATTTCACTTTTGATTTTGTAAATTCTTTTTATAGTTTTTTTCTTTTTCATTCTAACTTGAGCTGTTTCACGCTTTATGCTGAATGCATTTCTTTTATTATTTGTTTCTTTTTGCTGTTTTATTTCATTTTCAGCTATTATTTTCGATCGTGAATTTATTATTTCGATATGTTTAGTATTTTGACTTTTAATCTAGTTCTTTTGTTTAATCTTTAATTAATTTCAAGTTTTGCTTTTAAATTTATTTCTGTACTGTTTTAATGTGGTTTTTTTCTTCATTGCATTTTATCGTTTTTTTAACCTGTACTTTTTGATTCTTTTTTGTTCACTTTTTGTTTGTTAATTTTGATCTAATTTTGATATCTATTTTATTCAATTAATTTTTGTCATTTTTGTATTTTAATTTTTCTTTGCTCTTTAGATTTTTATTACTATTCTTTTTAACTTACTTTTTGTCATGTTTAATTTATTTCTTTTTTACCTTCTTTATTATAATTTTTATTTTCTTATTGTAATTTTTTAATCTGTATCTTCATTTGTTATTCCAATACAGACTGGAAAAGGGGAAACATTGCCCCCATCTTCAAAAAGGGCAAGAAGGAGGAACCAGGGAACTCCAGGCCAGTCAGTCTCACCTCTGTGCCTGGAAAGATCATGGAACAGATCCTCCTGGAGTCACTACTCGCTCAAAAGAATAGTGAAGAGGTGATTGGGAACAGTCAGCATGGCTTTGCCAAGGGCAAATCCTGCCTGACCAACCTGGTGGCCTTCTATGAGCAGGTGACAAAATTAATAGATGAGGGGAGAGCAACTGATGTCGTTTACCTGGACCTGAGCAAAGCCTTCGACACTGTCCCGCACCACATCCTGGTCTCCAAACTGGTGACACATGGGTTTGATTGGTGGACCACTAGATGGATAAGGAACTGGCTTGATGGCCGCACCCAAAGAGTGGCTGTCAATGGCTCCATGTCCCAGTGGAGGCCAGGGACAAGTGGAGTCCCTCAGGGATCAGTCCTGGGACCTATCTTATTCAACATCTTTGTGGGGGACATGGACAGTGGCATTGAGTGCACCCTCAGCAAGTTTGCTGATGACACCAAGCTGTGTGGTGCAGCAGACACGCTGGAGGGAAGGGAGGCCATCCAGAGGGACCTTGACAGGCTGGAGAGGTGGGCACAAGCCAACCTCATGAAGTTCAATAAGAGCAAGTGCAGGGTCCTGCATCTGGGTCGAGGCAATCCCAGGCACAAATACAGGCTAGGCAGTGACTGGCTGGAGGATAGCCCTGAGGAGAGAGACTTGGGGGTGCTGGTGGACAAAAAGCTCAACATGAGCTCTCAGTGTGCACTTGCAGCCCGCAAAGCCAATCAGATCCTGGGCTGCAGCAGGAGAAGTGTGGCTAGCAGGTCGAGGGAGGTGATCCTCCCCCTCTACTCAGCCGTGGTGAGACCCCACCTGGAGTACTGTGTCCAGTTCTGGAGCCTCTATTACAAGAGGGATGTGGAGGTGCTGGAACGTGTCCAGAGAAGGGCCACGAGGATGATCAGAGGGCTGGAGCACCTCTCCTATGAGGACAGACTGAGGGAGTTGGGGCTGTACAGTCTGCAGAAGAGAAGGCTCCGAGGTGACCTAATTGTCGCCTTCCAGTATCTGAAGGGGGCTACAGGAAGGCTGGGGAAGGACTTCTCAGGATCTCAGGTAGTGATAGGACTAGGGGGAATGGAATGAAGCTGGAGGTGGGGAGATTCAGGCTGGATGTGAGGAGGAGGTTCTTCACCATGAGAGTGGTGAAGCCCTGGAATGGGTTGTCCAGGGAGGTGGTCGAGGCCCCGACCCTGGGGGTGTTTAAGAGCAGGCTGGATGAGGCTCTGTCCAGCCTGATCTAGTGTGGGGTGTCCCTGCCCATGGCAGGGGGGTTGGAACTAGATGATCCTTGTGGTCCCTTCCAAACCTGAATGAAACTATGAAACTATGAAACTATAAATCTTTTCTTTTAATTTCTTTTATTTTTGTAATTTCTTTTTCTTTTTATCTAGTGGTTAATAGCTTATTTTTTATCTTATGTTCTTTATTGTAATTATTTTTTATTTTCCATGTTTATTTCATCTAATCTATTTTCTATTCTAATTTTAATTTTTACTTTTTTATTATATTTTTTAACCTTTTCTATTAATTCTTTTTTATTGTCATTTTTCATTTTAATCTCAACTTTGTATAATTTTTTGTTTGTTTTAATCTAGTAGTCCTGATAATCCTTATTTTCTTTTTTTTGCTAACAATTCTTATGTCTTTTTTTGTTAATAGCTATTCTGTGTTAGTAATCTTTATGATTTTTCAATGTGTCATATTAGTTTTTAATATTTTGTTTTTATTGTTGCTCTTCTTTTTTATTACTATTCTTTATTAGAATAACTTTATTAGAATAAACCAAACCAGGTTGGAAGAGACCTTCAAGATCATCGTGTCCAACCCATCAACCAATCCAACCCACCCAAACAGCTAACCCATGGCACCAAGCACCCCGTCATATGTTATTTAGTACTCTATGTTTTGTATCCAGAGTTTTTTTGGCTACGGCAATCCCATGCAGAGCTACAGGCTGGGGTCGGAGTGGCTGGAGAGCTCCCAAACAGAGAGGGACCTGGGGGTGCTGATCGACAGCCACCTGAATATGAGCCAGCAGTGTGCCCAGGTGGCCAGGAGGGCCAATAGCATTCTGGCCTGCATTAGGAATAGTGTGGCCAGCAGGAGCAGGGAGGTCATAGTGCCCCTGTACTCTGCTTTGGTTAGGCCGCACCTTGAGTACTGTGTCCAGTTCTGGGCTCCTCAGTTTAAGAAGGACATTGAAACACTTGAGCGTGTCCAGAGAAGGGCAACAAGGCTGGTGAAAGGCCTTGAACACAAGCCCTATGAGGAGAGGCTGAGGGAGCTGGGATTGTTTAGCCTGGAGAAGAGGAGGCTCAGGGGTGACCTTATTGCTCTCTACAACTACCTGAAAGGTGGTTGTAGCCAGGAGGGAGTTGGCCTCTTCTCCCAGGCAACCAGCACCAGAACAAGGGGACACAGTCTCAAGCTGCGCCAGGGGAGGTTCAGACTCGAGGTGAGGAGGAAGTTCTTCACCGAGCGAGTCATTCGGCATTGGAATGGGTTGCCCAGGGAGGTGGTTGAGTCATCGACCCTGGAGGCGTTCAAGGGGAGATTGGACGTGGCACTTGGTGCCATGGTCTAGTCATGGGGTCTGTGGTGTCAGGTTGGACTCGATGATCCTCGAGGTCCTTTCCAACCTAAGTGATACTGTGATACTGTGATACTGTGATACTGTTTTTGTGCTTTTGTTATATATTTCTATGTTTGGTTTCTTTTTACTTTTTTTTTAATTATTTTTTGTATTTTTTTTTCTAGTCTATGTCTAAGAAGGAAATATAAAGACATTACCTTAGCTAAGGAATACTTTTTAAAATGAATACCTATTTACTACAAGTCTTAACTATATTACATGGAGCTCCTTTGAAATGCCATGGCACGCAACTAAGAAGGTTTGAACCAAAAGAAATCTTACAATGTGAACTCATTACTAAGTACTTACACCTTACTGCAATTACTATGTACTAGGTATCTGTAACTATAAAATGCTTACCATTCAGTATGCTTACCAGGAAAACTTAGCAAATATCTAAATAACAAATCTCTTAAGGACATTGCAATCAGAAATGAAGAAATTAGCACTGTAACTTTAAATCAGAGCAGAGCTTTGCTTGGCAAGAGTAGTACTAGAAAATCCTGCCTTTTCTGGGGGTGGGGGTAGGGGTGGGTGGCTAGCAAGGTGTGACCTAGTTGCTATTGTTTCCGTATTAGGGTCTTAACGACTTGCAGCCTATCGTGTCTGAACGACCATTGTTCCACCCATACTGGATTATGTTTTTTCCTTTTTAATTTGAGGGTTGGTTGCTGATTAGTAGCCACTACAAAGAAGGAACGGTAACAAGTTTTGCTCCTAGTTGACTTAAGGCTTCTCAGCCCAATAGAGCGACTGGAAGGGTTAACATGTACGGTCTTACAGTGATTGATTTGCTGTAGTTAAAAGCTAATTGCACTGGCTCTTTGCTAACCCAGGTGTGGTGAAGAGGTTATTAAATTTATGAATATGAAATATGAATTATGAAAAATATTATTTTATTATCAAACTATTAATAACCGATGAATCACCAACTTATATACATGTTCTAGTGCACGTTCGTGAAATAGATTCCACAACTGGCTTAGTGTTATGATTATAACGTAATTGAACTATCTATAAACCCTTTCTATATTTATATAACGAAGGGTGCAATTCCGCCGCTTGGCCACTAGATGGAGACTCGGCGGGACGCGGGCGGCTTCTGGCTGTACACAGCAATATTACAATCTTTCTATGCGTCAGCGCTTACTCTGCTAGACGCGGAGACTTTGAACTGAGTGCTAGTGGGTGGAAAGCACGCGGACAATATTCAATTCCCTTCAGACAACAGGGATCGGTCCTGGTCGGGGTCGGTCCGTGGGATCGGCCCTCTAAAGTCGGCTCGCACGGCAGGGCGGGACGACGGTGGCCGGTAGGTGGGCTCGAACGACGGAAGCAAGCGAAGCTACGGGGGTCGGCCCAACCACGGCGGTTCTCGGGGCTGATGCAAACAGCCTCAGGGGGAGAATGCGGCTGTGTTAGGCGGCGGATTCTCTTTACCGAGGTTAAAGGAGCAACAGGACTCTCGTAGTGGTCCCGGGTCCGGTGCAATACAAGCACGAACAATGCTCTGGTTTTCCCTGGAATTCACAGGGCTCAGAGCGGCACTCGGCGGCTCTGAGAGAGCGGCACTCGGTATTGATCAAGTCCCTTCTCCCCGGCAACTGGGCAGATCTTACCCGCGGGGGTTGGTCCAGTCCTCCGGTGGCACGATGGGCTCTTCCGATCGGCACGACTGGTTGTAGCAATGCTGAGCTCCTCAGGCTCAGCGAAGGTCCTCCCTCTGGGCTTCTTCAACGATGCAGAGGCTTCCAGTATGCGTGCATGTATAACAGAAGCTAACAACAATAAGCTCAATGGCAAAGGCTGCAGCTCGAGAGTTACTCTCTCGAGCAAGCACAGAGACAAAGTAAATGAGGGGGCAACGTGTTCACCAACTGGGGCCATACTTATAGATTCCTCGACGCTGGGCTTGACCAATGGGCACTCTCATAAGCAACTGGCTTCAGCCTATAGAAAGCCTGAAGCTAGAATGATGCCCATACTTGGTGTAAGCACAAGCACTGCATGCGCTGGGTGCGTGCAAGCCTGGCTAATGCCTTGGCTTTTGTCGCCCTCCTAGAGGGAGGGGGAACTTGCCCACATGCTGGGACAAGGTTCAGTATTGGGGCATAATGTGCCTTCACCACACCAGGTTGTTTGGATACCTTTTAAACACATGACTTCAACATTTGCCATGAGCAATGGCTAGTGACCATTCCGTTTATGACTAGGTATAATGATGACATCATCTCCAGTATCCATAATAATTGAAAATCGTATAATTTGTCCACAAGGGTGTCTGAGATAAAATCTGTTCCAGTTTTCTCTTTTGGATTTTTAGGGCTAATGAGGTATTAGGCATATCGGTGGAACCTGAGCCTTCTTGCCCTTGGATTCTGTTATAAGTTTTAGGCACTTGGGACTGAGATGGTATTAGCTAAGCAATTTCTGTCCCAACAAGAGTGCTAACAGGAGAGGCAATGGTATAGAGCATAATTTTCATAGCCCAGTCATAATCAGAATGTATTGAACCAGGAATTATAAGAATGCCCTGTCTAAAGGTAGACATCTGCCAGTTAACAGAGCACAGGGTCTGTGACCCAAAGGACCATGCCAGTTAAACTCGACAACGCTTTGCGGAGTCAAAAGGAGATATGCGGCTGTTGCCAGGTCCGCTGTGCGCTGCCAGAGGGGGCTGGGGCGGGGGGGGGGGGGGAAGGGGGAGGGGGAGGGGAAGGTGGGGGGGGGCGCGGTCCAAGGACCCTGGTTTGGTGTCGTCGTGCGGGGTATATTCACGCTGCAGGAGCAGCTTCTGCGACGATCTCGAGTAAAATGATTAGATTTATGACCCTTTCGAGTCTGTCCAACAGTCAGACACTTTAAGGTTTCTCAGAGGCACGATGATTTCAGGACTGCTTCTATGGCCGTGGCTAGATACATTGCTGCTTGTCGATGCCTTCATTCGTTGTGGTCCTGCAGTCATGAGGCAGTGGCACCTGTTGATAAAATGCTGAGAAGCTGTTTAGTTTCTTCATTAGCATTGTCAAATGCCAAAATATCCACATTTCTACCTTCATATCGTGAGTCAGGTCTGAATGAGTATTGAATGCCGTATGTAAGGGATGGTATTGACAAAGAAACCAAGTGTCCCGGTTAGACCCTGCTCAGTAATAAGAAACACAGGCTCAGAGTTATTGTCCTGGATGGTGGACCACCCTTTGATCACTACATCCTGACTTAATTGCAAAACCTTGTCAGGAAGCTGCAATTGTTGATAAGATCTGGCAAAGATCTCGCCCCAATGAGATGGTTAATGGTGACACCTCGTAGAGTCTGCTGGCTGCCGGGGCATGGCTTCTCAGGCATTTGCAAGTGAATTGTCAGTTAATTGAGGAGTTGCAAGGGCTAAGACGGTGTGACTTTCAAGTCTGCTTGCTGCTGAAACTCAGACAGCACTGTCTTACGATGTAACTTTTTTGTTGCAATCAGAATACCATCCATAGACTTATAGATGTCACAAGTCTATGTCACAAGGAGTCTGTTTAAGCGGGAAGAGAGCGCCTTCGGGCTACCCATTGATATCGGTGGGTGGAGTCTGCCTTAATCGATGACTCAGTAGATGCAGACTTTGATAAGTCCTCCGAGTGTGAGCAAATTGTAAAGAAAACGATCCTTCAAATGAATAATAATCAGGTCCCAATTTGTGGGGACTGGGAGTTGGGAGGCCAGGTTGTAAGGCACCCATCTCCTCCATGATCGCTCTCAGACCTCGTAATAAACACCATTTGCTGACATACGTGTGTCAAAAGGGATTAACAAATGTGTTGAAAACAACTGATTGATTGCAGCAGTTGTGTATCCTGACTGTAGCCCATAGGTAGCCATGGCTTGTCTAGCTCCTGTTCAAGAACATTAGTCAGTTCAGATTACCACAGTCATTGTTAACCTTCTCCATCTGTGACTACATTTCCCACAATACCTTTCCACCAGCTCAGCGGGACAGTTCCGTGTCCGTCCCACCTCCCAATCGCCCCATCGGGACTCAATTGAAATCTCCGTCCGAGGCTATATTCTGCTAATGACTGGAATGTAGGGGGCTGGGGGGGTGTAGCCGGTGAAACTGCCGGGGGGAAGGGGCCGCTGGAGCCGTTCCCGCAGCTGCTGTGGGGGTGGCTGTTATCGGTGGTGCGTCGGTCGATGCCGCTTGATCGGAGCCGCTGGTACTCGCGGGGACCATGGGGGGTTGCGGGAGGCATCGCCAGGAGAACTGCCAGAGTGCGGGGCGCTGTTGGGGTGGGCGCTGCCGGGCTGAGCGCTGCCGGGGTGGTGGGGGCCACCATCGGGGCGGCCGGGGCTGGCGGCGGGGCGGGGGTGCAAAAATGCTGTAATAGCGAGCCTGCAAGCGCTCCAGGAGTTCTAGGGCAGAGTTCGCACTGTCCGCCTCCCAAGGCCAAGCCATCGCTGGCGGTATCAGGAAGATGTTGATGAAGGGGATGGGTTTCTCCGCTGGGCGCGGGCGGCTGTGGCGGTGTGCTAATAAACACGGCGGGCTGGCCAAGACGGCGGACGCGGCTAATTCTTTGTCTAATTGCCTCTTCTCCCAGGCAACCAGCACCAGAACAAGGGGACACAGTCTCAAGCTGCGCCAGGGGAGGTTCAGACTCGAGGTGAGGAGGAAGTTCTTCACCGAGCGAGTCATTCGGCATTGGAATGGGTTGCCCAGGGAGGTGGTTGAGTCATCGACCCTGGAGGCGTTCAAGGGGAGATTGGACGTGGCACTTGGTGCCATGGTCTAGTCATGGGGTCTGCGGTGTCAGGTTGGACTCGATGATCCTCGAGGTCCTTTCCAACCTAAGTGATACTGTGATACTGTAATTCTTAATGCGTAGCGACCTCCATTTGATTTCGCGCGCCTTATCAGTCCGATCAGGATTCGCTTCTGCCGCTATTGACGTGGCAGGAGCAGGTTTTTCCATGCAAAAAGGACGGTAATAGAGAGCCACGATTCGTGTAGAAGGAGTAGCGGGCAATTGAAATTGAGGAGGATGCTGACGGAGCGGCAGATGATGTGCAGGGAGAGACGGGGGGGGCGGAGGGCAGGGAGTGCCTTCCGAGTCTCTCTTTCTCGTCTCGGTTAGAACCAAACGCCGCAGCAGCTGAACCGGGAGTAGCCTGCTCTGCTTTTTTTCGATTGCAATGTCCGTGACGATCCGTCACACGGTGCTATAGCGAAAAGCTGCTTGTTTAAGCATTTAGCACCTCATCCCACAGCTGGGCTGCAATTTCGTCCCGTGCTTCGGAAGTAAAAGCTTATTGCCGTGGGGATGACTCTGGGCTCAGGCTAATAGCCCTTTTACGATCCCAGAATTGCCAGTAATACCTCTCACGGAGAGGATAGGTGGAGGGTGTTTAGCACAGCCTCTTCTGTGATGGCGTGCTGCCCCTTGCCTCTCCCCGGTCGCTCACCGGGCCAGGCTGAGATTCACTTCCTTTGTGAGCGCACGCTGCTAATTTTCCAGCAGCGGGGCAGTGCTGTCCGACCGGCTTTCCGTATCGCTCGGACGTACCTCTGTGTGCTGAGTCGATCAGTATGGTACTCCGAGGATCCCTTGTCCATGAGTTCAGGTTTATTCGGGCGCCAGTTAATGGGGCGACGGAGATAGGAATCAATACGGCTGACCAATGTGATCGAGTATTGTTCCTTTATTGTTCCAGTGTTGCAGGCCGATGGAGCAGGCCTGTAATGCAAGTGTAGCACTGTAAAGTGCACAAGAAACAGGAGACAGGAAAGGCAGAAGTGCGTAGCAAGGCAACTGCTACAACTTATATAAGCTCGGAGTGCCCTGTTGGCACAGCTCCATTGGGTCCCTCTGAGTGACCACACATTGCACTGTTACAGATTATTGGTCCAACTACCAATGGCACAACGAGGTTGTTGATGCAGGTGCATGTCCTGTTGTCCCAAGATAACTGTCCATGTTTATAGCTACCAGTGTCTTGTTTTAGTTCCATGCTGCAGGCACAGCACTGTTTTGCTCCACTGCTAGCTGGCTCTGCATTTATGCTGAGCATGGCCTACCATCATGTCAGGCTCTAGGCCTGCACTGCCAGATTGCTCACACTGCTTGTCACTGGAATTGCCTCACCACTGTCTCATGAGGCTGGCTTCAGCTGCAGGGGGAGTGGGAAACGGGGCAGGGGGCAGGCAAGGGACACCCTGCAGCTGCCCCATGCTGGGCCAACCAGCACTCAGCAACTTTCCTTTCTCCATCAGACCACCTGCATGGGAGACTGCTGAGGCAGTGGAAAGCCTCCTGGCAAGGCACAGCCGGTGCGATGCCAGCCAGTGCCTGTGCCCAGGCGGCAGGGAACGGGCAGAGGTCGAGGGGTAAGTCCCCAACACTGCACCTCAGGCCCCTGCACAAGGGCTGTGTCTGGCCTAGGGCTCAAAGCAGAAGCTGCAAGATGCAGAGCCCTGCTGGACACTGCCCTGCTGCTGTCACTTTGTCCTCCCAGCCAGCAACCCCTTTGCTTCCCTAGGCCCTGGCAGCTGCTTCTGTGCAGCTCCTGTGCTGCTGAAGGAAGCCACAGGAGCTGCTCCAGCCTGAGGGACGATGCAGACAGCTGGGAGTGCCAAGGCTGTGCTGGCCCCAGCACTGGTAAGAACCAGAGCCCTGGGGTGCCCCTGGGCTGCTGTCCTGGCACTGAGTGCCCAGGCTGGCTTGGCAGAGCCCCTCTGCTGCAGCAGGGCCGGGGCACTGCTCTGGCCTGGCCTGCCGCAGCCATGCAGGCTGTGCTCTTCACCCTCCTGCTTCTCTTTGCAGCTTCCAGCGCCAGCTGTGAGACTGCTGCCCCCAGCTGTGCCAGCCAGGCCGGATCGGGGCCTCTGCAGAGCTGCGCAGGGCCCGAGGGCAGCAGCCGCTGTGCCGCCCCTGGGCCCATGTGGGTGCGAGTCGGCTCCTGCCTGCAGCGCCGCGCCCAGGGCCAAGCCTACAGCCGGCCCCGGAGATGCCAGCAGGGCAGCCGAGCCACAGCCCCCATGGCAGGGAGCAGCCCCCGCAGCCAGGCAGCCCTGTGCTGCTTCTCCCTCAGAGTCAGCAGAGGAGCACTTGGAGGAGAAGCCTCAGCACTGCGGTGTCAGGGACACTCCAAAGGCTCAGCGGTGACGAGTGCCAGGAACGGGATGGCCACCAACCCAAGGCAGCAAGGTGAGGGCAAAGCTTCCCTCACACAGCCTGGCACAGGGCTGCTTGGGCACAAAGTCCTCTGGGAGGCTTCCCCTGGCCCCACAGAAGTGCTCAGCCCTCTGCCATTCACTCTGTCCCCTCCCTTCTTTTCCTCAGCAAGCAGAGCCCAGGCTGGCAGTGGCACAATTAATGGCTGATGGAACCAAAGTCAACCAGCAGCTCAACTCCAAGCCTTCAGTGCCAGCCCAGAGTGTGCCAGGCCCAGCACTTCCAGCTGGGCACCGCTTCCAGCTGGCTCTTCCCACAGCTCTGCATCACCGACAGCCTCAGCACCAGCAGCATGGCAGCAGCAGAGCCCTCCTGCAATGCTCCAGCACCAGCAGGACCAGCACCAGCATCCAGGCAGCACTGGGGCAGTCTCATGGATCTCCAGCACTGCAGATCAGCAGCCCCAGCACCAGCAGGCAGCTGCCATCGATGTCCTCCTGCTCTTGATGTCAGCAGCTGCTCCAGAGCCCTGGGACAGAGCTGCTGCTTTCAGGCAGGGTCTGGTTTAGAGTGATGCTTTTAGAGAACATTCCCAAAAGGAAACTCCACTTCCAGCAGGGCTTTTTGGGCTTATTCCATAGATCACCATAGAATTCCAGGATGGTTTGGGTTGAAAGGGTTTAGTTCCAGTCCTTCTTCCACGGGCAGGGATGCCTCCTACCTCACCAGCTTGCTAAAGGCCATCAATGTACTCAACACACTTGTCCAGCTCTCCTCTGAGGAGAAATCAGAGAATCACAGCATTGGGGAATGTTAGGGGTTGGAAGGGACCTCTGGAGACCCTCAAGTCCAACCTCTCCGCCATTGCAGCATCACCCAGGGCAGGTCACACAGGAACACATCCAGGTGGGGTTTGGAAAGTCTCCAGAGAAGACTCCACAACCTCTCTGGGCAGCTGTGAGAGTCTAAAAGTTTGTCTCTCTTGGTGTGACTCAACAAAGATGAAATCACTTGCTGCTTGCCCAGGCAATTGCTGCTATGTGTTGGGCAGAGCCACTGGAAGGAAGGTGCAAAGACCAATCCTGGCTGCAGATCAGCTTGTGATTGCATCGTGATAACACTGGACTACAGCAATGGACCCAAGGACCCAGCCATCGTGCCTTTAGGGCAAGATCATCTCCACCAATCAAGTCCCCTGGGAAGGGTGACACAATGGATTCACCACCTGTTTCCTGATGTGTAAGGAGTGTGGGGGCTTGTCTGGATGAGGAGGAGGAGGCGGAGGCCACCCCACCCCCATCCAGATCTCTTGCCCAAACACACAGAAATGCACAGAAGGATTCCCGGGGGAACGATACCTGGACATTTACCTAAGGATGATTTCCTGCCCCTGGAATTCCTGAGGGACAATGCTTGGACACATACCTAAGGACTAAAAGCTGTATGAAAGACTGGAGCCACTACTGGCTTGTGGGGAGAAAACTGGAGATGAAGGAAAACAGAGGAGACAGAGCATGCCGCTGAGAAGGGAAAGCCGGGACAATGCTGCTCCGGAGAAGAGAGGCTGCCCAGAGGACCACAGCTCCTCTCCAGCCAGAGCCTCAGCAGCCTTTCTCTACAGACCCAGGCTGCCCAGAGGACCACAGCTCCTCTCCAGCCAGAGCCTCAGCAGCCTTTCTCTACAGACCCAGGCTGCCCAGAGGACCACAGCTCCTCTCCAGCCAGAGCCTCAGCAGCCTTTCTCTACAGACCCAGGCTGCCCAGAGGACCACAGCTCCTCTCCAGCCAGAGCCTCAGCAGCCTTTCTCTACAGACCCAGGCTGCCCAGAGGACCACAGCTCCTCTCCAGCCAGAGCCTCAGCAGCCTTTCTCTACAGACCCAGGCTGCCCAGAGGACCACAGCTCCTCTCCAGCCAGAGCCTCAGCAGCCTTTCTCTACAGACCCAGGCTGCCCAGAGGACCACAGCTCCTCTCCAGCCAGAGCCTCAGCAGCCTTTCTCTACAGACCCAGGCTGCCCAGAGGACCACAGCTCCTCTCCAGCCAGAGCCTCAGCAGCCTTTCTCTACAGACCCAGGCTGCCCAGAGGACCACAGCTCCTCTCCAGCCAGAGCCTCAGCAGCCTTTCTCTACAGACCCAGGCTGCCCAGAGGACCACAGCTCCTCTCCAGCCAGAGCCTCAGCAGCCTTTCTCTACAGACCCAGGCTGCCCAGAGGACCACAGCTCTTCTCCAGCCAGAGCCTCAGCAGCCTTTCTCTACAGATCCAGGCTGCCCAGAGGACCACAGCTCCTCTCCAGCCAGAGCCTCAGCACTCTTCCTGTACCAACCCAACATCTCCTGCAGCACCTTTCCTCCACAGACTCAAACTGTCTTGGGGGGTGTGAGGGGTGTGGTAATACAATTCCTTTCCTCTTCTCTCTCTCTTCTCTCCCTCCCTCTCTCTTTTCTCCCTCTCCCCTTCTTATGACCACTTTATTTATGTAATAAATAGTCTAGCTGTTGATATTTTGGCCTCCTTTGTGCCTCTAATTTCACAACAGGGGAATGTTTAAAAGAACTGTGTCTCCGGACCGAGGCAGGGTTGGAACTGGCTGATCCTTGAGGTCCCCTCCAACCCCAACAGTTCTGTGATTGCAAAACAGTTTTGCAGTTTAGGCTGGATGCGAGGAAGAAATTCTTCACAGAGAGCTTGGCCACTGGGATGTGCTGCCCAGGGAGGTGGTGGAGTCCCCAGCCCTGGAGGTGTTCAAGAAGAGCCTGGATGAGGCCCTTGGTGCCATGGTCTCGTTGATTTGTTAGGGTTGGGTGATAGGTTGGCCTTGATGAGCTTGAAGGTCTTTTCCAACCTGGTTAATTCTGTGATGCTGTGATTGATCAATGGTACTGCAAAGGCACCTTCAGCATCTGGCTACGACCATGAGGTGCTGGATGCTGTGCTCAGAGCAGGATCCTTGCTGCTGAAAGCAGCACTCACAGTGCCCAAGGCAAGCCAGGACACAGAAGGGACCGTGAAGAGCAGCAGTGGAAATGATCTTAGCAGAGCTCCAAAGCCCTTAGAATCATAGAATCATTGAGTTGTCAGGGGTGGAAGGGACCTCAAGGATCATCCAGTTCCAAGCCCCTGCCATGGGCAGGGACACCTCCCATCAGGCCAGGTTTCTCAAGGCCTCATCCAGCCTGGCCTTCACCACCTCCAAGCAGGAGGCAGCCACAGCCTCCCTGGGCAACCTGTGCCAGTGTCTCCCCAGCCTCACTCTCAACAATTTCTTCCTCATCTCCACTCTCAATCTCCTCTCTCCCAGCTCAAAGCCATTCTCCCTCATCCTGGCACTCCCAGCTCTTGGCACAAGTCCCTCCCCAGCTCTCCTGCAGCCCTTCAGGCACTGGAAGGCTGCTCTGAGGTCTCCCTGGAGCCTTTTCTTCTCCAGGCTGAAGAGCCCCAACTGCCTCAGCCTGTTCCCACACAGGAATTAGACACAGGGCTCCTCTTTCATTTGGATTTCTTTACTTTTACTCACACATTTCCATTTCTAAGCAATGCACTGCCCTGGGCAGCCTGCTGCAGGCCTTGACAGCCCCAGGCCCATCACTGCAGCCTGTTCAGCCCCCTCTGCAGCCCCTTCCTGCCCTCACACAGCTCCACATCCCTGCCCATGGCCTCCAAAGCTGCCCCACAGCCACTGGCAGGTCTCTGCCCCTGGCATGAGGCTGGCACCGACTCAGAAGCAGTTTATTGCCATAGGGAATGGCTGTCCCTACCCAGGACACATGCAGGAAGGGATGCTGTTGCCATGGTGCCAACAGTGCCCTGTGAGGCTGCAGGACGCTGGGCTCAGGGCCTTGGTCTGTTGCACCTGGTGAGGTGAGCAGAGGGCAGGGGAGGGACAGGGGCTGGCAAGGGGCTGCTGAGGGAGGAGTGGAGCCCAGAGCTCAGAGCTCAGGGCCTGTGCTGCATGCCCAGCTGTGTCCTGCTGCTCCCTCTGATTGATGGACTGCCAGCAAGGAGGCTGACAGCAACCTATGGGCTGAAGTTTCTTGGCAGCAGAAGAGACAGGAAACACCTCTCAGTGCCAGGAAGCCAGCAGCAGGGCAGTCCCTGTGAGCCAGAGGGTCCCCACCCCAGCATGTGCTTGTCCTTAAAGAGGCATCTGGCTGCTGGTGCTGGAAAGCTGAACTGCTCTGTCCTCAGCCCCACACAGGAAAGCTCTTACAGCAGAGGCATTGAGCACAGCTCACAGTCCTGGAATGGCTTAGGTAGGAAGGGACCTCAGGGATTGTCTACTCCAACCCCCCCTCTCATGGGCAGGGACACCTTTCAGCTAGACTTGGTTGCCCAGGGCCTCATCCAATCTGCACAACCCATTCCAGGCTCTCACCAGCCTCCTGCTGAAGAACTTCCTCACCCCCAGTCTAGCCCTGCTCTGCCTCAGCTTCAAACCATTCCCCCTTGGCCTGACTCCAGACACCCTGGAGGAAACTCCCTCTGCAGCAATCCTGCAGAATGCCTTCAGGTATTCCAAGGCTGCTCTAAGGTCTCCCTGGAGTCTCCTCCTCTCCAGGCTGGACACCCCCAGGGTGCTCAGGGTCAGAGGATGTGGATCTCGGCGGCAGAGACTGAGCTCTGGAGCTCTGCTGGACAGCGCAGTGCTGCTGCCCCTTGGCTCCACATCCCCAGGAGGCTGGTTGCTTTTCTTCCCAGCTCCCAAGACAGGAAGGGGCCAGGGCTGTGCCAGGCCAGGGGCTGCCGCTGAACTCCTCAGCCTCCACTTGCCATGAGGCTGGCTTCAGCTAGAGGGGGAGTGGGAGACAGGGTAGGGGGGAGGCAAGGGACTCCCTGCAGCTGCCCCATTTCTCCATCAGACCACCTGCATGGGAGAGTGCTGAGGCAGTTGAAGGCCTCCTGACAAGGCCATGCAGGCTGTGCCCTTCAGCCTCCTGCTTCTCTTTGCAGCTGCCAATGGCAGCTCTGAGCCGGCTGCCCCCCGCAGTGCCAGCCAGGCAGGGCTGGGAAGTTTCCACCTTTCCCTGGCCCCTGAGCTCAGCAGGTGGAATTGCTCCTCTTTCTTGCCTTGATGGAAGACAGAAGCAGCAGCCCCAGCTCTGGCAAGCAGGGGGCTCCTGGGCCACCTCAGGGCTGCTGGGCAACGGTGTGGTGGCCAGGGGTGGGGTGCGTCCAGGAGAGTGCTGATGGCACAGTGGCCACGGTGACCTGTGGAGATGGCCTAGAAAAGGGAGCACTGTGCTCAGGGCCTTGGTCAGTTGCACCTGGTGAGGTGAGCAGAGGGCAGGGGAGGGACAGGACTGGCAGGGGGCTGCTGAGGGAGGACTGGAGCCCAGAGCTCAGAGCTCAGGGACTGTGCTGCAGCCCCAGCTGTGTCCTGCTGCTCCCTCAGCCCTGTGCTGCTTCTCCCTCAGAGTCAGCAGAGGAGCACTTGGAGGAGAAGCCTCAGCACTGCGGTGTCAGGGACACTCCAAAGGCTCAGCGGTGACGAGTGCCAGGAACGAGATGGCCACCAACCCAAGGCAGCAAGGTGAGGGCAAAGCTTCCCTCCCACAGCCTGGCACAGGGCTGCTCGGGCACAAAGTCCTCTGGCAGGCTTCCCCTGGCCCCACAGAAGTGCTCAGCCCTCTGCCATTCACTCTGTCCCCTGCAGCCTGCCAGCTGTGCCTGCAGGCAGAGCTGGACCCCGAACTCTATGGATGGAAGAGACAGCAGGACGGGCTGTGTGTCCATGACTGCTGCCTGGTGAGTGCCTCAGGGGCTCCCTCCTGCCCTCCCACAGCCTGGCCCTGCCACACTCTCCTCAGCAGCTCCTTCTCTGCTCTCTCTTCTCTCCTACAGTACTTTGCCAGTGACCTTTATGCTGTCGTTTCCGTACCAGGCTGGGTGGGCTACTGCTTCTCTCATATCCAAAGAGTAATCAACAATGCAGCACAGAAGGTGAGGACCTGGCAAAACCAGGGAGATTGGTGCCAGCAGAGGTTTCACAGTAGCACAGTATCACAGTGCAGTGGAGGTTGGAAGGGTCTAAGCCCTGCTTGAGTCCAAGCCCAAGGACTGCAGGAGCTCAGCCAAGAGCCCAAGAAAGCAAGCCCAGCCCTTCCCAGCAGCTCTGGGGCAAAAGTCTTGCTGCCAGCAGCTGCACAGAGGCTCATGTGCCAGGCGGAGCTGGGGCTGTCCACAGCAGTGGGGATCTACGGCACCCTGCCAAGGGGCGAGGGGCTGGCTGTGGAGGTGCTGAGCAGATGCTGATGGAGGCTGCTGTGCTCTTCCCAGATCTGCTGTGTCTGTGGCAGGAGTGGAGCTACCATCGACTGCTGGGAGTTGAGCTGTGGGCGAAGCTTCCACCTGCCCTGCGCCCTGCGGGGTGAATGCATCACTCAATACTTCGACTGCTTCAGGTAAGCGCTGAGGGCCCTGCCCAGGGAGGCTCCTCACCTTCCCTCCCCTTCCTGCCAGCTTCAGGCAAACCAGAAAGGAGCCTGCTGGGCCTCTGCCCAAGGCCAGGCACAGGCACAGGCACAGGCAGAGCTGGCCGAGCCCTGGGGCTCCTTCACCCCTCCTCTGCCATCCTCCTCAGCAGCAGGGAAGGAGCCAGCACCACACAGCTTGCCCAGCCCTTTGCTCTTCCCCACAGTGCCTTCTGCTCCCAGCACCGCCCACAGCAGGCGGTGGACAGGGACCCAGAGCCCCACACCGACTGCCTGCTCTGCTTAGAGCCTGTGGATGACAGCAAGTCCTACAGCACCATGGGATGCCCAGCGTGCCAGCACGCCTGGTTCCACAGGCGTTGCATCCAGGTACCAGCTGCCCCCGCAGCCCAGGGGCACGGCAGGGTCTCGGCAGCACCAGGGCCTCCCTCATGCTCCTCCTGTTCCTCCTGCAGGGCCATGCGCTGCGTGCTGGCATTTCAGCTTTCCAGTGCCTGCTCTGCAGGGACAAAGAGCTGTTCCAGCAGGAAATGCTCAGGATGGGCATCCGCATCCCCAGCAGGTTGGTTGCTTTTCTCCACAGCTCACAAGCAAGGAGGGTGCCAGGGCTGTGCCAGGCCGGGGGCTACCCATGCGCTCCTCAGCCTCCACTGTCTCATGAGGCTGGCTTCAGCTGCAGGGGGAGTGGGAAACGGGGCAGGGGGCAGGCAAGGGACACCCTGCAGCTGCCCCATGCTGGGCCAGCCAGCACTCAGCAACTTTCCTTTCTCCATCAGACCACCTGCATGGGAGACTGCTGAGGCAGTGGAAAGCCTCCTGGCAAGGCACAGCCGGTGCGATGCCAGCCAGTGCCTGTGCCCAGGCGGCAGGGAACGGGCAGAGGTCGAGGGGTAAGTCCCCAACACTGCACCTCAGGCCCCTGCACAAGGGCTGTGTCTGGCCTAGGGCTCAAAGCAGAAGCTGCAAGATGCAGAGCCCTGCTGGACACTGCCCTGCTGCTGTCACTTTGTCCTCCCAGCCAGCAACCCCTTTGCTTCCCCAGGCCCTGGCAGCTGCTTCTGTGCAGCTCCTGTGCTGCTGAAGGAAGCCACAGGAGCTGCTCCAGCCTGAGGGACGATGCAGACAGCTGGGAGTGCCAAGGCTGTGCTGGCCCCAGCACTGGTAAGAACCAGAGCCCTGGGGTGCCCCTGGGCTGCTGTCCTGGCACTGAGTGCCCAGGCTGGCTTGGCAGAGCCCCTCTGCTGCAGCAGGGCCGGGGCACTGCTCTGGCCTGGCCTGCCGCAGCCATGCAGGCTGTGCTCTTCACCCTCCTGCTTCTCTTTGCAGCTTCCAGCGCCAGCTGTGAGACTGCTGCCCCCAGCTGTGCCAGCCAGGCCGGATCGGGGCCTCTGCAGAGCTGCGCAGGGCCCGAGGGCAGCAGCCGCTGTGCCGCCCCTGGGCCCATGTGGGTGCGAGTCGGCTCCCGCCTGCAGCGCCGCGCCCAGGACCAAGCCTACAGCCGGCCCCGGAGATGCCAGCAGGGCAGCCGAGCCACAGCCCCCATGGCAGGGAGCAGCCCCCGCAGCCAGGCAGCGCCGGCACTGCCCCGCAGCTCGCTGCCCCCCCAGGCCGGCAGCCCCCGCAGCGCCAGCCGGCTGCCAGCGGCAGCTGCCTCCAGCTCCCCAGCAGCTGCCAGCTGCAGCTGCCCCAGCTCTGCCAGGCCCGTGCGGGGCACACGCCGCTGCAGCTTGCGCCGTCACACCGCAAATCCTTACAGCCGGCCCGGACAGCGCCCAGGCACCTGAGCTGTGCTGGCCCCGAGGGATGCCCCCGTTCCCCCTGTCCTGGAAGAGGCCTTAGCAAGCCAGGTAAATCCAGCTGCCCACTGCCCTTTCTCCTCCCTCCCTGCTGCAGGCTCCAGCTTTGAGGTCGAGAAGCCAACAGGCAGGGACCCTTGAGGCTGCCTGGGGGTGGGGGAAGCCAGAGCCCGAGCCTCACCTTTCAGAGAGGCAACTGCACGTGTCAGAGGCTGTTGGAGGTGTGTGCAGCCTGCTGCCAGGCAGCATTTTGACCCGGCTGGCTGGATGTGAGCAGGTGATCTGCCCTTGGGCCGTTGGGGTTTCAACACGGCCATTGAGAGAGGATGAGTTGAGAGCCCAGCCCCTGCTCGTTCATGGGATTCCAGAGGGTTACAAGCACCTGCTTTGTGCTCCTGTCTTCAGGGCAATTAGCCTCTTTTCTTCGAGCAGCACCGTGTGTGAGTCACAGATCTCTGCCACAGCAGAGTGCTCTCTCCTCTCTCTCTCCCTTCCTCTCATTTTGGATGATTCCTGCCTTTTGCATTACAAATTGCAACTCAGAGTATCCCCTCATCCAGCAAAGGTTTTGGTGACCAACAGCTCAGCGGGTCCTGAGTAACTCACTGTCCTGAAGGGACAAAAGCCTCAAAAATGCCCTGAGCCAGACACTGAGGCAGGAGCCAGGAGGTCTGTGTTGTCAGGAGATTGCCCACGTTGCCCAGGCTTGTCTGATCCAGACGAGGAGGGCAATAGTAGGGTGACTCTGAACGTGCTCACCCTATGGCCACTTAGCTCTGGCTATTAGAAGGAAAGAACAGAAAGTTGTTGGGTGGCAGGGAGGACAATTTATTAGTGAGGTGCTGTTGCCTATAATGTTGATCAGAATGGGGAGGAAGTGGAGAAGGAAAAGAGGCAGAAAAAGGAGCAGAGGAAGAATGAAATGGAAGCAGGAGCGAGGGCAGAAGCTGCTGTACAGGCAGCTGAGCTGGCTCCATGAGGAAAGAATGAGGTGCTTGGAGAAGAGGAGGCTGCAGTTCTATCAAGGCAGGGATAGAGGATGTGGATCTCAGTGACAGAGACTACGATCTGGAGCTCTGCTGGACAGCGCAGTGCTGCTGTCACTTGGATCCACATCCCCAGCAGGTTGGTTGCTTTTCTCCACAGCTGACAAGCAAGGAGGGTGCCAGGGCTGTGCCAGGCCGGGGGCTACCCATGCGCTCCTCAGCCTCCACTGTCTCATGAGGCTGGCTTCAGCTGCAGGGGGAGTGGGAAACGGGGCAGGGGGCAGGCAAGGGACACCCTGCAGCTGCCCCATGCTGGGCCAGCAAGCACTCAGCAACTTTCCTTTCTCCATCAGACCACCTGCATGGGAGACTGCTGAGGCAGTGGAAAGCCTCCTGGCAAGGCACAGCCGGTGCGATGCCAGCCAGTGCCTGTGCCCAGGCGGCAGGGAACGGGCAGAGGTCGAGGGGTAAGTCCCCAACACTGCACCTCAGGCCCCTGCACAAGGGCTGTGTCTGGCCTAGGGCTCATAGCAGAAGCTGCAAGATGCAGAGCCCTGCTGGACACTGCCCTGCTGCTGTCACTTTGTCCTCCCAGCCAGCAACCCCTTTGCTTCCCCAGGCCCTGGCAGCTGCTTCTGTGCAGCTCCTGTGCTGCTGAAGGAAGCCACAGGAGCTGCTCCAGCCTGAGGGACGATGCAGACAGCTGGGAGTGCCAAGGCTGTGCTGGCCCCAGCACTGGTAAGAACCAGAGCCCTGGGGTGCCCCTGGGCTGCTGTCCTGGCACTGAGTGCCCAGGCTGGCTTGGCAGAGCCCCTCTGCTGCAGCAGGGCCGGGGCACTGCTCTGGCCTGGCCTGCCGCAGCCATGCAGGCTGTGCTCTTCACCCTCCTGCTTCTCTTTGCAGCTTCCAGCGCCAGCTGTGAGACTGCTGCCCCCAGCTGTGCCAGCCAGGCCGGATCGGGGCCTCTGCAGAGCTGCGCAGGGCCCGAGGGCAGCAGCCGCTGTGCCGCCCCTGGGCCCATGTGGGTGCGAGTCGGCTCCCGCCTGCAGCGCCGCGCCCAGGACCAAGCCTACAGCCGGCCCCGGAGATGCCAGCAGGGCAGCCGAGCCACAGCCCCCATGGCAGGGAGCAGCCCCCGCAGCCAGGCAGCCCTGTGCTGCTTCTCCCTCAGAGTCAGCAGAGGAGCACTTGGAGGAGAAGCCTCAGCACTGCGGTGTCAGGGACACTCCAAAGGCTCAGCGGTGACGAGTGCCAGGAACGGGATGGCCACCAACCCAAGGCAGCAAGGTGAGGGCAAAGCTTCCCTCCCACAGCCTGGCACAGGGCTGCTTGGGCACAAAGTCCTCTGGGAGGCTTCCCCTGGCCCCACAGAAATGCTCAGCCTGCAGCCATTCACCCTGTCCCCTCCCTTCTTTTCCTCAGCAAGCAGAGCCCAGGCTGGCAGTGGCACAATTAATGGCTGATGGAACCAAAGTCAACCAGCAGCTCAACTCCAAGCCTTCAGTGCCAGCCCAGAGTGTGCCAGGCCCAGCACTTCCAGCTGGGCACCGCTTCCAGCTGGCTCTTCCCACAGCTCTGCATCACCGACAGCCTCAGCACCAGCAGCATGGCAGCAGCAGAGCCCTCCTGCAATGCTGCAGCACCAGCAGGACCAGCACCAGCATCCAGGCAGCACTGGGGCAGTCTCATGGATCTCCAGCACTGCAGATCAGCAGCCCCAGCACCAGCAGGCAGCTGCCATCGATGTCCTCCTGCTCTTGATGTCAGCAGCTGCTCCAGAGCCCTGGGACAGAGCTGCTGCTTTCAGGCAGGGTCTGGTTTAGAGTGATGCTTTTAGAGAACATTCCCAAAAGGAAACTCCACTTCCAGCAGGGCTTTTTGGGCTTATTCCATAGATCACCATAGAATTCCAGGATGCTTTGGGTTGAAAGGGTTTAGTTCCAGTCCTTCTTCCACGGGCAGGGATGCCTCCTACCTCACCAGCTTGCTAAAGGCCATCAATGTACTCAACACACTTGTCCAGCTCTCCTCTGAGGAGGAATCAGAGAATCACAGCATTGGGGAATGTTAGGGGTTGGAAGGGACCTCTGGAGACCGTCAAGTCCAACCCCTCTGCCATTGCAGCATCACCCAGGGCAGGTCACACAGGAACACATCCAGGTGGGGTTTGGAAAGTCTCCAGAGAAGACTCCACAACCTCTCTGGGCAGCTGTGAGAGTCTAAAAGTTTGTCTCTCTTGGTGTGACTCAACAAAGATAAAACCACTTGCTGCTTGCCCAGAAAATTGCTGCTATGTGTTGGGCAGAGCCACTGGAAGGAAGGTGCAAAGACCAATCCTGGCTGCAGATCAGCTTGTGATTGCATCGTGATAACACTGGACTACAGCAATGGACCCAAGGACCCAGCCATCGTGCCTTTAGGGCAAGATCATCTCCACCCATCAAGTCCCCTGGGAAGGGTGACACAATGGATTCACCACCTGTTTCCTGATGTGGAAGGAGTGTGGGGGCTTGTCTGGATGAGGAGGAGGAGGAGGAGGCGGAGGCCACCCCCCCCCCATCCAGATCTCTTGCCCAAACACACAGCAATGCACAGAAGGATTCCCGGGGCAACGATCCCTGGACATTTACCTAAGGATGATTTCCTGCCCCTGGAATTCCTGAGGGACAATGCTTGGACACATACCTAAGGACTAAAAGCTGTATGAAAGACTGGAGCCACTACTGGCTTGTGGGGAGAAAAATGGAGATGAAGGAAAACAGAGGAGACAGAGCATGCCGCTGAGAAGGGAAAGCCGGGACAATGCTGCTCCGGAGAAGAGAGGCTGCCCAGAGGACCACAGCTCCTCTCCAGCCAGAGCCTCAGCAGCCTTTCTCTACAGACCCAGGCTGCCCAGAGGACCACAGCTCCTCTCCAGCCAGAGCCTCAGCAGCCTTTCTCTACAGACCCAGGCTGCCCAGAGGACCACAGCTCCTCTCCAGCCAGAGCCTCAGCAGCCTTTCTCTACAGACCCAGGCTGCCCAGAGGACCACAGCTCTTCTCCAGCCAGAGCCTCAGCAGCCTTTATCCACAGACCCAGGCTGCCCAGAGGACCACAGCTCCTCTCCAGCCAGAGCCTCAGCAGCCTTTCTCCACAGACCCAGGCTGCCCAGAGGACCACAGCTCCTCTCCAGCCAGAGCCTCAGCACCATTCCTGTACCAACCCAACATCTCCTGCAGCACCTTTCCTCCACAGACTCAAACTGTCTTGGGGGGTGTGAGGGGTGTGGTAATACAATTCCTTTCCTCTTCTCTCTCTCTTCTCTCTCTCCCTCTCTCTTTTCTCCCTCTCCCCTTCTTATGACCACTTTATTTATGTAATAAATAGTCTAGCTGTTGATATTTTGGCCTCCTTTGTGCCTCTAATTTCACAACAGGGGAATGTTTCAAAGAACTGTGTCTCCAGACCGAGGCAGGGTTGGAACTGGCTGATCCTTGAGGTCCCCTCCAACCCCAACAGTTCTGTGATTCCAAAACAGTTTTGCAGTTTAGGCTGGATGCGAGGAAGAAATTCTTCACAGAGAGATTGGCCACTGGGATGTGCTGCCCAGGGAGGTGGTGGAGTCCCCAGCCCTGGAGGTGTTCAAGAAGAGCCTGGATGAGGCCCTTGGTGCCATGGTCTCATTGATTTGTTAGGGCTGGGTGATAGGTTGGCCGTGATGAGCTTGAAGGTCTTTTCCAACCTGGTTAATTCTGTGATGCTGTGATTGATCAATGGTACTGCAAAGGAACCTTCAGCATCTGGCTACGACCATGAGGTGCTGGATGCTGTGCTCAGAGCATGATGCTTGCTCCTGAAAGCAGCACTCACAGTGCCCAAGGCAAGCCAGGACACAGAAGGGACCGTGAAGAGCAGCAGTGGAAATGATCTTAGCAGAGCTCCAAAGCCCTTAGAATCATAGAATCATTGAGTTGTCAGGGGTGGAAGGGACCTCAAGGATCATCCAGTTCCAAGCCCCTGCCATGGGCAGGGACACCTCCCATCAGGCCAGGTTTCTCAAGGCCTCATCCAGCCTGGCCTTCACCACCTCCAAGCAGGAGGCAGCCACAGCCTCCCTGGGCAACCTGTGCCAGTGTCTCCCCAGCCTCACTCTCAACAATTTCTTCCTCATCTCCACTCTCAATCTCCTCTCTCCCAGCTCAAAGCCATTGTCCCTCATCCTGGCACTCCCAGCTCTTGGCACAAGTCCCTCCCCAGCTCTCCTGCAGCCCTTCAGGCACTGGAAGGCTGCTCTGAGGTCTCCCTGGAGCCTTTTCTTCTCCAGGCTGAAGAGCCCCAACTGCCTCAGCCTGTCCCCACACAGGAATTAGACACAGGACTCCTCTTTCATTTGGATTTCTTTACTTTTACTCACACATTTCCATTTCTAAGCAATGCACTGCCCTGGGCAGCCTGCTGCAGGCCTTGACAGCCCCAGGCCCATCACTGCAGCCTGTTCAGCCCCCTCTGCAGCCCCTTCCTGCCCTCACACAGCTCCACATCCCTGCCCATGGCCTCCAAAGCTGCCCCACAGCCACTGGCAGGTCTCTGCCCCTGGCATGAGGCTGGCACCGACTCAGAAGCAGTTTATTGCCATAGGGAATGGCTGTCCCTACCCAGGACACATGCAGGAAGGGATGCTGTTGCCATGGTGCCAACAGTGACCTGTGGGGCTGCAGGACGCTGGGCTCAGGGCCTTGGTCTGTTGCACCTGGTGAGGTGAGCAGAGGGCAGGGGAGGGACAGGGGCTGGCAAGGGGCTGCTGAGGGAGGACTGGAGCCCAGAGCTCAGAGCTCAGGGCCTGTGCTGCAGGCCCAGCTGTGTCCTGCTGCTCCCTCTGATTGATGGACTGCCAGCAAGGAGGCTGACAGCAACCTATGGGCTGAAGTTTCTTGGCAGTAGAAGAGACAGGAAACACCTCTCAGTGCCAGGAAGCCAGCAGCAGGGCAGTCCCTGTGAGCCAGAGGGTCCCCACCCCAGCATGTGCTTGTCCTTAAAGAGGCATCTGGCTGCTGGTGCTGGAAAGCTGAACTGCTCTGTCCTCAGCCCCACACAGGAAAGCTCTTACAGCAGAGGCATTGAGCACAGCTCACAGTCCTGGAATGGCTTAGGTAGGAAGGGACCTCAGGGATTGTCTACTCCAACCCCCCCTCTCATGGGCAGGGACACCTTTCAGCTAGACTTGGTTGCCCAGGGCCTCATCCAGTCTGCACAACCCATTCCAGGCTCTCACCAGCCTCCTGCTGAAGAACTTCCTCACCCCCAGTCTAGCCCTGCTCTGCCTCAGCTTCAAACCATTCCCCCTTGGCCTGACTCCAGACACCCTGGAGAAAACTCCCTCTGCAGCAATCCTGCAGAATGCCTTCAGGTATTCCAAGGCTGCTCTAAGGTCTCCCTGGAGTCTCCTCCTCTCCAGGCTGGACACCCCCAGGGTGCTCAGGGTCAGAGGATGTGGATCTCGGCGACAGAGACTAAGCTCTGGAGCTCTGCTGGACAGCGCAGTGCTGCTGCCCCTTGGCTCCACATCCCCAGGAGGCTGGTTGCTTTTCTGCCCAGCTCCCAAGACAGGAAGGGGCCAGGGCTGTGCCAGGCCAGGGGCTGCCGCTGAACTCCTCAGCCTCCACTTGCCATGAGGCTGGCTTCAGCTAGAGGGGGAGCGGGAGACAGGGTAGGGGGGAGGCAAGGGACTCCCTGCAGCTGCCCCATTTCTCCATCAGACCACCTGCATGGGAGAGTGCTGAGGCAGTTGAAGGCCTCCTGACAAGGCCATGCAGGCTGTGCCCTTCAGCCTCCTGCTTCTCTTTGCAGCTGCCAATGGCAGCTCTGAGCCGGCTGCCCCCCGCAGTGCCAGCCAGGCAGGGCTGGGAAGTTTCCACCTTTCCCTGGCCCCTGAGCTCAGCAGGTGGAATTGCTCCTCTTTCTTGCCTTGCTGGAAGACAGAAGCAGCAGCCCCAGCTCTGGCAAGCAGGGGGCTCCTGGGCCACCTCCGGGCTGCTGGGCAACGGTGTGGTGGCCAGGGGTGGGGTGCGCCCAGGAGAGTGCTGATGGCACAATGGCCACGGTGACCTGTGGAGATGGCCTAGAAAAGGGAGCACTGTGCTCAGGGCCTTGGTCAGTTGCACCTGGTGAGGTGAGCAGAGGGCAGGGGAGGGACAGGACTGGCAGGGGGCTGCTGAGGGAGGACTGGAGCCCAGAGCTCAGAGCTCAGGGCCTGTGCTGCAGGCCCAGCTGTGTCCTGCTGCTCCCTCAGCCCTGTGCTGCTTCTCCCTCAGAGTCAGCAGAGGAGCACTTGGAGGAGAAGCCTCAGCACTGCGGTGTCAGGGACACTCCAAAGGCTCAGCGGTGACGAGTGCCAGGAACGAGATGGCCACCAACCCAAGGCAGCAAGGTGAGGGCAAAGCTTCCCTCCCACAGCCTGGCACAGGGCTGCTTGGGCACAAAGTCCTCTGGCAGGCTTCCCCTGGCCCCACAGAAGTGCTCAGCCCTCTGCCATTCACTCTGTCCCCTGCAGCCTGCCAGCTGTGCCTGCAGGCAGAGCTGGACCCCGAACTCTATGGATGGAAGAGACAGCAGGACGGGCTGTGTGTCCATGACTGCTGCCTGGTGAGTGCCTCAGGGGCTCCCTCCTGCCCTCCCACAGCCTGGCCCTGCCACACTCTCCTCAGCAGCTCCTTCTCTGCTCTCTCTTCTCTCCTACAGTACTTTGCCAGTGACCTTTATGCTGTCGTTTCCGTACCAGGCTGGGTGGGCTACTGCTTCTCTCATATCCAAAGAGTAATCAACAATGCAGCACAGAAGGTGAGGACCTGGCAAAACCAGGGAGATTGGTGCCAGGAGAGGTTTCACAGTAGCACAGTATCACAGTGCAGTGGAGGTTGGAAGGGTCTAAGCCCTGCTTGAGTCCAAGCCCAAGGACTGCAGGAGCTCAGCCAAGAGCCCAAGAAAGCAAGCCCAGCCCTTCCCAGCAGCTCTGGGGCAAAAGTCTTGCTGCCAGCAGCTGCACAGAGGCTCATGTGCCAGGCGGAGCTGGGGCTGTCGACAGCAGTGGGGATCTACGGCACCCTGCCAAGGGGCGAGGGGCTGGCTGTGGAGGTGCTGAGCAGATGCTGATGGAGGCTGCTGTGCTCTTCCCAGATCTGCTGTGTCTGTGGCAGGAGTGGAGCTACCATCGACTGCTGGGAGTTGAGCTGTGGGCGAAGCTTCCACCTGCCCTGCGCCCTGCGGGGTGAATGCATCACTCAATACTTCGACTGCTTCAGGTAAGCGCTGAGGGCCCTGCCCAGGGAGGCTCCTCACCTGCCCTCCCCTTCCTGCCAGCTTCAGGCAAACCAGAAAGGAGCCTGCTGGGCCTCTGCCCAAGGCCAGGCACAGGCACAGGCACAGGCAGAGCTGGCCGAGCCCTGGGGCTCCTTCACCCCTCCTCTGCCATCCTCCTCAGCAGCAGGGAAGGAGCCAGCACCACACAGCTTGCCCAGCCCTTTGCTCTTCCCCACAGTGGCTTCTGCTCCCAGCACCGCCCACAGCAGGCGGTGGACAGGGACCCAGAGCCCCACACCGACTGCCTGCTCTGCTTAGAGGCTGTGGATGACAGCAAGTCCTACAGCACCATGGGATGCCCAGCGTGCCAGCACGCCTGGTTCCACAGGCGTTGCATCCAGGTACCAGCTGCCCCCGCAGCCCAGGGGCACGGCAGGGTCTCGGCAGCACCAGGGCCTCCCTCATGCTCCTCCTGTTCCTCCTGCAGGGCCATGCGCTGCGTGCTGGCATTTCAGCTTTCCAGTGCCTGCTCTGCAGGGACAAAGAGCTGTTCCAGCAGGAAATGCTCAGGATGGGCATCCGCATCCCCAGCAGGTTGGTTGCTTTTCTCCACAGCTCACAAGCAAGGAGGGTGCCAGGGCTGTGCCAGGCCGGGGGCTACCCATGCGCTCCTCAGCCTCCACTGTCTGATGAGGCTGGCTTCAGCTGCAGGGGGAGTGGGAAACGGGGCAGGGGGCAGGCAAGGGACACCCTGCAGCTGCCCCATGCTGGGCCAGCAAGCACTCAGCAACTTTCCTTTCTCCATCAGACCACCTGCATGGGAGACTGCTGAGGCAGTGGAAAGCCTCCTGGCAAGGCACAGCCGGTGCGATGCCAGCCAGTGCCTGTGCCCAGGCGGCAGGGAACGGGCAGAGGTCGAGGGGTAAGTCCCCAACACTGCACCTCAGGCCCCTGCACAAGGGCTGTGTCTGGCCTAGGGCTCAAAGCAGAAGCTGCAAGATGCAGAGCCCTGCTGGACACTGCCCTGCTGCTGTCACTTTGTCCTCCCAGCCAGCAACCCCTTTGCTTCCCCAGGCCCTGGCAGCTGCTTCTGTGCAGCTCCTGTGCTGCTGAAGGAAGCCACAGGAGCTGCTCCAGCCTGAGGGACGATGCAGACAGCTGGGAGTGCCAAGGCTGTGCTGGCCCCAGCACTGGTAAGAACCAGAGCCCTGGGGTGCCCCTGGGCTGCTGTCCTGGCACCGAGTGCCCAGGCTGGCTTGGCAGAGCCCCTCTGCTGCAGCAGGGCCGGGGCACTGCTCTGGCCTGGCCTGCCGCAGCCATGCAGGCTGTGCTCTTCACCCTCCTGCTTCTCTTTGCAGCTTCCAGCGCCAGCTGTGAGACTGCTGCCCCCAGCTGTGCCAGCCAGGCCGGATCGGGGCCTCTGCAGAGCTGCGCATGGCCCGAGGGCAGCAGCCGCTGTGCCGCCCCTGGGCCCATGTGGGTGCGAGTCGGCTCCCGCCTGCAGCGCCGCGCCCAGGACCAAGCCTACAGCCGGCCCCGGAGATGCCAGCAGGGCAGCCGAGCCACAGCCCCGATGGCAGGGAGCAGCCCCCGCAGCCAGGCAGCGCCGGCACTGCCCCGCAGCTCGCTGCCCCCCCAGGCCGGCAGCCCCCGCAGCGCCAGCCGGCTGCCAGCGGCAGCTGCCTCCAGCTCCCCAGCAGCTGCCAGCTGCAGCTGCCCCAGCTCTGCCAGGCCCGTGCGGGGCACACGCCGCTGCAGCTTGCGCCGTCACACCGCAAATCCTTACAGCCGGCCCGGACAGCGCCCAGGCACCTGAGCTGTGCTGGCCCCGAGGGATGCCCCCGTTCCCCCTGTCCTGGAAGAGGCCTTAGCAAGCCAGGTAAATCCAGCTGGCCACTGCCCTTTCTCCTCCCTCCCTGCTGCAGGCTCCAGCTTTGAGGTCGAGAAGCCAACAGGCAGGGACCCTTGAGGCTGCCTGGGGGTGGGGGAAGCCAGAGCCCGAGCCTCACCTTTCAGAGAGGCAACTGCACGTGTCAGAGGCTGTTGGAGGTGTGTGCAGCCTGCTGCCAGGCAGCATTTTGACCCGGCTGGCTGGATGTGAGCAGGTGATCTGCCCTTGGGCCGTTGGGATTTCAACACGGGCATTGAGAGAGGATGAGTTGAGAGCCCAGCCCCTGCTCGTTCATGGGATTGCAGAGGGTTACAAGCACCTGCTTTGTGCTCCTGTCTTCAGGGCAATTAGCCTCTTTTCTTCGAGCAGCACCGTGTGTGAGTCACAGCCAAGAGCCCAAGAAAGCAAGCCCAGCCCTTCCCAGCAGCTCTGGGGCAAAAGTCTTGCTGCCACAGCTGCACAGAGGCTCATGTGCCAGGCGGAGCTGGGGCTGTCGACAGCAGTGGGGATCTACGGCACCCTGCCAAAGGGCGAGGGGCTGGCTCTGGAGGTGCTGAGCAGATGCTGATGGAGGCTGCTGTGCTCTTCCCAGATCTGCTGTGTCTGTGGCAGGAGTGGAGCTACCATCGACTGCTGGGAGTTGAGCTGTGGGCGAAGCTTCCACCTGCCCTGCGCCCTGCGGGGTGAATGCATCACTCAGTACCTCTGCATGGCAGCTCTGGAGCCCTGGAGGCCCTCCCTGACCTGGACTGCTGTTTGCAAGCAGTTTTCTCCAGCCAGCACAGCTGTGGACTTTAGCCTTTACACTCACTTTCCTGTTGGCTTCCTACTCCCTAGCAGCACCACAGAATCACAGAATCAACCAGGCTGGAAGGGACCTCCAAGATCATCAGGTCCAACCTACCACCCAACACCATCTAATCAACTAAACCATGGCACCAAGTGCCTCCTCCACCACCTCCTGGGCAGCACATCCCAATGCCCAAACTCTCTTTGGGTGAAGAATTTCTTCCAGCCTAAACTGCAAAGCTGTTTCAGAATTGTTGGGGTTGGCAGGGACCTCAAGTTCCCCTTCCAACCCCCCTGCCATGGCCAGGGACACCTCACACTACATCGCACTGCCCAGAGCCACCTCCAGCCTGGCCTTAAAACCTCCAGGGATGAGGCTTCCACCACCTCCCTGGGCAACCTGTGCCAGGATCTCACCACCCTCATGGGGAAGAACTTCCTGACACCCAATCTGAATCTACCCATTTCTAGTTTTGCTCCATCCCCCCCCCCAAGTCCTACAACTACCTGACACCTGTAGTAGTTTGGGCCGGGTGCCCTCTGCTATGGGCTTGTTTCCTGTGTCCAGAAGTCCAGCCCAGTGGGTGGACACAGGAAATTAGGGATTTCCTACCATGAACCCCTGCACCACTATGAAACCCATGGGGGAGATGTCTCCTGGCCATGGGCCTGGCTAGGCCCAAGACTATGGGGGGGGGAAGGGCAGTCTCAGATCTGGCCAGCTGAGACTAGCCTAGCACTGGGGGTTGGGGGAGGGGGGAAGTAGGAGCCCTGGGGGTCTTGGGTGCACCCTCAGGTGGGGATGGGATGCTTCTGGGTCTGTTTTGGGGTTTCTCTTGTCACTGTGCTGCTGGTTTTCTGTCCACACTCACTGCTTTCTGTTTAAACTTTCCATCACTTTTGCAGTCCCTTTGTCTGAGTCGTTCTTTCTGCCCGTTGTGGGGAGGGGGTCTGCCCCAACCCATTGCAACACCCCAAAAGTCCCTCACCTGCCCCATTCCCCCCCTTTTTCCCCTCAAATCCCACAGCACCTGGGCTCTGTTGGAGTCTCCTCCCACCCCAGGTGTGGCCACTTGGCCCTCCCCACCCACTGCCCTATTTAATCCCCCCCAGGAAAGGCAGGAGTCCTAAGCTGAGCCCATCTGGGCTGAGGATCCTTCTCTGCTCTCTGGTGAGTGCCCTTGGTGCACACTGGGTGGTGGTGACAACAAAGGCTGGGGGGCCTGGTGGCCCCCTGGTTGTGAGGGCAGTGTTTGATGACTACTCCAGTATCCTCCCTGGGTGCTGGCTGTGTCTCCTCCCTGGGGCTGAGCTCCTCTGGGTGGTGTTGTTGCTGGTGAGGGTCTTGCCCCTGGCTCTTGGATGGTGCAGGGATGGTGGTGGTGGAGCAGGAGCCTCGCCCCCAACCCCTCCATGTCCTTCTTGGAGTGAGAGGCTCCAACCTGAGCCCAGTCTTCTCAAAGTGTTACAGAACTCATCTTGAACACTTCAGAGAAGCATTTGCTATTTCTTTAATCAAGAAGAGGATGGAAGCTGAAGTGATACAGCCAGTCTGAGAGCAGCACTGTGTCCTGGGGAGGAACCCACACAGCTTTCAGAACATGAAGTTGTGCCTTCCAGATACAGCAGTGCTCTCTGGGGTGATCGCTCTGCCTTTGGACTTGTGATCTGCTCAAGACAGCACCAGTGGATCCCTGAAGTGGCCTCCTGGGAAGGATTCTCATGGAAGGCTCTTTCAGCAATGAACCTGGCCTGAGGTGAGAAGGAAGGGCTGCCCCTGGCTGAAGAGCAAGGAGTAAACCTACACACAGCTGGAACTCGTTCATGATGGGATGTTACTGGTGGGATTCTGCAGCCATGTGTACAGGGGCAGTATGAGAACAAATGTTGTACAAGTGCAAGGGGATCTCATTTGTGCCAGGAGAGGGTTAGGTTGGAGATGAAAGGGGCCTACAGGAAGGCTGGGGAAGGACTTCTCAGGATCTCAGGTAGTGATAGGACTAGGGGGAATGGAATGAAGCTGGAGGTGGGGAGATTCAGGCTAGATGTGAGGAGGAGGTTCTTCCCCATGAGAGTGGTGAAACCCTGGAATGTGTTGTCCAGGGAGGTGGTCGAGGCCCCGTCCCTGGGGGTGTTTAAGCCCAGGCTGGATGAGGCTCTGTCCAGCCTGATCTAGTGTGGGGTGTCCCTGCCCATGGCAGGGGGGTTGGAACTAGATGATCCTTGTGGTCCCTTCCAACCCTGAATGAAACTATGAGGAAAAAATTCTTTGCTGCAGGAGTGCTGAGGGCTTGGCACAGGCTGCCCAGGGAAGTGTTGGAGTCCCCATCCCTGGAGGTGCTCAGGAAAGGTGTGGCCATGGCACTTGGGGCTGTGGGTTAGTGATTGGGTTGATGTTTGGACTGGGTGATCTCAGAGGGCTTTTCCTGCCCAAACAATTCTCTGATTCTAAGTGAGGATAAGAGGTAGCCACAGAATATGGAGAGAGCATATATCTAGAGCTGCCTGCTAGAGTGTGTTCTGGCCTCTGTCACTTTGGTTTCATCTGTCCCAGGAAGATCCAGCTATAAACCTTAGGAGATCAAAACTAGCATGAGACAGATAAGGCCAGAAACTGGTTTTGTGCCTCCTCAGGCAGAAGCAGGAGGCTGAGCTTCCTGGTCCATACAGCTGGCACATCACCCATGCCATGCTGGCTGGTGGCAGAGATGCTTTGCAGCTCCCTTTAGCTGCCCTGATGCCATGGAGCTGGGCTCAGCTTCGCTCTTAGCTGTGGGAGCTGCAGACATTTACTGCTCTGTGAAACTTTTTCTGCTCCCCACTACCATCTAATCGTTATTTGGGGCTTGCCACAGTGATTTGCCTCTGTAATACATCAGAGAAATGAGCTCCACTGGCTCATTATGCACTGTGCAAAAGCAGGGATGGAATTCTCACCCTGGGGCAGGATTTCAGATCCATTCCTCACTTGGCTGTCGATTGGTGAAGCCTGCCTGTAGCAATCTCCCAACTCAGTTCCCCACATGGATTAAAACACCACCCTGTGACAGAGGAGAGGGATGACAGAACCCCCCCTCTCCCCCCAGGTCAGACACATGTGCAGGCACAGACCCTCCCCAGCAGAGCTGGGCTCCACACCATCCATCAGACTTTCACTGTCGTGTGTCCTTGCAGAAGGCTCATCAGTGTCACTGCCTCTCCATGGCTCCTGCTCTCTGAAGAGAGCTCTGCTAAGCCTTCTTGCTGCCAGCCTTTCTTCCCAGGTGTTTTTAGGACAGGGAAAAGCCATTGGGAGCAGCTGGTTTGGGCTTTCTGAGGCCAGAAGACAAAAGTTACCAGGAGGAACATTGGTTGACTGCTAAGGACAATCAATCAGCCAGGCACAGCACTAAGTCCTTGCATCACAGCTTGCCCAGGCCTTGCACAAGAGCAGAGATGGAGATTGGATAGGTCACACCCAGTGACCAGAGGAGAGCAGGAAGCAGGGACCCCGACACAAGAAGGATGTGGACCTGCTGGAGAAGCTGCAGAGGAGGCTACAGGGCTGGAGAACTGCTATGAAGACAGGCTGGGAGAGTTGGGACTGTTTAGCCTGGGGAAGAGAAGGCTCCAGGGAGACCCTAGAGCAGCCTTCCAGCATCTGAAGGGGGCTACGATCATCCAGTTCCAACCCCCCAGCCCTCTGATCATCTTTGTGGCCTCCTCTGAAGCCTCTCCAGCAGCTCCAGGTCCTTCTCCTGCTGGGGGCCCTAGAACCGGAGGCAGTGCTGCAGGTGGGGTCTGAGCAGGGGGGTTCAATCCCCTCCCTGTGCTGCTGCTCTCCCTGCTCTGGCTGCAGCTCAGCACACAGCTGCCTGCTGGGCTGCCAGCGACCATTGCTGGCTCCTGGGGAGTTTGTCACCAACTGACAGCTCCAAGTCCTTCCCCTCAAGGCTCTCTTGAGCCACTCCATACCTAGCCTGGATTTGTGCTTGGGATTGCCCTGCCCCAGGTGTGGAACAAGGATTGCAGCCGAAGGACTCTCGGCAGCAGCTCTGCAGAAGCTGTGATATTGGCATGAATTCAGCTTGCCTGTGTGGAGGTGGAGGCAGGCAGCCCCTGGCTGCAGGGAGGGGGAGGTGACACTGAGCTGATTCCCTCGATGGCTGCCTTCAAGAGATGTTCACTCTCGAGGGCAGAGCTGCTAGAATGTGGCTTTCACTCAGGCAGCTTCAGAGGGCAGCCTGGCAGTGGTTTGGACTTGAGATGTGTCATCTGCCTTGACTCCAGGCCATGTTCTGAAGCACACCAGGCATTACCTCTGCGTTCCTCTTAGTCACACTTCAGGTATCCTTTTCTTTCCTGGAACACATCCAGCCAGCGACCTGCTCTTTAATTACACAGCAGATGCCATGCACAGGCTGTCCCCGGGGTAGCCAGGGCAGGTTGGGGCAGGTTACCTGCTAATTATCTTCCCAATTACTGGGTAATTCAAAGCCCAATTGCCGTGTAATTTGCAGCCTGGAGCCCCTCAGCCTGGAGCCCCTCAGCCTGGAGCCCCTCAGCCTGGAGCCCCTCAGCCTGGAGCCCCTCAGCCTGGAGCCCCTCAGCCTGGAGCCCCTCAGCCTGGAGCCGTTTCCTCTTGTCCTGACACTGCTGCATGTGAGAAGAGCCCCAGCCCCACCTCACAGCAACCTCCTTTCAGGGAGCTGTAAGGAGCAGGAAGGTCTCCCCTCAGCCTCCTCTTCTGAAGATTGAACACATCCAGGTCCTTCAGCTGTTGCTCACCAGACCTTTGTTGAAGGCCCTTCACCAGCTTCATTGCTCTTCTTTGGGCACGCTCCAGCCCCTCAATGTCCTTGGAGTGAGGGGCCCAAAGCTGACCCCAGGACTCACCAGTGCTGAGCAGAGTGAGACAATCCCATCCCTGGACTGCTGACCATACTATTCCTGATCCAGGCCAGGATGCCATGGACCTGCTTGGCCACCTGAGCCCGATGCTGGCTCATGTTTACCTGGACCTGAGCAAAGCCTTCGACACTGTCCCACACCACATCCTGGTCTCCAAACTGGTGACACATGGGTTTGATGGGTAGAGCACTAGATGGCTAAGGAACTGGCTTGATGGCTGCACCCAAAGAGTGGCTGTCAATGGCTCCATGTCCCAGTGGAGGCCAGGGACAAGCAGAGTCCCTCAGGGATCAGTCCTGGGACCTGTCTTGTTCAACATCTTTGTGGGTGACATGGACAGTGGCACTGAGTGCACCCTCAGCAAGTTTGCTGATGACACCAAGCTGTGTGGTGCAGCAGACAGCTGGAGGGAAGGGATCCATCCAGAGGGACCTGGACAGGCTGCAGAGGTGGGCACAAGCCAACCTCATGAAGTTCAATAAGAGCAAGTGCAGGGTCCTGCATCTGGGTCGAGGCAACCCCAGGCACAAATACAGGCTGGGCAGTGACTGGCTGGAAAGTAGCCCTGAAGAGAGAGACTTGGGGGTGCTGGTGGACAAAAAGCTCACCAGGAGCTCTCAGTGTGCACTTGCAGCCCGCAAAGCCAATCAGATCCTGGGCTGCATCAGGAGAAGTGTGGCCAGCAGGGCAAGGGAGGTGATCCTCCCCCTCTGCTCAGCCCTGGGGAGACCCCACCTGGAGTACTGCCTCCAGTTCTGGAGCCCCTATTACAAGAGGGATGTGGAGGTGCTGGAACGTGTCCAGAGAAGGGCCACAAGGATGATCAGAGGGCTGGAGCACCTCTCCTGTGAGGACAGACTGAAGGAGTTGGGGCTGTTCAGTCTGCAGAAGAGAAGGCTCCGAGGAGACCTAATTGTCGCCTTCCAGTATCTGAAGGGGGCTACAGGAAGGCTGGGGAGGGACTTCTCAGGATCTCAGGTAGTGCTAGGACTAGGGGGAATGGAATGAAGCTGGAGGTGGGGAGATTCAGGCTAGATGTGAGGAGGAGGTTCTTCACCATGAGAGTGGTGAAACCCTGGAATGGGTTGTCCAGGGAGGTGGTCGAGGCCCCATCCCTGGGGGTGTTTAAGCCCAGGCTGGATGAGGCTCTGTCCAGCCTGATGTAGTGTGGGGTGTCCCTGCCCATGGCAGGGGGGTTGGAACTAGCTGATCCTTGTGGTCCCTTCCAACCCTGAATGAAACTCTGAAACTATGAAACTATTTGTCTGCAACAAAAAGCCCAAGTCCTCTGCAGAGCAGGGAACAGCAGAGTGCAAACAAAACCCCACTGCTGAGTCAGCAATGAATTCAGCTGCAGATCTAGGCAGAGGGACACAGCCTGGCAGGGGCAGAGAGTGCTGTGGGTTGTGCTTCCTTAACAGATCCATGGTGGCGTTTTTATCACCCAGAAGCTGGATTTCCCTGCTGCTTTGCCAGCTGCTGGCTTGAATGGACTTCAGGAGGAGTTCAGGAGCACGCCTGGATTCTCCTCCTAGCTTTGATGCTGCCCTAGAGAACAGCTTGTGCTTACTTTGAAGCAGAGCTGTAGCTGGGAATGCAAGTCTGGCAGGATCTTTGACAGCCAAAGGCTTGTTCCCCTCCAGTCAGATGTAAACTCTGAGCATCAAATGTGACAATGATCTTTGCTCCTTCTTCCTTGTGGTTGAAATTCCCCCTCCCCCCCCCCACCCCCAACATTACCTTTGCCAGCCCAGCCCAGCTGGAAGCAAAGGAAAGCTGTATTGATAGGCAAACTGGAATCTGCAATGGGATGCAAGGAATATGTACAAACTCTCCAGGAGTGACAGTGTTGAGATCTATTCACAACTGCAAACCAGCACAGGAACCCCACTGGCCAAGGAGCAGGGGAAGCTACTAGCTGGGGTCTGCAGCAGCCCTCCTCAGCCAGGGAGGGATCCCCTGGGCCCCCGGGAACGGAGGGGAAGAGAGGAGGAGGGGAGGAGAGGAGCTGCTGCGAGGCCACCTTCAGATCCCTCCTGGTGCCACTGCCCTCAGCACCTGCCAGGGCCAGGGGCTGGCGCAGGGCAGGGCCAGGCCCCCCCCGGCTGCGCCGCGCTGCCAGCACACAATGGGCATCGCCGAGCCCGACGGCCACGCCCTGACAAGCCCCGCCCCCCCGGCCCTGCAGCCAATCAGCAGCGCCGCTCCGCCTCAGCCTGTTGCCCGGACACCGAGCGCGAGGGCCACGAGGAGGAGGAGGAGGAGGAGGAAGGAGCTGAGTGGCCTGGGACGGCTGAGTGGAGGCTCCTGGGGTGAGTGTGGCCTGGCCTTGGAGCACAGCCCGAGGGCTCTGCAGCCCCAGAGTGCAGCCTCAGAGCCTCCAGCGCTGGTGGCCCTCCAGAGCAGCCTGCAGGAGGTTCCAGCAGGGCTGCAGGCTGCCTGGGCAGGGCTTTGCCATCCTGAGGGCACAGCGGCCCAAAGGCCTGGCAGAGCAGGGTCTTGTGGGGTCCCTGATGGTCTGATCGGCCCCAGGCTGCCAGTCCTTGGCAGCAGGATGGCTGTGAGAGCCCCAGCAGGGCCCAGGGGCTGGGACTGCAGGAGCAGGGAGCTGAAGCTCTGGCCCAGCCCACAGCTGCTGGGGGTCAATGTTGCCAGGCTTGGAGACCATTGCCCCCCCTGAGCTGCAGGGTGAGAGGTTGCTTGGTGCTGGGAGGGCCACTGGCTGTCAGTGCCAGGGAATGTGGCCAAGCAAGAGCTCTGCCTCAGGCCCTGGTGTGCTCAGAGCCCTGGGCTCCTTCTCCTTGCCCAGCAGAGGCCCAGCTCTGCTGCCTGAGCACTGAGCTGCAGGTTCTGCTGCTTCAGCTCAGGCTCCCAGAAGGCTTTTCCCTGAGGGGCTCTCAGCTCTGCCTGGGAAGCCAGTTCTGGGCTGACTGAAGAGCTGTGCTCAGCCTGGCCAGGATGCCTCTCTGTTTTCCTGCTGCTGAGGGACTTGGCTAAGAGAAGTGCTGGCCCTTGCTGAGCTGCAGCCTCCCCTCCCTCCATCCCTGCCCTGTCTCTTGGCTTCCTTGTGAGCAGACAGAGCCAGAGGGCTGCCAGCAGGCAGCAGCCTGGGCTCCAAGAGGAGAAGAGTCCTCTCCAGCTGCTGGCCTGGAGAAGGCTCCTGGTGCTTGCTGTGCCCTGCTGGCCACCCTCTGCTGAGAGCAGCCTTGGCCTTCTTGGCCAGGAGGGCCCCTGGCTGCCCCATGGGGAACTTGTTGTCCCCCAGCAGTGCCAGCACAGAGCTGCTTGGCTTCCGCGGCAGCTGCAGCTGCGAGCCAAGGGAGCCAGGGCCAGGGGCAGTCTGCCCGTGCCAGGCTCTTGGCAGCAGGAGGCAGAGGAGCTGTGTGCAGAGGTGCAGAGCTGTGTCCTTTCTCCTAGGCTTCCCTCCCAGCCTGTCCTGTGGCCTCCCCAAGCCCTCCCCGCTGCCCCTGGCCCTCGCCCTCCGCCTGCCCGGGGCCGGCGCGGCAGAGCCCAGCGTGCCCAGCGCTGCCCAGGGGCTGGACACCTCTCTGCCCTGCTGGGAGAGGAGAGCCAGGAGCTGCCTCAGGCCCTGCCAGTTCCCCAGCAGCCCTGGCAGAGGCAGCAGCCCTGCCCTCAGCTTGCTGGCCACGCAGGGAGGGAGCAGTGGGGCCGGAGGGGCTTGGGCAGCTGGGGCTGAGGCTGCCCTGCTCTGGGAGAGGCCTTGGGTGCTGCTGGCTGGGAGGGGGAGGCCAGGCAGAGCCCTGCAGCAGGGCTGGGCTGCTGGGAGCTGTGCTGCTCTGGGGCTTGCCTGAAGGAGCAGCCTTTGGAGCCTGCAGGCAGAGGCTGCAGCTCCTGCCCCCCAGGCTGCAGGCCAGAAGCCACTGCTGAGGCTTTCAGAGCTGCTTAGGCTGATTCCTTGGCCTGCAGCTGGGCAGAGGAAGGCTGAGGGCAGCAGGAGGCTGTTGCAGGGAGAGATGTGGCTGTGGGAAGCAGTCAGCTTCTCTGCCTGCTCTTCTCCCTCCTGTGCTGTGGGCAGGATGAGTTGGATTCCCTGCAGTGCTCTGCAGGGGGAGTGCAGAAGCTGTGGTGGCTGTGAGCTGAGCAGGTTCTGCTGGGCCAAGCTTCTGCAGCAGCTTCCCCCTGCACAGCTGGAGTGGTTCTGCTGGAGGCAGCAGCTCTGCCCTGCCCTGCTGCTGTTCCCTGGCCATGCAGTGCTGAGTGGCAGCCTGCTGGGGCCTGCATTCCTCTCACCCATGGCCTGGGGGCTGCCACAGGCACTTCTGCAAGCAGCTCTTGCCAGCAGCCTTGTGGTGCTGCCAGGGCCTGTGCTCTGCAGATGGAGCAGCACCAGGGCCAAGGCCTCCCTTGCTTCCCCTGGCCTGGGAAGGGCAGGAGAGCAGCTGTGGGGGTGCTGAAGTGTTTGGGGCTTTGCTCTGCCCCCAGCTCACCCTGTGCTCCAAGCCCTGGGGCTTCAGGAGCTGGCACTGGTGCTGGATGTGGATGGTGTGGGCCAGGAGCTGCTGGCACTGCCCCTCACAGCCAGGGACCAGCACTTTCCTTGCAGCCCTTTGGCTCTCCTGCTGCCTCCAGCCCCTGCCATGTGGTTTGCTGGCTGCAGCTCCCCAGGAGGAGCCTTGCTGCAGGAGCTGCTTCTGCCCAGGCAGAGCTGGGAGCAGCAGGGTTTGCAAGCAGCCCCCTGGAGGAGCATCTGCCCAGAATGGGCAGGCCTGGCCCTGAGCCTTTTCCTAGAGGGCACAGCAATTCTGTGGCTGCTTGGCACTGCCCCTGCCCTGGCACAGCCTGGGGCCCTTTCTCTTGTGCTGTCACTTGTGCCTTGGGAGCAGAGCCCAAGCCCCAGCTGGCTCCAGCCTCCTTGCAGGGACTTGTGGAGAGCCAGGAGGGCTCTGCTCTGCCTCCTTTGCTGCAGGCTAAAGCAGCCCAGCCAGCAGCTCTGCTCCTGCCCAGCCCTGTTCTCCAGAGCCTGCCCCAGCTGTGTTGCCCTTCTCTGGACCTGCTGCAGCCCTTCAGTGGCCTTCTTGGAGTGAGGGGCCCTAAAGTGCTGCCAGGATGTGAGGGGTGGCCTCAGCAGTGCTGAGCCCAGGGGGCCAATCCCTGCCCTGCTCCTGCTGGCCACGGGGTTGCTGCTCCAGGCCAGGCTGCTGGTGGCCCTTTGCAGCCCCTCTGCCCCAGGCAGCTGTGTTCTGCTCCCTTCCCTGCCCCCTGAGGAGTCAAGCAGCCTCTCCTCTGCCAGTGTCTCCGTTGCCTTTGGCCCTCTCTCTGCCCAGCTGTGTGGTTCCTGCTCTGGCAGCGCTCAGCCCTGTGCTGACCTTTGCCTGCTGCTGCCTGCAGCTCCCTGCCCAGCAGCTGCTGCCCCTGGGGAAGGACAGCGACCTGCCAGGCTGCTGCCTCAGCTCGGCCTCCCCCCCACCTCCTGCCCCCAGGGCTCAGCCAGGCTGTGCTTGGGAGCCAAGGGCTTTGGGGCAGACCTGGATGGTTTCCAGTCCCTCCTACAGGGGTGCTGAGCACAGGAGCCCAGCCAAAGGGAGCCTCAGGAAGCAGGGAAATGGGAACCTTCCTGAGCATCAGCCTCAGGCAGCAGTTTCAGCTCCTTGGGGAGCAGTTTGTGCTCTGGGCTCTGGGCTGCTGCCCTGCAGGAGAGCTCAGGGTGGTGAAAAGCTGCTCTGGCAGCCCCAGCAGGGCTGGTTGTGGATGCAGCAGCTTTGGGCCCCCCTGAGGATGCTGAGGCCATCCCAGGCTTGCCTCTGGTTTCCTGCCTTCCTGCCAGGGATCTCAAACTCTTTTTGAGCTGCTGCTGTGGCCATGGTCAGGAGTTGTGCACTGCCAGCCCAGAGGCAGCTGTGTCCTGGGCTGCTCCCCAGCAGTGTGGGCAGCAGGGGCTGGGAGGAGACTCTGCCCCTCTGCTGTGCTCTGCTGAGCCCCCCCTGCAGTGCTGGGGCAGCTCTGGAGGCCTCAGCACAGCCAGGGACCTGTTGGAGTCTGGGCTGGAGGAGGCCACAGCAATGCTGGGAGGCCTGGGAGCCCTCTGCTGTGAGGCCAGGCTGAGTGAGTTGGGGCTGCTCAGCCTGGAGAGGAGAAGGCTCCAGGGAGAGCTCCTGGGGGCCTTTCAGTGCTTCAAGCTGGGGCCAGGCTTTGAGCAGAGCCTGTTGGGAGAGGGGATGGCTTGAACTGAGAGAGGGAGCTTCAGGCTGGAGAAGAGGAAGAGATTTTTCCCTCTGAGGGTGGTGAGAGCCTGCCCAGGGAGGTGAGAGATGCCCCTCCCTGGAGCCTGGCCAGGCTGTCAGGGGTGCTGAGCAGCCTGCTGCAGTTGCAGCTGTCCCTGCTGAGTGCAGGGGGCTTGGGCTGGAGGAGCCTGGGAGGTGCCTTTCAGCCCAGCCCCTTCTGTGCCCCTGCCCCTGCCAGGAGCAGCAGGAGGATGCTGCTGTGCTGGGCTCCAGCCCCGTGCCCTGTGGGCTCCTTCAGCCTCCCAGCTCCCTGGAGCTGCCACTGAGCCTGGGGGCCCAGGGGCCGGGAGAGCAGAAGCCTCCTGCCCCTGTGGCCCTGTCTGGGCCTGCAGGACCCCCCCTGGGGAGTGCTGGAGGGGCCTGCTCCGTGCCACAGGGCTGCTTGCAGGGCAAAGGCAGCTGGTAGCCTGGGGATGCCTGGCACTGGGTGGTGCTGAGAGGAGAGGCAGGGTGGTGCCCTCTGGGCTGGGGAGCAGAGTGTGTGCCCCAGCAGTGCCCTGGGGCCAGGGCAGATGGGGGAAGGAGCCAGCAGCGGCCCTGGCTCTCCTCCTCTGCTCTTAGGAGAGGAGCAGCAGCTGCTGCTGCCTTGGGGCTCCTTGTCCTTAGCAGCCCATGCCCATTTCAACAGGCCTTTTCCAGCTGTCCTCTAGGCCCCCTTCAGCTACTGAAATGCTCCTCTGAGGTCTCCCTGGAGAGTTCTGCAGGCTGAACAGCCCAAACTCCCTCAGCCTGTGCCCTCCAGGGAGGAGCTCCAGCCCTCTGCTTCTCTTGGTGCTCTTCCTCTGGACCTTCTCCAACAGTTCCAAGGCCTTCTTGTGCTGGGGGCTCCAGAGCTGGATGCAGTGCTGCAGGTGGGGTCTCACAAGAGCAGAGCAGAGGGGCAGAATCATCTCCTTTGAGCTCACTTCTTTTGCTGCAGCCCAGACAATATCTGTGTGTCTGCTCAAAGTAGGACTCATGAAGACTGCCAGGTCCAGCCTCTTGTCAGCAAGGTGGCTCTGGCTCCCTCTCAGGGTCTAGAGCTGGGTGTAGGTCAAAGCTCCTCTAGAAAGCCTCCTGGCTGCTGTCAGCCTAGAGCCTGGACACAGGACCTCTGCTGAGCTCATTCCTTAAAGGTCCCTGAGCTAAACAGAGAGATTTTGGAGCTCTCCCTCGAGGAGATGCAATGGATCAGATGTCAGTCTCAAAGGAGGAGCTGCAGGGCAGAATGTCACCCTCCCAGCTAAGGAAAGCCAGGAGCTGATTCCTCTGCTTTGGAAATCCTCTTGGTCAGGCAGAGGGAATCCTAGTGTCCAGAGCAGGGTGAAATGACAAAGCCACACCCTGAAACCTGAGGGGTGAAAGAAGTGCTGAGACACCCCCCAGGAGCAAACCTGTCTGCCAGGGGAGCTTTAGGCTGGGCATGAGGAGCAATTGCTTCCCCCAAAGGGCTGTGAAGCCCTGGCCCAGGCTGCCCAGGGCAGTGGTGGAGTCCCCATGCCTGGAGGGGGTTGGCAGCTGTGGAGGTGTGGCAGAGAGAGACATGGTTTAGCTGGTGAGCTAATGGGTTTAGTGGTTGGACTTGATGATCTTAAAGCTCTCTGCCCAGCAAAAGGATTCTGTAGTCCTGTTGGTTTGGTTCTTGGCTGTGGGGTTTGGCTTGCTTGGTTTTGCCCTTTTTGCCCCCAAAGCAAAGAGCAGAGGGGCTGGGGGGAACACAAATAACCAACCTAACATCCCTAAAGGCTTTGGAGATGTCCTGAGGCCATGTGTAAAGCTGGTGAGAGCAGTGGACAAGCCTCCATCCTGGGGCTCGGGCCAAGCAATGTTCATCTCAGTCCCTGAATGCAGCAATCAGATCCTGGCTGAAAAGGTTAAAGGTTGCAGGCCAGAGAGGAGAGAGGCTGGAAAAGCAGAGTGGGGCTGAGGCCACTTTATTCCTCTGAGCTGAAGGGATTTTAGATGACCATTGCCATGGCAGTGACACTTGAGACCTGAACTGAGAGAGGAGAGATGTGGAGGAAGAGAGGAGGCAGGGAAAGCACAGAAACCAGGAGGAAGTGCAAAGGCAGCAAGTGCTGGGAGCTTGTCCATGCACTCCTAGCTAGCTCCCTTTGGAAGGATTCTCCATGCTCTTGGTCTGACTGGGTCCTGTTTGTTAGGCAGAGGGAAAACTTGCCTCTGGAATCACCAAGGAGAAGAGGCCAGGAGAAGGCCAGGCCCAGGCCAGAGGAAAGGCAGGCGAGGGAGAAGAGCAGGCCAAGCCTGGAGGAGGTGAAGCAAACCTTGGCTTCTTTGCAGGCTGGAGCTGTTCTCAGCCAAAGCTGTGTCAGCAGGGCCTGCTTTTAAAGACAACATCATCTTGTTGCTGCTTTGCTTGGTGTGGAGCAAACCAAATGCCTGTGATGGCGTGGGGAAATCTGTCCCCAAGACCAGCAGCCAACTTGGTGTCTGCTCTGAGCTCCTGCAGCTTCCCCCTGACTCCATGAGCTGCTCTTGCTCCCTGCTCCCTCAAGCTTGGGCTCTGCTCTTTCTGCCTCACCTTTTTCCCCCACAGGCAAATTGTTGTGAGAGGCCACTCTCCATCATTTTAGGCCACTCTCCATCATTTTAGGCCACTCTCCATCATTTTAGGCCACTCTCCATCATTTTCCTCCAGTCCTGGCTCACTGGTGAGGTACCAGATGACTGAAACTGGCCAAGGTGGTCCCCATCCACAAGAAGGGTCGGATGGAGGAACCTGGAAACTCCAGGCCTGGCAGCCTGACCTCAGTGCCAGGGAAAGTGATGGAGCAGATTATCCTGGCTGCAATAACTGCGCACCTGAAGGATGGCCAAGGGCTCAGGTCCAGCCAACATGGATTTAGGAAGGGCAGGTCCTGCCTCTCCAACCTGATCTCCTTCTATGGTCAGGTGACCCGCCTGGTGGATGTGGGGCAGGCTGTGGATGTGGTCTACCTGGACCTCAGCAAGGCCTTTGACACTGTCCCCCACAGCAAACTGCTGGCTAAGCTGTCAGCCCGTGGCTTGGACCATTACACTCTGTGCTGGGTTAGGAACTGGCTGGAGGCTGAGCCCAGAGAGTGGTGGTGAACGGTGCCGCATCCAGCTGGCACCCAGGCACCAGTGGTGTCCCCCAGGGATCAGTGCTGGGCCCTGTCCTCTTCAACATCTTCATCGATGATCTGGATGAAGGGGTAGAGTCAGTCATCAGCAAGTTTGCAGATGACACAAAGTTAGGGGCAGATGTTAGTCAATTAGAGGGTAGAAAGGCTCTGCAGAGGGACCTCGACCGACTGGACAGATGGGCAGAGTCCAATGGGATGGCTTTCAACAAGTCCAAGTGCCGAGTGCTGCACTTTGGCTACGGCAATCCCATGCAGAGCTACAGGCTGGGGTCGGAGTGGCTGAGAGCTCCCAGACAGAGAGGGACCTGGGGGTGCTGATCGACAGCCACCTGAATATGAGCCAGCAGTGTGCCCAGGTGGCCAGGAGGGCCAATAGCATCCTGGCCTGCATTAGGAATAGTGTGGCCAGCAGGAGCAGGGAGGTCATAGTGCCCCTGTGCTCTGCTTTGGTTAGGCCACACCTTGAGTCCTGTGTCCAGTTCTGGGCCCCTCAGTTTAAGAAGGACATTGAAACACTTGAGCGTGTCCAGAGAAGGGCAACAAGGCTGGGGAGAGGCCTTGAGCACAGCCCTATGAGGAGAGGCTGAGGGAGCTGGGATTGTTTAGCCTGGAGAAGAGGAGGCTCAGGGGTGACCTTATTGCCCTCTACAACTACCTGAAAGGTGGTTGTAGCCAGGAGGGAGTTGGCCTCTTCTCCCAGGCAACCAGCACCAGAACAAGAGGACACAGTCTCAAGCTGCGCCAGGGGAGGTTCAGACTCGAGGTGAGGAGGAAGTTCTTCACCGAGCGAGTCATTCATCATTGGAACGGGCTGCCCAGGGAGGTGGTTGAGTCATCGACCCTGGAGGCGTTCAAGGGGAGATTGGACGTGGCCCTTGGTGCCATGGTCTAGGCATGGGGTCTGTGTTGATAGGTTGGACTCAATGATCCTCGAGGTCCTTTCCAACCTAAGTGATACTGTGATGCTGTGATTCTATGGCACTGCTTGGTGACTGTAAGGGGAGAAGGGTCAGTGAGCTGGCCAGCTGCTCCAAGGCTGGGAGGACACTGCTGTGCTTCTCAGGTGCCTCTCCTGTTTCCTTCTGGCCTTTGGGATGTGTTCTTAGTGTCTTCTCAAGACTCTTTCCTATCTCCCCCAGCAAGACTGCACCCAGCTCCTGAAGGCTGGCAGCCTTCTGCTGAAGGCTTTCTTGCTCTTGCCCTCTTGCTGGTTTCCATGGCATGAGAATTGCAGCTGCTTCACTCCCCCTGGCCACATGAGTTGCTTCCAGAGGAGAGATTGGTGTGGGCTGCCCAGGGAGGTGGTGGAGTCAAGCATCCCTGGGGGTGCTCAAAGAGCATGTGGCCATGGCACTTTGGGCCATGGTTTGAGAGCCATGGTGGTGTTAGGCTGCCAGTTGGGCTTGATGCCCTTGGAGGTCTTTTCCAGCTAAAGCAATTCTCTGAGCCTCTGTGGAATTCCAAGGCAGAATCTGAGTTGCCTGCTGGCTAAAGCACAATGGATATTTGACATGTGGGGTGTGGGCAGAGCAGGTCTCTGTAACCATAGCCCTTCAAGGCAGGAGGTTTTGGCCTTGAGTTGAGGTGCATGAAGTCCTCACCAAGTTGATGTGGTGAGCTAGAGTGACCTTCCTGTTTCTGAAGGGATTGCATGGGTTCCCAGGCAGGTTTGACTCCTGAGATCCAACCAAAGCAGTAGATAGCATTGCTCCCCCTGCAGCCCCTTACAGTCTGGTCTCTCTATCCAGGCTGTGCTCAGCCAGAAATGGTTGGAGGTGTTTAGGTGACAGCTGCAAGCATGGCTGTTTCATAGTTTCATAGTTTCATTCAGGATTGGAAGGGACCACAAGGATCAGCTAGTTCCAACCCCCCTGCCATGGGCAGGGACACCCCACACTAGATCAGGCTGCCCAGAGCCTCATCCAGCCTGGGCTTAAACACCCCCAGGGACGGGGCCTCGACCACCTCCCTGGACAACCCATTCCAGGGTTTCACCACTCTCATGGTGAAGAACCTCCTCCTCACATCTAGCCTGAATCTCCCCACCTCCAGCTTCATTCCATTCCCCCTAGTCCTATCACTACCTGAGATCCTGAGAAGTCCTTCCCCAGCCTTCCTGTAGCCCCCTTCAGATACTGGAAGGCGACAATTAGGTCACCTCGGAGCCTTCTCTTCTGCAGACTGAACAGCCCCAACTCCTTCAGTCTGTCCTCATAGGAGAGGTGCTCCAGCCCTCTGATCATCCTTGTGGCCCTTCTCTGGACACCTTCCAGCACCTCCACATCCCTCTTGTAATAGGGGCTCCAGAACTGGACACAGTACTCCAGGTGGGGTCTCACCAGAGCTAAGCAGAGGGGGAGGATCACCTCCCTTGCCCTGCTGGCCACACTTCTCCTGCTGCAGCCCAGGATCTGATTGGCTTTGCGGGCTGCAAGTGCACACTGAGAGCTCCTGGTGAGCTTTTTGTCCACCAGCACCCCCAAGTCTCTCTCTTCAGGGCTACTCTCCAGCCAGTCACTGCCCAGCCTGTATTTGTGCCTGGGGTTGCCTTGACCCAGCTGCAGGACCCTGCACTTGCTCTTGTTGAACTTCATGAGGTTGGCCTGTGCCCACCTCTCCAGCCTGTCCAGGTCCCTCTGGATGGATCCCTTCCCTCCAGCTGTCTGCTGCACCACACAGCTTGGTGTCATCAGCAAACTTGCTGAGGGTGCACTCAATGCCACTGTCCATGGCACCCACAAAGATGTTGAATAAGACAGGTCCCAGGACTGATCCCTGAGGGACTCTGCTTGTCCCTGGCCTCCACTGGGACATGGAGCCATTGACAGCCACTCTTTGGGTGCGGCCATCAAGCCAGTTCCTTATCCATCTAGTGGTCCACCAATCGAACCCATGTGTCACCAGTTTGGAGACCAGGATGTGGTGTGGGACAGAGTCAAAGGCTTTGCTCAGCCCCAGGTAAACGACATCAGTTGCTCTCCCCTCATCTATTAATTTTGTCACCTGCTCATAGAAGGCCACCAGGTTGGTCAGGCAGGATTTGCCCTTGGCAAAGCCATGCTGACTGTTCCCAATCACCTCTTCACTATTCTTTTGAGCGAGTAGTGACTCCAGGAGGATCTGCTCCATGATCTTTCCAGGCACAGAGGTGAGACTGACTGGCCTGGAGTTCCCTGGTTCCTCCTTCTTGCCCTTTTTGAAGATGGGGGCAATGTTTCCCCTTTTCCAGTCTGTGGGGACTTCTGTGGGGCTGTGCCAGGGCTGGAATGAATGAGCTGCAGAACTGAAGGCCTGAGTTTCTAGGGCCTGAGTTCCTAAAAGAGCAAAGCAGATCCAAGACAGCATCCTCCTGTCCTAGTGGTGGGGAAGGAGGTGATAGTCTCAGAGGCTAAGCTCTGAGCTGTACAGAATAGAGGTTCCTGGCCATCAAAGTTTGGGTGTGGGATGTTGGAGGGCCTCAGTTGGTGTCTCCAGCCTCCAGAGCACTGAGTGGGATGTGTCACTGTGGGCATGGGTTTAGGAATCTAAGGCAAACCTAATCCTGCTTGGCTTTCAGTCTGAGAGCTTCCATTCCCCACTGCTAGTGAGCACAGGGAATGAGCAGCCTGGGAGGGTGAATGGTCAGGGAGAGGGAGAATGGAGGCTGGGAGGTGCTGAGGAGTTGTTAGAAGGTGAAGGTTCAGGTCCAAACCTGATCTCTCTTGAAGCAGAAGTGGTGGTGAATCAGCACTGGCTAATCCAGAGCTGTGGCCTGAGTGTGGGACCAGTCCTGTGGCTGTGAGCACTGGCTGTCCCCCTCAGTCCAGCTTCCCTTTCTCCAGCTGGGGGGAGAGGTACAGGGATGATTTCCCAGCCCAGCTGTGGCTGGAATGAAACTGGCAGTGTCTCCCCACACTTCCCTGCAGCTGTCTTGCAGGTTGGACTCCTCTCTTGTTTCTCTCTCAGCTGGAGCGCTGCAGGGCTGTGCCTGGAGGAGAGCAGAGGCAGTTGGGCTGGCTGGGCTCTGCCTTTAGTTCTTTTCTTGCCAGTGAGAGCAGCTGGGGAGGAGGAGAGAAAACTCCTCCTTTCATCCCCTCTGTGCTTCCCCCCACATCTGTAGCTCTGGTCACAACCACTCCTCCTGTAGCTGTGCTGAGGGCTGTGGTTTAGTGCTGCCCTGGCAGTGCTGGCACCTGCTGAGCTTCAAGGTCTCTCCTGAACAAAAGCAGTCTGTGATTCACCTCTCTGGGCATTTTCAGATCCCTTTGCTGAGCTGGCTTCTGCTGAAAGGCTTTTAGAAGAGGCCTGTCCCAGCTGACCAGCTCAGCTGCTCACACTCACCTAGGATCTGCCCTGTGCCTGCTCCCTGTCAGCAGCTTGTTTGCTCCTCACTCACCTGCAGCATCTGTCATGACTTGGATGGGAAGGGGCTGCTGCTGTCTAGAGAGTCAGGCTGGTTGGCTTCCTTCTGCTGCCTCCACTAAGGGAGGAGGTCCAACACAGAGATGTTCACAAGGGCAGAACTGATGAAGGTGATGCTCCAGCAGCTTGCTCAGGCTGCTTGGGATTAGAGCAAACTTCTCTGTGTGCTGCTGTGGGGCAGGGACTGCCCTTGGGGCTTGCTCATCTTTAGGTAAGACCTTAACATTCTTCTGCTGGGATCCAGGATTGCTTTCAGCTGGCAGCAGAACACTTCCCTGCAGTAGGGCTTGGATGAGAGTTCAGGACAAACCAATCTCATTCCTGAGAGCTGCTACTGAGTTTAGTTTGATTCTGGTGACTTATTTCCCTGCCCCTCCCACTGCAGCCCTCCCTAAACTCTGCTCTCTCCTTTCTGCTTCTCTCCTCTTAAGAGCCCTCAGTACCCTCCAAGGAAAAGCTGAGGGACCTTGAAGTGAGGGAGAAGGAATCTGCCACCTTCCAGTGCAGTGCCTGTTGCTAGCACAGAGGCAGCTTGGCTCAAGGAGGAAAGCAAACTCAGGCAGAGCAAGCAATGCAGCATGGAAGCAGAGGGCAGCGGTGGCCGGCTCAGCGCCCAGGGCCTCACTGCAGACGGTGATGCTGTCTGCTCTGGGAGATGAAGGCAGGCAGCAGGAGCATGGCAGAGTTGTCTGTCCCAGGGAAGAGACAAGGTTGGCCAAGTCTCACCTGCCAAGACTGTGATTCACAGGTGAGCCTCCAGGCTTGACCTTGTGAATAACATTCACCCCAGGCATGTGCAGAGCAGAGGCTTCCCTCAGGGGGTGAGAGGAGAGCCACCTGTGGGCAGCCCATGGGCCCCTGGCTCTCCTGCCAGGGTGTACCTGGGCCACAGGATCAAAGAGCAGGGACAGATTGGGTTGCTGCACAAGCTGTGTCACCTGGTAGGGAGCTGTGCTTCAAGGGGCTCCCTAGAAGGCCAAGTCCTTGAGCTGTAACCCAGCACTCCAGAATTCCCTTCACACGATCCCAAACAGGACATATGCCTCCTCCCACTGCCTTACACTTGTCTTGTCTGTGGCCTGGGGAGCACAAGGCTGAATTCTGCCCAAGAGTGGTGTTGACCTCCCTGGGAAGCTGATGGAGGAGTTGTGGTTTGTGGTCCAATGTGTGGTGCAAGTGCAGTCAGCACCACTCTGGTTGCAGATTGGAAAGCAGATCCATTCTCTGGATCCCTGAGAAGTAAGCAGCTGCTTCCTGGTAACTGGGATGGAGGTCAAATCCCAAAGGCAGAGCAGAGCCCTCCCTGGTTTAAGTCTGCCCTGCTTTAGCAAAGGTTGGATGTGAATCCCCAGCTGCTGTGGGCAGCAGAAGCTGCACTGCTGTCAGATCTGTTCTGGGCAAGGCCACTTAGCTGCTGGGTGCCTAACAAGGGGCTCCCCATGGTAGGCTAGAAAGAGGAGTGACTGCAAGCCAGACAAGACTGCTTTTCTCTCTGTGAAGAGCACAGTGAGTCCTTGGGATTGTCTGTTCTGTGTCACTTGGAGCCCAGCAATTGGCTTAGGGATGTCTGCACAGTGTCCACAAGGTTTGGATTAGGTGGAGACGAGACTGGGGCTGGAGGGAAAGTCCTGTGAGGAAAGGCTGAGGGAGCTGGGGGTGATCAGCCTGGAGCAGAGGAGACTTAGAGAGGAGCTTATCACTCCCTCCAACTACCTACAAGGAAGCTGTAGTCAGGTGGGGGTCAGGCTCTGCTCCCAGGGGAGCAGTGACAGGACAAGAGGGCATGGGATGAAGCTGTGCCAGGGGAGACTGAGGTTGGATATTAGAATAGAGTAGAATGAACCAGGTTGGAAGAGACCTTTGAGATCATCCAGTCCAAGCTATTACCCAACACTAATCAACTAAACCATGGCACCAAGCAGCCCATCCAGGCTCTTCCTAAGCAGCTCCAGGGATAGAATCATAGAATCAATAAGGTTGGGAAAGACCTCAGAGATCATCAAGTCCAACCTGTCACCCAACACCTCCTGACCATGTCCAGTCCCCTCTTGAACACCTCCAGGGATGGTGTCCCAGCAGCAACATCCCTAACTATCTGTTCCTTATTGTCCACTATATGAAACTTGAGAGCTTTGGCAGAAGCAAGCAAAACAAAGCATCCCCCACAGCAAACAACAGGGCTGGAGAGCTCTTACAGCCATCAGCATCCTCCTAAGGTGTGGAGAGCAGCTTCTCTGCCACTCAGTTCTTGGCCTTTGCATCTCACTGCTGGTCTGGCAGTGGCCACAGGAGCTCCTACACAGCTCAGCATCAGGACAGTGCTGAGCAAGCAGATCACAGTCTCACAGTATCACTGAGGTTGGAAGAGACCTCGAGGATCATTGAGTCCAACCTATCAACACAGACCCCATGACTAGACCATGGCACCAAGGGCCACGTCCAATCTCCTCTTGAACGCCTCCAGGGACGGTGACTCCACCACCTCCCTGGGCAGCACATCCCAAGGGCTAACAACTCTCTCTGGGAAGAACTTTGTCCTCACCTCCAGCCTAAACCTCCCCTGGCACAGCTTGAGACTGTGTCCTCTTGTTCTGGTGCTGGGTGCCTGGGAGAAGAGACCAACCCCCACCTGGCTACAACCTCCCTTCAGGTAGTTGTGGAGAGCAATGAGGTCTCCCCTGAGCCTCCTCTTCTCCAGGCTAAGCAACCCCAGCTCCCTCAGCCTCTCCTCATAGGGCTTGTGCTCAAGGCCTCTCCCCAGCCTTGTTGCCCTTCTCTGGACATGCTCAAGTGTCTCAATGTCCTTCTTAAACTGAGGGGCCCAGAACTGGACACAGGACTCAAGGTGTGGCCTAACCAAAGCAGAGTACAGGGGCACTATGACCTCCCTGCTCCTGCTGGCCACACTATTCCTAATGCAGGCCAGGATGCTATTGGCCCTCTTGGCCACCTGGGCACACTGCTGGCTCATATTCAGGTGGCTGTCGATCAGCACCCCCAGGTCCCTCTCTGTCTGGGAGCTCTCAGCCACTCCGACCCCAGCCTATAGCTCTGCATGGGATTGCCGTAGCCAAAGTGCAGCCCCTGGCACTTGGACTTCTTGGATGCCATCCCATTGGACTCTGCCCATCTGTCCAGTCTGTCGAGGTCCCTCTGCAGAGCCTTTCTGCCCTCTAACTGACCAACATCTGCCCCTAACTTGGTGTCATCTGCAAACTTGCTGATGACTGACTCGACCCCCTCATCCAGATCATCGATGAAGATGTTGAAGAGCACAGGGCCCAGCACTGATCCCTGGGGGATGACACTGGTGCCTGGGTGCCAGCTGGCTGTGGCACCATTCACTACCACTCTCTGGGCTCAGCCTCCAGCCAGTTCCTAACCCAGCACAGAGTGTAATGGTCCAAGCCACGGGCTGACAGCTTAGCCAGCAGTTTGCTGTGGGGGACAGTGTCAAAGGCCTTGCTGAAGTCCAGGCAGACCACATCCACAGCCTGCCCCACATCCACCAGGCAGTCACCTGGGCATAGAAGGAGATCAGGTTGGAGAGGCAGGACCTGCCCTTCCTGAATCCATGCTGGCTGGACCTGAGCCCTTGGCCATCCTTCAGGTGTGCAGTTATTGCAGCCAGGATAATCTGCTCCATCACTTTCCCTGGCACTGAGGTCAGGCTGCCAGGCCTGGAGTTTCCAGGTTCCTCCATCCGACCCTTCTTGTGGATGGGGACCACCTTGGCCAGTTTCAGTCACCTGGGACCTCACCTGTGAGCCAGGACTGGAGGAAAATGATGGAGAGTGGCTTGGCCAGCTCATCTGCCAGCTCTCTCAGCACCCTAGGATGGATCCCATCCAGCCCCATGGACTTGTGAGTGTCCAAGTGGCTCAGCAGGTCCTGAATTAACTCCTCGTGGATTTCCGGGGCACCACACTGCTCCCCGACCCCATCGCCCAGCTCCGGAGGCCACTCCTCCTGAGCTCCTCCTGCCTTGCTGTTAAACATTGAGGCACAGAAGGTGTTCAGGACCTCAGCCTCTTCCTTGTCTTCAGTCACCATGTTCCCCTCCAGGTCCAACAGGGAGTGCAGGTCCTTCCTGCCCTTCTTCTTGTGGTTAATGTATTTGTAACAATGCTTTTTATTACCTTTGACAGAGCTGTTCAGCTTCAGTTCCAGCTGGGCCTTTGCCTCCCTATTTTTATTCCTACATAATCTAACAGCTTCCTTGAACATACCTGGAGAAGCCTTCCCCTCCTTCCAAAGGTGATACAGCCTCTTCTTCCCCCTTACATCCTCCAGGAGCTGCTTGCTCCTCCCGGCCGGTCGCCTTCCCCGCCGGCTCGCCTTCCGGCACGTGGGAACCGCCAGTTCCTGTGCCTTCAAGAGCTCCTGATGCCCCCCCATTTATCACAGTACCTGTGCAGGTTAGGCCAGCCTGCAGCCCCTGGCTGCAGCCCCTGAGGACTCACTTTAGTGATGGTGACTCCACCAGCTCCCTGGGCAGCACATCCCAGTGGCCAATCTCTCTGTCTGGGCAAATTTCTTCCTAAGCTCCAGCCTAACCCTCCCCTGGCACAGGAAGGGATGTCTGCACAGTGTCCACAAGGTTTGGGTTAGTTTCATAGTTTCATTCAGGGTTGGAAGGGACCACAAGGATCATCTAGTTCCAACCCCCCTGCCATGGGCAGGGACACCCCACACTAGATCAGCCTGGCCAGAGCCTCATCCAGCCTGCTCTTAAACACCCCCAGGGACGGGGCCTCGACCATCTCCCTGGACAACCCATTCCAGGGCTTCACCACTCTCATGGGGAAGAACTTCCTCCTCCCCTCCAGCCTGAATCTCCCCACCTCCAGCTTCATTCCATTCCCCCTAGTCCTATCACTACCTGAGATCCTGAGAAGTCCTTCCCCAGCCTTCCTGTAGCCCCCTTCAGATACTGGAAGGCCACAATGAGGTCACCTCGGAGCCTTCTCTTCTCCAGACTGAACAGCCCCAACTCCTTCAGTCTGTCCTCACAGCAGAGCAGCTCCAGACCTCTGATCATCCTCGTGGCCCTTCTCTGGACACCTTCCAGCACCTCCACATCCCTCTTGTAATAGGGGCTCCAGAACTGGACACAGTACTCCAGGTGGGGTCTCACCAGAGCTGAGCAGAGGGGGAGGATCACCTCCCTTGCCCTGCTGGCCACACTTCTCCTGCTGCAGCCCAGGATCTGATTGGCTTTGCGGGCTGCAAGTGCACACTGAGAGCTCCTGGTGATCTTTTTGTCCACCAGCACCCCCAAGTCTCTCTCCTCAGGGCTGCTTTCCAGCCAGTCACTGCCCAGCCTGTAGGTGGAGACGAGACTGGGGCTGGAGGGAAAGTCCTGTGAGGAAAGGCTGAGGGAGCTGGGGGTGATCAGCCTGGAGCAGAGGAGACTTAGAGAGGACCTTATCACTCTCCAACTACCTACAAGGAAGCTGTAGTCAGGTGGGGGTCAGGCTCTGCTCCCAGGGGAGCAGTGACAGGACAAGAGGGCATGGGATGAAGCTGTGCCAGGGGAGACTGAGGTTGGATATTAGAATAGAGTAGAATGAAGCAGGTTGGAAGAGACCTTTGAGATCATCCAGTCCAAGCTATTACCCAACACTAATCAACTAAACCATGGCACCAAGCAGCCCATCCAGGCTCTTCCTAAGCACCTCCAGGGCTGGGGACTCCACCACCTCCCTGGGCAGCACATCCCAGTGGCCAGTCTCTCTGTCTGGGAAAACTTCTTCCTGAGCTCCAGCCTAACCCTCCCCTGGCACAGCTTGAGACTGTGTCCTCTTGTTCTGACCCAGGAAGCACTTCCTCACAGAAGAGCTGAGTAGGCACTGGGAGGGACTGTCCAGGGGGTGGTGGAGTCACCATCACTAAAGGGCTGGGAGCAAAGCTTGGATGTGGCACTGGGTGGCATGGTTTAGCTGCTGTGGTGGTGATAGGCCACAGGCTGGACTCCATGGGCTCAGAGGTCTTTTCCAGCCTCTCTGTGACTCCAGGAGAGCTGTTGGCTGCTCCTGGGGCAGGCTGGGAGGTCCTTTGCTGCCAGAGACTTCAACCTCTGCTGCTCTGTTTGCTGACCACCCTTGGTCTCTCCTTGCCAGGCACCATCACTAAGAAGCTGCCCCAGGAGACTGCAGTCTCTGTGAAGGACACAGGCATCTTCTGGTGGAGCTGGAGAGCGAGTGCCAGGAGTGCCCTGGCTGCAGAGCAAGGCAGAGGTGAGAGCCGGGGGCCGGAGCTCCAGCGCGCGCTGCGGCGAGCGGCACAGCGTGGCCAGCCGAGAGTGGGAGATGGGAGATGCTGCTGAGATTGCCCTCCTGGCTGAGCAGAGCAAGACTGCCACCCAGGGCACTGGGAGCAGCGAGCTGCACTTCTCTTGGGCCTGGGGTGCTGTGTCACCCCCAGCACGCAGGTACTGCGCCAGGGGAGGTTCAGGCTGGAGGGGAGGAGAAAGTTCTTCCCAGAGAGAGCTGTTGGCCACTGGGATGTGCTGCCCAGGGAGGTGGTGGAGTCCCCAGCCCTGGAGGGGTTCAGAAAGGGATTGGATGTGGCACTTGAAGCCATGGTTTAGTAGTCCTGAGGCCTTGGGTGCCAGGTTGGGCTTGATGATCTCTGAGGTCTTTTCCAAGCTTATTGATTCCACGACTCTATGCTCCAGGGGCAGGGCTGCTGTTTGAGTACCATCCTGGGAAGTTTGTTGGCCAGAGAATGCAGCAGGTTTTGATGTCTGCCAGGAAGGGCCAGGAGGATGAGCAGAGGGCTGGAGCACCTCTCCTCTGAGGGCTGAGGGAGTTGGGGCTGTTCAGTCTGGAGAAGAGAAGGCTCCAAGGAGACCTAATTGTGGCCTTCCAGGAGCTGCAGGGGGCTCCAAGAAAGCTGGGGAGGGACTGCTGAGGGTGTCAGGGAGGGATAGGACAGGGAGGGATGGAGCAAAGCTAGAAATGGGTAGATTCAGCTTGGCTGTTAGGAAGCAGTTCTTCCCCAGGAGGGCGGTGAGAGCCTGGCACAGGCTGCCCAGGGAGGTGGTGGAGTCCCCAGCCCTGGAGGCATTCAAGAACTGTGTGGCTGGGAGGAGCCTGTGAGCTGCTGCCAAACATAAACCTCTTGCTCTGTTCTTTCTTTTCCCCTGTGCAGCTCCCCAACAGCCACCCCCCAAAGCCCCAGCTGCCCCTGTGGTGACAAATAAAGCAGAAGCCTCAGTGAGGGCAGCCTGGTCCCCCCGAAGCCAGAGCCTCCCATTGCCGGCGCCGGCTGCGGCCTGGAGCGCAAGAAGCTGCCTGGCTCCAGCTGGGTGAGGCGCCAGGAGGCTGCTGGCCCTGCCCCTGAGCTCACGGGGAGCAGCCTGCCAGAGGAGGCTGACTAGCAGTTCAGTGTCTGCTGGCAGCACCTAGGGCAGAGCCCTGCTTGGAGTTCCCAGGGAGCAGCTTGGTGAGCACAAAACCTCAGAGAGTCAATGAAGTAGGAAAAGACCTCAGAGATGAAGCTCAACCTCTAGCCTAATCCCTAACACCTCCTGACACCTGAACCATGGCTCCAAGTGCCACATCCAATCCTTTTTTGAACCCCTCCAGGGATGGGGACTCCACCACCTCCCTGGGCAGCACATCCCCAGGGCCAATCTCTCTGGCTGGGAAGAACTTCTTCCTCACCTCCAGCCTAACCCTCCCCTGGCGCAGCTTGAGACTGTGTCCTCTTGTTCTGGTGCTGGGTGCCTGGGAGAAGAGCCCAACCCCCACCTGGCTCCAACCTCCTTTCAGAGAGCTGTAGACAGCAATGAGGTCTCCCCTGAGCCTCCTCTTCTCCAGGCTTAGCAACCCCAGCTCCCTCAGCCTCTCCTCCCAGGGCTGTGCTCCAGACCCCTCCCCAGCTTTGTTGCCCTTCCCTGGGCACCTTCCAGCACCTCAACCTCTTTCCTAACCTGAGGGGCCCAGAACTGGACACAGGACTCAAGGTGTGGCCTCAGCAGTGCTGAGCACAGGGCACAAGGACTTCCCTGCTCCTGCTGGCCACACTCTTCCTGCTGCAGGCCAGGATGCCCTTGGCCTTCTTGGCCCCCTGGGTGCACTGCTGGCTCCTGTTCAGCCCCAGACCTCTTTCTGCCTGCTGCTCTCAGCCACTCTGACCCCAGCCTGCAGCACTGCCTGGCGTTGGTGTGGCCAAAGTGGGACAAAAAATCCCAAGCAGAGAAGCAGCTCATTATTGCCAGGAGTGTGAGAGCAGGAACAGGACCTAATACTCTGTCAGAGATCCCAGCCTCTCCAGCAGACTCATCTCAGGGCTATCTTGATAGAGCTTGCAATAACAAACCCTTTGCTCCTGCCAGGTGCTGCAGTGAGGTTTGCCAACCAGAGCAGAGATGGAGAGAAGGTCTGTGCCAGGCTGCAGGGGGGAAGCCAAACTTCTGGCTGAGCTCTCAGACACAGAAGTTGCTGTGAGGTGGATGAAGGATGGGAAAGAGCGCAAGGGCAGTGACAAATATGAGCTTCAAAGTGGGGGGAAGAAGCATAGCCTGCAAATCCTCCACCCTGCAGCAGAGGCTGCTGGAGTTCCTGAGTGCACCTGTGCAGGGGATCAGCTGGCAGTGAAAGGTGTGTGACTGTCTGGGCTGCTCTGCTTTAGGGACTCTAAGCCAGCAGAGTCAGCAAGGGATGGACAGAGAGTGCTCCAGAGGCTGTGCAGGGAGTTTTGGGCTTTGCTTTGATTCCTGTGATTTGGTTTTTCCCCCTTGGGTTTGGTTTGGGTTTGGTTTCTGTCAATCCCCTGAGGCATAAAACAGATTTTCCCAAGGCACAGCAGCTGGCCTGCTGGGTGCAGGGTGTTCAGACAGAAGGCTGCACAGAGAAACAGCTAAAGGCTCTTTTGTCTCAGTGGTTGCTAGATTGGAACCAGTACTGTTTCATAGCTGCCTCCTTTGGGTGTTCTTGCCCTCATGGCAGTCCCTTCCCTCCTGATGACCTGGTACTTAGCCTATGGTTTATCAAGGCTGGAAGTTAGTCTGCTTGTGCATTAGCATCTAGGGATTAGATCCATAATGAAGCATGAGTGTTTGGTCTTAGGATAAATTAATACCTCCTGTAGGTCATCAAATCACAGCAGGGGTTGGGTAGGAAGGAACCTTTAGAGGTGAGCAGGGGTAGCCTCAGCTAGACAAGGCTGCTCAAAGACCCATCCAGCCTGGCCTGGAATGTTGCTAGGGCTGGGGCATCCCCCAGCTCTCTGGCCAGCCTGTGCCAGAGGGAAGATGCAGCTACTTAGGGCTCAGTGCATGCATTTCCTGCTGGCCAGGCCATTCCTGAGCACCACTGTGTGTCTGGGTCCTGTTTCAGCACAAAGAGGAAAGTGGAGGAGCTGTCAGGGCCAGCCCTGGCAAGCAGGCTGAATTGCTTTCTGAGACCTCTGAGGCCAACCTCAGGGTTCAGTGGTACAAAGATGGCAAAGAGATCACAGCCAGCAAGGAATTCACGGTGGGAGAGAAAGTAAAGCTGCAGAAGCTTGTGGCTGCAGCTGTGACAGCAGAAGATGAAGGACCATAGCTGTGCAGCATAGGAGGTGACACTCTGCCTTGTGATTGGAAAGTCTGAGGTGAGTCTGGGATGCACAGGTTGGAGCAGAGTCTGTTAGAAACTCAGGACTGTTCTGACTGCCATCCACAGCTGATTGCCACAGCTGTGACTGCTGTCTGCAAGCTGTGCCAGGGGAGGGTTAGGCTGGGTGCTAGGAAGAAATTCTTCCCAGCCAGAGAGATTGGCCCTGGGGATGTGCTGCCCAGGGAGGTGGTGGAGTCCCCATCCCTGGAGGTGTTTAGGAAGAGCCTGGATGAGGCTCTTGGTGCCATGGCTTAGTTGATGAGATGGTGCTGGGTGCTAGGTTGGACTGGGTGATCTCAAAGGTCTCTTCCAACCTGGTCTGGTCTGGTCTCTCCTCTCCCCTCTCCTCCCCTCTCCCCTCCCCTCTCCCCTCCCCTCTCCCCTCCCCTCTCCCCTCCCCTCTCCCTTCCCCTCTCCCCTCCCCTCTTCCCTCCCCTCTCCCCTCCCCTCTCCCTTCCCCTCTCCCCTCCCCTCTTCCCTCCCCTCTCCTCAGCCCAAGCCATGAGCTGCTTTCTCTTTCCAGATGAAGCTGTTAACTTTGTCAACAAGCCCAAAACGCCTCCAGAGGTCTCAGGCACTCCTTCTCACAGCCTGGAGCTGGGGAGGGAGGTCTCAGCCACCAGTGGAGCTGTGCTGTGGCAGAAGGATCACAGGGAGGTGAAGCAGGCCCAGAGGACAGCAGTCAGCTCCCAGGGGACGCAGCACAAGCTCAGGGGCAAGCAGGTGACACAAGCAGCCCAAGGGAGCTACAGCTGTGACACAAAGGATGACAGCACAACATTCCAAGTCAAAGTCAGAGGTGAGAAAATGCTGGGAAGGCCCAAACTAAAGAAACCTTCCCTTTTGGCTGGGCTCTGACGTTTGGAGGATCACCTCACAGCCTCTCTGGGGGGAAGGATTTCAGCTGGAGGACTTCATTTCTGGCCAGCTGCCCTATCAACCTTCTCAAGGTGCACTTTGGCTGCCATGGAACCATAACAATTTGAGGGCAAGGCTGCTCAGTTGTGCATCTCTCTCGGCTCTCTGCTGTGCCTGTAGAGAAGCTCCTGCAGAATCATAGTGTGAGGCCATAGCAGAGGTGCAAGGATAGAGACAAGGCCAGGAGGAGGTGCTGAGAGAGCTCTGATGAGATGGAGAAGAGCTGAACTGCAGTGATCCTAATCAAAGAAGGGGAACAGTTCCTGGAGAGGAAGACTGACTGAAGACTGAAGCTTCATTGACTGGAAGCTTGGGAACAAGAGGGAGGAGGGTTCAGGGAGTGCCTGGTGATGCTCTAAGAGCCAGGTCCAAATCTGGGCTCCAATGATGACTTTTTTTACCCTTTATCCCAGAATTCCCATGCACTTCTGCACTGTCAGTCAGATGGAGGGGAAAGAGTTTTCTTGTCTTGAATGGGCTACCATGATCATAGAATCACAGAGTTGTCAGGGCTGGAAGGGAGCTCAAGGCTCAGCCAGTTCCAACCCCCCTGCCATGGGCAGGGACACCTCACACTACAGCAGCTTGCTCACAGCCACCTCCAGCCTGGCCTTCAAAACCTCCAGGGATGAGGCTTCCACCCCCTCCCTGGGCAACCTGTGCCAGGCTCTCACCACCCTCCTGGGGAAGAACTTCTTCCTAACATCCAAGCTGAATCTCCCCATGTCTAGTTTTGTTCCATCCCCCCCAGTCCTATCCCTCCCTGACACCCTCCAAAGTCCCTCCCCAGCTTTCCTGTAGCCCCCTGCAGGTACTGGAAGGCCACAATTAGGTCTGCTGGGAGCCTTCTCTTCTGCAGACTGCACAGTCCCAACTCCCTCAGTCTGTCCTCACAGGAGAGGTGCTGCAGCCCTCTGCTCATGATGCCACCTGGCAAGGGCAAGCACAGTGCAATAGGAGAGACTTGGTTAAGAACTGGAGAAGACAACTGCAAAGACCCTCAAGCATGAGTGCTGTGGTTTGCTTCCAGAGACAGAAGAGATGTTTCCAAAGAAGGAGAAGGTACAGAAGGAGGTGAAAGCTGCACTGACACAAAATGCCAGCCTGGGCTGGGAGGGGGCCCAGGAGAAGCCTGAGGTGAAATGGTCCAAGGAAGGGAAGCTGATGACTGCCAGCAAGAAGTTCAAGGTGGAGTCAGAGAGCAAATCTGGTAGGCTGGTGGTGAGTCAGCTGGAGAAGAAAGCTGCTGGTGAGTACAGCTGTGAGGCTGCTGGCCAGAAGCTGACCTTCAAGGTTGCTGTCACAGGTGGGAGATACATTTTGGTTCTCATGACATAAAGGTCCATGAGTTCCCTTTGATACAGAGCAAACTGAATCATGCTCTAGGCTCCAGGGGCTGTGTAGCTTAGATCTTCACTGAGGAGACAAGCTGGTCAAGCAACGAGCTTGTGTGACACCAATGTCGTGCAGAGACCTGTGGTTAGTGGCCTTCACCTGTGAGATGAATCCCCCTCAGGCAGCCTTGTGGTTTTCTGCTCTCCCAGTAAGCAAAACCCAGGCAGCTTAACTCATGCTGGGCAGGGATCAAGGTAGGATCAGCCCCAAGTGTGTAGGACAACACATCTGGAAAGAGTAGGAAAAGTGAACTCTTCCAGAAGCACTTAGATTGGACAAAGCTTACCTAGGGGTCCCAGTAGCAAAGGAAACTGGGAGGTGGTTGGTGTGTTGTGTTGTGGGACAAGAAGTTGGCTTTCTTGTGGAGGTGAGAAGAACCTTAACCCCTGAGGCCCTGGATCCTTTGGCTCAGAAGTGGCTGATCTGTGCTCCTCAGGGTGTGCAGAGGATGATGTCCTCTCTGAGTGCATCTTTGTGTGAGTGGGACTGTCCTACACTGACAGGGCTGTGGAGGTTGTCAGAGGTTCCATTGGGGCTTGAGCACCTTGCACAGTGTGTGGGGTTTAAATTGCTTCTCCCACTCTCCAGAAGCAGAAGATGCTTTCATCAAAAAGGAGAAAGTGCAGAAAGAGGTGAAAGCTGCCCTGCCAGAACATGGCACCCTGAGCTGGGAGGTGTCCCAGGAGAAGCCTGAGGTGAAATGGTCCAAGGAAGGGAAGCTGATCACTGCCAGCAAGAAGTTCAAGGTGGAGTCAGAGAGCAAATCTGGTAGGCTGGTGGTGAGTCAGCTGGAGAAGAAAGCTGCTGGTGAGTACAGCTGTGAGGCTGCTGGCCAGAAGCTGACCTTCAAGGTTGCTGTCACAGGTGGGAGATACATTTTGGTTCTCATGACATAAAGGTCCATGAGTTCCCTTTGATACAGAGCAAACTGAATCATGCTCTAGGCTCCAGGGGCTGTGTAGCTTAGATCTTCACTGAGGAGACAAGCTGGTCAAGCAATGAGCTTGTGTGACACCAATGTCGTGCAGAGACCTGTGGTTAGTGGCCTTCACCTGTGAGATGAATCCCACTCAGGCAGCCTTGTGGTTTCCTGCTCTCCCAGTAAGCAAAACCCAGGCAGCTTAACTCATGCTGGGCAGGGATCAAGGTAGGATCAGCCCCAAGTGTGTAGGACAACACATCTGGAAAGAGTAGGAAAAGTGAACTCTTCCAGAAGCACTTAGATTGGACAAAGCTTACCTAGGGGTCCCAGTAGCAAAGGAAACTGGGAGGTGGTTGGTGTGTTGTGTTGTGGGACAAGAAGTTGGCTTTCTTGTGGAGGTGAGAAGAACCTTAACCCCTGAGGCCCTGGATCCTTTGGCTCAGAAGTGGCTGATCTGTGCTCCTCAGGGTGTGCAGAGGATGATGTCCTCTCTGAGTGCATCTTTGTGTGAGTGGGACTGTCCTAAACTGGCAGGGCTGTGGAGGTTGTCAGAGGTTCCATTGGGGCTTGAGCACCTTGCACAGTGTGTGGGGTTTAAATTGCTTCTCCCACTCTCCAGAAGCAGAAGATGCTTTCATCAAAAAGGAGAAAGTGCAGAAAGAGGTGAAAGCTGCCCTGCCAGAACATGGCACCCTGAGCTGGGAGGTGGCCCAGGAGAAGGCTGAGGTGAAATGGCCCAAGGAGGGGAAGCTGATCACTGCCAGCAAGAAGTTCAAGGTGGAGTCAGAGGGCAAATCTGGTGGGCTGGTGGTGAGTCAGCTGGAGGAGAAAGCTGCTGGTGAGTACAGCTGTGAGGCTGCTGGCCAGACACTCTGGCATTGTGACACTCAGCATTGTGACACTCTGGCACTGTGACACTCTGGCACTGTGACACTCAGCATTGTGACACTCTGGCACTGTGACACTCTGGCATTGTGACACTCAGCATTGTGACACTCTGGCACTGTGACACTCAGCATTGTGACACTCTGCACTGTGACACTCTGGCACTGTGACACTCTGCACTGTGACGCTCTGCACTCTGACACTTAGCTTTGTGACACTCTGGCACTGTCACACTCTGCACTGTCACACTCTGGCATTGTGGCACTCTGGCATTTTGACACTCTGCATTGTGACATTCTGGCATTGCGACACTGCGGCATTGTGACACTGCTGACACTGCACTCTGCCACTCTGCACTGTACCACTATGGCATTGTGACACTCAGGCATTGTTGCACTCTGCACTATGACACTCTGGCATTGTGACACTCTGGCATTGTGACACTCTGGTATTGTGACACTCTGGCATTGTGACACTGCACTCTGGCAATCTGCATTGTGACTCTCTGGCATTATGAAACTGTAGGATTGTGACACCCGGGCATTGTGAAACTGCATAGTGACACTGTGGGATTGTGACACTCTGCAGTGGGACACTGGCACAGTGACAGTCTGGCATTGTGAAACTCTGCACTGCAACACTCGGGCATAGTGACACTGGCATTGTGACACCATGCATTCTAACACTCTGGCACTGTGACACTGCACTGTGACACTCTGCACTGTGACACTCTGCGTTGTGACACTCTGCGTTGTGACACTCTGCGTTGTGACACTGGCATTGTTGCACTATTGAGTGTGATACTCAGCATTGTGACACTATGCACTCTGGCACTGTGGCATTGTGACCCTCTGCCGTGTGACACTCTGCATTGTGACTCTCTGGCATTGTGACACGATTGCATTTTGACACTCTGGCATTGTGACACTCTGCATTGTGACACTCTGCGTTGTGACACTGGCATTGTTGCACTATTGAGTGTGATACTCAGCATTGTGACACTATGCACTCTGGCACTGTGGCATTGTGACCCTCTGCCGTGTGACACTCTGCATTGTGACTCTCTGGCATTGTGACACGATTGCATTTTGACACTCTGGCATTGTGACACTCTGCATTGTTGCAATTTGCCACTGTGACACTCTGCATTGTCACACTACGGCACTGTGACACTGTGGCACTGTGACACTGCACTGTGACACTCTGCACTCTGACACTGCACTGTGAGACTCCGCACTGTGACACTCAGTATTGTGATGCTCTGCACTGTGACACTCTGCACTCTGACACTCTGCACTCTGACACTGCACTGTGACACTCTGCACTGTGACACTCGGTATTGTGACACTCTGCACTGTGACACACAGTATTGTGATGCTCTGCACTGTGACACTCTGCATTGTGAACACTCTGCATTGTGACACTCCGCCACTCTTACTCTCTGCCCCTGTGACAGTCTGGCACTGTGACACTCTGTAACTGTGACAATCTGCATGTGACAGTCTGGCATTGTGATACTCTGGCATCGTGACACTGTGGTAACGTGACACACTGGTACTGTAGCACATTGCACTGTGACGCTCTGCATTGTGACACTCTGCACTGGGACACTCTGGCACTGTGACACTCTGGCACTGTGACACACTGCAGTGTGACACTCAGCATTGTGACACTCTGCCACTGTGACACTCTGGCATTGTGATACTCTGGCACTGTGACTCTCTGCAGTGTGACACTCTGGACTGTGACACTCTGGCACTGTGACACTCTGCATTGTGACACTCTGCATTGTTAAAATCTGGCACTGCGACACTCTGGCACTGTGACACTCTGGCATTGTTACACTCTGGCACTGTGATATTCTGGCACTGTGACACTCTGCACTGTGACACTTGGGCGTTGTGACACTGCATTGTAACACTCAGACACTGTAACACTCTGGCATTGTGAATACTCTGCCCTTTGACATGCTGCATTGTGCCACTCTGCAATGTGACACTCTGGCACTGTGACACTCTGGCACTGTGACACTCTGCATTGTGACACGCTGGCACTGTGACACTCTGCATTGTGACACTCTGCATTGTGACACTCTCGCACTTTTACACTCTGGCAGTGTGACACTGTCATTGTGGCACTCTGGCACTGTTACACTCTGGCATTGTGACACTCTGGCACTGTGACACTCTGGCATTGTGATATTCTGGCATTCTGACACTCTGCATTGTGACACTCTGAGATTTTGACACTCTGCATTGTGATGCTCTGGCAATGTGACACTCTGGCACTGTGACACTGCACTGGGACACTGTGGCACTGTGACACTCTGCATTGTGACACTCTGCATTGTGACACTCTGTCATTGTGGCACTCTGGCACTGTGACACTCTGGCACTGTGGCACTCTGGCACTGTGACACTCTGCATTGTGATACTCTGGCACTGTGACACTTTGGCACTGTGACACTGTGGCACTGTGACACTGCATTGTGACACTGCATTATGACACTGGCATTGTGGCACTCTGGCACTGTTACACTCTGGCAATCGGACACTATGGCAATGTGACACTCTGGCACTGTGACACTCTGCATTGCGACACTCTGGCACTGTGACACTCTGCACTCTGACACGCTGGCATTGTTACACTCTGGCACTGTGACACTCTACATTGTGACACTGCATTGTGACACTCTGGCGCTGTGCCACTCTCCATTGTGACACTCTGGCATTGTGACACTCTGGCACTGTGGCACCCTCTTATTGTAGACATTCTTGCCTTTTGACACTGTGACATTGTGACACTCTAGCATTGTGACACTCTGGCATTGTGACACTCTGGCATTATGACACTGGCACTGTGACACTGCATTGTGACACTCACGCACTTTTACACTCTGGCAATGTGACACTCTGTATTGTGACACTCTGGCATTGTGGCACTCTGGCACTTTTACACTCTGGCATTGTGACACTATGCATTGTGACACTCTGCATTGTGATCCTCTGGCACTGTGACAATCTGGCATTGTGACACTCTCCATTGTGACACACTGGAACTGTGTCACTCTGCATTGTGACACTGCATTGTGACACTCTGGCATTGTGACACTCTGTCACAGTGACTCTCTGCATTGTGACACTCTGCATTATGATGCTCTGGCCCTCTGACACTCTGGCATTGTGACACTCAGGCATTGTGACACTCTGCATTTTGACACTCTGTTATGATACACTCTGCATTGTTACACTCTGCATGGTGACACTCTCCATTGTGACACTCTGGCACTGTGACATTCTGGCACTGTGACACTCTGCATTCTGACACTCTCCTTTGTGACAATCTGACATTGTGACACTCTGCACTGTAACACTCTGGCATTGTGACACTCTGTCATTGTGACACTCTGCATTCTGACACTCTGCATTGTGACACTCTCCATTGTGCCACTGTGGCACTGTGACATTCTGGCATTGTGACACTCTGTCGTTGTGACACTCTGCATTGTGACATTCTGGCATTTTGACACTCTGCTTTGTGACATTCTGGCTCAGTGACACTCTGCATTGTGACACTATGCATTGTGACACTCTGGCACTGTGACACTCTGCTTTGTGACATTCTGGCACTGTGACACTCTGCATTGTGAACTCTGGCATTGTGACACTCTGCATTGTGGCACTCTGCATTGTGACATTCTGCATTGTGATGTTCTGGACCTCTGACACTCTGGCATTGTGACACTCTGGCATTGTGACACTCTGGCATTGTGGCATTCTGGCACTGTGTCACTCTGGTGCGGTGACGCTCTGCATTATGACACTCTGCATTGTGATGCTCTGGCCCTCTCACACTCTGGCACTGTGACACCCTGGCATTGTGACACTCTGGCATTGTGACACTCTGGCATTGTGGCACTCTGGCACTGTGTCACTCTGGTGCTGTGACGCTCTTCATTGAGACACTCTGCATTATGATGCTCTGGCCCTCTGACACTCTGGCATTGTGACACTCTGGCACTGTGACACTCTGGCAATGTGACACTCTGGCATTGTGACACTCTGCATTGTGACACTCTGGCTCTGTGACAGTCTGCATTGTGACTATCTGCATTTTGTCACTCTACATTGTGATGTTCTGGCCCTCTGAAACTCTGGCATTGTGGCACTCTGGCATTGTGTCACTCTGGTGCTGTGACGCTCTTCATTGAGACACTCTGCATTATGATGCTCTGGACCTCTGACACTCTGGCATTGTGACACTCTGGCATTGTGGCACTCTGGCACTGTGACACTCTGGCACTGTGACACTCTGGCACTGTGATACTCTGGCAATGTGACACTCTGGCATTCTGACACTCTGGCATTGTGGCACTCTGGCACTGTGACACTCTGGCAATGTGACACTCTATCACTGTGACACTCTGGCATTGTGGCACTCTGGCACTGTGGCACTCTTGCATTGTGACACTCTGCATTGTGGCACTCTGCATTGTGACATTCTGGCAATGTTGCACTCTGTCACTGTAACACTCTGGCACTGTAACACTCAGGCATTGTGACACTCTGGCATGTGAAACTCTGGCACTGTGACACTCTGGAATTGTGACACTGTGGTATTGTGACACCCGGCATTGTGATATTCTTGTACTGTGACACTCTGGCTCTGTGACACTCTGGCTTTGTGTCACTCTGCACTGCGACACTCTGGCACTTTTACACTCTGGCACTGTGACACTCTGGCATTGTGACACTGTCCATTGTGACACTCTGGAACTGTGTCACTCTGCATTGTGACACTGCATTGTGACACTCTGGCATTGTGACACTCTGCATTGTCACACTCTGGCATTGTGACACTCTGGCACTGTGACACTCTGCCTTGTGACACTCTGGCATTGTGACACTCTGGCAATGTGACACTGCATTGTGACACTCTGGCATTGTGACACTCTGGCATTGTGACACTCTGCATTGTGACACTCTGGTATTTTGACACTCTGCATTGTGATTCTCTGGCACTGTGACACTCTGGCATTGTGACACTGTCCATTGTGACACTCTGGAACTGTGTCACTCTGCATTGTGACACTGCATTGCGACACTCTGGCATTGTGACACTCTGGCACTGTGACATTCTGCATTGTGACACTGCATTGTGACACTCTGGCACTGTGACACTCTGCATTGTGACATTCTCGCATTGTGACACTCTGGCATTGTGTCACTCTGCACTGTGACAATCTGGTACTGTGACACTCTGGTATTGTGGCAATCTGCCTCGTGACGTTCTGGCATTGTGACACTCTGGCACTGTGACACTCTGCTTTGTGACATTCTGGCACTGTGACACTGCATTGTGAACTCTGGCATTGTGACACTCTGCATTGTGGCACTCTGCATTGTGACATTCTGCATTGTGATGTTCTGGACCTCTGACACTCTGGCATTGTGACACTCTGGCATTGTGGCACTCTGGCACTGTGTCACTCTGGTGCGGTGACGCTCTGCATTATGACACTCTGCATTGTGATGCTCTGGCCCTCTCACACTCTGGCACTGTGACACCCTGGCATTGTGACACTCTGGCATTGTGACACTCTGGCATTGTGGCACTCTGGCACTGTGTCACTCTGGTGCTGTGACGCTCTTCATTGAGACACTCTGCATTATGATGCTCTGGCCCTCTGACACTCTGGCATTGTGACACTCTGGCACTGTGACACTCTGGCATTGTGACACTCTGGCACTGTGACACTCTGCACTCTGACACTCTGGCATTGTGACACTCTGGCACTGTGACACTCTGCACTCTGACACTCTGGCATTGTGACACTCTGCATTGTGATTCTCTGGCACTGTGACAATCTGGCATTGTGACACTCTCCATGGTGACACACTGGAACTGTGTCACTCTGCATTGTGACACTGCATTGTGACACTCTGGCATTGTGACACTCTGCATTGTCACACTCTGGCATTGTGACACTCTGGCACTGTGACACTCTGCCTTGTGACACTCTGGCATTGTGACACTCTGGCAATGTGACACTGCATTGTGACACTCTGGCATTGTGACACTCTGGCATTGTGACACTCTGCATTGTGACACTCTGGTATTTTGACACTCTGCATTGTGATTCTCTGGCACTGTGACACTCTGGCATTGTGACACTGTCCATTGTGACACTCTGGAACTGTGTCACTCTGCATTGTGACACTGCATTGCGACACTCTGGCATTGTGACACTCTGGCACTGTGACATTCTGCATTGTGACACTGCATTGTGACACTCTGGCACTGTGACACTCTGCATTGTGACACTGCATTGTGACACACTGGCATTGTGACACTCTGGCATTGTGACACTCTGGCATTGTGACACTCTGGCACTGTGACACTCTGGTGTTGTGACACTCTGCTTTGAGACACTGCATTGTGACACACTGGCATTGTGACACTCTGGCATTGTGACACTCTGGCATTGTGACACTCTGGCACTGTGACACTCTGGTGTTGTGACACTCTGCATTGTGACACTGCATTGTGACACACTGGCATTGTGACACTCTGGCATTGTGACACTCTGGCATTGTGACACTCTCGCACTTTTACACTCTGGCACTGTGACACTCTGCATTGTGACACTATGGCATTTTGGCATGCTGCATTGTGATTCTCTGGCACTGTGACACTCTGGCATTGTGACACTCTCCATTGTGACACTCTGGAACTGTGTCACTCTGCATTGTGACACTGCATTGCGACACTCTGGCATTGTGACACTCTGGCACTGTGACACTCTGTATTGTGACACTTTTACATTGTGACACTCTGCACTCTGACACTCTGGCATTGTGACACTCTGTCATTGTGACACTCTGCATTCTGACACTCTGCATTGTGACACTCTCCATTGTGCCACTGTGGCACTGTGACATTCTGGCATTGTGACACTCTGTCGTTGTGACACTCTGCATTGTGACATTCTGGCATTTTGACACTCTGCTTTGTGACATTCTGGCTCAGTGACACTCTGCATTGTGACACTATGCATTGTGACACTCTGGCACTGTGACACTCTGCTTTGTGACATTCTGGCACTGTGACACTCTGCATTGTGAACTCTGGCATTGTGACACTGCATTGTGGCACTCTGCATTGTGACATTCTGCATTGTGATGTTCTGGACCTCTGACACTCTGGCATTGTGACACTCTGCATTGTGGCACTCTGGCACTGTGTCACTCTGGTGCGGTGACGCTCTGCATTATGACACTCTGCATTGTGATGCTCTGGCCCTCTCACACTCTGGCACTGTGACACCCTGGCATTGTGACACTCTGGCATTGTGACACTCTGGCATTGTGGCACTCTGGCACTGTGTCACTCTGGTGCTGTGACGCTCTTCATTGAGACACTCTGCATTATGATGCTCTGGCCCTCTGACACTCTGGCATTGTGACACTCTGGCACTGTGACACTCTGGCATTGTGACACTGTCCATTGTAACACTCTGGAACTGTGTCAGTCTGCATTGTGACACTGCATTGCGACACTCTGGCATTGTGACACTCTGGCACTGTGACACTCTGCACTCTGACACTCTGGCATTGTGACACTCTGGCACTGTGACACTCTGCACTCTGACACTCTGGCATTGTGACACTCTGGCACTGTGACACTCTGCACTCTGACACTCTGGCATTGTGACACTCTGCATTGTGATTCTCTGGCACTGTGACAATCTGGCATTGTGACACTCTCCATTGTGACACACTGGAACTGTGTCACTCTGCATTGTGACACTGCATTGTGACACTCTGGCATTGTGACACTCTGCATTGTCACACTCTGGCATTGTGACACTCTGGCACTGTGACACTCTGCCTTGTGACACTCTGGCATTGTGACACTCTGGCAATGTGACACTGCATTGTGACACTCTGGCATTGTGACACTCTGGCATTGTGACACTCTGGCACTGTGACACTCTGCCTTGTGACACTCTGGCATTGTGACACTCTGGCAATGTGACACTGCATTGTGACACTCTGGCATTGTGACACTCTGGCATTGTGACACTCTGCATTGTGACACTCTGGTATTTTGACACTCTGCATTGTGATTCTCTGGCACTGTGACACTCTGGCATTGTGACACTGTCCATTGTGACACTCTGGAACTGTGTCACTCTGCATTGTGACACTGCATTGCGACACTCTGGCATTGTGACACTCTGGCACTGTGACATTCTGCATTGTGACACTGCATTGTGACACTCTGGCACTGTGACACTCTGCATTGTGACACTGCATTGTGACACACTGGCATTGTGACACTCTGGCATTGTGACACTGTATTGTGACACTCTGGCACTGTGCCACTCTCCATTGTGACACTCTGGCATTGTGACACTCTGGCACTGTGACACTCTGGTGTTGTGACACTCTGCTTTGAGACACTGCATTGTGACACTGGCATTTTGACACTCTACATTATGACACTGGCACTCTGACACTTCATTGTGACACTCTCGCACTTTTACACTCTGGCACTGTGACACTCTGCATTGTGACACTATGGCATTTTGGCATGCTGCATTGTGATTCTCTGGCACTGTGACACTCTGGCATTGTGACACTCTCCATTGTGACACTCTGGAACTGTGTCACTCTGCATTGTGACACTGCATTGCGACACTCTGGCATTGTGACACTCTGGCACTGTGACACTCTGTATTGTGACACTTTTACATTGTGACACTCTGCACTCTGACACTCTGGCATTGTGACACTCTGGCACTGTGACACTCTACATTGTGATGCTGCATTGTGACACTCTGCCTTGTGACACTCTGGCATTGTGACACTCTGGCACTTTTACACGCTGGCATTGTGACGCTATGCATTGTGATTCTCTGGCACTGTGACAATCTGGCATTGTGACACTCTCCATTGTGACACACTGGAACTGTGTCACTCTGCATTGTGACACTGCATTGTGACACTCTGGAATGTGACACTCAGGCATTGTGACACTCTGCATTTTGACAATCTGTTATGATACAATCTGCATTGTTACACTCTGCATGGTGACACTCTCCATTGTGACACTCTGGCACAGTGACATTCTGGCACTGTGACACTCTGCATTCTGACACTCTCCTTTGTGACAATCTGACATTGTGACACTCTGCACTGTAACACTCTGGCATTGTGACACTCTGTCATTGTGACACTCTGCATTCTGACACTCTGCATTGTGACACTCTCCATTGTGCCACTGTGGCACTGTGACATTCTGGCATTGTGACACTCTGTCGTTGTGACACTCTGCATTGTGACATTCTGGCATTTTGACACTCTGCTTTGTGACATTCTGGCTCAGTGACACTCTGCATTGTGACACTATGCATTGTGACACTCTGGCACTGTGACACTCTGCTTTGTGACATTCTGGCACTGTGACACTCTGCATTGTGAACTCTGGCATTGTGACACTGCATTGTGGCACTCTGCATTGTGACATTCTGCATTGTGATGTTCTGGACCTCTGACACTCTGGCATTGTGACACTCTGGCATTGTGGCACTCTGGCACTGTGTCACTCTGGTGCGGTGACGCTCTGCATTATGACACTCTGCATTGTGATGCTCTGGCCCTCTCACACTCTGGCACTGTGACACCCTGGCATTGTGACACTCTGGCATTGTGACCCTCTGGCATTGTGGCACTCTGGCACTGTGTCACTCTGGTGCTGTGACGCTCTTCATTGAGACACTCTGCATTATGATGCTCTGGCCCTCTGACACTCTGGCATTGTGACACTCTGGCACTGTGACACTCTGGCATTGTGACACTCTGGCACTGTGACACTCTGGCACTGTGACACTCTGGCACTGTGATACTCTGGCAATGTGACACTCTGGCATTCTGACACTCTGGCATTGTGGCACTCTGGCACTGTGACACTCTGGCAATGTGACACTCTATCACTGTGACACTCTTGCATTGTGACACTCTGCATTGTGGCACTCTGCATTGTGACATTCTGGCAATGTTGCACTCTGTCACTGTAACACTCTGGCACTGTAACACTCAGGCATTGTGACACTCTGGCATGTGAAACTCTGGCACTGTGACACTCTGGAATTGTGATACTATGGTATTGTGACACCCGGCATTGTGATATTCTTGTACTGTGACACTCTGGCTCTGTGACACTCTGGCTTTGTGTCACTCTGCACTGCGACACTCTGGCACTTTTACACTCTGGCACTGTGACACTCTGGCATTGTGTCATTGTGGCACTGTGACACTGACATTGTGGCACTCTGCATTGTGACATTCTCGCATTGTGACACTCTGGCATTGTGTCACTCTGCACTGTGACAATCTGGCACTGTGACACTCTGGTATTGTGGCAATCTGCCTCGTGACGTTCTGGCATTGTGACACTCTGGCACTGTGACACTCTGGTATTGTGACACTCTGCATTGCGGCTCTCTGCATTGTGGCACTCTGGCACTGTGACACTCTGCATTGCGACACTGCATTGTGACACTCTGTACTCTGACATTCTGGCATTGTGACACTCTGGCAATGTGATACTCTGGCACTGTGTCACTCTACATTGTGACACTGCATTGTGACACTCTAGCACTGTGCCACTCTCCATAGTGACAGTCTGGCATTGTGACACTCTGGCATTGTGACATTCTCCATTGTGACACTCTGTACTGTGCAACTCTGCATTGTGGCACTCCTCATTCTGGCACACTGGCACTGTGCCACTCTCCATTGTGACACTCTGGCACTGTGACATTCTTCATTGTGACACTCTGTACTGTGCAACTCTGCATTGTGGCACTCCTCATTCTGGCACACTGGCACTGTGCCACTCTCCATTGTGACACTCTGGCACTGTGAGACTCCGGCACTGTGACACTCTGTTATTGAGACACTCTGGCAGTGTTGTACTCTGCATTCTGACACTGGCATTGTGACACTCTGGCACTGTGAAACTCTGTTCCTGTGACATTCTTGCCTTTTGAAACTGTGATATTGTGACATTCTAGCATTGTGACACTCTGGCCTTGTGACACTCTGGCAGTGTGACACTCTGCACTGTGACACTCTGGCTCTGTGTCACTCTGGAACTGTGACACTCTGTGACGCTCTGGCACTGTGACACTCTGCATTGTGACATTCTGCATTGTTACATTCTGGCACTGTGACACTCTGCATTGTGTCACTCTGCTCTGTGACACTCTGGAACTGTGTTACACTGGCACTGTGACACTCTGCATTGTGATGCTCTGCCACTGTAATACTCTGCATTGTGACACTCTGGCACTGTGACACTCTGGCATTGTCACAATCTGCCTCGTGACATTCTGACAATGTGACACTCTGGCACTGTGGCACTCTGTCATTGTGACACTCTGGCCCTGTGACACTTTGCATTGTAACAACCTGGCACTGTGTCACTCTGGTACTGTGACACTCTGGCATTGTGACACTCTGGCATTGTGACACTCTGCATTGTGACACTCTGCATTGTGATTCTCTGGCACTGTGACACTCTGGCATTGTGACACTTTCCATTGTGACACTCTGGAACTGTGTCACTCTGCATTGTGACACTGCATTGTGACACTCTGGCATTGTGACACTCTGGCACTGTGACACTCTGCATTGTGACACTGCATTGTGACACTCTGGCATTGTGGCACTCTCATTGTGACACTCTGGCATTGTGTCACTCTGTCACTGTGGCACCCTCTTATTGTAGACATTCTTGCCTTTTGACACTGTGACATTGTGGCACTCTAGCATTGTGACACTCTGCATTGTGACACTCTGGCTTTATGACACTGGCACTGTGACACTGCATTGTGACACTCTCACACTTTTACACTCTGGCAATGTGACTCTGCATTGTGACACTCTGGCATTGTGGCACTCTGTACTCTGACATTCTGGCATTGTGACACTCTGGCAATGTGGCAATCCGACTTGTGACATTCTGGCATTGTGACACTCTGGCATTGTGATACTCTGGCACTGTGTCACTCTACATTGTGACACTGCATTGTGACACTCTAGCACTGTGCCACTCTCCATTGTGACACTGTGGCACTGTGAGACTCCGGCACTGTGACACTCTGTTATTGAGACACTCTGGCAGTGTTGTACTCTACATTCTGACACTGGCATTGTGACACTCTGGCACTGTGAAACTCTGTTCCTGTGACATTCTTGCCTTTTGAAACTGTGACATTGTGACATTCTAGCATTTTGACACTCTGGCATTGTGACACTCTGTCAATGTGACACTCTGCACTGTGACACTGCATTGTGGCACTCTGGCATTATGACACTCTGGAACTGTGACACTCTGTGACGCTCTGGCACTGTGACACTCTGCATTGTGACATTCTCCATTGTTACATTCTGGCACTGTGACAGTCTGCATTGTGTCACTCTGCTCTGTGACACTCTGGAACTGTGTTACTCTGGCACTGTGACACTCTGCATTGTGATGCTCTGGCACTGTAATACTCTGCATTGTGACATTCTGGCACTGTGACACTCTCCATTGTGACACTCATGCACTGTGACACTCTCCATTGTGATACTCTGGCACTGTGACACTCTGGCATTGTCACAATCTGCCTTGTGACATTCTGGCATTGTGACACTCTGGCACTGTGGCACTCTTTCATTGTGACACTCTGGCCCTGTGACACTTTGCATTTGACAACCTGGCACTGTGTCACTCTGGTACTGTGACACTCTGGCATTGTGACACTCTGGCATTGTGACACTCTGGTGTTGTGACACTCTGCATTGAGACACTGCATTGTGACACTCTGGCTTTGTGACACTCTGGCATTATGACACTGGCACTGTGACACTGCATTGTGACACTCTGCCTTGTGACACTGGCATTGTGACACTCTGGCACTTTTACACTCTGGCATTGTGACACTATGCATTGTGACACTCTGCATTGTGATTCTCTGGCACTGTGACGATCTGGCATTGTGACACTCTCCATTGTGACACACTGGAACTGTGACACTCTGGCATTGTGACACTGTATTGTGACACTCTGGCACTGTGCCACTCTCCATTGTGACACTCTGGCGTTATGACACTCTGGCATTGTGAAATTCTCCATTGTGACACTCTGTACTGTGACACTCTGCATTGTGGCACTCCGCATTGTGGCACACTGGCACTGTGCCACTCTGCACTGTGACACTCTGGCATTGTGACACTCTGGCACTGTGAGACTCCGGCACTGTGACACTCTGTTATTGTGACACTCTGGCAGTGTGGTACTCTGCATTCTGACACTGGCATTGTGACACTCTGGCACTGTGACACTCTGGCATTGTGACACTCTGCATTGTGACACTCTGGCACTGTGAGACTCCGGCACTGTGACACTCTGTTATTGTGACACTCTGGAAGTGTGGTACTCTGCATTCTGACACTGGCATTGTGACACTCTGGCATTGTGACACTCTGGCAGTGTGACACTCTGGCATTGTGACACTCTGTCACTGTGACACTCTGCATTGTGACACTGCATTGTGACACTCTGAAATTGTGACACTCTGCATTCTGACACGCTGGCATTGTGACACTCTGGCACTGTGACACTCTGGCATTGTGACACTCTGGCAGTGTGACACTGGCATTGTGACACTCTGGCACTGTGACACTTTGCATTGTGACAACCTGGCACTGTGTCACTCTGGTACTGTGACACTCTGGCATTGTGACACTCTGGCATTGTGACACTCTGGTGTTGTGACACTCTGCATTGAGACACTGCATTGTGACACTCTGCATTGTGACACTCTACATTATGACACTGGCACTGTGACACTGCATTGTGACACTCTCGCACTTTTACACTCTGGCAATGTGACTCTGCATTGTGACACTCTGGCATTGTGACACTCTGCATTGTCACACTCTGCCTTGTGACACTTTGGCATTGTGACACTCTGGCATTTTACACTCTGGCATTGTGACACTCTGCATTTTGGCACTCTGCATTGTGATTCTCTGGCACTGTGACACTCTGGCATTGTGACACTTTCCATTGTGACACTCTGGAACTGTGTCACTCTGCATTGTGACACTGCATTGTGACACTCTGGCATTGTGACACTCTGGCACTGTGACACTCTGCATTGTGACACTGCATTGTGACACTCTGGCATTGTGACACTCTGGCACTGTGACACTCTGCATTGTGACACTTTGGCATTGTGACACTCTACATTGTGACACTCTGGTATTGTGACACTCTGGCACTGTGGCACCCTGTTATTGTAGACATTCTTGCCTTTTGACACTGTGACATTGTGACACTCTGGCATTGTGACACTCTGGCAGTGTGACACTCTGGCACTTTTACACTCTGGCATTGTGACACTCTGAATTGTGACACTCTGCATTGTGATTCTCCGGCACTGTGACACTCTGGCATTGTGACACTCTCCATTGTGACACTCTGGAACTGTGTCACTCTGCATTGTGACACTCCATTGTGACACTCTGGCATTGTGACACTCTGCATTGTGACACTCTGGCACTGTGAGACTCCGGCACTGTGACACTCTGTTATTGTGACACTCTGGCAGTGTGGTACTCTGCATTCTGACACTGGCATTGTGACACTCTGGCACTGTGATACCCTGTTATTGTAACATTCTTGCCTTTTGAAACTGTGACATTGTGACGCTCTAGCATTGTGACACGCTGGCATTGTGACACTCTGGCAGTGTGGTACTGTGGCATTGTGACACTCTGCAATGTGACACTCTGGCATTGTGACGCTGTGCATTGTGACACTCTAGCACTGTGACACTCTGCATTGTGACACTCTGGCATTGTGGCACTGGCATTGTGACACTCTGGCATTGTGACACTGGCATTGTGGCACTCTGTCACTGTGATACTCTGCATTTTGACACCCTGCACTGTGCTGCTCTGGCACTGTGCCACTCTGGCATTGTGACACTCTGGCATGTGACATTCTGGCATTGTGACACTCTGGCATTGTTACACTCTGGCGCTGTGATACTCTGCATTGTGACACTGCATTGTGACACTTTGGCATTGTGACACTCTGCACTCTGACACGCTGGCATTGTGACACTCTGGCACTGTGACACTCTACATTGTGACGCTGCATTGTGACACTCTGTCACTATGGCACCCCGTTATTGTAGACAATCTTGCCTTTTGACACTGTGACATTGTGACACTCTGGCATTGTGACACTCTGGCACTGTGACGCTCCAGCACTGTGACACTCTGTTATTGTGACACTCTGGCATTGTGACACTCTGCACTGTGACACTCTGCATTGCGACACTGCATTGTGACACTCTGGCATTGTGATACTCTGGCACTGTGTCACTCTACATTGTGACACTTCATTGTGACACTCTGGGACTGTGTCACTCTGCATTGTGACACTGCATTGTGACACTCTGGCACTGTGGCACCCTGTTATTGTAGACATTCTTGCCTTTTGACACTGTGACATTGTGACACTCTGGCTTTGTGACACTCTGGCACTGTGACGCTCCAGCACTGTGACACTCTGTTATTGTGACACTCTGGCATTGTGTCACTCTGCACTGTGACACTCTGGCACTGTGACACTCTGGTATTGTGGCAATCTGCCTCGTGACATTCTGGCATTGTGACACTCTGGCACTGTGACACTCTGGTATTGTGACACTCTGCATTGCGGCACTCTGCATTGTGGCACTCTGGCACTGTGGCACTCTGCATTGCGACACTGCATTGTGACACTCTGGCATTGTGACACTCTGTACTCTGACATTCTGGCATTGTGACACTCTGGCAATGTGGCAATCCGACTTGTGACATTCTGGCATTGTGACACTCTGGCAATGTGATACTCTGGCACTGTGTCACTCTACATTGTGACACTGCATTGTGACACTCTAGCACTGTGCCACTCTCCATTGTGACACTCTAACATTGTGACACTCTGGCATTGTGACATTCTCCATTGTGACACTCTGTACTGTGCAACTCTGCATTGTGGCACTCCTCATTCTGGCACACTGGCACTGTGCCACTCTCCATTGTGACACTCTGGCACTGTGAGACTCCGGCACTGTGACACTCTGTTATTGAGACACTCTGGCAGTGTTGTACTCTGCATTCTGACACTGGCATTGTGACACTCTGGCACTGTGAAACTCTGTTCCTGTGACATTCTTGCCTTTTGAAACTGTGACATTGTGACATTCTAGCATTGTGACACTCTGGTATTGTGACACTCTGGCAGTGTGACACTCTGCACTGTGACACTGCATTGTGGCACTCTGGCATTATGACACTCTGGAACTGTGACACTCTGGCTCTGTGACACTCTGGAACTGTGACACTCTGTGATGCTCTGGCACTGTGACACTCTGGCATTGTGGCACTCTGACACTGTGACACTGTGGCATTGTGACACTCTGGCATTGTGGCACTCTGGCACTGTGACACTCTGGCAATGTGACACTCTGGCATTGTGGCACTCTGCATTGTGACACTCTGGCATTGTGACACTCTGCATTGTGACATTCTGGCAATGTTGCACTCTGTCACTGTAACACTCTGGCACTGTAACACTCTGGCACTGTAACACTCTGGCATTGTGACACTCTGCATCATGACACTCTGGCATTGTGACACTCTGGCATTGTGACACTCTGCATCATGACACTCTGGCACTTTTGCACTCTCGCATTGTGACACTGTGGTATTGTGACACCCTTCATTGTGGCACTCTGGCACTGTGGCACTCTGGAATTGTGACACTCTGCATTGTGATATTCTTGTAGTGTGACACTCTGGCTTTGTGTCACTCTGCACTGCGACACTCTGGCACTTTTACACTCTGGCACTGTGACACTCTGGCATTGTGTCATTGTGGCACTGTGACACTGACATTGTGACACTCTGCATTGTGACATTCTGGCATTGTGACACTTTGTCACTGTGACTGTCTGCATTGTGGCACTCTGCATTGTGATGTTCTGGCCCTCTGACACTCTGGCATTGTGGCACTCTGGCATTGTGGCACTCTGGCACTGTGTCACTCTGGTGCTGTGACGCTCTGCATTTTGACACTCTGGCACTATGACACTGGCATTGTGGCACTCTGGCTTTGTGACACTCTGGCACTATGACACTCTGGTGCTGCAACACTCTAGTACTGTGACACTCTGGTGCTGTGACAATCTGTCCTTTTGGCACTCTGCATTGTGGCACTCTGGCATTGTGACACTCTGGCACTATGAAACTCTGGGACTGTGACACTCTGGTACGGTGACACTCTCGCAGTGTGACACTCTGGTACTGTTACACTCTGGTACTGTGACATTTTGACTTTGTGGCACTCTGGCAATGTGACACTCTGCATTGTGACACTCTGGCATTGTGACACTCTGCATTGTGACACTCTGGCACTGTGACCCTCTGGCATTGTGACACTATGCCGCTGGCATCATCCCCTGAGCCAATTGTTGATGGTGTGGGTTCTTCCATTCCTCTCAGCGTACACCCTTGCCACTGAGGGAACTGAGCAGAACACCACTTGAGCTCCTGCCCCATCAATCAGTTGTCCAAGGGCTCTGAATTCCTTCTTAATCACCCTGGTGCCCTTCCTGTCAATCTCATCACTCCCAGCCTGTATCACCAGCAGTGTGTAATAGTCAGTGGGCTGGATCAATTTAGGGAGTCTCCTTGCAACGTCCCTAACCTGTGTCCCTGGTAGGGAGCAGACCTCCCTGTGGGATGGGTCGGGATGACATATGGGTCCCTCAGTACCTCCCAGGAGAGAGTCCCCAACAACTATAAACCTTCTCCTTTTCTTTGTGGAGCTGGTCGTTATAGCCTGTGGGGACCGCTTGGCCTTAGGCTCCCCTCTGGATGCCTGCTTCTCAGCCTCAGCCCTCTCATCCCCACTGCCCTCAGCCTGCAGGGCCTCATACTTATTATGCAAGGGCAGCGGAGGAGGAGGAGAGGGTCGGGGTGGATTTCTCTTGCAACCCCTGGCAGGGACCTGTATCCATCCCTCTCTGTTTCCATGGACCCTCCCTCAGCAGGGGAGATCTGCAGAGCCTTCTCCCACAAATCTAACTCCCTTTCACTTTCCCTTATTGTCCTTAGCCTAGATACCTCCTCCTTCAGCTCGGCCACTTCGTCCTTTAGCTCTGCCACCAGGCTGAGGAGAAAATTCACCTGGTCACACCTGACACAGATGTCCTCTCCCTCCTGTGCTATTCTAAGTGCCAGGCTGAAGCACTCTCTGCAGCTGGCAGCCTGGGCTCCAGCATGCTGGTAAAACAGCTCTGTCTGGGCAGATGCTGCTTTTCTACCCTTCATCCGAGTGACGACCATGGTGGAACGTTTGAGGGGTTTTTTTTGTTGTTTTTTTTGGGGTCTTTTTTGTCAACCAGCCGCTAGGCAGCTACTGAACCAAACTGGCACCGCGCGCACAGCCCGGGCGGGATTTAAAACTCCCGCGGCTGACGTCAGGCTCCCGTTCCTGTGCAGGCTCGCTCCCTTTCCCCTTCTTATGTCCACTTTATTTATGTAATAAATAGTCCAGCTGTTGATATTTTGGCCTCGTTTGTGCCTCTAATTTCACATCACGGGAATGTTCTAAAAGAACTTGAGTCTCTTTCCCTCTCCGGACTGAGATAAGGGGTGGCCCTGTAAATCAGGGATGCTCTAGATACCATGGAACTGGAGATCAAGGACAATCAGGTTGAGTGCCTGCAGGTGAGGATTAGAGGGAAGGCCAACAAGGCCGTCATCCTGGTTGAGTCTGTTATAGACCACCCAACCAGGATGAAGAAGTTGATGAATCATTCTATAGGCAGCTAGAAGCTGTCTCAAGATCACCAGACCTTGTTCTTACGGGCAACTTTAGCCTGACTGATATCTGCTGGGAACTTAACACAGCAGGGAGGCTGTCTAGAGTTTGTAGAGTGTATGGAGGACAGTTTCTTATCCCAGCTGCTGTGTGAGCCTACCAGGGGTAAGGCTTTGCTTGACCTTCTTTTTACCAACAGAGAAGGACTGGTGGGAGATGTGGTGGTTAGAGGCTGTCTGGGGTCCAGTGACCATGAGATAATTGAGTGTTCAATATGCAGCCAAGCTAAGAGGAGCAGCAACAAAACTTCCACTCTGGATTTCTGGAGGGCAGACTTGAGGTTTCTCAAGGAATTAACTCAGAAGGTACCTTGGGAAACAGCCCTTAAAAGCAAAGGAGGGCTGGAAAAGAATTCTTGAAGGCTCAGAGCAAGCTGTGCCAGTGTGCCAGAGATGAGCCCTGGGGCTGACGGCCTGGATGGCCAATGAACTTCAGAGTGAATTAAGGGGGAAAAAGAGGGTGTATCATCTTTGGAAGGAAGGTGAGGTAACCCATAGAATGTTTAAGGATATGGTTATCAGCGACAGAGATAGGAATCAATACGACTGACCAATATGATCAAGTATTGTTCCTTTATTGTTCCAGTGTTGCAGGCCTATGATGCAGGCCGATGGAGCAGGCCTGTAGTGCAAGTATAGCACTGTAAAGTGAAGAAGAAACAGGAGACAGGAAAGGCAGAAGTGCATAGCAAGGCAACTGCTACAACTTACATAGACTCGGAGAGCCTCGTTGGCATAGCTCCATTGGTTCCCTCTGAGTGACCACACATTGCACTGTTACAGATTATTGGTCCAACTACTAATGACACAACGAGGTTGTTGATGCAGGTGCATGTCCTGTTGTCCCAAGATAACTGTCCATGTTTATAGCTACCAGTGTCTTGTTTTAGTTACATGCTGCAGGCACAGCACTGTTTTGCTCCACTGCTAGCTGGCTCTGCATTTATGCTGAGCATGGCCTACCATCATGTCAGGCTCTAGGCCTGCACTGCCAGATTGCTCACACTGCTTGTCACTGGCATTGCCACATAAGGATGTTGCTAGGTCATATAGGAAAAAAAAATAGAGAGGCAAAAGTCCATTTAGAGCTTAGCCTGGCACTGCTGTGAAGGACAACAAAAAGTCCTTCTATAAATACAGTAAAAGCAAGAGGAAGGGCAAGGACAACCTCCACTCCTTGGTAGACACGGAGGGGAATGTTGTAACAAAGGATGAGGAAAAGGCAGAGGTACTTAACACCTTCTTTGCCTCAATTTTCAATAGCAGGACAGAATGTATTCCAGACAGCTGGCCTGCAGAGCTGGCAGATGGAGCCAGGCAGCAGTATAGATTCCCCTGTGATCCAGGTCAAAGTTGTTAGAGACCTCCTTAGCCACTTGGATCCCCACAAGTCCATGGGACCGGATGGGATCCATCCTAGGGTGCTGAGAGAGCTGGCAGAGGAGCTGGCCAAGCCTCTCTCCATCATTTTCCACCAGTCCTGGCTCACTGGAGTGGTCCCAGAGGACTGGAAGCTGGCCAACGTTGTGCCCATCCACAAGAAGGGCCGGTTGGATGAGCCAGGGAATTATAGCCCTGTCAGCCTGACCTCAGTGCCAGGCAAGATCATGGAACAGGTCATCCTGAGTGCAATCACACAGCACTTACAGGATGGCCAAGGGATGAGGCCCAGCCAGCATGGATTTAGGAAGGGCAGGTCCTGCCTGACCAACCTGATCTATGCCCAGGTGACTGCCTGGTGGATGTGGGGCAGGCTGTGGATGGAGTCTGCCTGGACTTCAGCAAGGCCTTTGACACTATCCCCCACAGCAAACTCCTGGCCAAGCTATCAGCCCCTGGCTTGGACAGCAGCTCTCTGAGCTGGGTTAGGAACTGGCTGGAGTACTGAGCCCAGAGAGTGGTGGTGAATGGTGCCACAGTCAGCTGGCAGCCAGGCATCAGTGGTGTGCCCCAGGGATCAGTGCTGGGCCCCATCCTCTTTAACATCTTTATTGATGATCTGGATGAGGGCATTGAGTCCAGCATCAGTAAATTTGCAGATGACACAAGATGGGGGTAGGAGTTGACCTGTTAGAGGACAGGAGAGATCTGCAGAGGCACCTTGCCAGGCTGGAGAGATGGGCAGAATCCAAGGGCATGAGATTGAACACATCCAAGTGCCAGGTTCTACACTTTGGCCACAACAACCCCTGGCAGTGCTACAGGCTGGGGTCTGGGTGACTGGAGAGCAGCCAGGCAGAGGGACCTGGGGGTAGTGGTTGATAGTAGTTGATAGTAGGCTGAGCAAGAGCCAGCAGTACGCCCAGGTGGCCAAGGAGGCCAATGGCATCCTGGCCTGCATCAAGAATAGTGTGGCCAGCAGGAGCAGGTAAGGCATTCTGCCCCTGTACACTGCACTGGCTAGGCCACACCTTGTGTCCTGTGTCCAGTTCTGGGCTCCTCAGTTCAAGACAGATGCTGAGATTCTTGAAGGTGTCCAGAGAAGGGCAACAAAGCTGGGGAGGGGTCTGGAGCACAGCCCTGTGAGGAGAGGCTGAGGGAGCTGGGGTTGCTTAGCCTGGAGAAGAGGAGGCTCAGGGGAAACCTGATTGCTCTCTGCAACTCCCCGAAGGGATGTTGCAGCCAGGTGGGGGTTGGTCTCTTGTCCCAGGCAACCAGCACCAGAACAAGAGGACACAGTCTAGGCTGGATGTTAGGATGAAATTCTTCATAGAAAGAGAGATTGGCCATTGGGATGTGCTGCCCAGGGAGGTGGTGGAGTCACCATCCCTGGAGGTGTTTAGGAAGAGCCTGGATGAGGCACTTGTTGCCATGGTTTAGTTGATTAGATGGTGTTGGCTGATAGGTTGGACTTGATGACCTTTGAGGTCTTTTCCAACCTGGTTAATTCTATTCTATTCTATTCTATTCTATTCTATTCTATTCTATTCTATTCTATTCTATTCTATTCTATTCTATTCTGTTCTATTCTATTCTATTCTATTCACTTCTATTCACTTCTATTCTATTCTATTCTATTCTATTCTATTCTATTCTATTCTATTCTATTCTATTCTATTCTATTCTATTCTATTCCTTCTGGGCTCCCCAGTTCAAGAGTGGCAAGGAGCAACTGGAGAGATTCCAACTTTCTGAAGATGCTAAGGAGCCTGGAGAATCTCTGTGAGGAGCAAAGGCTGTTACAGCCCTGGGGTGTTGAGCCTGGAGAAGAGCAGCTGAGAGGGGATCTGCTCACTGCTCAGCAAGATCTAAAGGGTGGGGGGCAAGAGGATAGGGCTGGGCTCTGGTCAGTGGTGCCCAGTGACAGGACAAGGGACAAAAGGCACAAACTAGAGCAGAGAAAACATAAGGAAGATTTTTTTTACTGTGAGGGTGGCAGAGCCCTGGAGCAGTCTGCCCAGGCAGGTTGTGGAGTCTCCTCTGTAGAAACTCCAAACAAGCTTGGACATTGTAGTCCTGGGTGAGCTGCTGTGGGTGACCCTGCTGGAGCAGGAGGATTGGACTGGATGTTCTCCAGAGTTCCTTCTGGGAACCCATGCTGGGATTCCAGGATTCTCTGAGATTTCCATTGGTCTCTTTTTTTCCTTAGAGCCCCAGGAAAGATTTGCACTGACACAGGTTCAGAAAGTTAAAAGAATTCATAGTTTAAATCCATCAGAGGGACAGACACAACAGATAGGGGATGGCTGCTGATCAGGTGGCTGTGGGTGATTGAGCTCCAGTCAGTCACTTGCATCTCACATCCAACACAAATCTCTGCAAGAGCACCAAAATGGAACAGAAATGCCCCAAAAGTTCAGCCCTGTGTTGAAAAATGGAACAGAAATGCCCCAAAAGTTCAGCCCTGTGTTGAAAAATGGAACAGAAATGCCCCAAAAGTTCAGCCCTGTGTTGAAAAATGGAACAGAAATGCCCCAAAAGTTCAGCCCTGTGTTGAAGGCACAATTCTGACCAAGAATGCCTCCTGGCTGGGCTGGAGGAAGAGCAGCACAGCCACCTGCCTGTCCTTGTCTCTGCTCAGTCCACACTCTGGCCCCAGAGATGTTCCCCTTGCCATTTCTGTGCCCCTAACCCTGGCTGTCCCTGCTGGAGGTGACAGTTGGCATGACTTGGGTGCAGAGTCGAGTGACAGTCAGAGAGGCTTAGCAGGGGCTGTGAGTTGAGTGACAATCACAGATGCTTAGCAGGGGCTGTGAGTTGAGTGACAGTCACAGAGGTTTATCAGAGGCTGTGTTTGTCTCCTTCTGATACTGAGGAGGTCAATGTGATGAGCAAAACAGCAGTGAATTAGGCAGAGGTCTTGTGGTGAATGCTGCCTATGCCCAGAATTATGCTCCAAATGCTGCCCAAACCTATCCCTACAGGTTTTGTCCAGCCCTCCTCCAACTCCCCCTCCTTCCTGGAGTGGGTACTCAGCCAGAGCTGGGTAAGCAAAGGGCCAGGTGCCACCAAGCCAGGACAAACAACTCAGCCTGCCTTATTTGGGGGAAACAAGATCCCAGCTCACCTTGTGGGATGCTTGTGCTGTGCTTCTGCTCCTTCCAAGTTTGGGCAGAGCTCTAGCCATGAGCTTTGCTATCGGCTACTGATGTTTACCAAGTTTGGCTATTGGCTGAATGCAAGCCCAGAGCTAATTATAAATATTACCCCAATAGTAAACAGATGTGGGGGAGGTTAGTCCAAAAGTTCCCTGAATTGGTGGTTGTGATCCCTAAAGGTCCCCAGCTTGGTGGTCTGTGCCCAAAGTGTTCCTAAGTTACTGCTTTTCAGCCCAAACGTCCCCACCACTGCCAGTGCTCCCGGTGCCAGCTCAGTGCTCCCATTATGACTCCTTGGCTTCCCCCAGCACTCCCAGTTCCTCTCCCCCCCTCCTCCCCCATGCTCCCATATCTCTTCTTGTCTCCTTTCAGCACTCCCAGTGCCACCCCAGTGCGCCCAGTGCATGGTTTGGACCATGCCAGACATTGCCCCGCCCCCCCCACCCCCCACCCCTTTCACTTTCACTTTCTGATCGTTCTTCCCAGAAATGCTCAAAAAAGGGGAATGGAGCACGGGGGGGCAAGGGGTGGGACTGGGATAGTGCTCCCTGAGGGCGGCTAAATTGCTCCCAGCCTGGGGATGCACTGGAGCTTGTCTGGGAAGAGGCAGTAGGGAAACCTCAAGGTCCATTCCCAGCTGGTGGCTTCAGGTGAGTGGCACCAGGGGACTAACTGGGGCTGAACTGGGATGGAGGGGGATTGAACTGGGGTGGAGGGGGACTGAACTGGGGTGGAGGGGGACTGAACTGGGCTAAGTGGGATTGAGCTGGGTGTGAGGGTGCCTTAACCAGTTCAAACAGGACTGAACTGTGTTTGAGTCTCTAAGGGATTTCTGAGCCCAAGTCTTCCCCAAATTGGTTGTTTAGTTTCTTTTCCTTTTGCGCCCAAGTTCCCTAAACTGAGGTTTCTGACCCCAAAAGTCCCTAAGAGGAATCTCTGAGCCCAAAAGGTTCTTAAATGTGGGGGAGGTTAGTCCAAATGTTCCCTGAATTGGTGTTTTTGAGCCCCAAATGTCCCCACATTGGTTGTTTGAGCCCCAAATGATCCTGAAGCCAGGGAGCCTCCCCCACTGGGAGCACTGGACAGATGCAGGGAGTGGCCTTGGTGACACTGGGACACTTCTGGAAGCACTGGGAGGACCATGAGAGTCGTACTGGGAGCACTGGGGCCATACTGGGAATACTGGGTGTAACCAGAGAGTGGAACAGCAATACACTGGCACTGGGAGCTCTGTGAACACTGGGAGAACCCAGAGAGCAGAACTGGGAGCACTGGGGCTGTACTGGGAGCTCCTCCTCCTCCTGGCCACATCAAAACCATTTGGAGGTGGCTCCAAAGGGTCTCCAGAAGCCCTGGACACTGATGTCCACCCAGGACCTTAGGCCACCTAGAAGCAGAAGCCTCAGAGGACTTTGGTGCTTGAAGTCCATGGCCCCAGCTCTTGGAGGGCAAGGGTTGAGGTTTCCATGGCAGGTGAATGTTGGTGGGCTGGAGTCTAGAGCTCCATGCTCTATGGGTGGGAAGGGGCAGAAGAACTTTGCCCAGCCCTTTGGCTCTCTGGTCCTCTCACCCTCTGACCTTCATCTCTTGCCACCTTCCCTTTCTCCAGGAGAAGGTCCCAGGTCACATCTGGAGGGTGGAGATGACCAGCCAGGAGAACCTCACCCACACAGGTACCTGAGAGGGCTTTTCCTTGGTCTTCTCTGCCCATGAGTCGTGTTGAGTGCCCAGGGCTGGTTGGGAGGTAGAAGCTCTTGGTGACACCATACCCAGAGGCCTCCTGGGCTTCCCCTCGGACCTGCCCAGGGAGAAAAAGACACAATGGACCTGTGGAGGGTTGAAATTACTCCCAACATAACCTTGCCAGAGCAGCTCAGTCGAAAGCAGAGCTGCAAGCAAAGCCACAAACTGTGAAATGCAGTGAATGTGTGCAAGACATCCAATAGCCAACAGCCAATAGTGACATCCACTGACAACTTACAAACAACACAAGAGCCCCCCCTGGACAAACCAGGCAGCTACCAACAGCTTCCCCTGCCATGCTTCCTTCCCTCCCCCTTGCACATGGGAGAAGAGAAAGGGCAGAGAGTGGTTTGTTAGTACTTAGCCACAAGAAAGCAATGCAGCCAAGGTCAGCAGAGCCAAGCAGAAGCTGGAAGTTAAGATCTGCTAGAGTGAAGGAAGTGAAAAAGAGAAACTTAGTGTCCACAACCAGCTGCTGGTGGTGATCTGTCCCAAGGGATGATTTAGACCTTCTCTTTATTTTCCTTTTTACATCCAAAGGAGATATATTTACATTCTACTACCTTCTGTTTGAGATCTGTGGAAAATTTTCTAGGCACAGGCTGAAACTACCACAGGACCCTGCCACCAGCTGGTCTGGCTGCTCCATCCCTGTCCCCAGAGCACTGGTAGAGCATGGGAGGGCACTAAAGGCCTCAGTCTTGGTGGGGGTTGAAGTTCTTCTCCCAAGAAGACCATGGCCAAGCTGCAAGGAACCTCCCTCTCCGTGGTGGCCCTCCATTTCTACCTTGGTTTGCCACCTTCTCTGGAGGTGCTGACCCAGGCTTTCTCCTTGCTTGCAGATGACCACGGCAGAGGAGGCCCAGGACCTTCCACCAGGTTGGTTGCATGGTGGGTGGTCATCTCTGGAGGCTTTTGGGGTTGGACCTGGAGGGCTGGAGCTCCAGCAGCTTCCTGGGGGAAGTGGCTGTTGTGGGAGGAGAAGCACCTTGGACATCATTAGGTCTCTTCTTCCCCCCCCACCCACACCTGGCTGGTGCTGAGACCTCCAGGAGGTCCTTCCCCATCTTCTCTCCACCACTGATTGGTGGCTGCTGGCTCTGATGTCTTCTCCAAACACCTCAGAGTAACCAAGAGGTCCTCCACAGGGCACCAAGTGACACATGGCTGGTGGCAACCACGGCCAGGACTCCCCTGGAATGGCTGTGAGTGGGGGGGCAGCTGCTGGTGGGGTTGGTGGCAGAAGGACACAATGGAGACTCACCACCTCTTCTTCCAACAGCTGCCAGCCCAACCCCTACCTCTTTGGTGGACCTCAACCAGCCCAAGCCACAATGACCCTGGAGTTTGTGGCTGTCCTCTCAAAAGCTCCCAGCCTGGAGGCAGGCTCCGAGATCTGTGTTGTCGTCTACAAGGGACCTGGGTCCTGCCAGGAGTTTGCCAGGATGAAGGAGAAAAAGTAACCCCAACCCTGGTGGGATGTTGCTGTTGGGGTTGTCCTTGGGGATCTTCAGCTTTGGGCTGAGGAACCTCTCTTGGAGGTCCTCCTGGAGGTGAACCTCCAAATGGAGATGTCCTGGAGGAGTTGGAGAGCATGGTGGTGGATCTTCCAAGTGATGAGGTTTTGGTAATCCCTCTGGTTGTTGGACGCAGCTGGAGATTATCTCCTTGAGGTTTTGAAGAACACTTTGAGAAATGGATTGAAGGTTGATTTTGGTGGTCAGCCTCAACAAAGCTTCTTCTCTTCTCCTTCCAGAGACAAAGTGATGCTGGGCAGCGCCAGGATCCCCTTGGCTGAGCTGCAGGGACCTCCCATCCTCTACAGATATGCTATCGTCAACCTCAGGGACCTCCACGGCCAGGAGAGAAGCTGCCAACTGGAGGAACTTTCTGGAGACAACCTGAACCCTCAGGAGAACCTCAAGAGCAGGAGAGGTCCTTTCTATCGTGTCATGGCAGTACCCCCAGCAGAGATCAAAAGAGATGGTAAGGCCTGGTGGTGACCTCAACACCGTGACCAGGGCTGATGGTGATCACCCACTGGTAGGGTTGGAAAGGACCTCTGGAGACCATCTGCTCCAGCTCCACCTGCGCCAGCAGGGTCACCCAGACCTCAGGGTCTCAGGTGGGTTTGGAAGCTGTCCAGAGAAGGAGACCCAAGAACCTCTCTGGGCTCCTCAAACTCTAGAAGTGGAACCTCCTGGGTTCCATTTTCTGCCCATTGCTCCTTCTACTGGCCCTGGCCATCACTGGCCACATCCTCTTGGACCTTCAGATGTTGCTGAGCATTGAGAAGGTCCTTCTCAGGCTGCTCTTCTCCAGCCTCAGTCCCACCAGAGATGCTCCAGTCCCCTCATCACCTTCAGAGACCCTCCCCAGCAGTTCCTTGTCCCTCTTGAACTGAGGAGCCCAGAACTGGTCCCAGAAATGTGTCCTCACCAGGGCAGGGCAGAGAGGCAGGAGAATCTCTTTGGCCCTGACCTGTTGGCCACACTCTTCTTCACGCCCCCCAGGAGACCATTGGCCTTCTTGGCCATGAGGACACCTTGCTGGCTCATGGTCAGCTTGGTGTCCACCAGCTGCTTCTCCATGGAGATCAACCCCAAACCTCTACCAGTCCATGGGGTGGTCCCTCCCCATGTGCAGGACCCTCCACTTGTCCTGCTTGAACCTCTTGAGGTTCCTCTCCACCCAACCCTTCAGTCTGCCCAAGGTCTCTGAGATGAGATCATAGAGGAGGGAAGTCTCCAGGTCTTGCTGAAGAGCAGCAGGACCTTCTGGTGGATCAACCACTCCTCCCAGTTTTGGATCAGTAGCAAACTGGCCAAGGCTCCACCCTGTCCCTTTGTCAGGGTTGTTGCTGAAGATGTCGACCAGGTCTGGCCTCTTGATGTTCCTCTCCACCCAATCCTTCAGTCTGCCCAAGGTCTCTGAGATGAGGTCATAGAGGAGGGATGTCTCTAGTGGACCCACCACTCCTCCCAGTTTGATGTCATCAACAAACTGGCCCAGAGTCCACTCAGCCCCATCATCCAGGTCACTGATGAAGATGTGGGACCAGAGTGGACCATCACTGCTAGTGGGAGGCTGATCCATGTTCAACCCTGGTTTATTTTGAGGTTCTCTAGCGTTGGTGTCTCCACTTTGTCCCTAAAGTCCCTTTTTTGCCCTCAGGAACCTGGACCTTCTTTGAGCACATTGAGTGCAGCTTTGCCAGCAGCAGCTTTGCCAGCAGCAGCTTCACCTTACTTGAGACCTTCTTGCCATCCAAGGTCTCAAGTTACAAGGCCCAGATGGAGTATCTGGAGCATGAGTTCTTGGCTCGCCCCATCTCCTGGAGCTCCCTTGAGGAGCTGGAGAGGAGACTTGAGGGTTTCAGGGCCAGCACCAGGATCTGTCTCTGGGACATGGACAGAGGAGAAAAAACTGAGTTCAACCACAGCATGGAGGAGGTGAGAGACCACCAAAACCTTTAGAGAAGTGGCTAAGGGTGGTCCTGTGCTCCAGGAATAATATTGAGATGGTAGAGGATGTCCAAAGAAGGGCAAAAAGGAGGAGGAGAAGAAGGAGAAGATGGTGGTTCTACAGAGCTTCTGAGGTGCAGCTGAGGGACCTGGGCTTGTCTGGGCTGGAGAAAAGTTGGCTGAGGGGAGACCTTCTGGCTTTCCACCTCTCCTAGGAAGGAGGATGGAGCTAGGCAGGGGTCAAAGCCTTCTCCCAAGTGATGGGACAAGAGGAAATGTTCTCAGGTTGCCTCAGGAGAGGTTTAGGTTGCACATGAGGAGAAATGTCCTCACCCAAAGGGTTGTGCAGGCTGGGCCTAGGCTGCCTAAGGCAGTGGTGGAAACCACCCCTGGAGGGGTTTCAAAGCTGTGGGGATGTGGTGCTGAGGAACCTGGTGTAATGGGTTGGGGCATGAATAGAATGGAATAGAATAGAATAGAATAGAACAGAATAGAATAGAATAGACCAGGTTGGAAGAGACCTTCAAGCTCATCATGTCCAAGCCATCAACCAATCCAACCCACCTAAACAACTAACCCATGGCACCAAGCACCCCATCAAGTCTCCTCTTGAACACCTCCAGAGATGGTGACTCCACCACCACCTCCCCAGGCAGCCCATTCCAATGGGCAATCACTCTCTCTGTATAGAACTTCTTCCTAACATCCAGCCTAAACCTCCCCTGGTGCAGCCTGAGACTGTGTCCTCTTGTTCTGGTGCTGGCTGCCTGGGAGAAGAGACCAACCTCTGCCTGTCTACAACCTCCCTTCAGGTAGCTGTAGAGAGCAATAAGGTCACCCCTGAGTCTCCTCCTCTTCAGGCTAAGCAGCCCCAGCTCCCTCTGCCTCTCCTCGCAGGGCTGTGTTCCAAACCCCTCACCAACTTCGTTGCCCTTCTCTGGACACCTTCCAGCAAGTCAACCTCCTTCCTAAACTGAGGGGCCCAGAACTGGACACAGTACTCGAGGTGTGGCCTAACCAGTGCAGCATACAGGGAGAGAATGACCTCCCTGCTCCTGCTGGCCACACTGTTCCTGATGCAGGCCAGGATGCCATTGGCCCCCTTGGCTGCCTGGGCACACTGCAGCCTCATGTTCAGCCTACCATCAACCAGCACCCCCGGGTCCCTCTCTACCTGGCCACTCTCCAGCCACTCTGACCCCAGCCTGTAGCACTGCATGGGGTTGCTGTGGCCAATGTGCAGAACCTGGCACTTTTATATGTTCAATCTCATGCCCTTGGACTCTGCCCATCTGTCCAGCTTGTCGAGGTCCCTCTGCAGAGCCTCTCTACCCTCCAGCAGATCAACTCCTGCCCCCAGCTTGGTGTCATCAGCAAATTTACTGATGATGGACTCAATGCCCTCATCCAGATCATCAATGAGGATGTTAAAGAGCACAGGGCCCAGCACTGATCCCTGGGGCACACCACTAGTGACTGGCCACCAGCTGGCTGTGGCACCATTCACCACCACTCTCTGGGTTAGGCCCTCCAGCCAGTTCCTAAGCCAGTGAAGTGTGCTCCCATCCAAGCCATGAGCTGACAGCTTGGCCAGGAGTTTGCTATGGGGGACGGTGTCAAAGGCCTTGCTGAGGTCCAGGTAGACTACATCCACAGGCCTCCCCATGATATAATAATGACTCAGACAAACGGATTGCAAAAGTGATGGAAAGTTTAAATAGAAAACAGTGAGTGTGTACATAGAGCCAGAAGCACAGTGAGAAAAGAAACCCCAAAACAGACCCAGAAACATCCCATCCCCACCTGAGGGTGCACCCAAGATCCCCAGGGCTCCTCCTTCCCCCCCCCCCCCCCCCCCCAACTCTGCTAGGTTAGTCTCAGATGGAAAAGATGGGCAGAGTCCAATGGGATGGCTTTCAACAAGTCCAAGTGCCGAGTGCTGCACTTTGGCTATGGCAATCCCATGCAGAGCTATAGGCTGGGGTCGGAGTGGCTGGAGAGCTCCCAGACAGAGAGGGACCTGGGTGTGCTGATCGACAGCCACCTGAATATGAGCCAGCAGTGTGCTCAGGTGGCCAGGAGGGCCAATAGCATTCTGGCCTGCATTAGGAATAGTGTGGCCAGCAGGAGCAGGGAGGTCATTGTGCCCCTGTACTCTGCTTTGGTTAGGCCGCACCTTGAGTACTGTGTCCAGTTCTGGGCTCCTCAGTTTAAGAAGGACATTGAGACACTTGAGCGTGTCCAGAGAAGGGCAACAAGGCTGGTGAGAGGCCTTGAACACAAGCCCTATGAGGAGAGGCTGAGGGAGCTGGGATTGTTTAGCCTGGAGAAGAGGAGGCTCAGGGGTGACCTTATTGCCCTCTACAACTACCTGAAGGGTGGTTGTAGCCAGGAGGGAGTTGGCCTCTTCTCCCAGGCAACCAGCACCAGAACAAGGGGACACAGTCTCAAGCTGCGCCAGGGGAGGTTCAGACTCGAGGTGAGGAAGAAGTTCTTCACCGAGCGAGTCGTTCGTCATTGGAACGGGTTGCCCAGGGAGGTGGTTGAGTCATCGACCCTGGAGGCGTTCAAGGGGAGATTGGACGTGGCCCTTGGTGCCATGGTCTAGGCATGGGGTCTGCGGTGTCAGGTTGGACTCGATGATCCTCGAGGTCCTTTCCAACCTAAGTGATACTGTGATACTGTGATACAATGCAAGACTTCAGCTGGCCAGATCTGAGACTGCCCATCCCCCTGTGGCCTTGGGCCTAGCCAGGCCCATGGCGGGGAGACATCTCCCCCAGTTACTGGGTGGCAGAGAGGAAAGAAAGAGGAAGTGCCAGACCCTGCAGTGGATTTTATAGTGGTGCAGGGAATTATGGTAGGAAATACCCAGTTTCCTGTGTCCGCCCACTGGGCTGGACCTGTGGACACAGGAAGCACTTCACGTAGCAGAGGGCACCCAGCCCAAACTGCAACACCTAGTTTCATAGATTCACAGAATGGGCTGGGTTGGAAGGGACCTTGAAGGTCATCCAGTTCCAACTCCCTGCCATGAGCAGGGACACCTCCTGCTAGACCAGGTTGTCATCAGCTGACCCCTCCAAGTTCTCCTCCAGGCTGCTCTCAAGTGACTGGCCTAGAGATGCTGGGGACTTGGTGGTGACCTGGCAGTGCTGGGACAACTCTTGGCCTCAATGACCTCAAAGGCCTTCTCCCACCAAAAGCATTCCAGGGTTTTGGGGATGACTTGGATGTTGGAGGGATGAAGCCATGTAGGACCTTGCTGGATGGCCACAAGGCACCAGGACCAACAGCTTCTCCCACCAGGCTGGCTGGATGAGTCCAAACTCAGCTGTTGGTTTGGAGGTTGACCTCGATGGTCAAGCTCAAGCCAACAAACTCCTTCTTGACCTGGTGAAGTGTCCTCTCCTCCTCCTTCTCCTCTAGGTGAGGAACAGTATCAGGAACTTGCTACAAGGGATCATCAAATGTCCCAAGTGGAAGGAGCAAGAACTTCTCAGGATCCTGTTTGCCTTCCACGTCTCCATTGGCTTTGAGATCAGCCTCTCACCAGCTTCCATCGCTGAGGCTGAAGATGGCCTCCAGGCCCTCAGCTTCACTGAGGACAAATACAAGGAACTGAGAGAAAAAAGGTAACTTAGAGCTGGCATGGAATGGATTGTGCTGAAGAACTCCTCCAAGGCCACCTGACTCAGCACTGCCTGGTCACCACCAAACCATGGCCCTCAGCACCACATCTCCATGGTTTTGAAAGCCCTCCAGGGATGGAGATTCTGCCACTGCCCTGGGCAGCCTGGGCCTGGCCTGACCAACCTTTGGGTGAGGACATTTCTCCTCATGTCCAACCTAAACCTCTCCTGAGGCAACTTGAGGCCATTTCCTGTTGTCCCATCACTTGGGAGAAGACTTTGACTCCCCAGCTCCAGCCTCCTTTCTAGGAGAGGTAGAAAGCCAGAAGGTCTCCCCCCAGCCACCTTTTCTCCAGCCCAAACAACCCCAGGTCTCTTTAGCTTCTCCTCAGAAGTTCTCTAGAACTTTCATAGATTCACAGAATGGTTTGGGTTGGAAAGGACCTTAAAGACCATCCAGTGCCAAGCCCCTGCCATGGCCATGGCCACCTCCCATCAGATCAGGTTGCTGAAGGCCTCATCCAATCTGGCCCAAAACTGAACCCAGTACTCAAGGTGTGGCCTCACCAATGCCCAGTACAGGTGGACAGTTCTGGCTGTCTGGCCACACTGTGACAGGTGCAAGCCAGGATGATGGTGGCCAAGGCTCTTCATGCCAGATACTTTCCAGCCAGTCTGCCCCACGCATGGGGAGCTGGTCTGACCCAAGTGCAGGACTCAGCACTTTATCTTGGTGACCCTCATCCTCTGCCTCCACCTTCTCTCCTGGAGCAACAACACCATTAGAGGTCCAGGCCTCAGCTTGGTTGTCCCCACACAGCACTTTGGGTGCTATGTGCTGTCCCAAGGGGTCCTCAAAGCTTCCTAACTCCAAGGTGGTGGTTTCCAACCTGGTGACTCCATCTTGAGTTCTCTGGGCACCTCGAAGAGCATCCAACACCTGTGATACTGGCTGGCCCATGGAGGGGTCCATCCAAGCTCTTTCTAGGCAGGATGAACCCTGCTGTGAACTCTTGCAGAAGACTCCATGCCATGTTGGGACGTGTGTCCCACCAGCATCCCAGAGGTTGGTTGGACTTTTCTGCACCTTTCTTTTTTCAGCAAGTACTTTCCAGCTCTGAGGAAGATGTGTCACAGCACCACTCAGGGCACCTTGTGGATCTGGTTGGTCCCACTGCTCTATGCCATGAAGGAGGAGACAGGAGAGGACCCCCTCCCCCTAAAGGACATTCCACAACAAGTCTTCATCCACCTCAGGCAAGACAAAGAGAAACAAAGGTGGGTCTGAAAGGCTGGGGTAGGATCAGGGTCATCAACTCTTCATTCCTTCTGCTTAGTGGCTTCCCAAGCCCCTTGTCCCTGTCATTGTGTGTCCCCTGCCCTGGGGGTTGAACAAGATGGTCTTTGAAGGCCACTTTCAACCCAATCTAGCTCAACCCAGCCCAATGCAATGTAGCCAAGCCCAACCCAACTCAACTCAATTCAGCCAACTCAACTCCAGCCAACCCAAACCCAGCACAACCCAACCCCAACCAACCAAATCCAACCCAACTCAACTCAGCCCAACTCAGCCCAACCCAGTCCAATCCATTTTGTGATCTTCCACTAGGTCATATCCCTCAAAGCCCTGTCCAGCCTGCCCACCACAAAAAATGGCAGGGATCTGGACCAGATGATCTTTGAAGGTCTCTCTCAACCAAATTCAGCCTAACTCAACCCATCCCAACCCAATTCACCTCAACCCAACCCATTCTGTGATCTTCTGCTACATCAAATTCCTCAAAGCCTTGTCCAACCTGACCTCCTCTTCCCAGCCCTCAGCCACCCTGGCACTCATGGTGTTATCTCAAACACCACCAACATATCTTTCTTGGTCCTACAAAGTCTACCTGATGTTCTTGACCTGTTCTCCTAGAAAAATCCAGATGATGATAGTTGCTCACAAGACCTTGATTGAAAGATGTCCTCCACTGGCTCAGAAGGTGCTGCTGATGGTCAAGATGAAGAATCTTTCCAAGGGTGCTTTGCCTGGCGTTCTCCTTCCACTCAAACTCCTCCTGGAGGCCTTGCACACACACATCATAGGCAGCAAAGCAGGCTCCTTGCAAGTGCCTGTAAGGACAGTTGGTCGGTGGGAGGTCTTCTGCTCTGCAGGGTGTGGTGGGGCTCTTTAACCATGCATCAAGACAGGGATTGGGTTCCTTCAGAGATGTTCAGCAGGGCTGAAGTATGTCATGGTAGGAACCTGGGGTCAGAGCTGAATTCTGGGACCAGACAAGAGGACACCTCTTGAATGTGCCAGAAGACTTCAAGTGTGGAAGCTCCTCTGCTGTCAGAGCAGAAGGCTCCTCACCGTCTTCCTCTCCTCTATTGCAGGAGAAGCATTTGAACCTGGCTTTGGAGAACATTGTCTCCAGGATGGACACCTGGCTGAGGAGCTTGTGAGTTGGAGCTTCTTGAGAGGAGACAGCTCCATGAAGGGTCTGGGAAGGGGTGGGTGGAGCAGGAAGAAGGTAGCTGTCTTGCTTTGCCTATTGGGATGTCTTTAACCCCACCATGGCTGGAGAGCATGGAGAGCCACAAGGTCCTGCAGACTTGCCCACATCTCCCAGCTGCAGACAGCAGATGTGGACAGGTGGCAACTGTAAAAGGAACCACAAGAAGTTGTTGAATCCTTCTTCATGTCCACAGCTGCCCATCGAGGTCTCCAAAGCCACCACTGAGTCCCACAATGGAGGATGAGATCTTGCACTGTCTGAACTTGATCCATGTCTTGCTGATACGATTCTTGAAGGACCAGAGTTCTTTCCACACCATCAAGACCATGCTGAAGATGCTTGAGTTATTTAATGGCCAAGAGGACATCCTGCCAGCCAGTAAGGTGAGAATGAGCTTGGTGGCTTCTGTCATCTCCTGCTTGTAGCTGAGGAGAGCCAAGAGCTTCTGGGTCACTCTTGTCTGCCTTGGTCCCATAAGGTCCTGCTGGGAAAACTTAGGGAGGGTGGTCAGAGGAGTGGACATGAGGTGGCCTGAGAAGTGGCTGAAGGACAGAGCTGAGAGGGTTGTGACCAGTGGGACAGGATCTAGCTGGAGGCCTGGAGCTTGTGATGATCCTTAGGGGTCAGGACTGGGGCCAGACCTGGTTGACATCTTCAGCAACAACCCTGACAAAGGGACAGGGTGGAGCCTTGGCCAGTTTGCTGCTGATCCAGAACTGAGAGGAGTGGTTGGTCCACCAGAAGGTCCTGCTGCTCTTCAGCAAGACCTGGAGACTTTCCTCCTCTATGACCTCATCTCAGAGACCTTGGGCAGCCTGGAGGGTTGGGTGGAGAGGAACCTCAAGAGGTTCAAGCAGGACAAGTGGAGGGTCCTGCACATGGAGAGGAACCACCCCATGGACTGGTAGAGGTTTGGAGTTGACCTGCAGTGAAGCAGCTCCACGGAGAAGCAGCTGGTGGACACCAAGCTGACCATGAGCCAGCAAGGTGTCCTCATGGCCCAGAAGGCCAATGGTCTCCTGGGGGGCATGAAGAAGAGTGTGGCCAACAGGTCAGGGCCAAGGAGGTTCTCCTGCCCCTCTGCTCTGCCCTGGTGAGAACACAGCTGGAGACCTGGGACCAGTTCTGGGCTCCTCAGTTCAAGAGGGACAAGGAGCTGCTGGGGATGGTCCCTGAAGGCGATGAGGGGATTGGAGCATCCCTGGTGGGGCTGAGGCTAGAGAAGAGCAGCCTGAGAAGGACCTTCTCAATGCTCAGCAACATCTGAAGGTCCAAGAGGATGTAGCCAGTGATGGCCAGGGCCAGGAGAAGGAGCAATGGGCAGAAAATGGAACCCAGGAGGTTCCACTTCTAGAGTTTGAGGAGCCCAGAGAGGTTCTGGGGTCTCCTTCTCTGGACAGCTTCCAAACCCACCTGAGACCCTGAGGTCTGGGTGACCCTGCTGGCGCAGGTGGAGCTGGAGCAGATGGTCTCCAGAGGTCCTTTCCAACCCTACCAGTGGGTGATCACCATCAGCCCTGGTCACAGTGTTGAGGTCACCACCAGGCCTCTCCTGCCTTTGAGGTTCTCCTGAGGGTTCAGGTTGTCTCCAGAGAGTTCCATCAGGAGAAACTGGACTTTGAGGCACCCACAAAGTTTGTGGGATCTCCTTCTCTGGAGAGCTTCCAAACTCACCAGGACATTGTGATCCTGGACAACCAGCTCTGGGTGACCCTGCTGGAGCAGGTGGTTTGGACTGGATGATCTCCAGAGGTCCCTTCCAACCCCACCAGTTGGGGACTGGGTGTTTCTGGTGTTTCTCCAGAAGTTCCAGGAGCAGAACAGAGGAGAAAGCTTCTCCCAGCTGTCCTGCGTCACCAAGCCATGGCTTGAGAAGTCCTTCCAGAAAGTGCCCACAGAGAAGAAAGCCTTCCTGAACAACACTGATGTGAGTGATGAGCCCCAGAGTCCAACTCTAGCTGACAACCCTTGGTGTGCCTCAAGGTCAGCTCAAGGTTGGACTATTCCTCCACAGCAATGGCAGCAGCTGCTTGTGGTGAAGATTCTCTCCATGGAGTGGACCAGGGATTGGAGGGTCTTGATCCTGAAGATGTTTGAGAGCTGGCTGCAGAAGGTGAGTCCTGGAGACCCTGCAGGTGGTGGGAGATGATGCTCCTGGTCTTTGCCGTGCTGGCTTTTGCCCCGGTCACCATTTTGGTAGTGGTGGTGGAACTCAAGCAGGTTGGTGAGGACCTAGAAAGTAGCTGCTGTTTGCTGTAGATCCCTGAGAGGCAGCTGGTGGAGTTCTACCAAGCTTTCCTGAAGGAGGAGAACCATCATGACACAGAGCTGGAGAAGTGCTTCACCAGCCACGTCATCCAGTGGATCAGAGACCTTGTCAAACCTGAGGTAGGAGAACCACCACCAACCCTTGGGCTGCTGGAGGCTTCGAAGTCTCACTTAACCAACCTGTCCCAATAGAGGATGAGTTAGGAGAAGTGGGAAAGGTATTCTTGAAGGAGCCAGGTGTCCACAAACAGTTCTCCTCCTTCCAGGAAGCCCTGCTCAAAACCTTCATCTTCACCTTCTCCAAGATCTGGAAACCAAAGGCAGTCTCAGTACTCTCTGTCCTGGTGGAGAAGATGTGCCAGGAGGTGAAGAAGCTGAGGAGTGTGGAAAGCTTTGATGACACCACCGGCCCTGTCCTTGCAAACCTGCTGAGCATCAGGGTCTGCGACCTCATCTCTGCTGTCCGTGAGTGTCCTCTGGGTACTCTTCTTGGAGAAGCTCTTGGTCTGGGCCCAGGGACCTTCTGGTTTTCTTAGGCACGTGAGTTGAGAGGGGGAAACAATTATCTTCTTGGTCCAAAATGGTAGGAAAAGGAGGTTTCATTGCAGGGGTGGAGAACATGGGATGGAAAGGTTCCTAGAGTGTATGGAGGACAGCTTCCTGATGCAGCTGTTGAGAGAGCCTCCTAGGGGTCAGAACCTGCTTGACCTGCTGCTCTCAAATAGAGAAGGGCTGGTGGGAGATGTGATGGTAGGAGGCTGCCTAGGGTGCAGTGACCATGAGACAGTGGAGTTTTCATTATGCAGGGAAGTAAAGAGAAGTAATAGCAGAACCCTGACCTTAAACTTCCAGAGGGCAGACTTCAGCTTATTAGAGCAACTAATCCAGAGAGTCCCCTGGGGAGCAGCCCTTAAGAACAAGGGGGTCCAGGACGGTTGGACCTGCTTCAAAAAGGAGCTCCTGAAGGCACAGGAACAGCTGTCCCAATGTGCCAAGAGATGAGCCGAGGGGAAGGCTCTGGGCCTGGATGGGCAAGAAGCTCTTGAAGGGATTAAGGGGAAAAAGAGGAAATATCTTCTTTGGAAAGGGAGGAGGCAACTTGAGATACATTTAAGGATGTTGTTAGAACATGTAGGAGAAAAATGAGAGAGGCAAAAGGCCCGTTAGAACTTAAGCTGAACACTGCTGTGGAGGACAATGAAAAGCATTTTTATAACAACAATAATGATAAAAAGAGGACAAGAAGAACCTCCACTCTTTGTTGGACCTAGAGGGGAACACAGTAACTAAAGATGAGGAAAAGGCTGAGGTATTAAATACTTTCTTTGTCTCCATATTCAACAGTAAGGCAGGAGGGCTTCAGGACAAGTGGCCTCCTGAAATGGGGTCAGGGAGCAGTGTAGTGCTCCTGAAATCCATGAGGAAGCAGTTAGAGAATTGCTGAGCCACTCGGATCCTCTCAAGTCCATGGGACTGGTTGGGATCCATCCTAGGGTGCTGAGAGAGCTTGCAGATGAGCTGGCCAAGCCTCTCTCCATCATTTTCCACCAGTCTAGGCTCACTGGAGATGTCCCAGAGGACTGGAAGCTGCCAATGTGATGCCCATCCACAAGCAGGGCCGGTTGGATGAGTCAGGGAATTCCAGGCCTGTCAGCCTGACCTCAGTGCCAGGCAAGATTATGGAGCAGGTCATCTTGAGGGCAACAACTGTGCACCTGCAGGATGGCCAAGGGATGAGGCCCAGCCAGCATGGGTTTAGGAAGGGCAGGTCCTGCCTGACCAACCTGATCTCCTTCTATGCCCAGGTGACTTCCTGGTGGAGGTGGGGCAGGCTGTGGATGTAGTCTGCCTGGATTTCAGCAAGGCCTTTGACATCATCCCCCACAGCAAACTGCTGGCCAAGCTGTCAGCCCCTGGCTTGGACAGCAGCACTGGGTTAGGAACTGGCTGGAGGCTGAGCCCAGAGAGTGGTGGTGAATGGTGCCACATCCAGCTAGCAGCCAGACACTAGTGGTGTCCCCCAGGGATCAGTGCTGGGCCCCATCCTGTTCAATATCTTTATTGATGATCTGGATGAGGACATTGAGTCCATCATCAATAAATTTGCAGATGACCCCATGTTGGGAGCAGATGTTGATCTGTTAGAGGGTAGAAGACCTCTGCAGAGGGACCTTGACAAGCTGGAGAGATAGGCAGAGTCCAACGTGATGGCATTCAACAAGTCCAAGTGCCAGGTTCTGCACTTTGGCCTCAACAACTCCAGGCAGTGCTACAGGCTAGGGTCAGAGTGGCTGGAGAGAGGCCAGGCAGAGAGGGACCTGGAGGTACTGGTTGATGGTAGGCTGAACATGAGCCAGAAGTGTGCCCAGGCATGCGAGAGGGCCAATGGCATCCTGGCCTGCATCAGGAGCAGTGTGGCCAGCAGGAGCAGGGAAGTCATTGTGCCCCTGTACTCTGCACTGGTTAGGCCACACCTTGAGTCCTGTGTCCAGTTCTGGGCTCCTCAGGTTAGGAAAGATGTTGAGGTGCTGGAAGGTGTCCAGAGAAGGGCAATGAGGCTGGGGAGGGGTCTGGAGCACAGCCCTGTGAGGAGAGGCTGAGGGAGCTGGGGTTGCTTAGCCTGGAGAAGAGGAGGCTCAGGGGAGACCTCATTGCTGTCTACAACTACCTGAAGGGAGGTTGTAGCCAGGTGGAGGTTGGTCTCTTCTCCCAGGCAACCAGCACCAGAGGACACATTCTCAAGCTGCACCAGGGGAGGTTTAGGCTGGAAGCGAGGAGAAAGTTCTTCACAGAGAGAGTTGTTAGCTGTTGGAATGTGCTGCCCAGGGAGGTGGTGGAGTCAACATCTCTGGAAGTGTTCAAGAGGGGATTGGACGTGGCACTTGGAGCCATGTTTTAGTAGTCATGAGGAGCTGGGGTGATAGGCTGGACTTGATGATCTCTGAGGTCTTTTCCAACCTTATTGATTCTATGATTATATGATTCTAACATCTTAGTGTGGATGGAGAACATCTTGCTTTCACCTCATGGTCTCCATGCTTTCTTTGGTGGTCTCCATGCCTTCTTACGTGGCACCCATGGTGTTCCAGCTGCTCTTCATGACTTCCTAGTTGGTCTCCATGTTTTCCTAAGTGGTCTCCAAGATTTCCTAGGTGGTCCCTGTACTTTCTTAGATGTCCCCATGGTTTCTTACATGGTCTCCTTGGTTTTCTAGGTTATTTCCCTACTTCCCCAGGTGGTCTCCATGGTTTGTTTCAGGCAGGAGGAGATACCCGAGTTTCCCAAAGGAAATTTGGATGCTCTCCAAGATGCTGCTTTGGATGTTTGAGGTAGAAAGCCACCACTCATCTGTGCTCCATGCTGGTGGGGCTGCAGGTCTTCACCAACTGGCTCTTCCCCAGGTTCGGCCTTCAGGAGAAGGACAGGAGCAGGACACTCCTGGCTCTTCTTCACCAACCTTGGTCTGTTTTCCAGACGAGTGGGAGGTGATATGCAGAGTTCAGATCGGTGACGCCGCCAAGCTCCTCCTGTCGCAGGTGTTCAAGCTCTCCAGCTTCGTGGGACACCGTGTTCTCCTGGGGGACCTTCCCTGCAGCATCCTCAGTGAGATCTTACAGCAGAAGGAGTCCTTTAGGGACCTGGTGTGCACCTGTGGTAAGGGCAGACCTTCCATCTCTGGTGGGTTTTCATAGCTAGTTGGCCATCAGGAGATACATCTGCTGGAGAGCTGGGTGGCTTTGCAGGGGGGGCTCCAAATTCTGCTGTGAGGATGAACTTGAAGGGCATTTTGGGTGGTTTTGATGGTAGGTTCTCCAAGTTCTCCTCCAAGAACCAACTTCAACAATATTTTTGGTGGGTTTGGGTGCATCTTCTCCAAATTCTCCTCCAGGAAAAAACTTTATCTACAGGTTTGGTGGTTTTAGAGACAAGTCCTTCACATTCTGGCCCAAGAAGAAACTTCATCCATCATTTTTGTGGTTTTGGGTGGATCCTCTCCAAATTCTCCTCCAAGCATGAACTTTATGGATATTTTAGATGGTTTTGAGGACAAATCCTTCCACTTCTTCAAGAATCAACTTCATGGATATTTTTGGTAGTTTTGAGGGCAATTCACAGAATCCTAGAATGGTTCAGGTTGGGACGACCTCCAGAGGGCATCTAGTCCAAGCACCTGCAGTAAGCAGGGATATCCTCCACTAGATCAGGTTGCTCCTCCAAACCCTGCTCCAAAAATGAACTTTTTGGATCTTTTTGATGGGTTTAGGACAAGTCCTCCAAGAATGACCTTTCTGGATCTTTTGGGTGGCTTTTTGGGGACAGGTCCTCTAAAGTCTGCTCCAAGAATCAACTTTCTTCATTTTTTTCTTGGTTTCTTCTTCATTCCTTGGTCTTTTTCTTTCTCCAGATCCCTCTTTCTGCAAGTCAATGGCCACAGTGCTGGAGGTCAGGCAACAAGAGTTTGAACAGCTGGAGGAGCAGAAGCAGCAGAGATGTTCCTTCCTCCACCTGTGCCATGGCATTGAGGATCTGATCAAAGGTAGCGGTTGGGGTAATGGAGCTGCTTCTGTGCTTCTGGAGTGGGGAGATGTCTCCTGAAGCAAAGGCTTTCAGCATGGGTGGGACCCTCTTGACTTCAAGGTTTGTCTCTGCTGATGGCTCCATGCCATGGGTTCCTCCTTGTTCCCACTTTGTTTAGTGGACAGAAGCGCCGTGGAGAAAAGCATCAGGGACAGCGAAAGTTTCAGGGAGCAGATGGTGGTGCAGAGGTTCTCCATCGATGGTAGGAGCAAGATGGGCTCCCATGTCCTCTCCAAGTACAGCCAGATGATGCAGAAGCTTCCCGTGGTGGAGAGGAGCCAATGCTTCCTCAGGCTGTGGAAGATGAGAGCAGAGCAATGCAAAGCCACAAGCCCTGAAGACCAAGTCTTCTCTGTAGAAGATGTTCAGGAGAAGATCTATAAACCAGCCATCACCGACTTCCAAAGGACCTACATGGCCCTCAGAGACTTCTCCATCACCCTTGGGGAGGTGCAGAGCCAGTTTGAGAAGCTGCTGGGCAAGAAGGATCAGCTGCTGAAGGAGTTTATGGTCATGGAGGAGAGTGAAGGGCAGAAGGGTGGAGGAGCTGCTTGGGTCACAGAGGCAGTGAAGAGGATTGAGAACTACTTGACCCTCTCCAAGGTGGTGACCACAGCCAAGGTGATCGATGCTCTGCGGCAGAAGCTTCAGCTGGAGGGAGACTTCCAGGTTCTCAGTGACCTGACGAGATATGTACGTAGGAGACATCTTGGGCTCTGGATTTGCCCTCTTGGAATCATGGAATCATTAAGGTTGGAGAAGACCTCCAAGGACATCCGGTCCAACCACTGACACACCACTGCTAGGTCACCACCAAACTGTGTCCCTCAGCTCCACATCTCCGTGGCTTTTAGATGTCACCAGGGATGGAGACTCCACCTATTCCCTGGGCAGCCTGGTCCAGGCCTTGAGAATCCTTTGGGTGGAGGACATTTCTCCTCATGTCCAACCTAAACCTCCCCTGGAGCAACTGTAGGCCATTTCCTCTTGTCCAGTCACTTGGTCCCTTGAAGAGACCAATCCTCACCTGGATCCAACCTCCAGGTCAGGTTGGACACATTCAAGGCCAGGTTGGAACCAATCCAGGTCACACTGGATGAAGTTCTGAGTAACCTGCTCTAGTAGATGTTCCTTCTGACTGCAGGGTGTTGGACTAGATGACCTTTGAAGGTCCCTTCCAACCCACCCCATGATCCCATGGTTCCATGGTTTTCTTCTCAACAGACCCAAGATTGACTTTTGTCTGTTTGGTTGTCCAGAAGGAGCAGGAATTCCAGAGGAAGCAACTCGACTGCATGACCGAAGACCTCATGAGCGTTCAACAAAGCTTGAGTGGCATCCCCCAGCCAGTCCTGGACTTCTTGGAGGAACTTCTGGAATGCATGAGGAAAGAGTTTATCTCCTGGATTAAAACCATCATAAAAGGTGGGCTGGAAGGATGGGAGGAAGCCATCAGAGAGAAGGATGACCACTTCATCCTTCTCCATCCCCACACTCAACCCAAGGTCCCATCAAGCAGAGAAATTCCTCTACTTTTGTCCTGTCTTTGTCCCTTTTTCCTTGGTTTCTGCCCCAGACAAGTCAGAGATCCCAGCCTTTGTGGAGCTGGCCTCCATCTCAGCTGGGGAGAGCGACCTGGACATTGACCGCGTGAAGACCTTCCGTGAGGCCATGGCTGCCGCTGCCCCCATTGTCTACGACCTGAGTCCCACTGCTGGCTTCCAGCAGTTCATTGCAGCTGTGGCCTTCGTCACAGAAGCTGTCACCAGAGACCCCGAGCTTCCCAAGAAGCTGGTGAGTCTCCATCTCCCATCTCCCAAAGTCACACAAACCTTAACTCTTGGCATGGTGGAGGTGGGAAGAAACCTCTGGGCATCATCCAGCCCAACCCACCTGCTCCAGCAGGGTCACCCAGACCTCAGGATGACATCCAGGTGAGTTTGCAAGCTCTCCAGAGAAGGAGGCCCCCACAACCTCTCTGGGCTCTGGACTCCTCAAAGTCCAGAAGTTTCTCCTGATGGAACCTGCTGAGTTCCAGCTTTTGCCAGTTGCCCTTTGTCCTGAGAAGAGTCAGGCCCCATTCACGAAACTTTAGAAGTTGCTGAGCATTGAGAAGGTCCCTCTCAGGCTGCTCTTCTCCAGCCTTAGCCCCACCAGCACCCCAGAGATGCTCATGTCCCCTCATCACCTTCAGAGACCTCCCCAGTAGCTTCTTGTCCCTCTCAAACTGAGGAGCCCAGAACTGGTCCCAGTTCTCCAGCTGTGTCCTCACCAGGGCAGGGCAGAGGGGCAGGGGAACCTCCTTGGACTTGCTGCCCACACTCTTCTTCATGCCCCTCAGGATGTGATTGGTCTTCACAGCCACCTTGCTGGCTCATGGGCAGCATGGTGTGCACCAGCACTCCCAGGTCCCTCTCCATGGAGCTGCTTTCCCAGCAGGTCACCTCTACTGGTCCATGAGTTTGTTCCTCCCCAGGTGCAGGAGGAGGTGCAGGACCCTTCACCTGGCCTGATTAACTTCATGAGGTTCCTCCAGCCTGGGGCCAGCCTTGCTGAAGGACAGTACAACCTTCTGGTACATCACCCACTCCTCCCAGTTGTGCTTCCTCAGCAAACTGGCCAAGGGTCTTCCCTGTCCCTTCTTGCAGGTCATTGCCAAAGATGTCCTCCACTGCACACAGCAACAGCGTCTGCTGTGAGGTGGAGCTGCTCAGGTCTAGGTGCCTGATGCCACTGAGGAAGGTGTCCTCAGGACATCCAGGTGGTCATGGCAAATCTGACACATGACTTGGGCAAAGGTTCTCTTTGAAGTGGAAGCCTAGTGGAATGTCTCAAATGATCTTACACAACCTTGTGGCAACTGGATGAGATGCAGGAGGTGTCCAGGATAGGAGGAAATGGCTTCTAGAGTCTACAGATCAGTTAAGGTTGGAAGGGACATCTGGAGGTCATCTCCTGCTTAAAACGAGTTCAAGGGGGGCAGGAAGCTCATGGTCCACCTGGGTTTTAAGCATCTCCAAGGATGGAAGACTCCAGAACCTGGTTCAGAACTGGACAGAACAGACTCTCTTGTGGTTGTGCTCCAGGAGGTCCCAGGAGACCTTATGTCCACCAAAACCAGAGAAGAGGTGAAGAGGTTCACCAGGAAACAATGCTCTGGGGTGTTAGATAGGTCCAGCTGTGGGGCTGGGTCTCCTCAGGACCATAGCAACCCCGCCTGCAGCACCCTTGGGTGAGGGAGTGATGCTCAGTGTCTTCCCAGCTGGTCACTGGGTTTCCTTCAGATCCTTCTGCAGAAGGTTCTTGTGACAACCGTGAGTGGTTTTGAGGTCAAATCCTCCAAGCCCTGCTCCAAGAATGAACTTCATGGAGCTTTTTGGTGACAAGTCAGATTTGGGGTGGGTGAATGGTGCTCAGCATCCTTCCAGCTGGTCACTGGGTTTCCCTTGGGTCCTCCTTCTGCAGAAAGACTCCTGTGACAACCGGGAGTGGATCCAGGCAGTCCATGAAGTCCATGGCTCTGTGGAACGTTCCTCCATCTCTCAAGCCAGAAGCATCAATGGAAAGGGAGTGTTCACCATCTCAGCACCTCCAAAGTTCAAGGTAGATGTTCTCCAAGACCTCATTTCTTGTCCACTTGGGGTTTCAATGCTGCTAGGAGAAGAGATCTGTCTTGACCTCAGCTCCTGATGAGCTTGGCAGGGGGCCAGGAGATCTCCAGTTAACTTTGCAGCTGGTGCCACCAAATTCCCACTGTACTTGGGCCATCTTCAGCTGCAAATGGGCTTCTCCTTCCCTCTGAGGAAGCCACAGAGGTGTCCCAAGGTGCAGCACTTCAACTCCAATCGACCCAGAGGGTCCATGTGCTGATGGTGGTCTTCTGCTCTCCTTTCCAGGCTGCGCTTGAGGATTGTGTCTCCTTGAAGCTGCAGGGTGGCAGTGAGGACTGCAAGTCTCCAGCTGAGCACAGGCTCAGGATGTACAAATTGTCTCAGCTCACAGAGCTGCAGAACAAGCTCATGTTGATTGCTACCAAGGTTGAGGAGGGCAGAGCGGAGGCCAACCGGTTCCTGGAGGTAGAGCATGGTGCAGCACCAACATCCCCTGGGAGAACAGCAGCTGTAGGGCTTGGGATGGGATGGGATGGGATGGGATGGGATGGGATGGGATGGGATGGGATGGGATGGGATGGGATGGGGGTGGGATGGGGATGGCATAGGGTGGGATGGGGATGGCATAGGGTGGGATAGGATGGGATGATTTCCAGAAGGCTCATCCATAACCTGCAGCTTTGACCTTCCATGAGCAGAGGTGTTGCTGCTAGATTATGTCCACTTCCCAAGGAGTGGGATTTGCTTCCTTGGACATTGTTCCTCACCTGTGGTGCCCAGTGGCCCATCCAAGACCTTTGTCCTCTACAAGGAATCATAGAATGGTTTGGGTTGGAGGCTGTCTTAAAGCTCATCCAGTCCAACCCCCTGCAGTGAGCAGGGACATCGCAACCAGAGCAGCCCCAACCAACGTGATCTGCCATGGCCCCAGGATGGGCATCCCCCACCTCCCTGGGCAACCTGGGCCAGGGTCTCACCACCTCCCCGTGAACTATTTCCTCCTTATGTCTGATCTCAATGCCCCCTCTTCCCATTGTCCCTTGTCCTGTCACTACACAGTTTGGTTGAAGGTCTCTCTCAGTCTTCTGCTTGGCCACTTTAAGCACTGAGAGGTCACCAGAAGCCTTCTCTTCTCCAGGCTGGACAACCCCAACTGTCTCAGCCTGGCCTCAGACCAGACGGGGTTCAATCTCTGATCATTTTTGTGCCTCTCCTCTGGATGTGCTCCAACAGGTCCATGTCTGTCTAAGAATCATGGAATGGTTTTGGTTGGAAGAGACCTTTCAGATCATCAAGGCCAACTGTTGACCCCCACTGCCAGGTCACCACCAAAACATGTCCCTCATCACCACAGGGATGGGGATTCTACCACTGCCCTGGGCAGACCAGGCCAGGCCTGGACACCCTTTTGATGAGGACATTTCTTCTCATGTCCACCCTAAACCTCCCCTGGAGTGTCTTGAGGTTGTTTCCTCTTTTCCCATCGTTTAGGAGAAGACTTTGACCCCCCCCCCCTGCACAGCCTCCTCTCAGAGAGTTGTAGAGAGCTAGAAGGTCTCCCCTCAGCCTCCTTTCTTCCAGACTGAACAATGCCAGGTCCTCAGAAGTTCTCCAGACCCTTCCCCAGCTTTGTTGTCCATCTCTGGACCTGCTCCAGCTGGAGAAGTCCAAAACTGAACCCAAGACTCAAGGTGTGGCCTCACCAGTGCCCACTACAGGGGGACAATTCCTGCCCTAGTCCTGCTGGCCACACTATTGCTGATCCAAGCCAGGATGCTGGTGGCCACCATGCTTCATGTTCTTGTTCTGGGGACCCCAGAGCTGGACACATTGCTCCAGCTGGGGCCTCATTTGAGCAGAGCAGAGTCTCATGGGCTTAAAGAATCACAGAATCAACCAGGTTGGAAGAGACCTCCAAGATCATCAAGTCCAACCAATCACCCGACTCTAACTAATCAACCAGACCATGGCACTAAGTGCCTCATCCAGGCTTTTCCTACACACCTCCAGGGAGGTCGAACCCCCCGCCCTCCCTGAGCAGCCCATCCCAAGTTCTGTGAAGAACTTCTTTCTAATTCCAAGCCTAAATTTCCCTCTGCACAGCTTGAGACTGTGTCCTTTTGTTCTGGTGCTGGTTGCCTGGGAGAAGACACCAAATCCCACCTGGCTACAACCTCCCTTCAGGTAGTTGTAGACAGCAACTTCAGTCCATTCAGGTTCTTCTGGGGACCTTGTGCCTGGTCTTCTACACTCAGAGGGACTTCATTCCTCCAGTCCCAGCCACGCCTTGGCCTTCTTGACCCCATCCCTACTCTCAAAGATCTGCCAGCTCCATCCAGCTCCTTCACCCCTCAGACCAGTGTCCCAGGAGGTTCCATCCATCTCCTAAAATCTCAGCTCCTGACTCTCCTCTTCTCTTGGCCAGTGGCCCTCGAGATGGTGAGTTCCACCATGCCATGAGCTCTGCAGCCTGGGTTGCACCAATCTTGACCTCCTTCATTAGTCCATCCATGTTGGTGAGCAACAGGTCCAGAAATGCTTCTCCTCCAGACCTTCACCTGGGTGAAGAAAGGATCCTTGACTCTCTCAAGGAGTTTTCTGCACTTCTTCCATCTTGCTGTGCTGCTTTTCCAGCAGACATTGGTGGCATTGAACTCCTCCAGCAGGTCCAGAGCCTGTGAGCCTCAACACCAAGCCAGGAGGCTTCATCCAGAGGTTCCTCATGATCAGGCATCCTCCAGAAAGCACCAACCACAATGTTTCCTCTCTTGACCTGGCTGCTGAGGACTGGTGACCTTCCAATCTAAAGCCTTTTAGAGCATGATGTTTCATGGATGTTTCCCAACCTACCACCAGCAGCTCCTGGTTCTTCTTCCATGGGTCAAAACTCTAGTCCCTTGCCCTCCTGAGTCGAGGTTAAATCTCTCTTTAGGTCTGGGCAGCTTCTTGCAAAGACCTTCTTGCCCTCTCAAGGGCAGATCCATCTTCCCAAGGCTATACAGCAAACAACTTCCCAAGGTTAGATGCAGCTTCTTGTCAACTTTTCAAGGGTTGGCTTCTCAAAGGTAGATCAAATTTCTTCATTGAGGCAGGTCCATGATTTCAGAAGCCTAGACCCTGAATCTGTCACCAACCACACAGCTGGATGAAGCTCCCTTTGCTTTGCCATTGTCCCTCCCCAGCCTGTCCATGTCTCTTGTACTGAGGAGCCTGCAACTGCAGAGCTTTCTGGGGACAGTTTGACCTTGAGAAGATGCTGCAGAACATGATCCATCTCCCTCTTGTGTCTTTGGCTTGTGACAGATACTGGAAAAAGTCAAAATGATCGGGAAGTTGTACCTGGAGCTTCTCAGTGTTGGCAATGTCCTCTTCAGTGGCTGGAAGGCTGAGATCTACTGCAACCCTGAGCAGCCTGTGAAGGTCTACACTGAGTTTGGCATTGCTGGGATCCTTGTGCAGAGCACCAAACCCCTCCTGGAGGAGCTGGACAGCCTCTCTAAAGCAATGGAGCACTGCTTGAGAGAGTGGAAGAAGTACCTGGAGACTCAGAGGGACAGCTACTATCATCTCAACCTCTTCACTGCTCAACAGCTCTTCTATTTATGCAGCCAACTGGCCAGGGTCCAGAAAGGCATCGTGGAGCCTCAGGTCCTCATCATGCTCTCCTCCATCAAGCGTGACATCAAAGCAGAACATGTCAGACAAGCCCTGGAGGATGCCTTGATGACCCCTTTGGAGTCTGTGGAGACGTTGGCAGGAGAGGAGGAGTTGGTCACCTGGCATGATTACATCATCTGCTTCCCCCAGCTGATCAAGAGCTTGGCTGAATCAGGCTATGATGAGGTGGTGGCCAAGGCAGCCTTGCAGAGCTGCTTGGGCAACTCGCCCATCACAGAGGAGATGCTGATGGAGTTTGCCTTTGAGCAAGGAGACAACCAGGAGCTGGTGGAAGAGCTCAGCACCTCATACGAGGAGGCCAGAGAAGCCTTCCTGCAGAAGAGACGGAAGTTCAAGACAGAGCACAGTGGTGCTGGCCAGGTGTTCTTCAGCACCTTGGCTCAGGACGAGGTGGCTGCCTCCTTTGAGAGCTTGCCATCCATCTCGGACAAGGTCACCTTGCTCTGGGATGCCTACTGCAAGAAGTTCTCTGGCCTGGTGTCTGACAAATACATTGGGGTGGATGTTTTGGGGGAGACCTTGAAGAAGCTTGTGGCTCTGGAGACCACCCATGTGGAAAGGAGTTTGCCTGTTGGCTTGGAAGAGGGGAAGCCTCTTCTCATCATGTGTAAGGAGGAGGAGATGTTACCCAGCATGTTGTCGGTCTACAGGCACACAGAGGCGGCTCCTCTCCCATCCTACGATGAGGTCCTGGTGTGCACTCCCGACACGGAGGAGGAGGAGGTGGAGCTGCTCCTCAGGAGAGCTCTTTCCCCAGGCTCTCAAGACCAGAAGATCTTCTGCTTGCTGGGGGCTGATAAGTTGGTCTACAAAGTCTCTGAGCGACTCGAGTTCCACTTCTTCCGCCTGGTGCAATCCTCCAGCATCCCCAGCTACAGGTTCCTCATCTTCTGCAATGCCAAAGCCCACAGCTCCTATGTCACCACGGCCTTTGATGCCTACAAGGTGACCTTCCCATGCTACAACAAGCTGGAAATCCAAAGCTACCTGAAGATGCATCTCAAAGTGCCAAGTGGGACAGCCCCTGTCGCCCAAGCCTTTGAGGAACCTCATCAGCAGAACATCAAGTTTGTCTTCTCAGAGCAAGCAGGAATGGGTGAGTGTTTGGAGAGGAGTGTTCTGAGTAGGCCCTCAAAGCAAGAAGGCGACGTATCATAGTATAGTGGTATCAGTCAGGGTTGGAAGGGACCACAAGGATCATCTAGTTCCAACCCCCCTGCCATGGGCAGGAACACCCCACACTAGATCAGCCTGGCCAGAGCCTCATCCAGCCTGGGCTTAAACACCTCCAGGGACAGGGCCTCAACCACCTCCCTGGACAACCCGTTCCAGGGTTTCACCACTCTCATAGGGAAGAACTTCCTCCTCACATCCAGCCTAAATCTCCCCACCTCCAGCTTCATTCCATTCCCCCTAGTCCTATCACTACCTGATATCCTGAGAATTCCCTCCCCAGCCTTCCTGTAGGCCCCCTTCAGATACTGGAAGGCCACAATTATATTGCTGCTGTGCTGAATCTGAGATCCAGAAATCCCCAACATTCACTGGATTTGATGGGAAGTAATTCTTCTTTTGGTAGGGAAGAAGAAAGCCTTTTATTTAAACAGGCTGAAGTTTGCTTCTCCTAGCTCATTCAGTGGTAGCATACAAAGGAATTCTCTCAAAGGCTGAGGACCAGGAGCTGGTGAAGGTGAAGGCTGTCAGCTGTGCTGTGTGGACCACAGGATGGTTTTTGATTTGTTGGGTAATGGAGAGTGGCTCTTTCGAAGGACATTTCTCAGCTGACAGGTTGACATCTTGCAGGCAGCTGTCTCACAGTATGAACTACTGACAGTTAGAATGTGCCTGTCCACCTTGCATACCTCCTCTTTAATTAGGGTTTTAGAGTAGGACACCTTGGAGAGAGATGTCTGTGGTTTGGATTGCATCCAAATGTAGAATCACTAAATCCCAACCTGCTGGGTTGGAAGGGACCTCTGGAGATCATCCAATCTAACCCACCTGCTCCAGCAGGGTCCAGGATCACATCCAGGTGGTTTTAGAATCTCTCCAGACAAGGAGACCTCGGGGCTCCTCAAAGTCCAGAAGTTTCTCCTGATGGAACCTCCTGCGTTCCAGTTTGTGCCAGTTGCCCTTTGTCCTGTTCCTGGCCACCACTGAGAAGAGTCTGACCCCATTCATTAATCTTTAGATGTTGCTGAGCATTGAGAAGGTCCCTCTCAGGCTGCTCTTCTCCAGACTCATCCCTATCAGCACCCCCAGGGATGCTCCAGTCCCCTCATCACCTTTGGAGACCCTCCCCAGTAGTTCCCTGTCCCTCTTGAAATGAGAAGCCCAGAACTGGTCCCAGGTCCCCAGCTGTGTCCTCACCAGGGCAGGACAGAGGGGCAAGAGAACCTCCCCAGGCTTGACCTGCTGCCCACATTCTTCTTTGTGCCCTCCAGGAGACCATTTGCCTTCTTGGCCATGATGGCACCTTGCTGGCTCATGGTTCAGGGTAGACTCATGATCATCTCTTCGCGTCCCCAGGGAAGTCTCTCTTTGTGGAGACCACCATCAAGAAGGTCCATGCCAAGTTGGGTGGCACGCTACCACTTCACAAGACCATTAGACTGATGGAGTCAGACATTGATTTCCAGTTCCTGGTGGAGGAGCTCTTCTCCATCAGAGAATCCACCACTGAATCTCAGCCCAGCATCTTCCACATTGACGTGTCTCCAGTGGTGAGTGCTTCAAGTGGACTAGCGGTGCTGGAACAGAGGTGACCACAGAGTGGGGGCAAGAAGGAGGTGGAACCTCGAGTCCAACCCAACCAGAGCAATGAGTGTGGTTTGGTGGACCTTGAATCCATTTTCATGTGGGTGGCTTTGGGTTGTTTTTTCCACCCTGGCAGGTATCAAAGGGTCTCTACCGGCTTCTGGTTGACCTTTGCATCCTGCAGCACATCCAGAGGCCTGATGGCATGGTCTGGAAGTGTCAACCTTCTCACCTCTACTTGATTGAGTACCTGGCAAGAGGGAGCGGTGTCAGCAGCACGAAGAAGCAGGAGGTACTTTGTTGGGGTCTGGAGGAACCCTCAAGGTTGAGCATGAATCAAGCAGCTCAACTCTGAGGTCTCCACTGTCGCAGGGTTGGGGGTAAGGCTGCAAAGCCTTCTTCCCCCCCGGTAAGTAAAGGGAAAGAAAGTTGAAAGGGAAAAAAAAACCTCAGAGCTGGATTAGCAAAGGGAATGTGCTATATTTACAAAGCAGTTTAGGGAACACAGGGAAATATATACAGAATTTACAGTATTTACAATATATACAGAAATATACAACAAAGTCACACAGAAATGAGGGTTCCCTCCCTGCTGAGGGGGGTTCCCCACCCCTGCTCCCCCTTCTCTCCCCCTTTCCCCAGAGAGGGTTAGAAAGAGAGGAAAAGAGAAACTGTTAATTAAAAAGCAGTTATGTGTTAGAATGTTAGAAGAGGCCTCACGCTTTATCCGCTTGAAGGTCAAGCCTGGCCGAAAGCCCAGAAAGCTGTGAGCTGCAAAGGGGAGAAAGCAAGACTGACCAGAAAGCTGCTGTACTCCCAGTTCAAAAGGTGCTTTCTCCCAGTCTACCAATGAAATTAGTTTAGATCCGTCTTTCGTTTACAAACATTCCACCCCAATGTCCCCTTCCTTAAAGGGACAGCCTCAAACGGTCACATCCACCATAGCACTGGAGGGTTTAGAGTATTCTCTCTCTGGTGGGACAGTGTCTCACCTAGGTAGAAGCAAGCAGGTCAAGCATGTCTCTGTTGAGAGCTCAGGGGCCTCTATGCAAGAGTTTTGGTGGGAAAAGGAACCTTTTTCATCCCAGTTTTGCTGTAGCTTCCACCTTACACACATCTTGAAGGCAAATTTGCACCTGAGCCATGCATTGGGGTCACCCAAGGTGGGAAATGAACCCCCAGATTCATTAGTGGTTGATCACCACCTGTAGTTCCTCACCACACCTTGACTATTGACTTGGATCAGGTCCTTCCATCTCCAAAAGGATTTAGTGGAGCAGGAGAAGGCGTTTGAGACAATAAGAAGATCACCCAAACCAAGACAGGATGTTGGCCAAGACAGAGCTTCCTGCTTTTAGGAATATTCTTGGAGAAATTATGATGTTTCCACCTGTTTTTTCCCCTCCCCATACTGACCAAACATTTGTGACCAGGAGGAAAGGCAAAAAAGGGAGCTTGAAGATGTGGGTGAATGTGGGAGGTTGGGGAATGGTCCTGGTGGTGACTTGTGTCCTCTTGCTTGTAGATGTCCATTGAAATGGAAGAGAAATTCCTGGATCTTTTTCCCACTGTGGAATGTGTGTCACCACTGCGGGTTCTCACCACTCTGGGACGTCCCAGCTCTGTCCCTTCTGAGGAACTGAGGGAGGAATATTTTGACTGCAATAAGCTCAAGAGTGAAGCCTTCCAAAGGTCCTACCAATACCTGAGAAGATACAAAGAGAAGGGAGACCTTGACCACTTCACATTTGTCTCTGGAAGTGTCCAAGGGACAGACAAGGAATGCTTGGGGTGCTTGATGGAATTCTGTGGGAGAAGTGACCCCTCCTGGACCGAGCTCAGCAACTTCAGCCACTTCTTGAACTTCCAGCTAATGAAGTGTGAGGAATCAGTCTTCTGCAGCAAGCTGGTCCTAAAACAGCTGCGTGGCTTCAAATCCTTCGTCGTCAAGTTCATGGTCACTATGTCCAAGGACTTTGCCATGCCTTCCCTCAACATGTCTGATGAGAGTGTGCCGAGGCAGCAGAGCAGGGTGGTGGACAATGTCCTGAGCGGGTACCAGTTGAGACGCAGGTGGGAGCAGGATTCTCATCCTTATGTCGTCTTCCACGCTGGAGGTCATTCCATGGAGTTCTTGGGGTTCCACATCAACCAGAACTTTGATGCCATTGATGCTTACTCCCAGGCTGTTCTGGAGACCAAGGTGATGAGCCCAAGTTTGTACAGGAACTTAGTCCTCCAGAAGGTTCCTTTCAATAGGAAATTTGAGACCTTATCTCGAAAGGAGCAGCTGGAGACCCTCTGCAGGGTCTTTGGTGTGGAATGCCAGAATGATCCAGATCCTTCCTACCAGCTGACTTTGGACAACACCATGAAGATGTTGGCCATCTACCTCCGGTTCCAGTGTGGCATCCCCGTCATCATCATGGGTGAAACAGGCTGTGGCAAGACAAAGCTGGTGGAGTTCCTGTGCAACCTGCAAAAGGCAGGCAAGAAGGTTCAGAACATGCTAGTGGTGCGTGTTCACGGTGGCACCACCCCCAAGACTGTCCAGGAGAAGGTCAGACAGGCCATGAAGCTGGCACATGACAACAAGACAAAGCACAAAGTGGACACTGTGCTCTTCTTTGACGAAGCCAACACCTCGGAAGCCATCTTTGCCATCAAGGAAGTCCTTTGTGACCGCAGTGTCAACGGAGAGCAGATCACTACCAGCTGCTTGAAAGTGGTGGCCGCTTGCAACCCCTACAAAAGACACAGCCAAGAGACCATTGAGAAACTGGAGAAAGCTGGTTTGGGCTACAGAGTCCGGAGTGAAGACACCCCGGAGAAGCTGGGGTACATCCCTCTGAGGCAGTTGGTCTATCGGGTGCATCCCCTCCCCCCCAGCTTGGTCCCCCTGGTCTGGGACTTTGGGGAACTGAACGAGAAGACTCAAAACCTGTACATCAGGGAGATCGTGAGGTCCGCTGTGGGGAAGGAGATCCTGGCTGGAAACTTGGAGGTCTTCACCAGTGTCATTTCAACCTCCCAGAAGTTCCTGAGAGAGAGGAAGGACGAGTGCAGGGTCGCCAGCCTTCGAGACATCGACCGCTGCATGAAGATCATGCTCTGGTTCTATGGCTTGCGGGACCTGCTCTTCCAGCAGATGGATCGGAAGAGGCACAGCGGGGGGGAAAAGCAACCAACCTTAGACCCTGCACAAAGGTCTTTGGTCCTCTCCGTGGGGACCTGCTATTACGTGTCTCTGGAGAGCCGGCAGCAGTACCTGGAGGAGGTGGCCAAATGCTTCCCAGTCCCTGCGGCTTGGCTACAGCAAGAGATTGAGTTGTGCCAAGAGGTCTTCCTTGATAACTTGTCCGTCCCGAAGGCCACCGCCTGCAACAGCGCTCTGCGGGAGAATGTCTTCATGATGGTTGTCTGCATGGACCTCCGGGTTCCACTCTTCCTGGTTGGGAAGCCAGGCAGCTCCAAGTCTCTCTCCAAGACCATTGCCGTCGACGCCATGGGAGGGATGTCATCAGCCAGAAGCCCCTTGCTTAAAAGATGCAAAGTGGTCCAGCTGGTCTCCTTCCAGTGCAGCCCCTATTCCAAACCTGAAGGCATCATCTCCACCTTCCGGCAATGCGCTCAGTTCCAGAAGGACAGGAACCTGGATGAGTTTGTGTCTGTGGTCCTACTGGATGAGGTTGGTCTGGCTGAAGACTCGCCTGACATGCCCTTGAAGACTCTCCACCCTCTTCTGGAGGACGGATGTGTTGATGATGAGCAACCAGAGGCTTACATGAAAGTTGGCTTTGTGGGCATCTCCAACTGGGCCTTGGACCCTGCCAAAATGAACAGGGGTCTTCTGGTCTTCAGGAATGAACCCAGCAGAGAAGAGCTGGTGAAGACAGCCAAGGGCATCTGTGCTGACCAACCTCACCTGCACAGAATCGAGTATTTGTTCCCCATCCTGGCCAGCTTCTACTGCAATGTCCTGGCCAGGCAGAAGACAGAGTTCTTTGGGCTTCGGGACTTCTACAGCTTGATCAAAATGGTCGTGTCCTACATGCGGGACGTGAAACACAGCACCCAAGAGGAGCTTCTGGTCAAGGCCATCCAGAGAAACTTTGGAGGTTCAGGAGACATTGACCCTCTGGAGATCTTCCAGGGCTGCATCAGTGACATTCGTCTCACCAATGTGGCGAGAACCAGCTGCATCCGTCTGCTGCAGGAGAACCTGGGGACACAGCAGCCAGGCTTCATGTCCAGGTACCTGCTGCTGCTGACCACCAACAACGCTGCCTTCCAGATCATCCAGATGATGAGGCTCATCGACCCTGGCAACTGTGACATCATCTTTGGCTCCGGCTTCCCACGGGATCAGGATTATTCCCAGGTGTGCCGCTCTGTCAACCGGGTGAAGATCTGCATGGAGATTGGCCGACCTGTTGTCCTCCTCAACATCCAGAACCTGTATGAGAGCCTCTACGATGCCCTCAACCAATGCTTTGTCAGCCTGGGGGGCAATTACTATGTTGACCTTGGCCTTGGAACCCATCGGGTGAAGAGTCGCGTGAAGGAGGAGTTCCGGTTGATCGTCATCGAGGAGAAGAAAGTAGTCTACAGCCAGTTCCCCACCCCACTGCTGAGCAGGCTGGAGAAGCATTGTTTGGACATGAACACCATCCTCAGCTGGCAGCAGCAAGACCTGAAGAGGGACCTGGAGAGATGGGCTGGGTCGTTTGTCCATATGGAGAAGCCTGATGTGTTGGTGACCCAGTCCCGTGCTCCGGTTCCCAAGGAACACGACGTCTTCATTGGCTTCAGCGATGACACCTCAGCTGCCATTGTGCTGGAGTGCTCCCAGAACATCTGCTCTGTGGTCTACGAGTGCTGTGGAGACATGGTCCTGTCCACTGCCACCAGCAAACTGGTGGCCTGTGCCACTCCTGACTCCATCCTGCGCCTGAGGTACTCTGCGCTGGAGAACACTGAGGAGATCCAGGACCTCTACTTCTTCAAACAGAAGCACAACAGCCTGGCCAGCCTCCTACAGGAGGCAATGAACCAGCAGCACAAGGAGACCACCACCACCGGGATGTGCCTGCAGGTACTGGTGCTTGGCTGTAGAGCACCCAGGGATGCTGTTTGCAAGCGTGGTGGCCCCATGGTCTTGGTTAAGGCAGGACAATGATGGGTTAATGTCCTCCCTCGACCTCACAGAATCAGTTTGGTTGGAAGAGACCTTCAAGGTCATCAAGTCCAACCATTGACCCAGCACTGCCAGCTCACCACCAGACCATGTCCCTCAGCACCACATTTACACCGCTTTGAAACCCCTCCAGGGAGAGGGACTCTGCCTTTGCCCTGGGCAGCCTGGGCCAGGCCTTGACAACCCTCTGGGTGTCATGTCCAAACTAAACCTCCCCTGGTGCAACTTGAGGTCATTCCCTCTTGTCCTGTCATTGTTCCTTGGGAGAAGACTTTGACCCCTCCGCCTTGGTCCAGCCTCTTTTCAGGCAGTTGTTTAAAGCAATGAGGTCTTCCCTCAGCCTCATTTTCTGTAGGCTGAACAGCCCCAGGTGCCTCACCTACTTCTCACAAGTTCTCTAGAACCTTCTCTTTGTTCTTGTTTTTCATGTTCTTATCTTGCTCTTCTCCTTTCTCCTTCTCCTTCTTTCTTCTTCTTCTTTCTCCTTCCTTCTCATTCTCCTCCTCCTCCTCCTCCCAAACCTTCACAGTGTCCTTCTCTGCAACCTGCTCCTCAGTGTTCTCCTTGGAGTGAGTAACCGAAAACTGAACCCAGGACTCAAGGTCCTCACCAGTGCCCACTACACGGGGGCAATTGCTGCCCTGGTTCTGCTGGCCACATTATTGCTGGTACAAGTCACAGTGCTGGTAGCCGCTTTGTCCTTGTGGGCAACATTAACCTGCCAGACATCTGCTGGGAACTTAACTCAGCAGAGAGGAGACAGTCCAGAAGGTTTCTAGAGTGTAGGGAGGACAGATTCCTGATGCAGCTGTTAAGTGAGCCTACCAGGGGTCAAGACCTGATTGACCTGCTGGTGAGAGATGTGATGGTACGAGGTTGTCTAGGGTGCAGCGACCATGAGACAGTAGAGTTTTCACTATGCAGGGAAGTAAGGAGAAGCAATAGCAGAACCCTGACCTTGGACTTCCAGAGGGCAGACTTCAGCTTATTAGAGCAACTAATCCAGAGAGTCCCCTGGGGAGCAGCCCTTAAGAACAAAGGGGTCCAGGACGGTTGGACCTGCTTCAAAAAGGAGCTCCTGAAGGCACAGGAACAGCTGTCCCAATGTGCCAAGAGATGAGCCGAGGGGAAGGCTCTGGGCCTGGATGGGCAAGAAGCTCTTGAAGGGATTAAGGGGAAAAAGAGGAAATATCTTCTTTGGAAAGGGAGGAGGCAAGTTGAGATACATTTAAGGATGTTGTTAGAACATGTAGGAGAAAAATGAGAGAGGCAAAAGGCCCGTTAGAACTTAAGCTGAACACTGCTGTGGAGGACAATGAAAAGCATTTTTATAACTATATTAATGATAAAAAGAGGGCAAGAAGAACCTCCACTCTTTGTTGGACCTAGAGGGGAACACAGTAACTAAAGATGAGGAAAAGGCTGAGGTATTAAATACTTTCTTTGCCTCCATATTCAACAGTAAGGCAGGAGGGCTTCAGGACAAGTGGCCTCCTGAACTGGGGTCAGGGAGCAGTGTAGTGCTCCTGAAATCCATGAGGAAGCAGTTAGAGAATTGCTGAGCTACTTGGATCCTCTCAAGTCCATGGGACTGGTTGGGATCCATCCTAGGGTGCTGAGAGAGCTTGCAGATGAGCTGGCCAAGCCTCTCTCCATCATTTTCCACCAGTCCTGGCTCACTGGAGATGTCCCAGAGGACTGGAAGCTGCCAATGTGATGCCCATCCACAAGCAGGGCCGGTTGGATGAGTCAGGGAATTCCAGGCCTGTCAGCCTGACCTCAGTGCCAGGCAAGATTATGGAGCAGGTCATCTTGAGGGCAACAACTGTGCACCTGCAGGATGGCCAAGGGATGAGGCCCAGCCAGCATGGATTTAGGAAGGGCAGGTCCTGCCTGACCAACCCGATCTCCTTCTATGCCCAGGTGACTGCCTGGTGGAGGTGGGGCAGGCTATGGATGTAGTCTGCCTGGATTTCAGCAAGGTCTTTAACACTGTCCCCCACAGCAAACTGCTGGCCAAACTGTCAGCCCCTGGCTTGGACAGCAGCACTCTGAGCTGGGTTAGGAACTGGCTGGAGGCTGAGCCCAGAGAGTGGTGGTGAATGGTGCCACATCCAGCTAGCAGCCAGACACTAGTGGTGTCCCCCAGGGATCAGTGCTGGGCCCCATCCTGTTCAATATCTTTATTGATGATCTGGATGAGGTCATTGAGTCCATCATCAGTAAATTTGCAGATGACACAAGATGGGGGCAGGAGTTGATCTGTTAGAGGACAGGAGAGATCTGCAGAGGGACCTTGACAAGCTGGAGAGATAGGTAGAGTCCAACATGATGGCATTCAACAAGTCCAAGTGCCAGGTTCTGCACTTTGGCCTCAACAACCCCAGGCAGTGCTACAGGCTGGGGTCAGAGTGGCTGGAGAGAGGCCAGGCAGAGAGGGACCTGGAGGTACTGGTTGATGGTAGGCTGAACATGAGGCTGCAGTGTGCCCAGGCAGCCAAGAGGGCCAATGGCATCCTGGCCTGCATCAGGAGCAGTGTGGCCAGCAGGAGCAGGGAAGTCATTCTGCTCATGTACTCAGCACTGGTTAGGCCACACCTTGAGTCCTGTGTCCAGTTCTGGACTCCTCAGTTTAAGAAGGACATTGAGAGACTTGAAGGTGTCCAGAGAAGGGCAATGAGGCTGGGGAGGGGTCTGGAGCACAGCCCTGTGAGGAGAGGCTGAGGGAGCTGGGGTTGCTTAGCCTGGAGAAGAGGAGGCTCAGGGGAGACCTTCTTGCTCTCTACAACAACCTGAAGGGAGGTTGTAGCCAGGTGGGGGTTGGTCTCTTCTCCCAGGCAACCATCACCAGACCAAGAGGACACATTCTCAAGCTGTGCCAGGGGAACTGTAGGCTGGAGGTTAGGAGAAAGTCCTTCACATTCATTCGCCATTGGAATATGCTGCCCAGGGAGAGATGGAGTCACAGTCCCTGGAGGCGTTCAAGAGGGGATTGGATGTGGCACTTGGAGCAATTGATTAGTAATCATGAGGAGCTGTTGGGTGATAGGTTGGACTTGATGATCTCTGAGGTCTTTTCCAACCTTATTGATTCTATGATTCTATGGTTACATGCTGGCTCATCTCCAGCTACTGTTTGCCACCATCTCCACATCTGTGGTGGGTTGAATTTTCCCCCCAACATAAAATTGCCAGACCAGGTCAGTTGGAAAGCAAATGAAGCTGTAGTTACAAGCAAAGCCACAATCTAAAATAGGGAATGCAAAGAATATGTACAAAATATACAATATTGAGATATATTTACAATTGATAAGCAACACAAGAACCCCCCTGGACAAAACCAGGGGGGTACCAACAGCTTCTGCCTCCACCCCCACTTCCCCCTGTACACAGGACAAGAGAAGAAAGGAGAGAAGCAGAGTCACTTGCTAGTACTCAGCCACAAGACAGGGCATGCATCCAAGACCAGCAGGGCAGCAGAAGCAGCAGGCAGTCCCTGCCTGAGTGCAGGAAGCGAAGCGCAGGGCTCGGTATTGTGACAGTTTAGGCTATGCCTTTAAGCCAGGAGCTACAGTTGGTGCATATAAGGAAAACAAAAGATTGTTCTAAACGAATTTCATTGGTCAGATGTGAGATGTACCCTAGCAATATCCCACATTCTTCTCTCACTCTGTCTTTTTCTGCTGGCATACGTGCTGGTGAGAGGCCTTGAACACAAGCCCTATGAGGAGAGGCTGAGGGAGCTGGGATTGTTTAGCCTGGAGAAGAGGAGGCTCAGGGGTGACCTCATTGCCCTCTACAACTACCTGAGAGGTGGTTGTAGCCAGGAAGGGGTTGGCCTCTTCTCCCAGGCAACCAGCACCAGAACAAGGGGACACAGTCTCAAGCTGTGCCAGGGGAGGTTTAACTCGAGGTGAGGAGGAAGTTCTTCACCGAGCGAGTCATTCGTCATTGGAACGGGCTGCCCAGGGAGGTGGTTGAGTCATCGACCCTGGAGGCGTTCAAGAGGAGATTGGACGTGGCACTTGGTGCCATGGTCTAGTCGTGGGGTCTGTGTTGATAGGTTGGACTCGATGATCCTCGAGGTCCTTTCCAACCTTAGTTATACTGTGATACTGTGATGCTGCTCCTGGACACAGAGACCTCTTATCCCCTAACGACCTGGAGATAAGCATACTGACTTCTTAAGGAGGCTTTCAGCTCACTAAAAAGCCCTCTAACATTTCTCCTCCTCTGGTTTAGAACAATCTTTTGTTTTCCTTTTTACACCAACTGTAGCTCCTAGCTTAAAGGCACAGCCTAAACTGTCACAGGTGCACACAACTCACTTGATGCTCGGCTCCAAGCCAGAGAGATTGTTTTGACCTCATTGTTATTTTCCCTTCATAGCCAATGGGAATTTATTTACATTCTAGTACCTTCTGTTCCAGATTTGTAGAACATTTCCTAGGCACAGCCTAAAACTGCCACAAGGTCCTTTTCCAGCAGGCAGTTTCCAGGCACTCTGCCCTAAACCTGAGGCCCATGAAGGCTTGCAGGACCAGCGCATGGCCTTGGTGACTCTCATCCCATTGACCTCACCCATCGATCCAACCTGGCCAGATAAGCAACCAACAATTAATGATAAGCTTGTGTCCACCACCTTTCCCTTCGTGGTCATCTGCAGCTGGGGTAGACTCTGACCTTCCTCCAGAGGCAGAGGGGACCTGCTCAGCTCTTTCTCAAACCGAGGTCCTCAAGGCACTTTCTGGTTGCCTGGAGATGAGCCTCAAGCTCCAGTGGAGATGCCCTGCAAAATCTCACCCATTTGAGGCATCAGGACAACCAGTTTTGAGGTCTCCTTTCTACTGCAGGTCTCCACCCATGCCAGGCTGCTCAACCAAAAGGACCTAGAAGTTCTGAAGAAGACCCTCAACCTCCCAGACACCATCCACTGCCTCTTCCTCAGCCAGTTTGATACTGAGCATGCTTTCCGCCAGGATCTCAGGTGGGCTACAGAAGTTCAGTTCTTGAACCTCCTGGGTGGTTTCCACTTCTCTGAGGGCTTTGGGTGGGGTGAGGCCTACCCAGGAGGAGACGCTGAGGAGGCTGTTTCATTGCAGAGATTTCTTCAGAGAGCCCCAGGACCAGCGGTTGCTCCTCGTGCAGTTTCACTTTGATGAGCCACAGAGCAGCAAACGGCTCCTGGCCTGTGCTAAGTAAGCGGGTGGCCTTCATCCCCTCCTCTTCCTCATCTTTTCTTCCTCCTTCCTTGTCCTTCATCCATTGTTGTCCTTCTCTCTTCTTTGTCCTGCTTTCTCCTCCTCCATTCTCCTTGTTCCTTCTTCCTCCACATCCCCTTCCTTCCTTCTCCTCCTTCTTCCTCTCCTGTCTCCTCCTTCCTTTTCTTTCCTCCTCCTTCCTTATTCTTCCTCCTCCTTTCTCCTCCCTCCTCCTCCTTCTTTATCTCTATTTCCTGCTCCTTTCTATTCCTTCTTCTTCCTCCTTCTTCTTCCTTCTCTTTCCTCATCCTTCTTTCTTGTTCTTCCTCCTTCCCTTCTACTCCTCCTTTATCCTTTTTGCCTCTTTTCTCCTTCTCCTTTCTCCCACCTCCTCTCTTCTTCCTCCACCATCCTCCTTCTTCTTCCCTCCTTGTTCCTCCTTCAGCCTTCTCTTTATTCTTCTTGCCTCTTCCATCCTCTTCACCTCTCCTTCTTCTTCATCCTTTTTCCTCCATCCTCCTTTCTCTTCCTTCCCCTTCTCCTTCATCCTCCTTTTCCCTTCTTTGTGTTCCTCCTCTCACTTCTCCATCCTCCTCCTTTTCTTTCTTCTTCCTCTTGCCCTCTCCCTCCTTTCAGGTCCTTATCAGAAACTTCTGCTGCCTTTCAGTCTTTCTTTCCCCCATGAAACTCAATCTGGTTTCCACTGCCTCCTTTGCCCCTGTGGTTGCAGCAGGTGGTAACAACAGTGACCAGAGGAAAGTCTTCTTGGGATGAAGACTTGGGAACCACCAGGAAAGCAGTCTGAGATGACTGCAGCCATGGGTGGGAAGGGAGAGGAACCCTTGGAACATGGACCCTGATGGTGTCCACCTTGAAGTTGTTGGTCAACAGTAGCTGGAGACGAACTAATGTGTGACCATGTGGCCAAGAAGGCCAACAGCCCCCTGGGTTGTATCAGAAATGGTGTGGCAAGCAGGACAAGGGCAGAGATTGCCTCCCTGTAGTGGGCACTGGTGAGGCCACATCTTGAGTCCTGGGTTCAGTTTTTGGTTCCTCACTGCAAGAAGGACATTTAGGGGCTTGAGCAGGTCCAGAGAAGGCCAACAAAGCTGGTGAAGGAAAAACATCTAGAGAAGTTCTGAGGAGTGGCTGAGGGACCTGGGGTTGTTCAGTCTTGGAGAAAAGGAGGATGAAGGGAGACTTTTGGCTGGAGCCAGGTGGGGGTCATAGACCAAGTGATGGGACAAGAGGAAATGACCTCAAGTTGGTTCAGGGGAGGTTCAGGTTGAACATGAAGAGAAATGTCCTCACCCAAAGATTTGTCCAGGCCTGGCCCAGGCTGTCCAGGTCAGTGATGGACTCTCCATCCCTGGAGTAGTTTCTAAGCCATAGAAATGTGGTGCTGAGGGCTATGGTTTAGTAGTCACCTGGTAGTACTGGGTTAACCATTTGCCTCAATGACCATAGAGGTCTTCTCCAACCTAAACTAATCCATAATTCTATGACTGAATCTGGAAGGAACCAACTTTGATCTTCTGGTGGTGCCTCCAGGTACTGCATCACGGATGAGCGAAGGAGGTCAACCAATGCCCATCTCCTGCATGTGGTGCTGATCACCAAAGTCCCACGAGTCCTGGGTGGCTGCAGCTACCTGGCTTTTGACAGTGGTAAGGTCACTCTTGATCCTTTGGGTCAGGAAAAGGGTGGGAGGAGAAGACAAACACCTACAGGGAAGGCATTTGAAGTGGTGGATCTTCCATCTCGTGCTGGTGGATCTCTTCCATCATCAATCTGAGTAGCCAAGCTTAGTGACTGATGTCCCAAAAGACAACAGATGTTCTGATCCACCCTCTTGCCTCTCCAGGTGAGTGGAAGTCTATCCACTTGGATGTCCTGATGCCTCCAGAGAACTTTAAGGCCAACCTTGGCCAGCTCTCCAAAATGACCATTGCTGAAATCTTTGCCAGCAGCTCTCAGCAGCTCCCAACAGGTAAGAAGCTTCTCAACAAAAAGTCACCCCCCACCCCCCACTGCTGTCCCTTCCAGAAACTCACTGTCCCACCCCCTATCCTCCCACCCATGGAGAATTATGCTCCTGGATCCAGCAGGTCCCAAGCTGTAGGTCCCAGGAACACTTGCTGCTTCTGAGGTCTTCATAGCACCTCAGCTTTTGCCTCTTGATGGGGCAACTGTGGTGGTGGAGCAGCAACTGGGGAGCTGTGCTGCTGAAGACCTCCACACCGAGCCCCCCATTCTTCAACTAGATGGTTAAGTTGAACCAGAAATGGTTTGATCCCCTAAGTGGTCCTGCTTTGGCAGGGGGTTGGACCTGATGATCTCTCGAGGTCCCTTCCAACCTCTAATGTACTGTGATCCATCACTGCAGGCCAGCCCTGGGTGTCTCCTTGCCTCCATCTTGTCCCTTAGAGTTCTTCAACCAGCTGCTCCTGAGGCTCTCATGTCATCAAGAAACTGTTGGGTTGGTTTCCACTCCAGCCCTATCTGATTTCTCCCTTGTTGATGGTCAGGGTGCTCCCAACATCTCCTGCAGGTGGATGTGTCTCTTGCTGGGGTTTTGGAGGCTGAGCTGTGTGGTTGGTTGTGGTTTCAGGTTCTCCAGATGATGCCTCCATGGGGAGTCTCACCGAGTCAGGACTTCACCCCCAGGAAAATGTAGGACTTTTTATTCTTGTTTTCTCCTCATTTTAGTGGGGTTGCTCCTCATCAAGAGGAGGATCTTGGGCATCAAGAGGACTTTTGGGACCAACTTTTGGAGGTCCTTGCTGGGGTTGGTACCTTGCTCCAGGTCTTCCTGGGTCACATTGAGAGACTGAAGTAGGGTGGTGGTCTCCTAACCCAAATGTGAGCAATTTGCACAAAGACAATTCCCAGACCCTGTCCTTGCTCCAGGGTCTGACTTAAGCAAGGCCAAGGGATGGTGAGATGGTACAGACCTTGGTGACCACCATGCTGAGCTCTGGAGGAGATGATGTCCCTGGACAAGCATCCCCAGGCAAATGAGAGCAAAGTAGCATGGAGCAAACAAGTGACCTCCAGGTGCTTTCCAGCCACAGTTCCTCAACATGGATGCAATGATCAAAGGGAGCATCCAGAAGGCTGTGATCCAGCTGGAGGACAAGAAGGACAACAGCCAGCGCCCAACAGAGAGGATCCAGATCCTTCACAACTTGCTCTGCTGCCCAGGGAACGCTGGTAGGTTGTTATGGATTTATGAAATAAATATGGCAATATGACTGTTAATAAAAATATTAATAACCTTTCATTCCTGTGAAAAATTGCCCAGGATGTATTCAGCAGGCTCCCTGCAGGGCTGGAACAGACATTGACAGTGGGAATGTACAAAGTTTAGGCAAATACAGCAATTTTAACAATGTTAAGCAAACCAGGAGGAGTAACAGGGAAAGAGAGAATGCCCAGGAGCAATATGGCTCTCAACCACAGGGCAGGAGACTCAGTCAGAGCCATTAAGCCAAAGAGGCAATTAATTAATTACTCACAGTTGATTCCACCCAAGCAGGCAGTGCTGCTGCTGGGTATTAGCCATCCAGGCTTTTGGGGGCGCTGTCGTGCGCCAAGCACGGCTGGGTGCCGGCAGGACTGCCACGTGGTCTCCAGGCTGCTCTGGCTTCAGCAGGACAGTGGTGCCACCAGGCTGTTACTGCCACAGCCTCCTGCATCTTCCAGGGGAAACTGAGGCACGGCTCGGATTCTAGTTGCAAGGGGAAGCGAGGCTTGGCTCCAGCTCCTAAGGCTTGAGGCTTCTCTAGCTTGCAGTGAGGAGGTTCCTGGCTTCCATCCCAGGCTCTGGACCAGGCAGCTCGAGCCAAGGCAGCTTCAGGCAAGGCAGCTGCAGGCACGGCAGCGGCAAGGCAAGGAGACTAAAAATCAGCCTGTATATAAATCTTGCCTGGGATTTGATTGAGCCAATAGGGTAACTGAAGCCAGCACACAGTTACCCAATGAGAAGGGACTCTGCCAGCTGTGGCCACAAAAGGCAGAACTGTAGGCCTGGTTGGGGAGAAGCAGTGTCCAGAACACTTCCCTTACCCCAGAAGGAAACTTGTTTACCCAGACACATTGGGGCCTTTCATTTGTCCCTTTTCCCATGTAACTTTGATTTCTGCAGGAGGGAGGGGGGAGAGTGGGACCATGTCCCATGTCTAGACACATCAGAGCCTGTCTGGATTTGTGCTGGGCCTGTTTGACCCTACTGTGACATAGGTGTGAGGGGAAAGACCTAAAAGTAGCTCTTTCTTGCTCGTTTTGTGGTTGGAGGAAGACCACCAAGAGATTAAGAGTCAGTTCTGGTGTCCATCAAAGCTGTGGTGGATGGAGAAGTACTCAAGAGCCAGAGGGTGAGGTTGGATTTGGTCTCCTTCACCTCCCAGCACAGTTCCTGAGATGTGGTGAGAATCTGTGCTAAGCCATAAAGCTCTGCTGCAGACCTTGGTGGATGATCCCAGCTGGATGTCCCTTCCCAACTGAAGCTGATTTCTGCTTAGGACTGACAAAAAGATCCTGGGTGGGTGGTGGTTGGGTGGAAGGTTGTGGCAACCAAAATGCCTTGAAGGCTTCTCGGCACAGGAGAGACATGAACCTGTTGGAACAGGGTCAGAGGAAGCCATGGGGATGATCAAAGGGTGGAAGCCTTCTACTGTGAGGCCAGGCTGAGTGAGTTGGGGTTGTTCAGCCTGGAGAAGAGAAGGCTCCAGGAGACCTTCTTGAGGGTTTTCTGTACTTCAAGGTGGCTATCGGAAAGATGGGGTAGGACCTTCATCAGGAAAGTGTGGTGATAGGACAAGGGGTGATGGTTTGAAACTAAAAGATGAAGATTTAGACCAGATCTAAGGAAGATGGTCTTTCAACATTAGGGTGGTGAGACCTTGGTCCAGGTTGCCCAGAGAGATGCCCCATCCCTGGAACCATTCCAGGTCAGGTTGTTTGGTGCTCTGAGCAGCCTGCTCTAGTTGTGGATGTCCCTGCTGACTGCAGTGGGGTTGGACTGGATGACCTTTGAAGGTTCCTTCCAGCCCATCTCCTACTTGGAAATGAAGACCAGGAGAGGTTTAACCAGCACTGTCCTCTGCTTAGCTTCCAGCCTCTTTCTGACCATCCTGAAGAAGAGGATTTGTGTCCTCCTCCACGAGCGAGAGAAAAGAACCCAGGAGCCTCAGAGGTGGATTTTCCGCGAGGCGCTCTCCATGAAGTTCATCCTGGAGGACACCTCCTTCAGGTAGGGTTGGCTGTAGGCTACCTTCCTCATCTCACCTTGTTTTGCTGTGTGAAGAGTGAGGCACCTTGCTTGAAGACCAAGCCCAGACCAAGTGATGTCACTCAGAGGTCCATTCTGGCACCATATCTTCCATAATCTTCCATGTGGGTCCAGGCTGGGTCCATATACTCCATTCTCTTCCATATCTTCATCAAGGACACAGTGAGACCAAGTGACCTCAGAGGGTTTGTAGATGACATCAAGCTAACTGGTGCAGTTGACATGTTTGAGGGATGTGATTCATCCAGAGGGAGCTGGACAGGCTGCAGAAGTGGTTCCATGAGAACCTCATGAGGTTCTACATGGTTTGGAAGGTGCATTGGGGCAACCATGAGTGTCAATTAGGCTGGAGAGCAGATCTGTGGAGAAGACTTGGGGGTGCTGGTGGGTGAAAAAGGGGACATGAGGTGACTCAGAAAGCCAAGTAGCTCCTGGGCTGATCCTCAGCAGCATGGGCAGCAGGTGAAGGGAGTGGATTCTGCCCCTCTGCTCTGCTCTTGGTGGGACCCTACCCACACTGCTGGGTCCAGCTCTGGAGTCCTCAGCACAGGAGACTCAGGGAGCTGTTAGAGAAGGTTCAGATATGGTGTAGAGGTTTGAGCCTTAACTGGGAGTTAAGAGCTCAGATGGGGGCAAGGCTGAGAATCTCTCCCCTGCTCCCCCCTCCTCCCTATCAACAGAGAGGGAAAAAAGAAAGGAAAGGGAAGGAGCAAATCCACCAAGAAGTAATTTGGAGCTGGCTTGGAAGTAGAGAGGTAAAGAGTTCTCTTTAAACAATATATACATATATATATATATATAGATAAAACAGTAACAGGTAAGGTTCACAAGGGCAAGGAACAAGGATGGATGGGAGGGGGGGAAAAAAACAAGAATACAAAACCAGTCTCTCTGAAGAGGCACAGAGGCAGCAAGGAGAAGGATCAGGCCCGACCATGTGGCAGAGGAGCAGGAGGGAAGCTGCAGTAGCTCTCGTGCAGGAGAGGCAGGAGCCAAAAAGGAAACCTAATGGCTGCAATATCCTGCCTTTTATACCCTAGCTGGGCAGGGAGGGGGGAGTGGAACAGACTCAGGTTCCCAGGGGGAAAAAGCCCTGCAGGGAGGGCAAAGCACCCGCAAGCCCTCCACCCTGTTTTTTTCAGGATGGGTGTTAACCCACCACAGATGGCCAGAGGGTGGAAGCCCTCTGCTGTGAGGCCAGGCTGAGAGAGTTGGGGTTGTTCTGCCTGAAGAGAAGGCTCCAGGGAGACCTTCTAGAGGTCTTTCAGTACTTCAAGGTGGCTAAAGAAAAGGTGGAGTGGCACCTTCAGCAGGGCCTGTTGGGACAGGACATGGGGTGACGGTTTGATGCCCATCCACAAGCAGGCCTGGTTGGACAAGCCAGGGAATTCCAGGCCTGTCAGCCTGACCTCAGTGCCAGGCAGGATTATGGAACAGGTCATCCTGAGTGCAATCACACAACACTTACAGGATGGCCAAGGGATCAGGCCCAGCCAGCATGGATTTAGGAAGGGCAGGTCCTGCCTGACCAACCTGATCTCCTTCTATGATCAGGTGACTGCCTGGTGGATGTGGGGCAGGCTGTGGATGTAGTCTACCTGGACCTCAGCAAGGCCTTTGACACCATCCCCCATAGCAAACTGCTGGCCAAGCTGTCAGCCCCTGGCTTGGACAGCAGCTCTCTGAGCTGGGTTAGGAACTGGCTGGAAAGCCAAGCCTGGAGAGTGGTGGTGAATGGTGCCACATCAAGCTGGTGGCCAGTCACCAGTGGTGTCCCCCAAGGATCAGTGCTGGGCCCTGTGCTCTTTAACATCTTTATTGATGATCTGGATGAGGACATTGAATCCATCATCAATAAATTTGCAGATGACACCAAGCTGGGGGCAGGAGTTGATCTGCTGGAGGGTAGAGAGGCTCTGCAGAGGGACCTCAACAGGCTGGACAGACGGGCAGAGTCCAACAGCATGAGATTGAACACATCCAAGCGCCGGGTTCTGCACATTGACCACAGCAACCGCATGCAGTGCTACAGGCTGGGGTCAGAGTGGCTGGAAAGCAGTCAGGCAGAGAGGGACCTGGGGGTACTGGTCAATGGTAGGCTGAACATGAGCCAGCAGTGTGTCCAGGCAGCCAAGAGGGCCAATGGCGTCCTGGCCTGCATCAGGAATAGCATGGCCAGCAGGATCAGGGAAGTCATTGTGCCCCTGTACTCATGTGCTGGGTTGAGGCAGCCCCCTTCCCCACCACTGGCAACAATAAACACTCAGACAAACGGATTGCAGAAGTGATGGAAAGTTTAAACAGAAAGCAGTGAACTTTTACAGAAAAGCAAAAGTGCAGTGACAAAGAAAAATCCCAAAACAGACCCAGAGAGATCCAATCCTCACCTGAGGGTACACCCAAAACCCCCAGGGCTCCTTCTTCCCCCCCCCACTACTAGGCTAGTCTCAGCTGGCCAGGTCTGAGACTGCCCATCCCCTCCTGGCCTTGGGCCTAGCCAGGCCCAAAGCCAGGAGGCATCTCCCCCAGTTACCGGCTGACGGAGGAGGAGGAGGAGGAGAGGTGCTAGACTCCACACTGGATCTTATAGTGGTGCAAAGAATTGTGGTAGGAAATACTACATAATTTCCTGTGTCCACCCCTCTGGGCTGGACTTCTGGACACAGGAAGTAAACATTGCAGGGGGGCACCCAGCTCAAACTGCAACAACTCAGCACTGCTTAGGCCACACCTTGAGTCCTGTGTCCAGTTCTGGGCTCCTCAGTTTAGGAAGGATGTTGAGATGCTGGAAGGTGTCCAGAGAAGGGCAATGAGGCTGGGGAGGGGTCTGGAGCACATCCCTGTCAGGAAAGGCTGAGGGAGCTGGGGTTGCTTAGCCTGGAGAAGAGGAGGCTCAGGGGAGACCGTATTGCTCTCTACCTTAAGAGAGATTGTAGCCAGGTGGGGGCTGGTCTCTTCTCCCAGGCACCCAGCACCAGAACAAGAGGACACAGTCTCAAGCTGTGCCAGGGAGGTTCAGACTGGATGTTAGGAAGAAATTCTACACAGAGAGAGTGATTGCCCATTGGAATGTGCTACCCAGGGAGGTGGTATTTAGGAGGAGACTTGATAGGGTGCTTGGTTGCATGGTTTAGTTGATTAGGTGGTGTTGGATGATGGGTTGGACTTGGTGATCTTGAAGGTCTCTTCCAACCTGGTCTGGTCTGGTCTGGTCTATTCTATTCTATTCTATTCTATTCTATTCTATTCTATTCTATTCTATTCTATTCTATTCTATTCCATTCTAAAAGATGAAGATTTAGAGCAGGTCTAAGGAAGATGTTCTTCACTGTGAGGGTGATGGGACACTGGCCCAAGTTGCCCAGAGAGGTGGGAGATGTCCCATCCCTGGAGCCATTCCAGGTCAGGTTTTCTGGGGCTCTGAGCAAACTGATCATAGAATAGTTTAGGTCAACAGGGACCTTAAAGGTCATCCAGTCTCAGCCCTCCTGCCATGAGTTTGAGCAACCTTCCACTAGCCCAGGTTGCTCAAAGCTCCATCCAACCTGGCCTTGAACACTCCCAGGGATGGGACATCCAAACCTCTCTGGACAACCCATTGCAGCATCTCACCCTGTCAGGCCTGGATGTCCAACAATGGTAGTCTTCAGAAGTGGTTGGGTTGTTTGGGTTGTCTTCTGGGTCTTCCAGAGCCATAGTGTCTCCTGGTCAGAGGTGGGTTTCTTGGTGGGTTTCATGAGATAAACCACATCATCTCCTCTTGCAGACAAGCCCTCTGGATGCACCTGGAAGCCATCGTAGCCAACATCTTCGCCCAAATTCTCGCTGTGGTGGATGCCAACAACAACCTGAATCACATCTGTCAAGCTTCTCCCCTAGCAGACCTCTGGCTCCAGATGTTCCAAGAGGAAACCTTCCTCAAAATTAAATACTCCTGGAAGTAAGAGTTGGGCTGTGAGTGGTCAGTGTGGTGGTTTCCCTTAGGACAGTAGAAGCTGTTGTCCACAGTCAACCAGAAGCTCCTGCTGGAAGTGCAGATGTTTTTAGTCATGGAAGGTCTTGGGTGTCAACCTGCTGGCACCAGAACTTCTCTGTTGCTTTAAGATGTTTGGGCAAATTAGGTCCTTCCCTTCTCTTACCAAGTTTTCCCTCACTTCCCAACTACATTTTTTTCCCCAGGCTTCTGACCTTCCTTAAAGACATCAGTGGGACCTGGGAACTTCTTAGAGGTGGTCCATCTCTGGACACCTGTGGTCTGCTGCACAATTTAATGCTTCTTTCTGTTGACTTCCAGGAGATTAGATGCAAAGATCTCCGTGCTGTCAATGACCAAAGACCCCAACGTCTCCCTCTCCTGCCAGTTCCCATTCAGTTGGGTTGTGAAGGCCTACCTGGACAACGTGTGGGAGAAGGTCTATCACATGAAAGGTAACATCAAGACTTTCCAGAGGGAGCTTTGTCCCAGCAGAGCTGCCCCAAATCCACGTCCAGTTAGGAAGAGGAACCACAGCATTCACTCAGCTGACCCAGAACGTCCTTGTTCATCTCTTCTGCCTCATACTTCCCCTTCCACTGGAGGCATCAAGCCTCTTTCACCCACAGCTTGCACTTTGCCCCATGTCCAACTCAATCTTAAGGAGGACCATTTGCTCCTAAGTGGCCATAGCGCTCGTCCTTGTCCTTTCTAGGTCAACCCCAGAAGCCAACAGAGGATGTAGTCAGGTTCTACCAAAGCTTCATCAAGAGCAACTTGATGCCAGGTGGCAGCAAGCCAGAGGTCCTGCGCTGCTACGCCAACGACTTCCTCAGGATGGCTTTTCCTGGGCAGGACCTGGCTGTCTACGAGGTGAGTAGGCTTGGCTAGAGCATTGTCTTCAACAGACCCTGGACAGTTGACCCTAGTCCTACCCTTCCTGTCCAGATCTGATGTTTTGATCAACCTTCTGGGGCTGCTTTCCACTGCTATGAACATTCAGTCTTGATTCACCATTTCTTGGTGAGGAAGCATCGTGTGGTGGACACCACAGCAGGGCTGAGTGTGCCAGCATAGTCCTCTTGGCTTTGCTGTGAGCAGGAATGATACTTTCTTTGTTTCAGATCCTCTCCAAAGTCTGCTTGGCTAATGCTGACCAACTCTGCTCCTCCCTGAGCAAGGGGAAGATGGACTCTCCAATCTGGCTTCACATGGAGCACTTCTACCGCCAAGATGACTACCAGCTCTTCGTTGACATAGCCAAGGGCAATGACACTGTTGTGAGTGAGCTGCAGGCCATGTATGAGAAGGACCCATCAGGAATGGTGAGCAGAGGGTTGGGTTTGTCTCCTAACCCTTCTCCTAGGGCTTTGGATCTTGACGGTCTTCACAGCCTCAACGGTTTCATGACAGACTGTGTCATTAGGGTGTGTAATGGGTTGGGGCAGATCCCCTCCCCACCACAGGCAGAAATAACAACTCAGACAAAGGGATTGCAAAAGTGATGGAAAGTTTAAATAGGAAAACAAACACCAATGAAAGCTTTACAGAGAACCACAAGCACCGTGACTAAAGAGAACTCCCACAACATACCCAAAAACATCCCATACCCACCTGGGGGTACACCCAAACCCCCAGGGCTCTTTCCTCCCCCCCCCCAACCCAGCCTTGGGCCTGGGCAGGCCCAAGGGAGGCAGCTCATGCCATTTTACCTAGGCAGCAGCTGGGGACGAAAGAGGAAGTGAAGACCCCGCATGGAGATTTTATGGGGGAGCAGGGCATTATGGGAATGGAATACCTGGTTTCCTGTGACCACCCCTTGGGCTGGGCCCACCCCTTGGGACCTCCCATGTGTGGTCTGTGCAGCAGCATCCAGGCCAGCACTAAGCCTAAACCACCACAGTGTGACATCCTTGTGATGGTGTCACTCTGGGGGGTCATGTTGACATCGCCTTAGACACTTTGACCCTAGAGGTGGGTGGCTTGTGCTTCAGCTCCTCATCTTGTCAAAGCCACATGGAGATGTTCACACCCCTAAGCTTTTTGCTTAGAGCAGCAAGTCAAGGCTTGAAGAGAACCCCACACAGTGACTCCATGATTCTTCTCGAGCGGTGGAGGCACCTGGGGATGTTCAGCCTGGAGAAAAGGAGGCTGGAGGGAGACCTTCTGGCTCTCTACAGCTCCCTGAAAGGAGGCTGGAGCTAGGTGGGAGATGATGTCCTTTCCAAAGGAACAAGAGATAGGACAACACGAAACAGTCTCAAGTTGCTCCAGGGGAGGTTTAGGTTGGACATGAGGAGAAATGTCCTCACCTAAAGGGTTGTCAAGGCTTGGCCCAGGATTCCCAGGGCAGTGGTGGAGTCCCCATCCTGGTCCCCAACCCTGGCAGGATTTCAAAGCCATGGAGATGGGGTGCTGAGGAACATGGTTTAATGGTGACCTGGCAGTGGTGGGTCAGTGATTGGACTTGATCATCTTGGAGGTCACATTCAACCTCACCAACTCCATGATTCTTTCTCCAAGGCATGCTTAGACTCATCCAAGCCCTTCCTGGTTTTCAGAGTCCATTTCTTTTCAGCTTGGCCTTGCCTATGCTCATCTACCCACAGTCATGGAATGGTTTGGGTGGGAAGGGACCTTCCATCTATTCCAACCTCCTTGCAGTCAGCATGGACCAGAGCAGGTTGCTCAGAGCCCAAACCAACCTGACCTGCCATGGTCCCAGGATGGGCATCTCCCACCTCTCTGGCCAACCTGGGCCAGCTCTCACCACCTCCCCATGAACTGTTTCCTCCTTGTGTCTGATCTCAATGCCCCCTCTTCCCATTGTCCCTTGTCCTGTCACTACACAGTTTGGTTGAAGGTCTCTCTCAGTCTTCTGCTTGGCCACTTTAAGCACTGAGAGGTCACCAGAAGCCTTCTCTTCTCCAGGCTGGACAACCCCAACTGTCTCAGCCTGGCCTCAGAGCAGACGGGGTTCAATCTCTGATCATTTTTGTGCCTCTCCTCTGGATGTGCTCCAACAGGTCCATGTCTGTCTTAGAATCATGGAATGGTTTTGGTTGGAAGAGACCTTTCAGATCATCAAGGCCAACTGTTGACCCCCACTGCCAGGTCACCACTAAAACACGTCCCTCAGCACCACATCTCTGTGGCTTTGAAACTCCTCATTGTGAAGAACATCTTCCATAGATCTGAATCTCCATCTTTTAGTTCCAAGCCATCACCCCTTGCCCTGTCCCAGCAGGCCTCGTGGTGTCTCCTCCCTCTGTGCCACCCAGCAGTGTGGGTGACCTTGACCTGGGCTCTTTGCCAATCTCGTTCCAGTTTATCACTCTTGATGCCTTGAACATTCTCCTGAGGAAGCTGCAGCCCACTCAAGATGGACTTTTGCCCTTTGATGCTTGTGTAGCCTGGCTCAAAAGTGTCAAATCCATCAAGCCCTGGGTGGAATGGGTCAGTTTGGACAACAATCAGCTTCACTTGCCCCAGAAGCAGCAGCAGCTCCTGGAGACTGTGTTGTAAGTTGAGTCACTCCTCTGTTGACAGTTGTGTGAGGAAACTTCTTGAGGGCTTAAGGGGATGTCACCTTTTTCTGGATTCATAACTCCTCCATCTGTTCACTCAGTAGCACAAGATGGTGGCAAAGTGGCCCCACAAAACCGAAAACCTCTGGTGGGTGTTTCTCCATGATCCAGTTGCTTAGTTCTGGTGCAACTTCATTTCATGCTTGATGGTGCCAAAATGTTTTCTGGGGTGGGTCAAGGAGGTCTCTCCATAGACACTCTCCCCTAGAAATGGGCTGGTGGTTTCAGTATGACCCAAGAGTTGGTGAAACGAGCTGCCTAGAGAAGACCATGCCATGTCTTCTTCCCTCCAATGCCATCTCAGAAGGTCATGGGTCATAGACTCAGAGTGGTTTGGGTTGGAAGGGACCTTTAAAGGTCATCAAGTCCTCAAGTGGCTACAGGCTACCTGGGATGGTCACAGATGTACCAGTGGGAAAGGAACCTCAGGAGATCTTGGAAGTCCAGCCTAAGTGGGACCCTCTGGGGTGTGTTTTATAGACATGATTGGACCTGCACCAACATTGTCTACATGTTGATTGACCATCTGCTGCACAACGAGACGCAGATAGAGGAGAAGCTCCTGAAGCTCGTGGTGAAGCAGTTCATCTTCCTCTGGAATGTAGGTCCTGGGGCAGCTGCTGGCTGTGAAGTTTGGGAGGGCTCTTCCCATCCAGGAGACCTCTGGTCCCAGCTGTAGGGAGGTGGGAAAGGGTTGGACACACCATCCAAGAGAGAAGCACTTTGGATTCAGGACCCAAAGGGAGGATTTGGAATCAAGGGAGGCTTCTTTGAGGGCTTAAAGGCTTGAGCCAGGTCTCTTACCCTCAGAGGTCGACACAGAGACATCCCAGCAGGGATCTGCTGAGTTCTGCTCTCACCCCATGTCCCTGCAGCACTGACATCCCCTAATGGGTGTCCTCCATGGAGTGTGGAGATGTTTCTGCTGAGCTTGCCCCATGTGTTTGGCTTTCCCAGCGGCTCCACAAAATGCCAAGATTTGAGCCGGAGAAGACTTTTGATTTGGTGACCAAAGTGCTGAAGCAATGCAACAAGAACGCTGATGTTGTCTACCTGGTGTAAGTCCAACCTGCAAAGAGTTGACTTTGAGGTCTTCCTCCATCCATGTGACATTTCTTAAGGGTGGGGGTGAACCTCATTGGGTCAAGGGGTGAGAACCTGTCTTGGAGATGATGGCTGGACTGTCTCTGGAGGACCTTTTCTTAGGTCTGGAGCACCCAGGTTCTCCATGCCCTTCACCCAACCATCTTCACCACACAACCAACCTTAGAAGCTGCTGGGTTTTGAAGTGGTGAACCTCTCTTGGAGATCATGGCTGCCTCATCTCTGGAGTAACTTCTCTCAGGTGTGGTGCCCAAGAAGCCAGCTCCTCTGAGCACTCAGGTTCTCCACCCCCTTCACCCACCCATCCTCACCACACAACGAGGGTGGGATGGTCCTCAGGCAGCTTAGAAGCTGCTGGTTCTTGAAGTGGTTACTGTGGTTCTCTGCTAAGCAGGCTGAGTAAAAATGTCCAGCCAGCTTCACCCCCCACCCCAGGGTGCACATCAGGCAGCACCCAACCTCGTGCTCCTCCTCAAATCAACTTTTTCTCTCGGTGGTGTCCCTCAGGAAGGGGGTGAAGGACTGCAAGAGCTGCCTGCGGGAGATCACGGAGCCAGCAGAGCTGCCCTGCGGCCACATCTTCTGCACCCCCTGTATCCTGGAGTGGCCCAACCAGCAGTGCAAGATCTGCAAGGAGCACTTCCCAGAGGACTACACACCCAAGGCTTCTGAGGCCACGAGGTGCCTTGGTGTTGGCCAACATCTGGCCTGTCTCCAGTGTCTTCATATTGAGCATTGGGTCTGGGTTGGAAGGGAGAACATCAAGAGCTGGCTGCCAGCCATGGGCTCAGCCAACCTTCAGCTAGAGAAGGTTGCTCAAAGCTGCATCCAGCCTGACCTTGAATGGTTCCAGGGATGAGGCTTCCACCACCTTTCTGGGCAAGCTGGGGCAGTGTCTCACCACCACTATGGTGAAGGACTTCTTATCTAATCTAAAGCTCTCCTCTTTCAACCTAACACTGTTACCCCTTGTCCTGTCACTACACTTCCTGATGAAGGTCCCTCCTCATCGTTCATGAAGGGTCCTCATTTTCCTGAAGGTCCCTTTAAGTACTGGTAGACCATTGAAGGTCCCCTCAGAGCCTTCTGCAGGCTGAACAACCCCAGCTCTCCTAGCCTGTCCACACAGGGGAGGTGTTTCAGCCCCTTCATCATCCTCATGGCCTCATTTGGACCTACTCCAACAAGTCCATGTCCTTATGTTGCAAACCCCAGAGCTGGACATAGTTCTCCAGGTGGGGGTCTCACAGAAGATGAAACTGCCTCAACCAGCAACCATCTCATCTCCTTGATTTGGGTCCTGCAGAGAGAGAGTGGCAGTGATGACCTTTTCTTGGTTGGACATTGACCATGGGCCTTGGTTTCCTTCTGGCTTCCAGGGAAGCTGTTGCCTGTCACAACAAGTTCCGGAGGAAGTGCAATTCCTTCTTCCTGGAGTTCCTCACTGTCTACTTCTTGGGAGACCAAGCAGCTCCATCAGCCCACATCATCCAACAGTTGATCCAGTTTGTGGCTTGCAAACCCAACCCTGAGCAGCAAGCAGGGAAAAGAGGTAAGAGAGCTTGGTCCTACCCCACCCAGCTCTGACCTCATGCTCCTGGAGGTCATCTGACACAGCTCATCCTTCCTGCCCAGTCTACAAGCCCAAGAGAGAGTTGTCACCCTTCGAGGAGTGCATGGACACCAGTCCCACAATCCAGTCCTCCCTCCTGAAGCTGCTGCTGAGATGCAGGTCAGCCTCCAGCTTGCCCCCAAACCCTGCTGCTGAGCCCCCTTGGTGACCTGGGTGCTGATGCTTCTTTCTTTCTTCTGCCCTAGGTTCAACAGTGTCAAGGTTCACTTGGAAGAGTACCTGTCCCAGATGGAGGAGAAGATGTCCAACCAAAGTAGCAGAGACCATTTCTACTTCATGGTGATCCACTGTCTGGAGGTGAGTGCCCAAATCCCAGCATGCTTGGGTTGGAAGAGACCTCTGGAGATCACAGTATCACAGTATAACTAAGGTTGGAAGAGACCTTGAGGATCATCGAGTCCAACCTATCAACACACACCCCATGACTAGACCATGGCACCAAGTGCCACGTCCAATCTCCTCTTGAACGCCTCCAGGGACAGTGACTCCACCACCTCCCTGGGCAACCCATTCCAATGACGAATGACGTGCTTGGTGAAGAACTTTCTCCTCACCTCGAGTCTAAACTGCCCCTGGTGCAGCCTGAGCTGTGTCCTCTTGTTCTGGTGCTGGTTGCCTGGGAGAAGAGGCCAACCCCCTCCTGGCTACAACCACCTTTCAGGTAGTTGTAGAGGGCAATGAGGTCTCCCCTGAGCCTTCTCTTCTCCAGGCTAAACAATCCCAGCTCCCTCAGCCTCTCCTCATAGGGCTTGTGTTCAAGGCCTCTCACCAGGCTTGTTGCCCTTCTCTGGACACCTTCAAGTGTTTCGATGTCCTTGTTAAACTGAGGGGCCCAGAACTGGACACAGGACTCAAGGTGTGGCCTAAGCAGTGCCTAAGCAGAGTACAGGGGCACAATGACTTCCCTGCTCCTGCTGGCCACACTATTCCTAATGCAGGCCAGGATGCCACTGGCCCTCTTGGCCACCTGGGCACACTGCTGGCTCATATTCAGGCGGCTGTCGATCAGCACACCCAGGTCCCTCTCTGTTTGGGAGCTCTCAGCCACTCTGACCCCAGCCTGTAGCTCTGCATGGGATTGCCGTAGCCAAAGTGCAGCACTCGGCACTTGGACTTGTTAAATGACATCCCATTGGATTCTGCCCATCACCCAGTCCAACCTCCTTGCTAAAGCAGGGCCATCTAGAGCAGGTGGGTTTGGAATCTCTCTGGAGAAGGAGACTTCACAACCTTTCTGGGCAGCCTGCTCCAAGGCTCTGATCTCCTCAAAGCCCAGAAGTTTCTCCTGATGGAACCTCCTGAGTTCCAGCTGGTGCCAGTTGCCTTTTGTTCTGTCCCTGGCCACCACTGAGAAGCGTCTGGCCCCATTCATGGACCTTTAGATGTTGCTGAGCATTGAGAAGGTCCTTCTCAGGCTGCTCTTTTCCAGCCTCATCCCCACCAGCATCCCCAGAGATGCTCCAGTCCCCTCATCACCTTCAAAGACCCTCCCCAGTAGCTCCTTGTCCCTCTTGAACTGAGGAGGCCTGAACTGGTCCCTTCACTCCAGCTGTGTCCTCACTTGGGCAGAGCAGAAGGGCAGCAGAACTTCACTCATGTTCTGTCCACTTCTTCATGCCCCTCAGGAGACCATTTGCCTTCTCGGCCATGTTTTCAGTTCATGGTGAACTGGCAGCACTCCCAGGTCCTTCTCCATGGATCTACTTCCCAGCAGGTCAACCTCTCACTTGTACTGGTCCATGGGGATGCTCCTCCCCAGATGAAGTACTCTCCACTTTCCCTAGCTGAGCTTCATGAAGTTCTGAATGAATGTTCATTGGGTTCCTACTGAACTTCACGGGAATCCCAACAGGCATCATCACTTGGAGCCCTCAGCCCAACTAAAACCTCTTACTCTCAAGGAAGGCCTCACCTTGAAGGTGAGGAGAAGACACAAGGAAGAAGGAGCAACAAGGTCATCTCTAACCACATGAAAGGCAAGAAAGTTGTCAGGAGTAGCCACCATGGATGCACCAAGGGGACATCCTGTCTGACCAATCTGATAGCCTTCTGTGAAATGATGCCCAGCTGGCTGGATGAGGGAAGAGCAGAGCAGAGGACATCACAGATCTTGACTTCAGCAAAGCTTTTGTTACTCTCTCCCATAACATCCTTGTAGAAAAGCTCAGGAGATGTGGCACAGACAGCTGGCCTGGGAGATGGATTGAAAACTGGCTGACAGCAGAGGTCAGAGGGTTGTCATCAGTGGCACAGAGTCAACTTGGAGGCCTGTGGCCAGTGGTGCTCCCCAGGGATCAGTACTGGGCCCAGCTGTGTTCAATACCTTTAGCAACAACCTGGATGAGGAGATTGAGAGCACCCTCAGCAAGTTCCTGATGATACACATCTGGGGAGGTTGGCTGACACCCCTCAGGCTGTGCTGCCATCCAGTGTGACCTGGACAGGCTGAGAGCTGGCTGCAGGCAAACCTCATGAAGGTCAATAAGGCCCAGTGCAGGGCCCTGCACCTGTGGAAGAGTAAGAGCAGGCACCAGGACAGGTTAGAGGCTGCCCTGCTGAAGAGCAGCTCCACGGAGAAAGACCTTGGGGTGCTGGTGGGCAGCAAGTTCTGCATGGGACAACAATGTGTCCTTGTGGGCAAGACAGCAAATGGGATGCACCAAGAAGGGTGTCCAGCAGGGCTAGACAGGTTCTTCTACCTCTCTACTCTGCCCTGCTGAGACCACACCTGGACTCCTGTGTCCAGTTCTGGGCTCCCCAGTTCAAGAGAGAGAGAACTGCTGGAGAGAGTCCAAGGGAGAGCCACGAGGAGGATTTGGAGAATTGAGCATCTCCCCTCTGTAGAGAGACTGAGAGCCCTGGGACTGTTTAGTCTGGAGAGGAGAAGGCTGAGAGGGATCTGATCATAGTCTATCAATAGCTGAGGGCTGGGGGGCAAGGGGAGGAGGCCAAGCTCTTTTGGGGGGTGCACAGCAAGAAGCCAAGGAACAACAGGACTTGAACAGAGAAGGTTTCAGCTCAACATGAGGAGAAACTTCATTACAGTGAGGGTGTGTCGTAGGGTTGGAAGGGAAAGTGAAGGGAAAAAAAACCCTCACAGCTGAATTAGCAAAGCAGTGGGTGCTGCATATTTACAAAGCAGGGAAACACAGGGGAATATACAGAATTTACCATATATACAGAAATATACAATAAAGTAGCACAGAAATGAGAGTTCCCCCCTCTGCTGAGGGGGTTCCCCACCTCTGCTCCCCCTTCTCTCCCCCTTTCCCCAGAGAGGGTTAGAAAGAGAGAAAAGACAAAAAAATGAAAAGCAGTTATGTGTTAATTGGAAGGCAGTTAATACAGGCCTTGCAGCTTATCAGTTTCAAGGTCAGGCCTTGGCCGAAAGCCCAGAACGCTGTGAGCTGCAAAGGGGGAAAAGCAAGACTGACCAGGAAAGTGCAGGAATGCCCAGGATACTCTGCTGCACTCCCAGTTCAGAAGGTGCTTCCTCCCAATCTACCAATGAAATTAGTTTAGATCCGTCTTTCGTTTACAAACATCCGACCACAATATTCCCTTTCTTAAAGGGGACAGCCTCAAACGGTCACAGGGTGACAGAGCCCTGGAGCAGGCTGCCATGGGAGGTTGTGGAGTTTCCTTCTCTGGAGACTTTCAAGACCCACCTGGATGCATTCCTGTGCAGACTACCCTAAGTGATCCTGATTTGGCAGGGGAGTTGGACTGGATGATCTCTGGAGGTCCCTTCCAGCCTCTGATACACTGTGATCTTGTGATCCAAGGTCAGAACCCACCTTCATGCTCTTAAAGCTGCCTCTTTGAACAGGATTTTATGCATCCTTCTGATGAAGAAGGTGTCAGAGAGCTTGCCCAGAGCTGCCTCTCCACCATGGACCTCTCCACCTTCTGCCAAGCCGAGGTCTCCAGGATTAACACCCTCCAGTCCATTGCCCAACTGCGCCTCTCCATCAGCCACGTGGCCACCACACTGGGCAGGCAGCTGCTCTCCAGTGAGTCCTTCAGCCTGGGCTCACACCAGAAGGTCTTGGGCAAGTCCCACCACAAAAACAAGGTTCAACCTGGAGGGTTCTGCTGGAACAAAAAAAAAGGAATTTCCATGAAAATGGAATTTGGGTTGGAGAAACTTCCCAGCTCTTTGGTCTCCAGACTGAAGGTCTCCAAGTCCTCAGGGAGGCTGTGGAGAACTGGAGGGCCTTTGAAGTCCTGCTACAACCTAGGTGCTACTACAGCCTAGGTTCTACTTCAGCCTAGGCCCTTCTACAGTCTAGATCCTACTACAGCCTAAGTCCTGTCACAACCTAGATCCTACTGCAGCCTAGGTCCTACTGCAACCTAGATCCTGCTGCAGCCTAGGTCCTATTACAGCCTAGGTCCTACTGCAACCTAGGTACTACTACATCCTACGTTCTTGTGGTGTTTTGGCCCTGGCCTGGAGGCCAGATGCCCATCAAAGCTGCTCTATCACTCCCTCTCCCAGGTGAGAGGGGAAAAAATATAACAAAAGCCAGGAATAACATAGAAGCAATTTAATAACAATAATGAGCAAAGGCAACAAGCTGTGTGGAAGTGAAAGCAGAGAGAGAGAGATGTTGGTCTCTAATTTCCACCAGCAGGACCATGGTTGGTCTCAGGCAGCATGGCTCTCCAAGCTTGGTGGTTCCTTAGAAGGATAAACACCATGGACCAATCCCCCCCTTCCTTCTTTCACTTCATTCTCATATCTGAGCTGACCTCACATGGCATGGAACACCCCTTTGGCCAGTCTGGGTCAGCTGGCTCAGCCTTGTCCCCTCGCAAGATCTTGCCCACCCCTCAGTGTACTCTTGGGGCAGGGAAATGTTGAAAGGACACAGCCTGGAGACTTATTCAGCAGTAGCCAAAGCACTGCTGTGTTATCAACTGCTGCTGCAAAACACAGCACTAGAAGGATGCTGTGAGGAGAATTAACTTCAGCTCAGCCAAACCAAATATGGTCCTTCTGCAGCCTTAAAAGCTGTTGGTGAAGGACACCTGTGAGGTGCCACCTGTGGAGCCTGAGAAACCTCCTACCCCACTGCAGATCCCAGCTCACCCTCTGCCCAGGAGAAGCAGAAAGACCAAGACCTGGTGGATGCTATGAAGAAGCTGGTTGCTAAGGCTCCAACTCCATGGCCTCAGGTGTTCCTCATCAGAAACCTCTGTGACATCTATGGACTCACCTCCATGTGGAAGATCCTTCAGGTGGAGAAGTGGATTTTACCCCAAGGGGTGGACATTTCCCAGGTGAGTTGTTGTGAGGTGGGCTGAGCTAAAGAAGAGCTGAGGTGGGTCCTCAAAGGGTGATGCCAGCCTCCTCTTCGAGCCCTTTCACTTGTGCATGAGGGAGACAATGTCCCTCTGTGGCTTTCAGGACAGAAGTGCCTGGTCAAACACCATGCTGATGTTCTCGGTGCTGGACAGAGTGCAAAACCTGCTGAAGAACAAAGAGTCCCCAGAAAACCAGAGCTTGGCAGTGAGTATCTGTGGAGGATTCCTTGGGGGTTGGCCTGGAACCATTCATTGATCTGAGAGCATTGGGGGATTTGGGAGCGTTGCTTGGTTTGGAACCACTGCTTGGTCTGGAACAGTTGGTTGCTCTGGGACTGTTGGTTGCTCTGGAACTATTTGTTGGTCTGCACCTTCCTGGAAGCAGGAGGTCTCCATCTGTGTTGGCGAAAAGCTGTGGGGGCTTCCTGCTGCCAGGAGACACAAATGAGGATCTCATGACCCCTGAACCTCAGTGGTGAAGTCAGAAGACCCTTCCTGGGGAGTTCACTTGTTGGTTGCCTTCCCTTGTGTCTGGTTCAACCTCTCTAGGCTGTCATGAGACAAATGGAGAACATCCTCCAGCTGCCACCAGTCCCAGAGGAGCTGCTGGAAGACAAACTGAAGAAGATCATGGATGCGCTGGGTGACAAAGAAGACCCAGGCCTGCTGGAGGTGGTCTTCCACACCGCACTCACCCTGGCCTTGTCCTCCAGCCCCATCACTTACCTCCTGAAGAACATCTGCTTCAAGCCTGATGTGGTGAAGGTGAGTTATGAGGTTGAGGGACACAGATCTCCCCAGGCCACTGTTCTGGCCCAAGGTGTCCCAGCAGACAGGTTGTGTGCTGCTCAGCTCGTTGCTTTGTGGGTTGTTGTTCCTCTCCTTCCTTGAGCTGGGAAGTAACTGTGACCTTCCATCCTGTTCTACTTCAAATGGGGATGGGCTGGATGGTCCATGGGAGATGTCCATCTCTCTGCTCAAGGGGAGCTGGGGGCCTAGTAGAGCTTAGTTGGTGAAGATTAGGTTGTTTCAAGCCCAGTTTGAGCAGCCTTCTTCTACCAAAAGTCTTTCACCACTCAGATGGTGGTGGAGATGCTCATTCCTGAGCTGGGCTTCCCCAGGGGCCTGTCCATGCAGTACTTGTTCCTGCTACTTGTGGAGCCAACCAGGAGGTCCTGCTGCTTCTCTTGGAATGGAGACATCAGCCACCTCTAGGTCTTCCCATCAAGGCAACTTCTGGCCCACAGCACTTGAGGCCCACAGTCAAAATTCATCAATAATTGGTTCTCTGGGAGACTTTGCTCATGCCTGGTCACTCCAGCTTGACATCTCCCAGTCTGATGGACCTCACTTAGTCCTCATTCCTTCACCAGAAGTTTCTCCCTGATGACAGTGGCCATCAAGGAGAACTCTTCTTCCCTCTTATTGCTTGAGAAGCAGAATTGTTCCTCAACTAGGTGGGAAAGAGTTTGGCAGATGGTTACTCCACCTCTCACTTTCCTTTCCAAGGCGTCCTACCTTCCCACCATGCCTGGAGACCTTCTCTTTGATGAGAAGAACTGGAAAATTGGTGCTACAGACAAGATCTGGAGTAAGTACTGGGGGGCCTCCTTGCTCTGGTGCACGCCGAGAATCCACCAGAAGCTACTTGAGATGGAGCATGGGATGGAGGGAAGGGATGAAAGACTTCTGAGGGCCATCTCTCCCCTTCAGCTGAGTCATCCATGATCTCTACCTTGCTGGAGCAACTTTGGGCCCCTTTGGTCTGTGGGAGGCACATGGTGGGGCTGGAAGGCAGGAGGTGGGAGTCAGGCCTGGCACCTTCTTGGTGAGCTGGCCACATTCCCATCCTGGTGGGAGATGACTGACTAACCATGTCCTCTTGCACACCTAGCTTGTCGGTGTGGCTCCTTCTGGGTTGTCACCAAGGTAAGTGTCTCTGGGGGGGGAGCTTTGTAGCTCTGTCTCTTGCTTCTTATTGCATCTCTGCAATCTCCACCAATCTTGGAATGAGCTGCTTAGGTCTTCTTTTGACTCCCAGAGGGTCCTTCAGGTGCAAGAGCAGCTGCAAGGCTTCAAAGCCACTTGGGTTCTCCTCTAAACTAGGTGGGTTCTCCTCTAAACTAGTTGGGTTCTCTTCCAAACCAGCTGTGCTCCTCTTCAAGCCAGCTGAGCTCCTCTTCAAGCCAGCTGAGTTTTTCTCCAAGCCAGCTACATTCTCCCCTAGGCCAGCTGGGTCATCCTCCAAGCTAGGTAGGTTCTTCTGCAAACAAGTAGGCTCTTCTCCAAGCCAGGTGGGCTCTTCTCCAAGCCATTTGGGTTCTTCTCCCAGTGAGGCACTGACCTAAATGGAGCTGGGATTTGTGTCCCTTCATGGCAGCAGTAGAGCCAAGCAGGTGATTCCAGGTTTGGTTAGTCTCAACCCCAAGCTGATGCCTACCCACATGCTGCTGGCTGTAAGAAGGACCTGGTTGGTCTGGAGATGTTTCCATCTCCTCCTGTCTTCTTGTTAGCCATTACAGTGACCCCACGTAGGAAGTGTTGTAGTTTATGAGCAAAATTACAAGCCAGAAATATGATGAAATCTGAGCATGATTTAATAGATATCAGGGCTCAGGTTGTACTCCCCCAGGCAGCCTGAGCAGCACCTGCCTGTTGGCTCCTCCAGGACACCCTGGACCCTGCGTGGGGGAGGGAGGTGAGAGGGCAGTGGCCAAACAGGTTCAGCTGGTTTGTTAATGCCTCTTCCAGGACAGAAAGCTAAGTGGAGGATGTGGAAACTCCATAGGTGCCCTCAGCTTTTGCTGGATGCCTCCAGCACCTGGCTGGGCATCCAAGCTTCTCTCTCACTCCACCTTCTCCTGTCCACCTGCAGTGTGGGCGTCCCACGGAAGTGAAGCGATGCAAGTGTGGAGCTGCTGTTGGGGGCATCAGGCACAATCCTGCAGAAGGCTTTGAGGAGAAGATGATGTAAGTCAACTGTCCCAGAGGTCTTCACCCATTCACCCAACCCTCCAGTAGAGGACCTGAGGCTGGCCCAAGCAAAGGTCTCTACGTCCTGTGGGGCCTAGCCAAAGAGGCAGTGGGTGATGGCTCCTTCGGTCTGTAGCACTGGAGATCAGACGGAGAAGGGCTACATCCTGGCGAGCCCCAGCACGAGGAGAAATGATCTGGAGAGGTCCCTGTCACCTGCCTGTGTCGGGCTCGCACGAGCTCTGCTCCACTCCACCCTTCTGCTGGGGACATCCACTGACAGACAGGTGAGCAACCAACAGCAGGCCATGGGGAGACTTCAGCTGTGCTTGGAGGGAGGCATTCTGGAGAGCTTCATGGTGGAGCCTGTCACATCTTCCAGGCAGTTCTAGACCTGATGAAGGAGAAACCAGAGGATGTGGAGGCCTTCTTCTGGGGCCATCTTCAGAAGGACATGGAGTGCCTGGCAGAAGCTCTCAGCAGGAACACAGAGGATACTCTGTTGATTGTCCACCTCTTTCTGCAGCAGCTCAGCAAGCACAAGCCAGCAGGTAGGGAGACGCTCAGGGAGGAACCAGCAGGTTCATGGTGGTTGGCTTCTTACCAAGACCAGCGTCATGGCTTCCTCCTTCCATGGAGAGTGGGACAGTCTCCATCCTGGGAAACTGGTGAGAAGACAGCAGGTAGAGAATAATGACCCAACAGGTAGGGAGACGCTGGGAAGTTCTAGGAGGTCACCTAGGCCTTTGACACTGTCCCCCATAGCAAACTGCTGGCTAAGTATAATGGGTTGGGGCAAATCCTCTCCCCACCACGGGCAGGAATAACAACTCAGACAAACAGATTGCAAAAGTGATGGGAAGTTTAAAAAGAGAAACAATTTAACAACAAACACCAATGAAAGCTTTACAGAGAACCACAAGCACTGTGACAAAAGAGAGAAACCCCACAACATACCCAAAAACATCCCATACCCACCTGGGGTACACCCAAACCCCCAGGGCTCTTTCCTCCCCCCCAACCCAGCCTTGGGCCTGGGCAGGCCCAAGGGAGGTGGCTCACTCCATTTTGCCTAGGCAGCAGCTGGGGACAAAAGAGGAAGTGAAGACCCCACATGGATATTTTATGGGGGAGCAGGGCATTATGGGAATGAAATACCTGGTTTCCTGTGACCACCCCCTGGGCTGGGCCCACCCCTTGGGACCTCCCAGGTGTGTTCTGTGCAGTGGCATCCGGGCCAGCCCCCAGCCTAAACCACCACACTAAGCTGTCATCCCATGGCTTGGACAGCAACACTCTGTGCTGGGTTAGGAACTGGCTGGAGGGCCAAGCCCAGAGTGTGATGGTAAATGGTGCTACATCCAGCTGGTGGCCAGTCACTAGTGGTGTCCCCCAGGGATCCGTGCTGGGCCCCATGCTCTTTAACATTTTCATTGATGATCTGGATGAGGGGGTTGAGTCATCAGCAAGTTTGCAGATGACCCCAAGTTGGGAGCAGATGTTGATCTGTTAGAGGGTAGGAGAGCTCTACAGAGGGACTTTGACAGGCTGGGCAAATGGGCAGAGTCCAACAGGATGGCATTCAACACATCCAAGTGCCTGGTGCTGCACTTTGGCCACAACAATGCCAGGCAATGCTACAGGCTGGAGTCAGAGTGGCTGGAGAGCTCCCAAACAGAGAGGGACCTGGGGATACTGGTTGACATCTGGCTGAACATGAGCCTGCAGTGTGCCCAGGTGGCCAAGCAAGCCAATGGCATCCTGGCCTGCATCAGGAATAGCGTAGCCAGCAGGAGCAGGGAAGTCATTGTGCCCCTGTACTCTGCACTGCTTAGGCCACACCTTGAGTCCTGTGTCCAGTTCTGGGCCCCTCAGTTTAAGAAGGACATTGAGACACTTGAACGTGTCCAGAGAAGGGCAACAAGGCTGGGGAGAGGCCTTGAACACAAGCCCTATGAGGAGAGGCTGAGGGAGCTGGGGTTGCTTAGCCTGGAGAAGAGGAGGCTCAGGGGAGACCTTAGTACTGTCTACAACTCCCTGAAAGGTGGTTGTAGCCAGGAAAGAGTTGGTCTCTTCTCTCAAGCAACCAGCACCAGAATAGGAGGACACAGTCTCAAGCTGAGCCAGTTTAGGCTCGAGATGAGGAGAAAGTTCTTCACTGAGTCGTTCACCATTGTGATGTGCTGCCCAGGGAGAGATGGAGTCACCATCCCTGGAGGTGTTCAAGAGGGGATTGGACGTGGCACTTGGTGCCATGGTCTATTCATGAGGTCTGTGTTGATAGGTTGGACTTGGTGACCTTTGAGGTCTCTTCCAACCTTGGGTATACTGTGATACTGTGATACCAGCAGGCTCATGGTGGCTGGGCCTCAGCCAAGAGCAGGGTCATGGCCTCCTCCTTCCTAGGTGTGGTGGGTTTAAATTACCCCCCAATAGATTTTGGGAACTAGCCCCAGGATCAATCACCAGAGCAGCTCAGTTGGGTTGGAAGCAGCTGAAGCTCTATTTACAATAAACCCAAAGTCTAGAGGTATGAAATGCAATGGATATGTACAAACCACAGCAGAGGTACATTGTTATATAGAGTTACAAGTTATAAAGTACACAGAAAATCCCAGCCCCCCCCGGACGGTCCAGGGGAACCTTTCACCTCCACCCCCACTCCCTCCCTCCTTCCCAGTACCTCAGCAGTCAAAGCAGTGATTGTCCTGGCGAGGCCATGGGAGAGGGAGGAGCTGCAAGCAGGAGCCACAGAAGGTGGAAAGGAGGAGGAGCTCTGTGTGCAAGCAGCAGAAGCTGCTCAACAAATGCCTGCAAGGATCTGCACCTAGCAGTTGTTAGTTATTATTCCCTACCCAATGGGGATTCATTTACCTTTGTTTCACTCTAAGTCTCTGCAGTTAGGAACCAGGCTAAAGTTCCACCTTCAAAGCGTAACACTAGGACAGTCCCCACCCTGGGCAACTGGTGAAAAGACAACCCAGCAGGTAGAGAATGGTGACCAAAGCTGGGAAGTTCTAGGAGGTCACCAGCAGGACCATGAGGACCCTGAGCACTTAGGCCAGACCAGCTTGAGGGCACAAGCAATTTGGGAGACAGCTGGCTCAATCTGTGGCATCCCTTCTGCTCTTGGGTCCTCTTTCTACCTCCTCTTACTCCTCCCTGTCAAGAAGTCAAAGGAAGCTCTGGTCAGAACATGAGCTCTACAGAGTCCTCCTTTGTGTCTTCTGCAGAGAGCAGTGTAGCCCTGAACATCCTGCTTGAAAAAAGGGACCGAGAAGAATGGGAGATGTCCTTCAAAGCCCTGGCTCAGCCCTTCTTCCAGGTAGACCAACCTTTGCTGGTGGTTATGTCCATGTCCAGATACATCTGCTGAGCTCTGGGTGTTCCCACCTGGAAGAGAAGAGATTTGTGCCCTCGGTTTTGAGCTGGGACTTCATCCTGGTGTGGTCTCCTGCAGAGAACTGGCTTCTTGGAGGCTTTAGAAGCCAATTCAGATCCCCCTTGGAGAATACCACCTGTGGGTTTCTCCTTGGGTGGTTCTGTTCTTGTCTCCTTGGTGGCAAGTTCTCCTCATGCCCCCAACTTCTCCAGAGCCTTAGTTGCTCTTCTTTACCCTAAGACCTCATGAATGCCCCGGCTGCTTGGGTGACAAGGGGTGGCCTCTAATGACCATTGGGTCATTCTTGCAGGAACTGAAGCAGCTCCTGAATTCTGTCAAGGAGCAGAGGATGAGTGAAGGTCCCCATGGCTCCAGCCTTCTCCTGAAAATAGCTTATGGCCAGACACCACCTTTCCAAGACCTCCCAACTGAGGGGTTGATCAACCAGGCCTGCATGTGGAGGTTTGAACAGAAGATGACCATCCAGACCCTGATGCATTTCCTGCTGCAGGAAGATGGAGGAGGCACTGGAAATCCTTACCCCATCCTGCTGGAGCTCCTCTCCAAGGTTGGCTGTGGGAACATCTCCTCCCCTCTAAAACGTGGTAGAGTCAGTCTGGGTGATGTCCATGTGGCACTGGGACAACTATTATCCACCCCACTCCACATTTCTTGGGAGCATCCAAGCAAGATGAGGTCCTCCTCCAGGTGGGGTCCTTGTCTCTTGAGTCACTCTGGATATTGCCTTCCAGCTTGAGAACATCCAACATGTTCAACATCTGCCTGATGTCTTGCGCCTGCAGAACGCCCTGATCCACTTCTTCCAGAGCAGCCACATAGGAGAAGACTACACAGTCCAGCAGTTCCTGCAGCAACCTGAACTTTCAGGTGTGTTATGGGATGCCACCATGGCTGGGATGTGGGTGTTGGACAGCACCCAGGTGCTCCACTGAGAAGCTGCCGCAGTAGTTTGTGTGGTGGAGCCAGCCCAGGAGCAGCCCATTGAGACTCATGGTGTCTGCTGATGTCACACATGGTCCTGAAACCCAAGGTGATACCTGCAGTACTGTGTCTGTCAGAAGTCATCCTTAGACCTGACATGGCTCCTTGGTGGGGCTCCTTTCTCCTCTCTCTGTGTCCACAGAGGACCAATGCTGGGCATTCAGCAGAGCCATAGAGACCATCCAGAAAGTCTGGAGCAACATCAAGATGAACCCACCCAGCTCAGGTACGTGGCCACCCTCAGGGCATCATGGTAGTTTTAGGCTATCAACCACCACATAGGGAGAACTTCCTCATGGATCCATAGTGAGGAGAAGACCTTTCCCACCCTCTTCCAGGCATCACTGTGAAGCCAGACCTCTCGCCACATGAGATCAACACCAGCACCACCACCATCCTGAGCCTCCTCCCCACCCAATTCTCCATCAGCCACTTGGTGACCGCATTCCTCATTCAGCTGCAGAACAGCTGTGTGGACACGGCCGCGCGGGTCACCAGGGAGAGGCAACGGTAGGTCCTCATCTGCTCAGCTGGTGTCTTGTCCACCTCTTCCCCTCACCAGGAGAGGTTTCCAGAGCTGGTGTTCAACCTGAAGGGGACTTGTGGTGGCCAGATGGTGATGCTGGAATGTCTTGGTGGCTTGGTGTTCAGTAGAGCAGGTCCTTGATGGCAGAGAAGGATCAGGTGAGAGGTGCTGCAACCACACAGAGCAACCTTCTCCCTCCCAGGTCCATCTCAGCAGAAGAAGTGAAGCCCTCCTCCGTGTTGGCCATCACCAAGAGTGACCTGCTGACCATGGCCCTGGCCAACCTGCAGTATGAGATAGAGGAGGATGGCACCAAGACGACCTACTTCGACTTCCAGCTGCTGCAGCGCCAAGTGGTTCGACGCTTCATCAGCGGGAAGCCCATCATCAAGAGCCAGGTGAGCTCAGCAGTGGCCAAGCTGGGTTGTCCCAGGCCAGAAGTGGCCTTGAGGTCTGTTTCCAGCTTCCCCTGGAGCCATCAGACTCAAGCAAAATCATTGACAGATGCCTGTTCTACATCTGTCTCTGCTCCTTGGGTTTTGAAGGACTTCTGTAGTCAGAAAACCACTTCTCTGGCCATGAAATGATGGCCAGAGAGGGAAGGTGAGGACCTCCATCCCTGTCTTCTGGAAAGGAGCTGTCTGCCTGGTTTCTTTGAGGAGCTGGCAGTTATTCCAAGAACTTCAAGAGGGTCCAAAGTGCAACTCTGAGCCACCTTAATGGAGCACATCCCTGGTTGGGCTGTTGGTCTCCATCCTTTGAAACTAAAGCCTGGAGATGATGAAAAAGGGGAACATGAGGACACCAGAACCAGGCTGTCCTGCACCAGCAAGTGTCCATGTTCTCCTAAAGGTGGAGATCAGCCCATGCTGGACCCTTTTGGTCTTCAAAATGGTTTCCAAGAGGACTTTCTCCACCATCTTGCTGGAGAGGCAAGATGTCTCCATGGAGATGTCTACCTCAGCCATCAGGGACCTCCCCTGACTTCCTGAGTATCACAGGATACTCAGGATGCCATCAACTACTTCCTGCAGAACCGTTGGGGCCATCCCATGGACCCACACCTGCCCAGCTGAGCTTCTCTGCTGGCCCCAGTTAAGTGACCCCAGGCAGGTTCATGACCATCTGTCTCAAATCCTTTCCAGACAGCTCCATCTGTTGACCTCAACAATGTGAGGACCCTCCAGGACACCAAGATGAAAATCAAGGACCAGCTGCCCCAGGTAAGAAGCAAGCCACTGGTCTTCTCCATCCGACCCTGAGGTCTCCCCTCACATCCCATGACACAATGGGGCCTTGGAGACCAGGCTGCCATGCAGGAACATCCCAAAGCCCAACTCAAGTAGAGGGTTGGAAACGTAGTAGGACCCAGTTCTCCTGCTCCAGGGGGACAAGGACTCTGGCAGGACATCATGTTGTGGCGCTCCCAGGCCTCGTTGGGTCCCAACATTGATATTCTCATGCCAGGAGCCGCTCAGCATCAACCAGCAGAAGCGCATCATGGAAGAAGCTCGTTCGGTCAATGCCCTCTCCAAGGCCTTGGCCACCTTGAAGGTGGCTGCTGAGTTCCTGGCTGTGACAGGTGGTGACCCAGAGCAGCCACTGCCCAACTACGTCCGTCGGGAGCTGAGGATGGACACCAATGCCAAGCATTTCCAGGACCTGCCGGTGGGCAAGGGGCAAGGGGTGGGGTGGGAAGCAGGACCTTCATGCCTTCATCACCCTATTGCCTCTCTGGGCAAAGCTTTTCATCTCCCATGTCTTCCACCACCTTCTCATGCTCCAAGGTCCCCAAGTCCATGGGGAGTTGGGGGTCTCCTGCTCAGAGCAAAAAGATCCTGGACACCTGAGAGGGTTCAAAAGCTTGGCTAGATGTTGGCATGTCTTCATGCCATATCCACCTCTGGGAACACCTTGGGCACAGAAGATGGCCTGGGACACCTCCATGGGGGACATTGGTGATGGTTTGTAGATGTGCTAACCTGGATGTTTGAACTGAACAGTCAAGGTGCAGCTATCAGGAGATGCTGGTGGCCCAACATGTCCTCCTCCAGGAGTTAAGGTCCTTCTCTGTCCCTCTTCCTCAGGTGGTGCCCAACACCCAGCTGAAGCACATCTTGTCTCTGTGGAAGGTCCTGGCAGCTCGCAAGTCCATGCTGTTGGTGCAGATGAACCAGGTGAGGCAGATGAAGGAGGGGGAGGGGAGGTAGGAGATTGGGCAGCCCAGAGGAGAAAGGAAATAGGACATCACAACCAGGTGGCACTGCGATGTCCTCTTCTCATCCCTTCCCTGAGTCAAATGAGAATTCACTTCCCTGGGTACTTTCATGCCTGGCTTCTGCCTTTGAAGCTCTCTGGTGGCCCAGATAAGAGGATCAAAGACCCAAGAAGGGTTGTGGTTCTCCATCCACCAGATGTGACCTCTGGAGCCATCTGGGTGGGGTGTGCTGGGGTGTCCTTGATGATGAAGCTGCTTGGTCTTTGCAGGATCCCTTCTACCTGGTCCCTGAGGAGTTCCAAGGTCAGCTGGATGCAAAAGAGGTGAAGGACCTGGCCTTGGCTTTGTCCAACACCAACCTCGACCTCTTCCTCATTGAGCTGCATGAGATGATCATGGTGGCACTGTCCAATCTGCAGCCTGAACATGAGTAAGTCCAGGTCATATCATAGGACTGTCAGAGCACTGGCAGAAGTCAGAGCATTTCAGGAGAATATGGTTAGGGAGAGGCCTCTGGAGTTCTCTGCTCAGGGTTCTGCTCCAGGCAGAAGGCCTCAAGGCCTCATCTGGTTCATTGTTGGTGGATCTACATCTTTGGAGATGCTCATCTTGGAAGGGCCTGTCCCATGGTAGCATCACCCCTGATGGGAAGAGGTTTTTCCTTTCTCCAAGTATCAGCTGCCTTGTTGGCTTCTGATGCCACTGGAGGTACCTCAGGGTGGCCTCTAGCACAAGGTGGTGGCCATCCTTGACCAGCAACCTTGGCCACCTGGGAGAGCCACCACTGATCAGCAATGTTGGCTACTACTGCCTATCAGCCATGGCCACCACTGAGAGCCACCACTGGCCAGTAGTGCTGGCCACTATTGAGAGGCACTACTGAGAGCCACCATTGACCAGCAATGTTGGCCAGCACTGAGAGCCACCACTGGCTAGAAATCTTGGCCAACATTTATCAGCAATGTTGGCCACCACTGACCAGCAATGTTGGCCACCATTGACTAGCAGCCTTGACCAAGAGAGCTAAGAGCTGACACTGGCTATGGCTGATGGCTGGGCATGATGGGACATCCATCCCACCTCGACTCACTCATCCCCTGCTCTGTCTCACCCCCAGGTTGAAGTATGCCTTCAGGTGGTTCCTGGAGGACAATCAGGTCTCTGATGACTTTGTGGACACCCTCACGAATGCCTTGGGCCAAGACATTCGTGTCAAGAACATCCTCTCTGTCTGGAGGACAGCTGCCAGGACCAGCCAGATCCATCTCCCTGCATATGGCCAGGAGAGACCAGCCCAAGGCAGCCATTAGTCTCCTTCTCACCCTGTCCTCACTGGTGGACAGAGAGGAAACATCTACCCCACATCCCACCATCCACACATGAGCTGCACGTGGGCTCCTGGAACAGCTTGAGCCTCCAAACCCCCCAAATCCTTCTCTTCTTCCTGAACCTGGGTGAGAAGCTCTCACCTGGACCCACCAGTGACCACTGGGAGACCTCAAGTGTCCTCATCCCTTCAACCCTGGCAAGCCACAGCAAGAAGCTGAAGAGCACACCCATGGCCACATCCCCAGCACTGTTGCCCCTGTCCTGAGTTGTCCAACTGGAGCTGGAGCTTCTCTACCACCCCAGTGTTGCTCAAGAGCTGCTTCTGTGCATCCCTCTGCCCATCATTGATGGTTTCTGTCCTACCTGGTCCCTCCTCACCCTTGCTGCACCATTAAACATCATTTGGTCCCATCTTAGTTTCATGTCGTTCCCAAAATCGTGGTGGAGGGCACCTGGATGGTGCCATAGGTTCCCAGGGGCTACCATGGGGCTCATGTGGTCTTCAGAGAGATGGTGGTGGAGGAGTTGAAGGCCTGAGCTTCCCACACTGGCCTCCATGGGTGGTCAGGAACAGGAAAGGCCAAGGTCAACCCGCCTCTCCTAGAAGAGACGTTTCACTGTCTTCATCATCTTGGTGGCATCTCCCTAAGTCTGTTTTCAAGTTCTCCACAGAGGTCTGACCAGCTTGTTGGTGAAGACTCAGTTGTCCCAGTTGGTCAGGTTAATCTCACCAGATCCCAATGGATCTGGCTTATCAAGGACAGGTCCATGATGATGGAAACCAAAACCCAAGCATCCTGGGTTGCGTTGGGTTGAATCTGCTGCTGCTCTTCCATCCCTTGCTTATGTCCTTCCAGCTTCCAAAGGAAAGTGTTGGCTGGAGCAAAGCATCATGGGCTTGAAGCCCAGCAATGGGCTCAGCCTCCAGATGTGACCTCACCATCACAGAAGTGAAGGAACATCACCCTCCATCATGACCTGCCTTTGCCACAAGGGTTCAAGCTTCATGGTCAACTTGGGGTTCAGCAAGGCCTTTTCTACGGAGCCATTGTGTGCTGATGCTGGGGGCTGTGCCACCCCAGGGGCAGACTTTGCACTTGCCCTGGTAGAACCCCATGAGGTTCCTCTTAGTGCACTTCTCTGGCCTTATGACATTTCTCTGGGTGGCAGCAGGACCCTGGGTGGTACCACAGCTGCTCCTTCCACTTTGGTGTCACTGACAACTTGCTGAAGTGCAGTTGGTTGATGACCACCTCATGCTTCATCCAGCTCAAAAGCCAACAGCTTCTCTAGGAGGATCTTACGCAGGAGGGTGGCGAAGGTCTGTTTGTCCAACACTAATTCCAGCAAGCACTGAGCACCCCCAGGAGCTTCCGCAGCGCTCTGCAGCTGCTGCTGGCAGCCGCGGCCGGATGTGGCTGTTCCTCGTTTTGCCTCGGGGGAGTGGGGGGTGTGGCTCTGATTGGTTATCGCTGCCCAGTCATGGGCGGGACTTCCACTGCCGCTCGGCAGAGAGCCTTCCCTGCAGTGGGCGGGGCTGGCCCGGGGACTCCATCCCACTGCGCTCTGTTCTCCCTCGGCTACCGGGAAGAACCCTCCAGAGGGACTCTGGAGCCTCCTGTGAAGCAGCGCATGGGGGCAGAGGGCTTGGGGGGGGCTCCATGTTCTAACAGAGCAGCAGCCAGAGAGGGCCTGGCACTGCCCCTAGCAGCTGGATTTAGCAGTAAAGCAGAACAATGAACCCCGCAAGCCCACGGACCCCTTCCCCCCCCCCCCCCCCCCCCCAACTCCACAGACCACCCCCGACCCCACAGATAGGTCCCCATAACTCTACAGACCCTACCATAGCCCCACAGGCACCCCACCTGAAACCAAGGACCCTCCCCAGCCCAACAGACCATCCCCAACCCCACAGCCCTGCTCCATAGCTGCGCAGAACTCTCCCGTGACAGCACAGGCAGCATCCTCCAGCCCTGCACACCTCCCACCCCCGCAAGCCCGCAACCCCATAGCCCCTCCCACAACCATACGGACCACAGTCGTTAGCCATTGGAATGTGCTGTCCAGGGAGGTGGTGGAGTCACCATCCCTGGAGGTGTTGAAGAGGGGATTGGATGTGGCACTTGGTGCCATGGTCTAGTCATGAGGTCTGTGGTGACAGGTTGGACTCGATGATCTTTGAGGTCTCTTCCAACCTTGGTTATACTGTGATACTGTGATAACTCCCCAGACCACCCCCTCACCCCACAGACCCTCCACAATTACCCACAGCCTACCCACAACTCCAGAGATGCCCCCCACAATCACACAGAGGGCACAGACCCCCTCTCATAACCCCATCATAATAATAATGATTCCATAGGCCATGAATATGGACCAGCAATAATGACCCTTCTTCTGCCTCAGTGTAAACACAGATGGGTGCAGCCATTTCCAGAACACATTTCCTGCCAGCACTTGGTATGGAGAAGCTCTTTGATGAGATGCTGATATAGAAACACTTCTCATGGATGCTTCCTGTGAGAAATTGAGATATTTGGCTTTGGCAAGGGGAATTGCTGGGGACCGTGGGGTTCCATCTTTAAGCTGATTGGCTGCTTGTAGTCTGTGTTGTGTGGGAGGTGTATTGGGAGAGCAAGGTGAGGCCTGGAGATGTCTGAAGCCTGGCCAGGTCAAGAGTGCAAGTTTTGTCCCAGCCCTGATGGAGGGGGGTGGGAGCGTGCAGAGGGATCTTTGGAGATGTGTATGGAGATGTGTGTGTGGCGTCTGTAGAAGCTCAGCTCCTGTGGTTATGCTCTTAGCGAATCTGCTCTGTGCCCAGCACTCTTTACCTTTATTTTATAGTAAACTGGTTGTATTCAAAATTCAGCAGTGAGCTCCTGTCTCACCCTTCCCATCTGAGGGACGCTGGGAGCAATGAACGCAGGAGAAGCTGTCTTGATCCTGCTGTTATTTCTGAGCTATCAAGTAATGGCCACCTGCTAGTGCTTGCCTCAGACAATCCCTTTTGGATGCAGCCAGCTCTTTACAGGGTGCACAGTGGGCTAACATCATCCTCCATGTGCCAGAGCCCAGCAGAGGGGAAAAAGTCAAATTTGTGTGCTGAAATAAAGACAGTTTAATAGGACAGAAAGTGAAAGGGAGATGTAATAATGATGATGATGATGATGATGATGATGATGCAAATCTAATTAGAATGTTGTCTTAGTTTAAAGAGTGGACAGAGATCATTTTACTCCCAATGGAAGTAAACCAAAGACACTCTTGTGGAACTGGAGATAAGTACAGAAACTGTATTCAAAAATAGACAGGAAAAAATACAGAATGCATGAAAATGCACAAACCCCATCCCCCAAGCAGACTGAACCACAAACCCCAGCTGCTCCTTTTCTCCCCCACTCATTGTCTCCCTGGCCTAAGCAGGCCATAATTGCACAGGAGAAAATTAGTCAGGCCTCTGCAGGTCTGCCCTTCATGTTAGCAGGAGATAAGGACTCCCTCCAAAGAGCTGGCAGGAAGCAGAACAAGAGCGAGTTGGCCTTGCTGCCAGCTGTAAAGAGAGAGCAGAATCCTGCCATTGAATAACAAAGGCACAATTTTCCACTCCATCCTAGAGGACTCAACTCTGTGCTTTTTTAACGAGGCATCACCTCAACCCATGACAAATCTGCACAAGACACATGTGGCAACTGCTCACCACCTGCTGGCCAGTGCCCACTCAGTTCCTGAGCAGCAGGCCGCGCCAGCTGTCCCCTGGGTTATATCCTGAGCATGACACCTATGGGATGGAATATCCCTCTGGCCATGTGGAGACAGCTGTCCTGCCTGCATCTCCTCCCAAATTCTTGTGGCTCCCAGTCTACTTGCGGGTGGATTGAGATGCTGGAGGCCCTTGAGACTGTCTAAGAGAAAAAGCTCTGCAGGCACCAAGCTCTGTGAGGAAGGAGGGAGAGGAAATGCTCCTGGCACCAGAGCAGAGGTTGCCCTGCAGCCCAAGGTGAAGACCCTGTGGCACAGACTGTCCCCCTGCAGCCCATTGGTGTCCATGGTGGGGCAGATATCCACCTGTCGCTCATGGAGGACCCTGGTGCTAGAGCAGGTGGATGTGCCCAAAGGAGGCTGTGACTCCATGGGAAGCCTGTATTGGAGCAGGCTCCTGGCAGGACCTGTGGACATACAGAGAGAAGCCTCCACTGGAGCAGGTTTGCCAGCAGGACTTATGATCCTGAAGGGAATCCACACCTGAGCAGTCTGTACCTGAAGGACTACACCTTGGTTAGGCCGCACCTTGAGTACTGTGTCCAGTTCTGGGCCCCTCAGTTTAAGAAGGACATCAAAACACTTGAGCGTGTCCAGAGAAGGGCAACAAAGCTGGTGAGGGGCCTTGAACACAAGCCCTATGAGGAGAGGCTGAGGGAGCTGGGATTGTTTAGCCTGGAGAAGAGGAGGCTCAGGGGTGACCTCATTGCCCTCTACAACTACCTGAAAGGTGGTAGTAGCCAGGAAGGGGTTGGCCTCTTCTCCCAGGCAACCAGCACCAGAACAAGGGGACATAGTCTCAAGCTGCACCAGGGGAGGTTTAGACTCAAGGTGAGGAGGAAGTTCTTCACCGAGCGAGTCATTAGTCATTGGAAAGGGTTGCCCAGGGAGGTGGTTGAGTCATCGACCCTGAGGCATTCAAGGGGAAATAGGACGTGGCACTTGGTGCCATGGTCTAGTCATGGGGTCTGTGTTGATAGATTGGACTCGATGATCCTCGAGGTCCTTTCCAACCTAAGTGATACTGTGATACTGTGATACCCTGTGGAAGGGACCCACACTGGAGCAACTCGTGGAGAGCTTGCAGCCTGTGGGAAGGACTCAGGCTGGAGAAGTTCATGGAGACTATCTGCCATGGGAGGGACTGGAGCTGGGTGTTTTGATTGGGATTAAATTAATGAGGTGGGGATTACAAAAATATAGTTATTTTTATTTTCCCCAAACCCTGCCCCAAAATGGTCTACAAAACTGATTAAATTCTTTACAGGTTCTGTTTGGTTGTGAATTCTACCAGGATGCTTCTGGGCAACTTTAGTACAATTCAGAGAATTCAGAAAATGGAAAAGGCTAAGCCACAAAATAGCTTCACCCCACTGATAAACAAAGGCAAGCCAGGATTGACCCTAGGGAAAGCTGAGAGTGCAGGCTGTACTTGCCAGGACAGGCCAGGAACTTGGAGATGGTCCCCAGGTCTCTCTTCAGTGGCAAGCTCCAGAACTGCAGGTTTATAATCCAATGTGTGGATAATGTGGCACAAATCCAAAGGAAAAGGGACCTGCCAAAATCAAAGTGTCCTTGGACACAGCTGCCACGAGGCAAAACTCCTGCGGGTAGCACTGCCTGAGCAGTGCCTGAGCAGTGCAAGAGCAGCCGCAGTGCTGGCCTGTGCAAGCCAACAGACGCAGCTCTACAGCAGGCAGGAAGCAGGACCCCAGGGCAGGCAGGTCTGGGGATAAGCCAGGTCCCAGTGCTGCTCTCTCCAATTCTGCCACAAATCCAGAGCGAGAGCAGAGCCAGTCCAAAATGAGCACCAAAAATGAGAGCCAAAATCAGAGCTCCAAATGAAAGAGCCCAGGCCACGTTCTGGTTACTCTGTTTAAGCCTTTCCTAGAGAATGTGTCCAGTGCCAATATATCCTGGGCATGAAGAGCCCAGCCCACCACAGTTCCAAATCCGAGCACAGGCATCCCCCAAGGGACTTCATCTCCCTGCGGGAGGAATGGAGCCTTTTGACCTGTCCCACAGGGGAAGGGGAAGATAATTTTGTGCCTTTGTCTTTCCCCATCAAACCTCCACTGATGGAGGTGGGGGAAGGGTGTTTGGAGAACCCTGTAACACATGGGAAGTGTGAGAAGTCCTCCCACTGAGGGGGAAGCAGTGACAGGGACGATGTGCTGGACGTTCTGGAAGGTGTCCAGAGAAGGGCCATGAGGGTGAGCAGAGGGCTGGAGCTTCTCTCCTGTGGAGGCAGATTGAGAGGGTTGGGGCTGTTCAGTCTGCAGAAGAGAAGGCTCCGAGGAGACCTTATTGTGACTTTCCAGTATCTGAAGGGGACTACAATGATGGGATTAAAAGTAAGCAGTGTCTTGACAAAGGAAGAATTGTCTGAACGGGGATTGGACGAAGCAGGGTGGAAAACCAGACAGTTTCACTTATCTATGTGTATAAACAACGAAGCAGCAGCTGCAAAAGACCTTTCTCTTAAACTCAAGGTAAATCAGCAGGAGTCTGTCAGAGGATGACAAGACACTGCACACAGACCGGAGTGCAGGCTTAATAGACTACTCAATATTAACTTCTCCACCCAAAGTCGTGAGGAACCTAATTTAAATGAACATACAGTGTATGTAGTAGGGGCGTGTGACCGTTTGAGGCGGTGCCTTTAACAAAGGGACACCATGGCCGAATGTTTTATAAACAAGACAGGTCTAAACTAATTTCATAGGTGGAGAAGCAGAAGCACTGCCTTGAGTTTTGATACCCAGTGGGACTTGTCTCACTCAGTCTTGCACTTTTCCCCCTCCTTCCCGCAGCTCACAGCTTCTGGGCTTTCGGCCAGACTGACCTTGGAGCAGATAAGGCCTCTTCTAACACATAACTGCTTTTAATTAACATTTGCTCTTTTTTCTCTCTTTCTAACCCTCTTTGGGGAAAAAGGGGAGAGAAGAGGGTGCAGGGGGAAACTCTTCCTCCAGACGGGGGAAGGGAATCTCATTCTGTGTTACTTTGTTGCATATTTCCGTGTATATATTGCAAATACTGTAAATTCTGTATATAAACCTGCATTCCCTAAACTGCTTTGTAAATACAGCACACAATCCCTTTGCTAATCCGGCTGTGGGTTTTTTTCCTTTCAATTTTCTTTTCCCTTCACTTTATGGGGGGGGGGGAGAAGGCCTGGCCTTCCCCTCCAACCCTCGACAGGGGGGTTGCATGTGAAGAGGGACATGTAGTAGGCGTTTCGGGCAAGACTGTAAATCCTGAGTACCTGAAGCTGTAGGGAAAGGGAGAGGGAAATTGGCAGCTGGGAATCTAGGATCAAAGGGAAGCTGCAACTCCCAGCAAGTTGAGAAACCCCACCAGGAATTGTCCTGTGGACTCTCCCTTTATTCAAATAAAGGCTTACTAAACTCCTCTGTCTCCCCTGTGAACAGGGACTTCTAAGTAGAGAGAATTTCTCCTAACAACTGGGGGCTCGTCCGGGATCTTATACACCAGTCAGGGGTGGCAGATGGAGAAGGGAATTGATGGCAGCCTCACCAGAATTCGGTGATCAATTCCCTTCAGTGGCTGCTGGCATTGAGGGCTTGATTGGAGACCTGAAACCATGCAGGAGACAGATGAGTAATGGACCAGGGGGGTCCGTGGGACAGCCGCAGGACAGACCAAGGAGGTCTGTTAAAAAGGTCCCGAGGGAAAGGACCACAGGAAAATCTCAGAGGGGAGTACTATGGGAATTTTGGGGAGTAAAAAGGGAAGACATCCAGGGAGGGTGGTAATAATGGAAATGATGCCGGGAGGGCAGAAGCCAGGCCAGGATGACGATCTTGGGATACTCCCCAAAAGTCCTCTAGGGAAAATGTTAAGATTGTGGCACAATCTACACATTCTTCCAGAAATAACTAAGGAAATAATAGTTGGAAATAATGCAGGACTTTGGGCCTGCAGCCCTCCTTGCTGGTGGCAGGGAGAGGGGGAGTGTTGGAGGCGGGGGGGTTGCCTCAGGGTGCAGGGAAACAAAAGAGCTCATCAAATGTCTTCACAGCAGGGTTGTGGGGGCAGGATTGTAGGATCTGTGTTTGTAATTGTCTTACCATCTGGGACATAAGGTCGAGTGGGGAGCACCCAACTGCCGGGACTCAAGTATTTGTGAGGGTGATAATTTATGGTAGCAATAACAATGTCAGTTGTGTGCTATAAATCTGATAAACTGGAGAGTGTAAAGGAGTACCAAAAGTTAATTTTGTGTGAAATGCAAAAATACAAGGGGAAAAAAAATATTACTTAAGTTGTATGAAGAAAGCCATTTATTTGGTTGTGGGGTTGGAGGCCCTGTTGGTTCTGAGGATCTGCACCCTTGATGTTTTGTATTTTGTTTACTGGGAAACGATTATTGTCTGAGTGCATTAATTAAATGTTGAAGTTGTAACTATATGGACTTGGACATCACTCAGAATCTAAGCCCAGCCCCTCTGATATTTCAGGGTAAGCTGGAGCACAAGGCGATTTATTTTCTGCCAAACTGGTTAATGGTTGGATTTGGGGCAGGTCAATCTCGAGGAGAAATCCTGAAATAAATGCCTGTGGTGGTGAGAGAAAGTTCAGTTCTCCCTCCTCCACAAAGAAACCACAACTAACTCAGTCAGAGGAGCAAAAGATGAATTATGCGCTATATTTACAAGCAGGATGAAATGCAGTGAATATATACACATATGTGTTGTCCCACAACTGCAGATTCATCAGAAAGCTCAGGTCTAGCAGACAGCTTCAATTTTTGTCCCTCAGTTTCTACAGAAGCTACTCCAAAAGCCCATTTGTAACCTCCAGGGTCTTTGAAAAGCCCTTCTCTCAGAAAATCAATTCCCAAAATACAAGGTGTGTCAGGTCCGGTCGCAACTGAATGCTTCCTACATTGTTTACCAGTTAAACTTATATCAACCTCTACTTTAGTTAACTATTGAGATCCACCAGTGACTCCCAGAATAGTTATAGACTCTGACCCCTGATAATTTGATGGTATTACGGTGCACTGAGCTCCTGTGTCAACCAAGGCCCTGTACTTCCGAAATTGTGACGTGCCAGGCCACTGGATGTACACATCCCAATAGATTCTGTTATCTCTGTTATCCCTTTCCTCCCCCTGGCAGGAGGCAGGGCACCCCTAGTTATGGGGAATATGCCCACATGTGCAATGAGCACACTGTCCAGTGTTAGTACTGGAGCGACTGTTGGAGCTTTTAGAGTTGTTCTGAGAAACTGTGGAAGTAACAGCTACCCTTCTGGTATTGTGTGCTGGGTTGAGGCAGCCCCCTCCCCACAAAGAGCAGAAATAAACAACTCAGACAAATGGATTGCAAAAGTGATGGAAAGTTTAAATAGAAAGCAGTGAACATTTACAGAAAACCAGAAGCACAGTGACAAAGATCCCAAAACAGACCCAGAGGCATCCCATCCCCACATGAGGGTACACCCAAGACCCCCAGTTACCGGCTGAAGGAGGAGGAAGAAAGAGGAAGTGCCAGACCCCGCACTGGATCTTATAGTGGTGCAAAGAATTGTGGTAAGAAATACTTCATTTCCTGTGTCCACCCCTCTGGGCTGGACTTCTGGACACAGGAACAGAGCAGGGGGCACCCAGCTCAAACTGCAACATATTGCTACCTTGGGTTCTGCCACTTTGCAGTTCCCTCAGTCTCCTGAAAAGATTAGAAGTTGGTTGGCCATCCCAGCGGTTCATGTTCTCACCAAACTGATCACGCAGAGTTATCCAAACAGTCCTACGTGATTGCCTTGGTGGTCTGCTTTAGTTTAATCTGTTTTGGAATGACCTCCTTGGAGGATGTGTATTCCTCACAGATGAAACTTGTATCCACCTGGAGGAAGAATTGGAATTATCCCTTGGTGCCAATTGGGATATGGTGTTTTTAAATTCATCCTTTAGCTCTTTCATGCAATTCTTCATCTCACCAGACAGAGTTTCAATGGCTGAAACCAAAGAAACACATGTCATAGTTTCATAGTTTCATAGTTTCATTCAGGGTTGGAAGGGACCACAAGGATCATCTAGTTCCAACCCCCCTGCCATGGGCAGGGACACCCCACACTAGATCAGGCTGGACAGAGCCTCATCCAGCCTGCTCTTAAACACCCCCAGGGACGGGGCCTCGACCACCTCCCTGGACAACCCATTCCAGGGTTTCACCACTCTCATGGTGAAGAACCTCCTCCTCACATCCAGCCTGAATCTCCCCACCTCCAGCTTCATTCCATTCCCCCTAGTCCTATCACTACCTGAGATCCTGAGAAGTCCTTCCCCAGCCTTCCTGTAGCCCCCTTCAGATACTGGAAGGCGACAATTAGGTCTCCTCGGAGCCTTCTTTTCTGCAGACTGAACAGTCCCAACTCCTTCAGTCTGTCCTCATAGGAGAGGTGCTCCAGCCCTCTGATCATCCTCGTGGCCCTTCCCTGGACACGTTCCAGCACCTCCACATCCCTCTTGTAATAGGGGCTCCAGAACTGGACACAGTACTCCAGGTGGGGTCTCCCCAGAGCTGAGTAGAGGGGGAGGATCACCTCCCTCGACCTGCTAGCCACACTTCTCCTGATGCAGCCATGTCATGTTATCATCCAATTGTCTCATTTGATCAGTGAATTGGCCAACTGTAGGAGGAGCTCCACCATAATTTCTTGCCACAATTCTGCTTGCCAGGATATTTGCATAATTAGAAGGAGCAAGTTTGATGAGCTTTTTAGCAAGGCCGGTTCCTACAGGAATGTCATCAGGATTCAGAGTTTCATGGCCACCATGGAGTACCTCTCTAACAGCAAATTCTCTCAGATGCTTAATTCCCTCATCTATGGCAGTCCAGGGTTTAGGATTCCATGGAAGATCATCTCGGGAAGGGTATTTCTTGAGAGCTGCTAATAGAAGGTGTATCCACAGATTAACCTTACTGAGAGCCTTGCCTAGATGTCTATCCATTCCATTATCCTTTGAGAGAGTTCCTAGCTGAGCTGATGACTTGTCTCCAACCATTAGAGCTGGAGTGCCTGTATTGTAACATCTACCAAGCCAAGCTAGAACTGGCTCCTTATCTGCTCTGATGTAATCCTTATGCACATTTCAAAATTCTTCCCGGGGTGAAGGACAACTCTGAATATCATCTTCTTCCTCCTCTGCCTCCTCTTCCTCAACTTGTTGTCCCCATAATCTTTCTGTCACTCTTCTAAAGATCTCCTTAAGTTGAGAAGCACCACCACTAGCTGCTGTCCTAGCAGGACCTGCATCTCCATCCTGTAATGATCTCAGTAACTCAGCTATATCTTTAAGACAAACCTTCTCTTCCTCCTCAGCAGGCTCTTTTCTATCAGAAGTTCCCTCACCGTCATCAGTATCTTGCTGTTCTCCCCCATCAGCTCCTGGATCAGCTTTGTGCTTTCCACTTCTTGTTATTAAAACTGCTACTTGCTTAATTGGAGCTGTGTTTGAATTTACAGCTGCCTTAATAGAAGCTGAAAGGTTTGGGGATGGACCAGCTGCTGTGGAGGACACTTCGGGTCCTGCCAAGGAAGAATGAGGAAATTACTTTGCCTCTTCAATGGCTGCTGAGGCTGTGGGAGCCACCATGTTAGGAGCTGCCGCTGTTCCTGGCTGATTGCCAGACTCACCAACACCACCATTCAAAGCAGCCTATCCGATAGACTTTATAGCTTTATCCTTAACTGATACAGATTCTCCATTCTCCTCATCACTAGAAGCCTCTGGAGTAGAGTTAGAGCTGTGCTTCCTTCTCTTTGATCTATGCTTAATAACAAAACAGGCCTTAGATACCTTTTTCTCCCAGTACAGAGCATATAACAAGTATATAATCACTGTCAGCAGCAGCCCGATTACACACATGAAATAAATCACCTTTGGATCACAGCCATCACTAAAAATTACTCTTTCACCTACTGGAATCTTAAACTCCCTTATCTCAATTGGCAGAGTGCTCAGTGTTACATTTCTGTATCTTGTAACCCAAAAGAATCCCAGGCACCGGTCACAGAGAAGCTGAACCTTAAACCATAAATATAATTTATACATTAAGTATCATAGTATCGTAGTATCATTCAGGGTTGGAAGGGACCACAGGGATCATCTAGTTCCAACCCCCCTGCCATGGGCAGGGACACCCCACACTAGATCAGCCTGGCCACAGCCTCATCCAGCCTGGGCTTAAACACCTCCAGGAACGGGGCCTCGACCACCTCCCTGGACAACCCATTCCATGGTTTCACCACTCTCATGGTGAAGAACTTCCTCCTCCTCACATCTAGCCTGAATCTCCCCACCTCCAGCTTCCTTCCCTTCCCCCTAGTCCTATCACTCCCTGAGAGCCTGAGAAGTCCTTCCCCAGCCTTCCTGTAGGCCCCCTTCAGATACTGGAAGGCCACAATGAGGTCACCTCGGAGCCTTCTCTTCTGCAGACTGAACAGCCCCAACTCCTTCAGTCTGTCCTCACAGGATAGGTGCTCCAGCCCTCTGCTCATCCTCGTGGCCCTTCTCTGGACACGTTCCAGCACCTCCACATCCCTCTTGTAATAGGGGCTCCAGAACTGGACACAGTACTCCAGGTGGGGTCTCACCAGGGCTGAGTAGAGGGGGAGGATCACCTCCCTCGACCTGCTGGCCACACTTCTCCTGATACAGCCCAGGATCTGATTGGCTTTGCGGGCTGCAAGTGCACACTGAGAGCTCCTGTTGAGCTTTTTGTCCACCAGCACCCCCAAGTCTCTCTCCTCAGTGCTGCTTTCCAGCCAGTCACTGCCCAGCCTGTATTTGTGCCTGGGATTGCCTCGACCCAGATGCAGGACCCTGCACTTGCTCTTATTGAACTTCATGAGGTTGGCTCAGAGCCACATCCAGCCTGGCCTGGAGAGCTTCAGGGATGAGGCTTCCAACAGCCCCCTGGGCAACCCCTGCCAGTGCCTCCCCCCACGATGGGGAAGAGCTTCTCCCTCCTGTCCAACCCACAACTGCCCTCCTCCAGCTGGAATCCATTGCCCATGGTCCCAGCCCTCCAGTCAGTATCCCACGGTTTGTGTCGCCCTCTGCCGGTAGTTCTGTGCACTGACAGCCACTCCCAGGCACTTTGCCTTCATCCCAACCTCGCAGGAAGGTTTTCCTCGGGCTTCCTCCTGGGGAACTTTTGCTGTGCAGACCTCGCCCAGTGGCTTCATCTTGCAGGGGGTGTGCAGGAGGGAGGAGGGGAAGAGATTCACCAGTGGCATCCTTGTCCTGGCTGGACTTCAGCAGCTCTGCTCCAGCCTGGCTCATGCCCTGCCCTTTGTCCTGTGCCCCTGTCCAGCTGCTCTCTTCCTGGGCACCTGGTTGGCTTGAAGGGTTCCAAGCCCTGGAGCAGCTGCCCAGAGAGGTTGTGGAGTCTCCTCTGGAGAGCTTCCAACCACAGTTCCACCTGCTGTGGGCACCCTGCTGGGGCAGAGGGTTCCAAGCCCTGGGAGGGTGCTGAGCTGCTGGAGATGCCCAGCCACAGGATCTGCACAGCCCAAGCTTGGTGACCTTGGAGCCCTCCTGCCCTGCAGGGAGCAGCTGCAAGGTGCAGCTCCATGACCATCTCCGGCGGTGCCTCTGATGCTGCCTCCTGCAGTGCCGCTGCTTTGGCTGCTACCAAGCAGCCAGGAGAAGGCTTCAGCCCCACCGGGAGGAGCTGCAGGAGCAAGAGATGGAGCCTGAGGTCTGGCAGCAGCCACAGAAGTACTGCAGCAACACCTTGGAGAGGTCTGCAGTGAAGAGGCTGCCGCCTTCAATCCCCATGGGCACAGGGAGCTGTGAGTGCTGCCAGCCCTGGGGTTGGGTGGGCAGCAGCTCAGGGTCTGGGAAAAGGCTGGGTGGGGGAAGAAAAAGGATCTCTGATGGCTGCTGGCAGAGGAGCAGAGAATTGGTTGGGATGGAAAAGGCCTCCAATGTCATCCAGTCCGACCCTCAATCCAACCATGGCTACCAAAACATGTCCCCAGGTGCCATGGCCATAAAGTTCTGGAAGACCTGAGCCCATGGATTCATGGCTCCATGACTCCAATATTCCATACCTCCTTGACTCCATAATTCCATCCCACTATGAATCTATGACTCCATGATTCCATAATTCAATGACTCCATAATTCCATCCAACTACGACTCCATGCCTCCATGATTCCATAATTCCATCCCTCCATGATTCCATGACTCTATCCCTCCATCATTCAAAGACTCCATGATTCCATTCCTCCATAATTCCATGATTCCATGACTCCTTAATTCCATTCCATTGTCACCCCATGATTCCATGACTCCATTATTCTGTAATTCCATCCATCCATGATCCCATGATTCCATCCCTCCATGACTCCATAATTCCATGACTCCATGACTCCAAAATTCCATCCCTCATCTACTCCATCCCTCCATGACTCCATCCCTCCCTGATTCCATGGTTCCATGAATCCATGACTCCATAATTCCATCCCTCCATGACTCCATAACTCCATGCCTCCGTGACCCCTTGTGGTGTGCTGGATTCCCCCCACCACTGCCTTTGCCAGCCCAGCTCCACTGGCAGCCAATGGCAGCTGCATTCACAGCAGGACTCCAGTCTCCAGTGGAACGCAAGGAAGATCTGGCCCTGCTCTGGCAGGGGGCTTGGACTTCATGATCTTTTTGGGTCCCTTCCCACCCCTCACCTCCTGGATCCTGTGATCCTGTGCCACCTGTGCCAGATTCTGTGTTCCTGCTCTGGCAGGGGGCTTGGACTTGATGATCTCTGGAGGTTCCTTCCCACCCCTCACCTCCTGGATCCTGTGATCCTGTGCCACCTGTGCCAGATTCTATGTTCCTGCTCTGGCAGGGGGCTTGGACTTGATGATCTCTGGAGGTTCCTTCCAACCCCTCACCTCCTGTGATCCTGTGATCAAGCTGTGCAAGATCTCCAGGACTGACAACATCCACAGACATTTACAACTAACAACCACCACCAGGACCCCTGGTCAGGAGGACCAAGGGAAGCTCTCCTTCTGCCCCCCACTCCTGTCCCAAAGGGAGAAAGGAGCAGGGAAAAAGCAGCTTTTAGACTTCACCCAAGCCAACACAGCCATGGTCAGGCAGGAGCAGCTCTGTCTCCCTGCAGAACACAAAGGGAGCAGAGGAGAGATGAGAAGAGGGAAGATTGGTTTGGTGCCAGCAGCCTTACAGCAGAGCTCTCTCCCATGGAATGGTTCAGAATTGTCTCTGTTCTCCTTTTTCTCACCCAGCAGTCATGGAGGGACAATTTTTCTGCTTTTCTGCTCAAAATCTGTGACAAAATTTTAAAGGCATGGCCTAAAGCTACCACAGGAGTCCAGCAGGGGACAGCGAGGGCATGGCAGGGGCTCAGGTGGCACCTCAGGGTCTCAGATGACACCTTGGGGCCCAGCAGGTGACACCTTGGCATCCAGCAGCTGACACTGAGGACGTCAGAGGGGTGTGCTGGGTCACAGCCATCCTGGGTGGAGGGCTGGGAGAGCCCTGCTCCCACTCCAGCCCTGGAGGACAAAAAAAAACCTGATCCAGGTGAGCAGAGAGGGGCTTGGTTTCCCCATCCCAGGAGGAGGAGTCCCGTGGGTCAGGAGTGGTCTCCTCCACTCCCCCTTCCTGCCCAGCAAAGCCTAGCAAGAGGAGGACTCTGCTGCATTGCTCTTCTCCTGCCTTGCCTGCTCCAAAGCTGCAGCAGCTCTCCTGATCCTTCCACGTGGTGTAGCTGATCCATCCAGAGGGACCTGGACAGGCTGCAGAGCTGAGCCCAGGACAACCTCATGAGGTTCAACAAGACCAGGGGCAAAGTCTGGAGCCTCTGTGCCAGGAAGGATCTGGAGCTGCTAGAAGGTGTCTAGAGAAGGGCCACGAGGATGAGCAGAGGGCTGGAGCTCCTCTGCTGTGAGGACAGACTGAGGGAGGTGGGACTCTTCAGTCTGGAGAGGAGAAGGATCCCAATTGTGGCCTTCCAAGATCTGCAGGGGGCTCCAGGATAGCTGGGGAGGGACTTTTTAGTGTGTCAGGGAGTGATAGGACTGGGGGGGATGGAACAAACCTAGAAGTGGGGAGATTGAGATTGGATGTTAGGAAGAAGTTGTTCCCTAGGAGGGTGGTAAGAGCCTGGCACAGGTTGCCCAGGGAGGTGGTGGAAGCCTCATCCCTGGAGGTGTTTAAGGCCTGGCTGGATGTGGCTGTGAGCAACCTGCTGTGGTGTGAGGTGTCCCTGCCCATGGCAGGGGGCTTGGAACTGGATGAGCCTTGAGGTCCCTTCCAGCCCTGACAGTTCTGTGATTCTCTCCAAGCTGCTCCCAGGCTCTCGAGAGGACTAAATCCACATCCAGGGAAATCCAGGCTTGGGTTTGTCTGTTTCCCTATTTATCCTCATCCCTCACCCTTGCCACAACACCAACACCAACACCCACCCCACCCCCACCCCACCCCCCGACACAGCTGCAGGGAGTGTTAAAAAATTGACTTCTTCCACACCAGCTCCAGATTAATTTCTTTCTTTTCTGTAGATTCACCTCCATCCCTTTCTCCTACCCCTTGGGGTTTCCCTCTCCCTTTCCTTACCAGGGACAGGGAAGAGAGGCTGGGGGAGGAATTCTCCTTTGCTACCGTCTGAGCTCTTAAACTCCAGGCCAGGCTCAAAGCAGCACAGCCAGGCAGGAGCAGCTCTGTCTCCCTGCAGAGCACGAAGGGAGCAGAGGAGAAATGAGAAGAGGGAAGATTGGTTTGGTGCCAGCAGCCTTGCAGCAGAGCTCTCTGCCATGGAATGCCTCAGAATTGTCTCTGTCCTCCACTCCCTCACCCAGCAGCCACCGAGAGACAATTTGCTGCTCAGAAACTGGCAAGATGCTAAAGGCAGAGCCTAAAGCTACCAGAGGGGCTCAGCAGGTGGCACCTTGGGGCACAGCAGGTGACAGTGAGGGCATGGCAGGGGCTCAGCAGGTGGCACCTTGGGGCACAGCAGGTGACAGTGAGGGCATGGCAGGGGCTCAGCAGGTGGCACCTTGGGGCGCAGCAGGTGACAGTGAGGGCACAGCAGGTAACAGTGAGGGCATGGCAGGGGCTCAGCAGGTGGCACCTTGGGGCACAGCAGGTGACAGTGAGGGCATGGCAGGGGCTCAGCAGGTGGCACCTTGGGGCACAGCAGGTGACAGTGAGGGCACAGCAGGTGACAGTGAGGGCATGGCAGGTGACAGTGAGGGCATGGCAGGGGCTCAGCAGGTGACAGTGAGGGCACAGCAGGTGACAGTGAGGGCATGGCAGGTGACAGTGAGGGCATGGCAGGTGACAGTGAGGGCATGGCAGGGGCTCAGCAGGTGACAGTGAGGGCACAGCAGGTGACAGTGAGGGCATGGCAGGGGCTCAGCAGGTGACACCTTGGGGCTCAGCAGGTGACAGTGAGGCCACCTCGAGGTCCCACAGGTGCCCCCTGGGTGTGGCAGGTAATGCCCGTGGGCATTGCTCAACCACCCAGGCCAGGCGGTGCAGGCTGCGGGTGGTGCTCAGGGCCCCCCCCAGGCCAGACGGTGCAGGCTGCGGGTGGTGCTCAGCGCCCCCCCCAGGACAGGCGGTGCAGGCTGCGGGTGGTGCTCAGCGCCCCTCCCAGGCCAGGCGGTGCAGGCTGCGGGTGGTGCTCAGCGCCCCCCCCAGGACAGGCGGTGCAGGCTGCGGGTGGTGCTCAGCGCCCCTCCCAGGCCAGGCGGTGCAGGCTGCGGGTGGTGCTCAGCGCCCCCCCCAGGCCAGACGGTGCAGACTGCGGGTGGTGCTCAGCGCCCCCCCCAGGACAGGCATTGCAGTCTGCGGGTGGTGCTCAGCATCCCTCCCAGGCCAGACGGTGCAGGCTGCGGGTGGTGCTCAGCGCCCCTCCCAGGCCAGACGGTGCAGGCTGCGGGTGGTGCTCAGCGCCCCCCCCAGGACAGGCATTGCAGTCTGCGGGTGGTGCTCAGCGCCCCTCCCAGGCCAGACGGTGCAGGCTGCGGGTGGTGCTCAGCATCCCTCCCAGGCCAGGTGGTGCAGGCTGCGGGTGGTGCTCAGCACCCCCCCCAGGCCAGGCAGTGCAGGCTGTGGGTGGTGCTCAGCGCCCCCCCCAGGCCAGACAGTGCAGGGTGCGGGTGGTGCTCAGGGCCCCCCCCAGGCCAGGCGGTGCAGGCTGCGGGTGGTGCTCAGCGCCCCTCCCAGGCCAGGTGGTGCAGGCTGCGGGTGGTGCTCAGCGCCCCCCCCAGGCCAGACGGTGCAGGCTGCGGGTGGTGCTCAGCGCCGCCCCCAGGCCAGGCAGTGCAGGCTGCGGGTGGTGCTCAGCGCCTCCCCCAGGCCAGACGGTGCAGGCTGCGGGTGGTGCTCAGCGCCCCCCCCAGGCCAGACGGTGCAGGCTGCGGGCGGCGGCTAAGAGGCGGTCACCATACTCCAGGCTGCGGTGCAGCCCGGGGGGCACCGAGTCCAGGCCGTGCAGCAGCCCCCAGCAGCCGGCGGCGATGGCGCCGGTGGAGTCGCTGTCGCCACCGTGCAGCACCCCCCGGGCGCACAGCTCGGCCCAGCAGCCGCCGGCCGCCAGCAAGGCCTCCAGGGCCACCATGGGGGCGTCGTGGCCGCTGCGGCCGGCCCAGCCCTGCAGGGCCCAGGCTTTGTAGGCCTCGTCCCGCTCTGCTGCGGAGCTCAGTGCAGGCAGCTGGGGGGGGCCCTGGCCTGACAGCAGCCCCCGGGAGGAGAGGTACCTGAGGGGACAGGGGGACAGTGAGGACATGGGGACAATGGGGACAACAGGGTCAGGGGGACCATGGGGACAGTGGGGGCATGGGGAAAATGGGGCATGGGGACACTGGGGACAATGGGGACACCAGGGCATGGGGACAATGGGGACATTGGGGACAATGGGACATGGGGACATTGGGGACAATGGGGACAATGGTGCATGGGGACAATGGGGACATTGAGAACAATGGGACATGGGACATTGGGGACAATGGGGACAATGGGGCATGGGGACAATGGGGACATTGAGAACAATGGGACATGGGACATTGGGGACAATGGGGACAATGGGGCATGGGGACAATGGGGACATTGAGAACAATGGGACATGGGACATTGGGGACAATGGGGACAATGGGGCATGGGGACAGTGGGGACATTGGGGACAGCAGTGACAGCCAGGGGACACTGGGGACATCCAGGCACTGGGAGAGAGCCTGGCAGGGCACAGTGACCCCAGTGCCCCACATAACCCCCCCCCAGTGCCCTCTCCAGCCCCTCCCAGTGCTCCCAGTCCCCCTCCCGGCACCCCCCGCCCCCCTCACCGCTGCCAGGCATCGCGGAAGAAGGGCCAAGCGCTGGCGTTGTCCTCCAGGGCCACTCCTGTCCCCTCCACGTATTCCCAGGCCAGGGGCAGGACCCTCAGCAGCTCTGCTCCCCAACGCTCCGGGGGCTCCCCCCGGGCCCCCAGTGCTGCGAACAGGGCCACAGCCAGCGCCCCGAGGTAGCCTGAGGGGACAGGGGGTGGTGTGTGTGTGTGTGTGTGGCTCCAGTGTCCCCCCCGGTGTCCCCCCCGTGGCTGGTACCCACCCGTGGGGTGGTGATGAGTCATGCGGCCGCTCTCGATGCTCACCCGGATCAGCGTGGGCAGCTCCCGGGCGTGTGGGTACCTGTGGGGGCATCACTCTGCCCTCTGCCCTGGTCCCTCCCTGTCCCTGTGTCCCCATCCTTGTCCCCGCCTCCACCCCACCACTGCCATCCCCCTTGTCCTTGTCCCTGTCGGCCGTGTCCTCCCCCGACCCCTGTGTCCCTTCCTCCCTCCCTGTCCCTGTGTCCCCAGCTCCGTTCCGCCAACGTTGTCCTCTTTGTCCTTGTCCCCCCCGGCCCTGCCACCTCCGTGTCCCCCTCTGTCCCCTCCTCCCACCCTGCCCTGCTGTCCCCTCCCCATCCCTGTGTCCCCAGCCTTGTCTCCACCTCCACCCCACCGCTGTCCTTGTCCCCTCCATCCCCCTGGCCCCACCATCTCTGTGTCCCTCCCCCGACCCCTCCCTATTGCTGTCCCCATGTCCCCTGGCGCTCCCTGTCCTCCCTCCTGCGGCTCAGACGTCCCCAAGCTCCAGCCCCCCATGTCCCCATGTCTCCAGTCCGTGTCCCTGTCCCCTCCAGCTCCCAGGCTGCCCTGGCCACATCCTCCTCCTTCCCTGCCACAACCTCCCCGCGGTGTCCCTGGCTGTCACCACATCACCTCCTGTCCCCTTCTCTGCAGCACAGACCTCTCCTCTCCCTGTCCTGCCCTGTCCCCATCCCCTCCAGCTCCTGTCCCCATCCCTGTCCCCTCCAGCTCTGCCACTTCCATGTCCCCAACCCCATGCTTCCCCCAATCACCTCTTGGCCCTGGCCCCTCCAGCTCTGTCCCCACCACGTCCCCACCACGTCCCCACCACGTCCCCACCACTGTCCCCTCCCTGGTCATGTCCCCTCCAGCTCTGCCACCTCCGTGTCCCCATCTCCATCCTGTGCCCACACACCCAGCTCTGTCCCCCCTTATCCCCACGTCGTTCCCCCGCTCCTTGTCCCCTCCTGTCCCCCCCCGCCCCTCGTCGCCCCGCGGCAGTCACCGGAGGCCGATCGCCAGGCTGCGCATGGCCGCACCGCAGCCGGTGCCGCTGGGGTTGAAGGGGATCCGATAGCCCTGGGGCTCCCCGGGACGCAGCTGCGAGGTGCCTGGGGGAGGGGTCGGGGTTGTGAGACCCCCTCTGAGACACCTCCCCTCCCTTCAAGCCTCCACAGAGCCCCCACAGCCCCCCACTCACCCAGGATGCTGCTAGGTCCTGGCTTGCGACCCTCCATGTCTCCCATGGCAGCCACGTAGCGGCGAGCCAGCTCCTGCAGCAGGGGCTCCCCCTCCAGCCCTGGGGAGGGGCTCAGTGAGGACCCCCCTCAAATACCCACACCGCAGGGCACCCCCCAAAAGTGGAAGGGACCTCTAAAAGTGAAGAGGAAGGGGAAGAGGAGGGAGAAGAGGAAGACCCCTCCCAGGACAAGCCAACTCCTGCAGCAGGAGGTCCTCCTCCAGCCTTAAAGTGAGGGAGGGTTTAGTGAAGACCCCCCCAAATACCCACACCGGTGGGGACCCCCCCAAAATTGAAGGGGAGGGGGAAGGGGAAGAGGAAGGGGAAAGGGAGGGGGGAAGGGGAAGGGGAAGGGGAAGGGGAAGGGGAAGGGGAAGGGGAAGGGGAAGGGGAAGGGGAAGGGGAAGGGGAAGGGGAAGGGGAAGGGGAAAGGGAAGACACCCCCACGGTGAGGCCCTGCAGCAGGGGTTCCCCTGCCAGCCCTAAAGTGGGGGAGGGTGAGAGTACCCCCCCTCAAATACCCACACGGGCAGGGACCCCCTAAAAGTGACCTCACGGCAGCACCCCCTAAGGGTGAGGGAAGGGAATGCAGCTCCATAGGGACCCCCACCCAGGGAGTGGTGAGCAAAGGGGACCCCCCCTCAAAAAGGACTCCAAAACTCCAGGGGGGGGAAGGGGGCCGAGAGCCACGGGGACCCCTCCTGAGCACTCCAAGCCCCCTGAGGGACCCCCCATAAAGCCCAGGAGACAAGGTCCCCCCAAACCTGCTGAGGCACCCCCCAGTTCCAATGGTACACAAGGACCCCCCCCACACATTTCCAGCTCCCCCCATTCCATCCCACTCCCCACCCTTCCAGCCCCCCTGATTACATCCCCCCTCATTCCACCCCCTCACTCCAGCCCCCCATTCCACCCCTCCTCATTCTCCCCCTCATTGCCCCCCAATTGCAGCTCCTCCCCTATTCCAACCCCCCCTTTCCAGCCCCCCCGATTCCAGCCCCCGATTTCACCTCCCCCCAGTGTCCCCATTCCAGCCCCACCACTTCCAGTTCCACCCCAAATCCAGCACCCCCAGCACCCCCATTCCAGCCCACCCTGATTCCATCCCCCCCCGATTTCACCCTCCCCATTCCAATATCCCTCCTCCCATTCCAGTCCCCCCACTTCCAGCCTCGTCTCCCAAATCCAGGCCCCCCAAATCCAGGCCCCCAGCCCCCCATTCCAGTGGGCCCCCCCAAATTCCAGCCCCCCATTTCAACCCCACTATTTCAAACCCCCCTTCCAGTCCCCCCTGATTCTAACCCCCCCGATTTCACCCCCCCATTCCAGCCTCCCCCCCCCCCCCCTAAGTCCAGGCCCCCAGCACCCCCCATTCTGGTCCTTCCTAATTCCAGCCCCCCCATTCCACCCCTCCCCATTACAACCCTACTATTCCTACCCCCCCCTTCCATCCCCCTCCGATTCCATCGCCCCCCCCCCTTTAATCACCCCCCCGCGCCCCCCCCGTTCCGGTGGGTCCCCCCCAATTCCAGCCCCGCCCCAGCCCCTCCCCCACCTGTGGCCAGCCCCTCGGCCGTGGCCAGCTGCAGGACGGTGTCATCGCTCACCGGCCACTGGGGGGGCTCCAGGCTGATGGCCTCCAGCCCCCCCAGCTCTGCCAGCTGGGCATGGATCAGGGGGCCCTGGGTGCAGTACTCCCACAGCCCCCCCCGGTAGCCCAGGGCATCGCCCACCCCGCTCAGCACCAGCGCAGCCTCGTAGGCAGCCACCGAGGGCACCCTGGGGGCAGGGGAAAACGGCGGGGAGGGGGGCTTCAGGTGGGCACCAGGCATGGGAAGGGAGGAGGGGGGATGTGGGGGGGGTATAAGAGGGGTATGAAGGGCATTGAGGGGCATGGAAGGGCGTGGGAGGCTTTGAGGGGGGTAAAGGATGGTGTTGGGGGGCATGAGGGGGGGTGGGGGCAGGGAGGGGCATTGAGGACATGGGGGGACATGGGGGGGGCATAGGATGATGTTGAGGGGCATGGGGGGGCATGGACGGGTATGGAGGGCATTGAGGGGCATGGGGGGCATGGAGGGGATGTGGGGGGGACATGGAAGGGCATGGAGGGGCATGGGGGGAGATGGAAGGTTGGACACAGGGCTGGGGCTACCCAAAGGGGCATGGAAGGGCCCAAGGAGGCTCCCTAAGGGTCTGGGGGGTGCCCAAGCTAGAGCCAGGGGATGCCCAAAGGGGCATGAAGGGGCATGGGTGGGGGGCATGGAGGGGCATAGAAGGACTTGGAAGGGCATGAGGGTGGGGCTATGGAGGGGCTTGGGGGGGCATGGAGGGCATGGAGGGTGGGCGTAGGGCTGGGGGTACCCAGGGGCCACTCACTTCTCCTCCATTGCAGAAGCAGCTGGCACTGCCCATCAGGGGCTGGGCACGGTGCCAGCGCTGGCCAGGGGCCCTTAAGGAGGCCGAGGAGACCTCAGGAGGTGGGGGATGGGTGGAGGGGCACGGGGAGGGCACTGTCCCCATGGGCAGGACCCAAAGCTGCTGTCCCTGGGGTGTGGGAGATTGGAGGAAGGGTCTGGGGGGGTGCAAAAAGCCACTGAGAGGGGAGTGGTGGAGCTCTGAGGGGCACCCAAAGGGGCATGGAGGGCATGGAGGGGCACGAAGGAGCCTGGAGAGGCTCCCTTATCTGGGCCTGGGGGGGTGCCCAAAGCCGGGGGGGGGCCCAGAGGGGCCTAGGGGGTGCCCAAAGGGACCTGGAAATGCTTGGAGGGGCTTGGAGGGTCCCCAAAGCCAGGGGATGCCCACAGGAGTCTGGAGGGTGCCCAAAGCCAAGGGATGCCCAGAGGGGCCTGGGGAGGATGCTGCTGGGGTCTGGGAAGGGAGGTGCTGGGGTGGGAAGTTTGGTGGTGAGCAGAGAGGAGGAGAAGCTCTTCCTTAAATCCCAGAGCCCTCATTCCACAGGGAGCTGGCACAGCCTGGGCACAGCCCCCAGCATGCCAGGCCTGGAGCAGGGCAGCCCTTGGGTCCTGGCTCCTCCAGCACCACCTTGTCCTGGATCTTCCTGGCCCAGATGAGGCCAAAGAAGACACAAATCCCTGGTGTGGAATCCTGGAATGGGTTGGAAAGGTCACCCCGTGCCAGGCCTGGAGCAGGGCAGCAGGGAGCAGGGAGAAGTCCTCTGAGGGCATCAAGTCCAGTTGGTACCCCAGGGGGCTTAAGGTCCAGTGCCAGGCCTGGAGCAGGGCAGCTCCTGGGGCTGGAGAAGTCCTCTGAGGGCATCAAGTCCAGCTGGTACCCCAGGGGGCTTAAGATCCAGGGCCAGGCCTGGAGCATGGCAGCCTCTGGCTCCTCCAGCACCACCTTGTCCTGGATCTTCCTGGCCCAGATGATGCCAAGCAGCTGCCACAGAGAGCCTGGCACCTTCTTGCCCCCCACCCCTCTGAGGTCCCCTCAGGTCCCCTGTGAGCCTGCTCCAGCCCCAGGGCTCTCAGCTTTGCTCCTCACAGAGCTGTTCCAGGCCCTTCAGCCTCCTCACAGCCTCCCCTGGGTGCTCCCCAGCAGCTGACTGTGCCTCTGGAACTGGGGAGCCCAGACCTGGGCACAGGGCTGCAGCTGTGGGCTTAGCAGGGCAGAGCAGAGGGGCAGCAGAACCTTCCCTGCCCTGCTCCCCACTTTCTGCTCCATGCCCCCCAGGATGCCCCTGGAGCCTTCCTGGCCACATTGCTGACCCACGGAGGGCTCCTTGCCTGCAGCACTCCCAGGTCCCTCTCCGTGGAGCTGCCTCCCAGCAGCTCCATCCCTCAGCTGCACCCTGCAGGGGTTGCTCCTGCCCCGGGCAGAGCTCTGCTCTTGCTCTGCTTCATCCCAGACCTGGAGCCGATCCACACACATTCAGGTGGAGCCCTCTGACCCTGCCGTCCGTGCCCCCTGCCCCTGGTCCTGTCCCTGGGCACCACTCAGCAAAGCCTGGCCCCAGCCCGCTGAAGCCAGACCTTGGAGTATTGATCAGCATTGATCGGAACAGGCAGCGGCAGCTCCGGGCAGGGGCTGGGGGCGCAACAGGGATCAGAGCAGGCAGCGGCGGCTCCGGGCAGGGGCTGGGGTCGCAGAGGGGATCAGAGCAGGCAGCGGCGGCTCCGGGCAGGGGCTGGGGTCGCAGCAGGGATCAGAGCAGGCAGCGGCGGCTCCGGGCAGGGGCTGGGGTCGCAGCAGGGATCAGAGCAGGCAGCGGCGGCTCCGGGCAGGGGCTGGGGGCGCAGAGGGGATCAGAGCAGGCAGCGGCAGCTCCGGGCAGGGGCTGGGATCGCAGCAGGGATCAGAGGAGGCAGCGGCGGCTCCGGGCAGGGGCTGGGGGCGCAGCAGGGATCAGAGGAGGCAGCGGCAGCTCCGGGCAGGGGCTGGGGGCGCAGAGGGGATCAGAGCAGGCAGCGGCGGCTCCGGGCAGGGGCTGGGATGGCAGCAGGGATCAGAGCAGGCAGCGGCGGCTCCGGGCAGGGGCTGGGGCGCAGCAGGGATCAGAGGAGGCAGCGGCGGCTCCGGGCAGGGGCTGGGGTCGCAGCAGGGATCAGAGCAGGCAGCGGCGGCTCCGGGCAGGGGCTGGGGGCGCAGAGGGGATCAGAGGAGGCAGCGGCGGCTCCAGGCAGGGGCTGGGGTCGCAGAGGGGATCAGAGGAGGCAGCGGCAGCTCCGGGCAGGGGCTGGGATCGCAGCAGGGATCAGAGGAGGCAGCGGCGGCTCCGGGCAGGGGCTGGGGGCGCAGCAGGGATCAGAGGAGGCAGCGGCAGCTCCGGGCAGGGGCTGGGGGCGCAGAGGGGATCAGAGCAGGCAGCGGCGGCTCCGGGCAGGGGCTGGGGTCGCAGCAGGGATCAGAGGAGGCAGCGGCGGCTCCGGGCAGGGGCTGGGGTCGCAGCGGGCAGCAGCAGCTGAGCTTCCCCCGGCAATAAACTCCTCTGGTTCCAATGGGAGCTGCAAGATCCAGGCCGGGCAGAAGCAGCCCTCCGGGGCCACAGCTTCACTGCCTGTTCCCAGCTGCAAGGAAAAACTCTCCCAGTTGAGACGTTCATAGAATCATAGAATCAATAAAGGCTGGAAAAGGCCTCAAGGATCAGCAAGTCCAACCTGCTACCCAACACCTCCTGACAACTTAACTATGGCTCCAAGTGCCACATCCAGTCCCCCCTTGAACACCCCCAGGGATGGTGACTCCACCACCTCCCTGGGCAGCACATCCCAGTGGCCAACAACTCTTTCTGTGCAGAACTTTCTCCTCACCTCCAGCCTAAACCTCCCCTGGCACAGCTTGAGACTGTGTCCTCTTGTTCTGGTGATGGTTGCCTGGGGGAAGAGACCAACCCCCACCTGGCTACAACCTCCCTTCAGGTTGTTGTAGAGAGCAAGAAGGTCTCCCCTGAGCCTCCTCTTCTCCAGGCTAAGCAACCCCAGCTCCCTCAGCCTCTCCTCACAGGGCTGTGCTCCAGACCCCTCCCCAGCTTTGTTGCCCTTCTCTGGACACATTCAAGAGTCTCAATATATCTCTTGAATTGAGGAGCCCAGAGCTGGACACAGGACTCAAGGTGTGGCCTAACCAGTGCTGAGCACAGGGCAGGATGAGCTCCCTGCTCCTGCTGGCCACACTGCTCCTGATGTAGGCCAGGATGCCCTTGGCCTTCTTGGCCACCTGGTCCAGCTCCCAGTGGAGACAGAGGAGTCTTGTGAAGCTTTATTCGGGTAAAGGGAGACCCCACAGGACAATTCCTGGTGGGGTCTCTCCAATTGCTGAGGCCACAGCTCCCCTTGGATCCTAAATTCCTGGATGCAAATTTCCCTCTCCCTTTCCCCACTGGCTTCAGCTACTCAGGATTTAGTCTTTCCTGGAGCACCTACTGCATCTCCCCCTTCATGCCCCCACTGCTTCACACATCCTCTGCTCGTTTCAATTAGGTTCCTCACTTCTCTGGGTGGAGAGGTTCATATTAACTGAATATTCAGCAGCCTGTTAAGCCTGGGCTCTGTCCTCAAAGCTCAGCAGCTCAGGCTGTGCTCAGTGTCTGCTGCTTTCAGACAGCCCCCAGCTGATGGACAGCAAGGTTCAAGAGAAGGCACTTGGCAGATGCCCCTCTGTGGTTCATGCACAGAGAGAAGAGGAACTGTCTGGTTCCTCCCTTTCTCTTCCAGCCTCCCTCAGACAATTCCTCCTTTGTGGAGACCCTGCTTACTTTTGATCCCATCAGTCCCTCTTCTTTGTCCTTACAAAATCCATTCACCTTTAGCTTCATCCTTTCCTCTTGGCTTATTTCTGATGTTGGTAGGGATGGTTCCTGCCCATGGCCATTCCTGGCTCATCAGGAGGCCTCCACAGACCCAGCAATTGGTTAAGTTCTCTGCCTCTTTGCTGACTACAGCTACACATTTTTGCCTACAAAAGGGAGTCCCAGTTCCTTGTCTGTCTTTCCCTTGAGCTCTTTCTGTGGTGTGCTCACCTCATTTCCAGCTGAGCTTTAGACACCGGTGCCTGTAAGGCTTTTGTTGTATTCTGCAGCTGGCCTGATCCTGAAGCCCTCTGTTATCACTGAGACCCCACTGCCCTGGCTTACTGAAGCAGATCCAGGGTTGCCCTTTTGAGCAGGCCTGGCCTCTATGGATGCCTCTTATGCCCACTTTTTGGGCTATCCAATAGGTCTGCCAAATCCAGCTGGCAGCCAGGCACCAGTGGTGTCCCCCAGGGATCAGTGCTGGGCCCCATCCTGTTCAATATCTTTACTGATGATCTGGGTGAGGGGATTGAGTCCATCATCAGTAAATTTGCAGATGACACCAAGCTGGGGGCAGGAGTTGATCTGTTAGAGGGTAGGAGAGCTCTGCAGAGGGACCTTGCCAGGCTGGAGAGATGGGCAGAGTCCAACATGATGGCATTCAACAAGTCCAAGTGCCAGATGCTGCACATTGGCCACAACAACCCCAGGCAGGGCTACAGGCTGGGGTCAGAGTGACTGGAGAGCAGCCAGGCAGAGAGGGACCTGGGGGTACTGGCTGAGAGCCGCTGAACATGAGCCAGCAGTGTGTCCAGGTGGCCAAGAAGGCCAATGGCATCCTGGCCTGCAGCAGGAAGAGTGTGGCCAGAAGGAGCAGGGAAGTCCTTGTGCCCTGTACTCAGCACTGCTGAGGCCACACCTTGAGTCCTGTGTCCAGCTCTGGGCTCCTCAGCTTAGGAAAGATGTTGAGGTGCTGGAAGGTGTCCAGAGAAGGGCAACAAAGCTGGGGAGGGGTCTGGAGCACAGCCCTGTGAGGACAGCCCTGTGAGGGGAGACTGAGGGAGCTGGGGTTGCTTAGCCTGGAGAAGAGGAGGCTCAGGGGAGACCTTCTTGCTCTCTACAACAACCTGAAAGGAGGTTGGAGCCAGATGGAGATTGGTCTCTTCAGTATCAGTATCACTAAGGTTGGAAGAGACCTCAAAGATCATCGAGTCCAACCTGTCACCACAGACCTCATGACTAGAGTAGGGAGGACGCTACTGCCCACTGCAGGCTTGAACTCATGACCTTCTCATTAAGGGTCTGATGCACTACCAACTGAGCCACATCTGCCTTCTCCCAGGCCCCCAGCACCAGAACAAGAGGACACAGTCTGAAGCTGTGCCAGGAGAGGTTTAGGCTGGAGGTGAGGAGAAAGTTCTTCACAGAGAGAGTAATTGGCCATTGGGATGTGCTGCCCAGGGAGGTGGTGGAGTCACCATCCCTGGAGGTGTTCAAGAGGTGATTGGTTGTGGCACTTGGAGCCGTAGTTTAGTTAGTCAGGAGATGTTGGGTGATAGGTTGGACTTGGTGATCTTTGAAGTCTTTTCCAGCCTTATTGATTCTATGATTCTATGATAGCTCAGTACACTTCTTGGGTTTCTGACAGCTCCTGAGTCAATGTGGGTGTGAGAGACAAAGCTACAGTGTCTATTCCTTCCAGTGCTGACCTGTTGAGAACACTGTGGCTTTAATGACAGTGACAAAGTCATTACAGGCCATAACAGCTGGCAGCCAGCCCCAAACCAGAACTGAGCACAGGACTCAAGGTGTGGCCTACCCAAGGCAGAGTACAGGGGCACAATGACTTCCCTGCTCCTGCTGGCCACACTATTCCTAATGCAGGCCAGGATGCCATTGGCCTTCTTGGCCACCTGGGCACACTGCAGGCTCATGTTTAGGCAGCTGTCAATCAGCACCCCCAGGTCCCTCTCTGCCTGGCTGCTCTCCAGCCACTCTGACCCCAGCCTGTAGCTCTGCATGGGGTTGCTGTGGCCAAAGTGCAGCACTCAGCACTTGGACTTGTTGAATGACATCCTGTTGGACTCCACCCATCTCTCCAGTCGGTTGAGGTCCCTCTGCAGAGCCTTTCTACCCTCTAACTGACTAACATCTGCTCCTAACTTGGTGTCATCTGCAAACTTGCTGATGACTGACTCGACTCCCTCATCCAGATCATCAGTGAAGATGTTAAAGAGAATGGGACCCAGCACTGGTTCCTGGGGCACACCACTGGTGCCTGGCTGCCAGCTGGCTGTGGCACCATTCACCACCACTCTCTGGGCTTGGCCCTCCAGCCAGTTCCTAACCTGGTGTTAGGTACCATGTTAGGTGTTGGGTACTAGGTTAGGTGTTGGGTACCAGGTTGGACTTGATGATTCCTGAGGTCTTTTCAAGCCCAGTTGATTCTGGGATTCTTTTATTAGAATAAACCTTTATTAGAATAAACCAAACCAGGTTGGAAGAGACCTTCAAGATCATCGTGTCCAACCCATCAACCAATCCAACCCACCCAAACAGCTAACCCATGGCACCAAGCACCCCATCAAGTCTCCTTCTGAACACCCTCAACAACGGCGACTCCACCACCTCCCCAGGCAACCCATTCCAATGGGCAATCACTCTTTCTGTATAGAACTTCTTCCTAACATCCAACCTGAACCTCCCCTGGCGCAGCCTGAGACTGTGTCCTCTTGTTCTGGTACTGGGTGCCTGGGAGAAGAGACCATCATCCTCCTGTCTACAACCTCCCTTCAGGTAGTTGTAGAGAGTGATAAGGTCACCCCTGAGTCTCCTCTTCTCCAGGCTAAGCAGCCCCAGCTCCCTCAGCCTCTCCTCATAGGGCTGTGTTCCAAACCCCTCACCAACTTTGTTGCTCTTCTCTGGACTCGTTCCAGCAAGTCAACCTCCTTCCTAAACTGAGGGGCCCAGAACTGGACACAGTACTCGAGGTGTGGCCTAACCAGTGCAGTGTACAGGGGCAGAATGACCTCCCTGCTCCTGCTGGCCACACTGTTCTTGATGCAGGCCAGGATGCCATTGGCCTTCTTGGCTGCCTGGGCACACTGCATTCTATGAAACACTTCAGCACCAGGAAGGCAACAGCAGCCTGGTCAACACCAGCACACCAGTTCCTGGAGGGTCAGAAGGAGGGAGGTGCTCACAGCAACCTCCCATCCGTTTCTTCCAGCTTGGAAGTCAAATTTTCCAGGGCATTGGAGGTCTTGACTCGAGTGTGATGTCCACCTGTGCTCAGCTCTCTTGACTGCTGGTTCCATGGTTCACAACTCTTGGTATGGTCCGTGACACTTGGCCACCAGTGGAGCTTCCTACCACCCTTTAACTAGGACCCAGGGTCCTGGCTGGATGTTATGAACAGCAAGACCCAAAGGCAGGCTCTGTGCCAGCCAAGCTTCCTGTCAGGAGACAGTATCCTGGCTTCAGTACACATCACTGATGTCCAGCTCCCCACTGGGCTGAGGATTTGCATAGTAAGGAAGCCTGAGCTTCAGAGGGGGGTAGCTGTGCATCCCTTCTGGGTCTGGCTCATGTCCTAGCCAAAGCCAGTGGTAGAATCTGCATCCATGGCATTTGGGTTTCTAATCTCAAAAGATGTTTCTTGGTTCCCCCCTTCATTTCTTCTACTCAGCCTCCACTATTCCATACCTCGAAACTATTTGTCCCAGAGCCACTTTAATATCTGATCCAGTGTTTGCTGAAGCAACTGGGAAAGCCTCTGGCCACCCTGTTAAGCTGGCATGCTGTTGCCAAAGGTATTCAAACCACAGTATCACAGTATCACTTAGGTTGGAAAGGACCTCGAGGATCATCGAGTCCAACCTGACACCGCAGACCCCATGACTAGACCATGGCACCAAGTGCCACGTCCAATCTCCCCTTGAACGCCTCCAGGGTCGATGACTCAACCACCTCCCTGGGCAACCCGTCCCAATGCCGAATGACTCGCTCGGTGAAGAACTTCCTCCTCACCTCGAGTCTGAACCTCCCCTGGCGCAGCTTGAGACTGTGTCCCCTTGTTCTGGTGCTGGTTGCCTGGGAGAAGAGGCCAACTCCCTCCTGGCTACAACCACCCTTCAGGTAGTTGTAGAGGGCAATAAGGTCACCCCTGAGCCTCCTCTTCTCCAGGCTAAACAATCCCAGCTCCCTCAGCCTCTCCTCATAGGGCTTGTGTTCAAGGCCTCTCCCCAGCCTTGTTGCCCTTCTCTGGACACGCTCAAGTGTCTCAATGTCCTTCTTAAACTGAGGAGCCCAGAACTGGACACAGTACTCAAGGTGCGGCCTAACCAGAGCAGAGTACAGGGGCACTATGACCTCCCTGCTCCTGCTGGCCACACTATTCCTAATGCAGGCCAGAATGCCATTGGCCCTCCTGGCCACCTGAGCACACTGCTGGCTCATATTCAGGTGGCTGTCGATCAGCACACCCAGGTCCCTCTCTGTCTGGGAGCTCTCCAGCCACTCCGACCCCAGCCTATAGCTCTGCATGGGATTGCCATAGCCAAAGTGCAGCACTCGGCACTTGGACTTGTTGAAAGCCATCCCATTGGACTCTGCCCATCTTTCCAGTTGGTCGAGGTCCCTCTGCAGAGCCTTTCTACCCTCTAATTGACTAACATCTGCCCCTAACTTTGTGTCATCTGCAAACTTGCTGATGACTGACTCAACCCCTTCATCCAGATCATCAACGAATATGTTGAAGAGGACAGGGCCCAGCACTGATCCCTGGGGGACACCACTGGTGACTGGCCTCCAGCTGGATGCGGCACCGTTCACGACCACTCTCTGGGCCCGGCCCTCCAGCCAGTTCCTAACCCAGCACAGAGTGTAGTGGTCCAATCCACAGGCTGACAGCTTAGTCAGCAGTTTGCTGTGGGGGACGGTGTCAAAGGCCTTGCTGAAGTCTAGGTAGACCACATCCACAGGCCTCCCCACATCCACCAGGCGGGTCACCTGATCATAGAAAGAGATCAGGTTGGAGAGGCAGGATCTGCCCTTCCTGAATCCATGTTGGCTGGACCTGAGCCCTTGGCCATCCTTCAGGTGCGCAGTTATTGCTGCCAGGATAATGACCTTCCCACTCAGGGCACTTCAGTAGCATTCCCCTGACCCCACTGGGATGGGGCACAGCCCAGGGTTGCCCTCCCCATGCAGCTTCCCTTGTAACCCCGGCACAAACCAAGCAGCCTGCAATAGCTCTTTCTGCTAGCCCCAAAAGACCCAAAGCAGCTTGAGGAAGGTTTCTGCCACCGATCCTCAGAGCCCCAGCGGCTCTCTTATTTGTGTTTGCACACAATTAAGACCTCAGTGTTTGCAGAGCCAAAGCCTTTGGCACAAGTCGTTTACCGCTTATCTCCTTCTTTCACATATTGTTTACCGCTTATCTCCTTTCTTCTGCCGCACTATCTTCAGTTATCTCCAACTCCCCTGGCAGAAAAGACACTTCCTTCAGCGGCTGGACGGCTGGGAGCAAAGGGAGAGTCTGGCAGAAGTGTTGCTTTCCAAGCTGCTTCATCTGCCAGTCGGTTTCCCATTGTCCTGCCTGATGCCCCTTGACATCTCTCGTTGCCACTGCCTCGGGCGAATTCACCACCTCCAACAGGTGAATAATGAAACCCTCATGAGGTAATCACACAATCATAGAATCAATCAGATTGGAAAAGACCTCAGAGATCATCAAATCCTACCTAGTACCCAACACCTCCTGACAACTGAACCACGGCTCCAGGTGCCACATCCAATCCTTTTCTGAACACCTCCAGGGATGGTGACTCCACCACCTCCCTGGGCAGCACATCCCAATGGCCAATCTCTCTTGCTGGGAAGAACTTTCTCCTCACCTCCAGCCTAAATCTCCCCTGGTGTAGCTTGAGGCTGTGTCCTCTTGTTCTGGTGCTGCTTGCCTGGGAGAAGAGACCAAGCCCCACCTGGCTACAACCTCCCTTCAGGTAGTTGTAGACAGCAATGAGGTCTCCCCTGAGCCTCCTCTTCTCCAAGGTCTTTCCTCTTCAGGTCAATAATCCTCTCCCCTCCCACAGTTCCCCACGTGCATAAGCCACCCCAGATGTGTATTTTGAATCTGTAAACATGTTCACTGTTCTTCCTTGATGTAATTCACAGGCTCCAATTAATGCATACAGCTCTGCTGTCTGTGCTCACCATGTGGAGGGTAACTTCCCTCCCTCTTGCAGCTCCCTTCCCTTTATTTTATCATACTCTGTAACCCTTTTGCCTTCTATCCCTGTGCTGGGTTGAGGCAGCCCCCTTCCCCACCCCTGGCAACAATAAACACTCAGACAAACGGATTGCAAAAGTGATGGAAAGTTTAAACAGAAAGCAGTGAACTTTTACAGAGAGCCAAAAGCACAGTGACAAAGAAAGATCCCCAAACAGACCCAGAGAGATCCCATCCCCACCTGAGGGTACACCCGAGACCCCCAGGGCTCCTCCTTCCCCCTCCCACTGCTAGGCTAGTCTCAGCTGGCCAGATCTGAGACTGCCCATCCCCCCATGGCCTTGGGCCTAACCAGGCCCAAAGCCAGGAGACATCTCCCCCAGTTACCAGCTGACGGAGGAGGAAGAAAAGAGAGAGTGCTAGACTCCACACTGGATCTTATAGTGGTGCAAAGGATTGTGGTAGGAAATACTACATAATTTCCTGTGTCCACCCCTCTGGGCTGGCCTTCTGGACACAGGAAGTAAACATTGCAGGGGGGCACCCAGCTCAAACTGTAACAATCCCTCTAGAAGATTTGTCAATAACACATTTTCTCCACCCGGCCAAGGCATATCCTGTAGCCGCTTGTGATGAAGAGGTTATTACATTTATGAATATGAAATATGAATTATGAAAATAGTGGTTTTATTAATTATCAAATTATTAATAACCGATGAATCACCAACTTATATACTTGTTCTAGCGCACGTTCGTGAAATACATTCCATAAGTGGCTTAGTGTTATGATTAGAACTTAATTGAATTATCTATAGACCATTTCTCTATTTACATAACGAAGGTTGCAGTTCCGCGGCTTGGCCACTAGACGGCGACGCGGCGGGACGAGGGCGGCTTCCGGCTATACATAGCAGTATGACAATCTTTCTATACGTCAGCGATTACTCTGCTGGACGTGGAGACTTTGAACTGAGGGCTAGTGGGTGGAGAGCACGTGGACAATACTCTGTAGTTGTTGTTTGTAGCAAGGTGGAGGTCCAGCAGACTACTGTCGCTGGACTGACTGATGTCATATACCTGGGGCTGAGCAAAGCCTTCGACACTGTCCCGCACCACATCCTGGTCTCCAAACTGGTGACACACGGGTGTGATGGGTGGACTACTAGATGGCTAAGGAACTGGCTTGATGGCCGCACCCAAAGAGTGGCTGTCAATGGCTCCATGTCCCAGTGGAGGCCAGTGACAAGCGGAGTCCCTCAGGGATCAGTCCTGGGACCTGTCTTGTTCAACATCTTTGTGGGTGCCATGGACAGTGGCATTGAGTGCACCCTCAGCAAGTCTGCTGATGACACCAAGCTGTGTGGTGCAGCAGACACACTGGAGGGAAGGGATCCATCCAGAGGGACCTGGACAGGCTGGAGAGGTGGGCACAAGCCAACCTCATGAAGTTCAATAAGAGCAAGTGCAGGGTCCTGCATCTGGGTCGAGGCAATCCCAGGCACAAATCCAGGCTGGGCAGTGACTGGTTGGAAAGTAGCCCTGAGGAGAGAGACTTGGGGGTGCTGGTGGACAAAAAGCTCAACATGAGCTCTCAATGTGCACTTGCAGCCCTCAAAGCCAATCAGATCCTGGGCTGCAGCAGGAGAAGTGTGGCCAGCAGGTCGAGGGAGGTGATCCTCCCCTTCTGCTCAGCTCTGGTGAGACCCCACCTGGAGTACTGTGTCCAGTTCTGGAGCCCCTATTACAAGAGGGATGTGGAGGTGCTGGAAGGTGTCCAGAGAAGGGCCACAAGGATGAGCAGTGGGCTGGAGCACCTCTCCTATGAGGACAGACTGAAGGAGTTGGGGCTGTTCAGTCTGGAGAAGAGAAGGCTCCGAGGTGACCTCATTGTGGCCTTCCAGTATCTGAAGGGGGCCTACAGGAAGGCTGGGGAGGGACTGCTCAGGATCTCAGGTAGTGATAGGACTAGGGGGAATGGAATGAAGCTGGAGGTGGGGAGATTCAGGCTAGATGTGAGGAGGAGGTTCTTCACCATGAGAGTGGTGAAACCATGGAATGGGTTGTCAAGGGAGGTGGTCGAGGCCCCGTCCCTGGAGGTGTTTAAGCCCAGGCTGGATGAGGCTCTGTCCAGCCTGATCTAGTGTGGGGTGTCTCTGCCCATGGCAGGGGGGTTTGAACTAGATGATCCTTGTGGTCCCTTCCAACCCTGAATGATACTATGATACTATGATACTATGACTGGTTCCTAGTTGAGTTGGATGGCGGTGTTGGGTTACTGTCTCCTCTCTCCACAGCAGTGGAGAGGGAATAATGGAACCTGGGCTTAGCACGGAAGCAGGCTCCCTTCAGGACTCACTCGACTCCCTCCAGACAACAGGGATCGGTCCTGGTTGGGGTCGGTCCATGGGGTCGGCCCTCGGGAGTCGGCTCGCACGACAGGGCGGGGCGACGGTTGCCGGTAGGTGGGCTCGGAGGACATGGCAGCAGGCAAAGCTACGGGGTCAGCCCAACCATGGTGATTCTCAGGGCTGATGCAAACAGCCTCGGAGAGAGAATGTGGCTGCGTTAGGCAGCGGATTCTCATTTCCTGAGCTTAAAGGAACAGCGGGACGCTCAGAGTGGTCACGGGTTCGGTGCAGTATCGGCACGAACAATGCCTCAGTCCTCCCTGAGGTTCACAAGGCCCAGAGCAGCACACGTGGCGGCTCCTCTCCCGCTACGGCGGGGCTAGGCATACGTGGACTCAGTATCGACCAAGTCCCTTCTCCCCGGCAGCTGGGCAGATCTTACCCTCAGGGGTCGGTCCAGTCCTCCGGTGGCACGGTGGGCTCTCCCGGTCGGTACGACTGGCGCTATAGCGACGCTGGGCTTCTCGGGCTCAGCGAAGGTCCTCCCTCTGGAGGTGATCCTCATGATTGCTTCTCACGATGCAGAGGCTTTCAGTATGGTGCGTGTATGACAGAAGCTAACAACAACAAGCTCAATGGCAAAGGCTGCAGCTCGAGAGTTGCTCTCTTGAGCAAGCACAGAGACAAAATGAAAGCAGAGGCAACTTGCTTATCAACTGGGGGTATACTTATAGAATAAACCTTTATTAGAATAAACCAAACCAGGTTGGAAGAGACCTTCAAGATCATGGTGTCCAACCCATCAACCAATCCAACCCACCCAAACAGCTAACCCATGGCACCAAGCACCCCATCAAGTCTCCTTCTGAACACCTCCAGTGACGGCGACTCCACCACCTCCCCGGGCAGTCCATTCCAATGGGCAATCACTCTCTCTGTGTAAAACTTCCTCCTGACCTCCAGCCTGAACCTCCCCTGGCGCAGCCTGAGACTGTGTCCTCTTGTTCTGGTACTGGGTGCCTGGGAGAAGAGACCATCATCAGCCTGTCTACAACCTCCCTTCAGGTAGTTGTAGAGAGTGATAAGGTCACTCCTGAGTTTCCTCTTCTCCAGGCTAAGCAGCCCCAGCTCCCTCAGCCTCTCCTCATAGGGCTGTGTTCCAAACCCCTCACCAACTTTGTTGCTCTTCTCTGGACTCATTCCAGCAAGTCAACCTCCTTCCTAAACTGAGGGGCCCAGAACTGGACACAGTACTCGAGGTGTGGCCTAACCAGTGCAGTGTACAGGGGCAGAATGACCTCCCTGCTCCTGCTGGCCACACTCTTCCTGATGCAGGCCAGGATGCCATTGGCCCTCTTGGCTGCCTGGGCACACTGCAGGCTCATGTTAAGCCTACCATCAACCAGCACCCCCAGGTCCCTCTCTGCCTGGCTGCTCTCTAGCCACTCTGACCCCAGCCTGTAGCACTGCATGGGGTTGGTGTGGCCAATGTGCAGAACCCGGCATTTGGATGTGTTAAATCTCATGCCGTTGGATTCTGCCCATCTGTCCAGCCTGTCAAGGTCTCTCTGCAGATTCCTCGAGGCTGGGCTTGACCAATGGGCACTCTCATAAACAACTGGCTTCAGCCTATAGAAAGCCTGAAGCTAGAATTATGCCATACTTGGTATTTGCACAAGCACTGCATGCTCTAGGTGTGTGCTGGCCTGGCTAATGCCTTGGCCTTTGTCTTCCTCCTGAAGGAGGGGGAACTTGCCCACATGCTGGGACAAGATTCAGTATCTGGGCACACTGTGCCTTCACCACACCCCTCCCTGGATCATGCTGGAAGGTCTGTTACTTGAATACAGTCCTGGGTTTCCCCCAGGTCCCTCCCCTCAGGACCAGTCAAGCAGGAGGCCAGGTTAAACCCTTCTCCACATCCTAATTCTAATCCTCCTGTTCCATTGAACAAGTTTCATGCTGTAACAACCTACTGCTGGTCATCCATTCAGGAGCCCTCTGGGTTAGCACTGCCTCAATTTGATGTGAGACCTTAACAATGAGAGATCCCCCAGCTGGCAGCTCCTGGGCCTCAGTTACCGTTAAAGCTGTAGCTGCACAGCTTTGCAGGCAGTGTGGCCAACCTCTAGCCACTGGATCCAATCCTTTGGAAAGGTGAGCCGCAGGTGCTGCTGCCACACAAGATACACCTCTGGTGTCATGAGTGTCCAGCCCAGTGGGAGGACACAGGGAGCTGTGTATTGCATACCCATCATGTCCTGCCCCCTATAAATCCATCAGCAAGGTCACACACTTTCTTTCTTCCCTCACTGCTCCGTGGGAGATGCTCCCTATCTGGTAATGGAAGGGGAGTTGTCTCAAGGCCTCTTGGGCCAGGAGGAGAAGGGGGAAGGGCAATCTCAGATCTGGCCAGCTGAGATTAGCCTAACAGTGGAGGGGGGGAAGAATGAGCCCTGGGGGGGGTTGGGTGTACCCTCAGGTAGGGAGAGCAGAGTGTTGGGATGCTTCTGGGTGTGCTGTGAGGGACTCTGTATGCTTTGGCTTTGTCACTGTGCTTGTAGCTTCTATAAAACACTTTACTGCTTTGCCATTGTGTTGGTTTGAGCCTTAACTGGGACCAACCCCCACCTGGCTACAACCTCCCTGCAGGGAGTTGGAGAGAGCAAGAAGGTCTCCCCTGAGCCTCCTCTTCTCCAGGCTAAGCAACCCCAGCTCCCTCAGCGTCTCCTCACAGGGCTGTGTTCCAGACCCCTCCCCAGCTTTGTTGCCCTTCTCTGGACACCTTCCAGCATCTCAACAACTTTTCCTAAACTGAGGAGCCCAGAACTGGACACAGGACTCAAGGTGTGGCCTAACCAGTGCTGAGCACAGGGCACAATGACCTCCCTGCTCCTGCTGGCCACACTGCTCCTGATGCAGGCCAGGATGCCATTGGCCTTCTTGGTCACCTGGGCACACTGCTGGCTCATGTTCAGCTGCTGTCAACCAGCACCCCCAGGCCCCTCTCTGTTTGGCAGCTCTCAGACACTCTGACCCCAGCCTGTAGCCCTGCCTGGGGTTGTGGCTGAAGTGCAGAACCCTGCACTTAGCCTGGTTAAATCTCATCCCATTGGCCTCTGCCCACCCATCCAGCCTGGCAAGGTCGCCCTGAAGGTCCCTCCTACCTCCAACAGTGTGGCAGTTCAGGCTGGGTGCCTCCTGCTGCTGCTGCACAAGATACATCTTGTTATGGATGACTGCAGGCAACAGTTTCTGGTAACAGTTTTACGAGCAATGAAAGGCAATAAAAGGCAATAAAGGGCAATAAAAGCAAGCAAAGAAGCGTGCTGGGCTTGTGAGGGTACAGAAACTTCACCTCACAGCACTCTACAATGGCTTCCTTTCCCTTACACAGCTACATCATCTACATCAACAGGCTTATGCTAGAAGGCAGGCACATGATAATGAGTTCTCAGCACAGGTGGGCAAACCCCTGCGAGCGGAGAGGCTTCCTCGCTCACGAGCGCTCTGCATGGCAGAGGTCTTGCCGAGGGTCGAAAGATGAAGTAAGAGAGTCATCTTCAAAGCGTCCACTTCCATGCATGTCCTGTTGCTCAGGCTTCTTACCTGAAGAAAACAAATTCCTAGCTCTGGATGGAACTCAACACAGCTTCTCCTCGGCCTTGGTGTCTCCAACTAACCAGACATGGCCTCTGAGTCGGTGACACATGCAGCTTTCCCTGTGGCCTCCAAACAGGCTCTTGCAAGCTTCTGAGCCTTCATCTCAGTGCACTCTGAGTTCTGTACTCTCAACATAAATCACTAGCATATCCATCACACACCTCAGGTGTCCTGAGTGTGCAGCCTGGTGGGTGGACACAGGAAGCAGAGTATTTCATACCTATAATATCCTGCACCCTCTAAATCCAGCTGCAAAGTCTTTCTCTGCCTTTTTCTTCCCTCCCTGCTCCCATGGGAGATGCTCCCTGTCGGGTGTGCTGTGAGAGACTCTGTGTGCTTTGGGTTTCTTCTGTCACTGTGCTTGCAGCTTCTGCACAACACCACTTCAGGCTAGATGTGAGGAGGAGGTTCTTCCCCATGAGAGTGGTGAGACCCTGGAATGGGTTGTCCAGGGAGGTGGTCGAGGCCCCGTCCCTGGGGGTGTTTAAGAGTAGGCTGGATGAGGCTCTGTCCAGCCTGATGTAGTGTGGGGTGTCCCTGCCCATGGCAGGGGGGTTGGAACTAGATGATCCTTGTGGTCCCTTCCAACCCTGAATGAAACTATGAAACTATGAAACAATGAATTGCTTTTCCATTTAACTTTTCCTTCACTTCTGCACTCCATCTGTGTGATGAGTGCCATTCCTTTGCCCCTCTCAGGGGGCAGGAGAGGATTTGCCTGCCCTCAAACCGGGACAGATTGACACCTGCTCCTAACCTGGTGTCATCTGCAAATCTTCTCAGCAGCTTCAGTTTGGAGCTGCCTCCCCCGACAAGGGCAGAAGCTGCAGCCCCAGTAACTGCTGGACAAGTCTAAAACAGCAAAGCCACCCAGCCCCAGAGCGCTCAGGGTGAGGTGCCGGAGCAAAGACCTTTGCCTGATGACCGGCAAAGTTTACACCTCCTCCCTCCCTCCTCACAAGGCAGCTCTTCCCCTCCAGTTAAGAGCTGCGTGTGCAGCACAGCACTGACACTGTTACTGCTGCCAGGAATCAGTACCCCTCACGTATTTGCGTGCCCTGCCCCGCTGGGTGTTCCCCACTCGACTTTATGCGCTGGATGGTAAACCAATTGCAGACATAGATCCTCCGAGCCTGCCCCCACGACCCTGCTGTGAAGGCATTTGATAAGCTCCTGTGTTTCCCTGCGCCCTGAGGCAACCACCCCAGACCCCCACACCCCAGACCCCCACACTCCCCCCTCCCTCCTCCCCTGCCTGTGGCACTCCCCCTCCCTGCCACCAGCAAGGAGAGCTGCAGGCCCCAGCTCCTGCAGACCATCATTTCCTTAGTTATCTCTGGGGGAATGTGCAGAAATACCCCAAGGCCTCAGCACCCTCCCCTAGGAACTTTCCAGCTATATATTGCCATGGGTCAGGAGCAGTGTGGCCAGCAGGAGCAGGGAGCTCATCCTGCCCTGTGCTCAGCACTGGTTAGGCCACACCTTGAGTCCTGTGTCCAGCTCTGGGCTCCTCAATTCAAGAGATATATTGAGACTCTTGAATGTGTCCAGAGAAGGGCAAGAAAGCTGGGGAGGGGTCTGGAGCACAGCCCTAGGAGGAGAGGCTGAGGGAGCTGGGGTTGCTTAGCCTGGAGAAGAGGAGGCTCAGGGGAGACCTTCTTGCTCTCTCCAACTCCCTGCAGGGAGGTTATAGCCAGGTAGGGGTTGGTCTCTTTTCCCAGGCACCCAGCACCAGAACAAGAGGACACAGTCTCAAGCTGTGCCAGGGGAGGTTTAGGCTGGAGGTCAGGAGGAAGTTCTTCCCAGCAAGAGGAATTGGCCATTGGGATGTGCTGCCCAGGGAGGTGATGGAGTCCCCATCCGTGGAGGTGTTCAAGAGGGGATTGAACATGGCACTTGGAGCCATGGTTTAGCTGTCAGGAGGTGTTAGGTACTAGATAATAGGTTGGACTTGATGATCTTTGAGGTCTCTTCCAACCTCATTCATTCTATGACAGGTGGGGTGGTCACCCAGGCCTTCCTGCAGTTCCCATAGCACTCCCCAGGGAGATTTCAGAGAATCATAGAATCAATAAGGTTGGAAAAGACCTCAGAGATCATCAAGTCCAACCAAACACCCAACAGCTCATGGCTAACTAAACCATGGCTCCAAGTGCCACATCCAATCCCTTCTTGAGCACCTCCAGTGATGGTGACTCCACCACCTCCCAGGGCAGCACATCCCAATGGACAATCTCTCTCTCTGTGCAGAATTTCTTCCTAACATCCAGTCTGAACCTCCCCTGGCACAGCTTGAGACTGTGTCCTCTTGTTCTGGTGCTGCTTGCCTGGGAGAAGAGACCAGCCCCTGTCTGTCTACAACCTCCCTTCAGGGAGTTGGAGAGAGCAAGAAGGTCTCCCCTGAGCCTCCTCTTCTCCAGGCTAAGCAACCCCAGCTCCCTCAGCCTCTCCTCACAGGGCTGTGCTCCAGACCCCTCCCCAGCTTTGTTGCCCTCAGGTCTCCAATCAGCCTTTCGGTGCCAGCAGCCACTGGAGGGAATCGATCACCAAAAGCAGGAGGGGCTGCTGCCCATCCCCATCTCCAGCTGCCGCCCCTGAGAGGTGTGGAAGCTCCCGGACGAAGCTCCCAGCTGCAAGGGAAAATCCTCTCAAGTTGCTGCTCACAACAGAGAGAAGTTTAATAAAACTGTGAGTGAAGGGAGACTCCACAGGGCATTTCCTGGTCGGGTCTCTCCAATTGCTGCGGCCACAGCTCGCCTTGCATCCTAAATTCCTGGATTCCCTCTGCCTCTCCCCGGCTCCGGGGGCAGCTCGGAGCGGCCGGGAGCGGACAGCGGGGAGCGGGCGGCGGTGCCGAGCCGCGGGCGGGGAGCAGAGCACCGCGGAGGCGCCGAGGAGCGGCGGAAGGCGGAGAGCCAGGGCCGAGCGGAGCGGACGGCCCCGGGACCTGCCCTCGGTCGCGCCGCGGAGCCGCTCTCGGGACCGCCCCGGAGCCGCCCCCGGCGCCGCCCAGCGGGGCACGGCCGAGAGCCTCCGCGGCCGCCCAGCGACCTCCCCGAGATGGCAGCGTTCGGAGCCGGCCGGGTGAGGCCGAGGAGATCCCCGGGGGCTGCGGGCAGCCGGGACGGGACGGGAAGGGCCGCAGGAGGCTTCGGGGCTCCGCCGAGGCAGGGCTGGGGAGGGTCTCGCCGCCGCCGCTGGGATCGGGCTCTGGCCGAGCGCCGCCAGCTCCGAGCCCGGAAGGCTTCGACCCGGGGCAGGGCAGGGCCTGGAGGCGACCCCGGGGGGCGGCAGCTGCCCCGCAAGGAGCCGGAGCTGCCTCGGCTGCGGGCGGCGGCCGCCGGAGCTCCGACGGCTCCGCCCGGGGCTGCTCCCGGCACAGGCAGCGCCGCAGTGGGGGAAAGGTGAAGGGCGAAGGGACAGGCAGGGAGCGGCCAGCGGCGGAGAGCCAGGGCGGCAGCAGAGCCCCAGGACAGTTCTGTGTCCCCAGGACAGTTCTGTGTCCCCAGGGCGGCAGCAGAGCCCCAGGACAGTTCTGTGTCCCCAGGGCAGTTCTGTGTCCCCAGGGCGGCAGCAGAGCCCCAGGGGCAGTTCTGTGTCTCCAGGACAGTTCTGTGTCCCCAGGGCGGCAGCAGAGCCCCCAGGGGCAGTTCTGTGTCCCCAGGGGCAGTTCTGTGTCCCCGGGGCAGTTCTGTGTCCCCAGGGGCAGTTCTGTGTCCCCAGGGCAGTTCTGTGTCCCCAGGACAGTTCTGTGTCCCCAGGGCAGTTCTGTGTCCCCAGGGCGGCGGCAGAGCCCCAGGGGCAGTTCTGTGTCCCCAGGGGCAGTTCTGTGTCCCCGGGGGCAGTTCTGTGTCCGCAGGGCGGCAGCAGAGCCCCCAGGGGCAGTTCTGTGTCCCCCAGCCTCTGACCCCCCCCGGCTCTGCTCTCCCCCAGCCTCTGACCCCTCCAGGCTCTGCTGTCCCCAGCCTCTGACCCCCCCCGGCTCTGCTCTCCCCCAGCCTCTGACCCCCCCCGGCTCTGCTCTCCCCCAGCCTCTGACCCCCTCCAGGCTCTGTTCTCCCCCAGCCTCTGACCCCCCCACGGCTCTGCTCTCCCCTAGCCTCTGACCCCTCCAGGCTCTGCTCTCCCCCAGCCTCTGACCCCCTCCAGGCTCTGTTCTCCCCCAGCCTCTGACCCCCCCCCGGCTCTGCTCTCCCCCAGCCTCTGACCCCCTCCAGGCTCTGTTCTCCCCCAGCCTCTGACCCCTCCAGGCTCTGCTCTCCCCCAGCCTCTGATCCCCCCCGGCTCTGCTCTCCCCCAGCCTCTGACCCCTCCAGGCTCTGCTCTCCCCCAGCCTCTGACCCCCCCCCGGCTCTGCTCTCCCCCAGCCTCTGACCCCCCCCCGGCTCTGCTCTCCCCCAGCCTCTGACCCCTCCAGGCTCTGCTCTCCCCCAGCCTCTGACCCCTCCAGGCTCTGCTCTCCCCCAGCCTCTGACCCCCCCAGGCTCTGCTCTCCCCCAGCCTCTGACCCCCCCCGGCTCTGCTCTCCCCCAGCCTCTGACCCCCCCCCCCGGCTCTGCTGTCCCCAGCAGGTGCTGCGAGCTGTGGCAGGGCAAGGATGGAGATCCCTGACCAGCAGAGCTGCTCCAGATGTGCACAGCAGCACAGCTGGGGCTGGCTTCAGCTTCGGTGAGTGCTGAGGGTGGGCAAGGGGCAGGGACAGAGCTCAGCTGTGCTGCAGCTCCCTGGCAGTGCCCAGGGCAGGCCTCGGCTCCGGGCAGCTTTCTCTGCTGCTCTCCCAGCTTTGGGAGCCCCAAAGTCCTTCCCTGCCGGCTCAGGGCAGCCAGGCCCGGGGGGGGGCTCTGGGGGAGCTGCTCCTGCCCTCGGCCAGGCTCCGGCTGGAGCTGCTGGGCTGCCAGAGCCGCCCGCGGGAGCTGTCCCCAGCTTGGCTCTTGCAGCGCTGCGGTGGCTGCCTGCGGCCTGAGCCGGGCTTGGGCACGGGGCCAGGGCAGGCAGAGGTTGCCCTGCCCCTGGGCCGCTGCAGGGGGCGCTGCAGCCGCCGCGGGGCACAGCCAGGCGCTGGAGCTGAGCGGCCGGAACGGGCACAGCAGCGGCAGCAGCGCTCTGCCCCCAGCTCCTGCTGCCCTCCCTCCGCCGGGCAGCGGCTCCTGGCGTGGGGCACTGCGGCGCAGCTGCCCTGGCACTGCCCGCTCCGCTGCCCTGCTCTGGGGGGGCCCCGGGGGGGTCAGGGAGGGCTCTGAGGAGGCTTTCTGCGGGCAGCCAGGGGCGGCTGAGCCGCTCTGCCTGCTGGGCTGGGCCCTGCCTGCTGGGCTGGCAGCCCTGGTGACTGTGCTGTGCCCGGGGCTGGCCTGGCAGAGCTGAGTGAGGAGCAGAAGGAGTTCCAGGCCACGGCTCGGAAGTTTGCCCTGGAGGAGATCATTCCTGTGGCTGCTGAGTACGACAGGACTGGGGAGGTAAAGCTGCCTGCAGGGGGCACAGAGCAGCCCTGGGGGGCACAGAGCAGCCCCCAGCTGCCCCTGGCACGGGCAGGCTGTGCCCCGTGCTGAGTGCTGCCTGCCCTGCCCTCTCTCTGCCAGTACCCTGTGCCCCTCATCAAACGAGCCTGGGAGCTTGGCCTGATGAACACTCACATCCCAGAGAGCTGTGGTGAGCAAACCCCTGGGGCCCTTCCTCTGCCCCCCAGGGGCTCTGCAGGGGCTGCCCAGAGCCCAGGGCTGCGTCCCTGCCACGCTGTGCCCCCTGGCAGCCCCTCTGGCCCTGGCACAGCTCTCTGCAGCCAGCTGGGCTGGGGCTGGCTGGGGGCAGGCAGGGGCCAGGCCCTGCAGGGGGAAGCTGCTGCTGGAGAGAGCCCAGCAGGGGCTGGGGAGATGCTGGGGGGGCCTGGAGGGCTGAGAGCCCTTGGGGCTGTGGAGTCTGGGGAGGAGAGGGCTGAGGGGTGCGGGGCAAGAGGAAGGGGCCAGGCTCTGTCTGGTGGTGCCCAGGGAGAGGGCAGGGGGCAGGGAGGCCAAGCTGGAGCCCAGGAGCTGCCACCTGGGCAGGAGGAGAAACCTCTGTGGTGTGAGGCCGTGGAGCCTCCTGCCCTGGAGCCTTCCCAGCCCCCCTGGATGTGGCCCTGGCAGCCCTGCCCTGGGTGCCCCTGGGGGGGCTCTGGAGGTCCCTCCAGAGGGCACCTGGAGGGCATCCAGGGGGCTTGGGACACTCAGAGGGGCTGGGGGGCACTCAGGGGCTTGGGGGGCATCCAGGGGGCTTGGGGGGCACTCAGGGGCTGGGGGGCATCCAGGGGGCTTGGGGGGCACTCAGAGGGGCTGGGGGGCATCCAGGGGGCTTGGGGGGCACTCAGGGGGCTGGGAGGCTCTTGAGGGGCTGGGGGGCACTCAGGGGCTGGGGGGCACTCAGAGTGGCTGGGGGCACTCAGGGTCTGGGGGGCACTCAGAGGGGCTGGGAGGCTCTTGAGGGGCTGGGAGGCTCTTGAGGGGCTGGGGGGCACTCAGGGTCTGGGGGCACTCAGAGGGCCCCCCTGGGGGCTGCCCTCAGTCGGTGCCACCCTTCCCCTGCAGGGGGGCTGGGCCTGGGCACCTTTGATGCTTGCATGATCACCGAGGAGCTGGCTTATGGCTGCACTGGGGTCCAGACTGCCATCGAGGCCAACTCCCTGGGGGTGAGTGCTGCCTGCTCCTGCCTCCCCCCACCACCTCCTGGGCCCCTGCCCGAGCTGGGTTCATGCTCTGAGTGTTCCCTTGCAGCAAATGCCAGTGATCATTGCAGGCAACCAGCAGCAGCAGCAGAAGTACCTGGGCAGGATGACAGAGGAGCCTCTGATGTGTGTGAGTACAGCCCAGAGCCCTGCAGCCTGCCCCTGGCCGCTGCCGGCCCCGAGGCCACAGGCAGGGGATGCTGAGTGGCTGCTTGCAGCCGCCCTGAGCCCCTCCTGCAGGGCAGAGCCTCTGCTGCCCCCCTCCCACAGCGCTGCAGGGATGGCCCCGGCCCAGCCCCGGCCCCGAGGGGCACAGAGCTGCAGGGCTGGGGCCCAACCCTTCCCCCGGGGCTGCCTGGGAGCCAGCAGGGAGCAGAGAGCCCTGGGCAGGGCCTGCGGAGCTGCCCAGCTGAGGCTCCTCGGGGGCAGAGCAGGGAGCCCCCAGAGCCTCCCCCGGGCTGCTGCTGCCAGGCTTGCAGCTGCTCAGCTCCCAGCCCGGGGCCCGGGACAAGCTGCAGGCTGCTCCTGGTCGGCTCCCAGAGCCAATTCTCAGCATCCCTGCGGATTTCTGAGGGCAGTGACCCCCCCGGGGCCGGATCCTCGCCCAGGCAGCTGCTGGGGCTCCTGCTGCAGCCCCTGGGGCTCCTGCAGGCACTGGAGTGCAGGCTGTCCCAGCCCAGCCCGGGGCTGCTGCAGCGGCTGGGGGCTGCCCCAGCTCAGCCTCTGCTGCTGAGGCTTCTGCTCTGCCTCTCCCCCAGGCCTACTGTGTGACAGAGCCCGGGGCAGGCTCTGACGTGGCTGGCATCCAGACCAGGGCTGAGAAGAAGGGCGATGAATACATCATCAATGGGCAGAAGATGTGGATCACCAACGGGGGCAAAGCCAACTGGTGTGTAGGCTTCTGCCCTGTGCCTGCTGGGCACCCAGCTCTGGCCCCGAGGCACAGCCTGCTGGCCCTGGCAGCCTCTGCCACGGCCCCGGGGCCCCAGCAGCCTGCAGCCAGCACCCAGGTCGGCGCCGCCTGCAGGGGGACCTGGGCCGGGAGCTGCCATCTGCAGCCGGCAGAGGCTCTCAGGGGCTGCTGCTGCCGGCCCCAGGCACTTCTCTTGCTCCTCAGGGCAGGGCAGCAGCGCTGAGAGCTCCTGCACCGAGCTCAGGAGGCTCTGCCCAGCCCCTGGCCTGGCCTGGGGGCTGTGGGCGCTGAGCTGAGCTGCTCCTGCTGCCAGCCCGAGCCTGCTCCTCCACCTCCCGGCCCTTGCTCCTCCCCAGCTCCTTCCTTCTTTGCCAGCCAAGGGGAAAAGGTTTCCACCTTCCCAACCTCCAGCTGCTTTTCCTGCCCCTGCCATGGCCTCGGCCCAGGCAGAGCCACCAGAGGACCTCCCTGGTGCCCCTGGGCGCCGCTGGAGCCACAGCAAATCCTCCCCCCTTGGGCTCAGCCCCAGAGCCGTGCAGGCAGGAGGCTGCCAGCAGGTCCCCAGTGGCCCCTGGAGCCTCTCTGCTCTCCGCAGCTTCCTTCGCTGCCCCTGGAGCCAGCTGCAGGCTGCAGCCTTGGCACAGCTGCGGGGGGCAGAGCCTTGGCTGCCGCTGCCAGGGAGCTGCAGCAGCTCTGGGCTCCTGCAGGGAGGGCTGCACTGGCACTGCCCTGCAGCGCTGGGGCCAGGGCCCAGGGCCCAGGGCTGCTCCCTCAGGCACAGCCTGCCTGGAGCCTCGGCTGGAGCAGCCTCTGGCTGGGGAGCTGCTGCCCCCTGCCCTCTGCTTCCCCCCAGGTACTTCCTGCTGGCTCGCACCCACCCGGACCCCAAAGCTCCTGCGGGCAAAGCCTTCACCGGCTTCATCGTGGAGGCCAACAGCCCTGGCATCCAGGTTGGCAGGAAGGTGAGGAGCAGGCCCTGCCCTGCCAGCCCAGGAGCCTCTCTGGGCTCCTCACCCAGGCAGCCCCCAGCTGCCCTGAGAGGAGAGGCCTCGGGGCAGCGCCCGCGGCCCCTGCCCGCCCGCAGGGAGCTTGGCACTGCCCAGCGCAGGGGCAGCAGGCAGGAGGCTCCCTCGGGAGCCTCGGCTGGGCACAGGGCAGGGATCCCTCCGCAGGAGCCGAGGGCAGCCGGCCTGGCACCGCTGCCAGAGCGCCTCGGAGCCCCGAGCGGTGCCAGCAGCGAGGGGCAGAGCTGCAGCCACAGCCCCCCGAGCGCTGTGCCCTCAGCTGCTCCTGCCCAGGGAGGAGGCCTCGGGGGGCGCAGGGCTGGGGCCGTGCCAGGGCGGGCAGGGGAGCAGCAGCTGGGTGGCAGCCGAAGCTCAGCCCCGGGCAGCAGGCAGGGCCCTGGGCGGCCGCTGCCCATCTCCCTCCCGCCCTGCCGTGGGCACAGCTGCAGCTCCCTGCCCGCCCGCCCCGGGGGGCTCTGCCCTGCCTCTGCCAGCCCCAGCACAGAGCCCAGCCGGGCAGCGCCCCGGGGCTGAGCCCCAGGCAGAGGAAGGATCCTGCCCGGCCCCGGGGCGGGCTGGGGCAAGGCAGAGCTGGGGCCGGGCAGGGAATCGGAGCTGGAAGCGAAGCCCTGGGGCAGAGAGCAGCCCAGAGAGCTCAGGGCTGGTGCCCGGGGGCAGCTGAGGCGCTGGCACCCTGCTGCCCCTCGGCAGCCCCCAGGGAGCTGCCCCACCGCCCCCTGCCCCCCGCAGGAGCTGAACATGGGCCAGCGCTGCTCGGACACCAGGGGCATCGTCTTTGAGGATGTGAGAGTGCCCCAGGAGAACGTCCTGAGAGCAGAGGGAGCAGGCTTCAAAATCGCCATGGCAGCCTTCGACAAGACCAGGCCGCCGGTGGGTGCCAGGCACGGCCCCGGGGCAGCTGTGCCAGGGGGGAGCTGTGCCAGGGGGGGAGCTGTGCCCGGGGGGGGGAGCTGTGCCCAATGGGGAGCTGTGCCCAGGGGGGAGCTGTGCCCAGGGAGAGCTGTGCCTGGGGGGGAGCTGTGCCCAGGGGGGAGCTGTGCCAGGGGGGAGCTGTGCCAGGGGGGGAGCTGTGCCCGAGGGGGAGCTGTGCCCGGGGGGGAGCTGTGCCCGAGGGGGAGCTGTGCCCGGGGGGAGCTGTGCCCGAGGGGGAGCTGTGCCCGGGGGGGAGCTGTGCCCGGGGGGAGCTGTGCCCGGGGGGGAGCTGTGCCAGGGGGGGAGCTGTGCCCGAGGGGGAGCTGTGCCCGAGGGGGAGCTGTGCCCGAGGGGGAGCTGTGCCCGGGGGGGAGCTGTGCCTGGGGGGGAGCTGTGCCTGGGGGGAGCTGTGCCCGGGGGGAGCTGTGCCGGGGGGCAGCTGTGCCCAATGGGGAGCTGTGCCATGGGGAAGCTGTGCCCAGGGGGGGAGCTGTGCCCGGGGGGAGCTGTGCCCGGGGGCGGAGCTGTGCCAGGGGGGGAGCTGTGCCAGGGGGGAGCTGTGCCCGGGGGCGGAGCTGTGCCAGGGGGGGAGCTGTGCCAGGGGGGAGCTGTGCCCGGGGGGGGAGCTGTGCCCCGGGGGGAGCTGTGCCCGGGGGGAGCTGTGCCCGGGGGCGGAGCTGTGCCAGGGGGGAGCTGTGCCCGGGAGGGAGCTGTGCCCGGGGGGGAGCTGTGCCAAGGGTGGAGCTGTGCCCGTGGTGCTCTCCCAGGGGTGCTCTCCCGTGGGTGCTCTCCCGGGGTCGCCCTCCCGGGGGCGCTGTCCGGCGCTGAGGCTCTGCCCTGCCCCTGCAGGTGGCAGCCGGGGCCGTGGGCTTGGCTCGGAGGGCGCTGGACGAAGCCACCAAATATGCTCTGGAGAGGAAAACCTTCGGGAAGCTGCTGGTGGAGGTGAGAGCAGAGCCTGCAGGGGCAGGGGGCCAGGGGCTGCCTTCTGCCAGCTGTGCCAGCAGGGAGCCCCCCCCGGCTGTGCCCTGGCGCTCAGCAGGCAGCTCTGGCACAGCTCTGCCCCTGCCGGGCTGCCCCAGGGCACAGCTGGGCCCCGGCTGGGCCGAGGCAGCGCTGCAGCAGCTCCTGGGCTGCTCCTCTGGCCCCTGCTGCTCGCAGCCAGGCTCAGAGCCGGCCCCGGGCCAGGCCCCGAGGCTGCCAGGGCAGGGCTGAGCTCTTCAGCTGCAGCCAGGAGAGGTCTGCGGGGGGCAGAAGCCTCTGGGGGGCAGAGCAGCCCAGAGCCAGCGAGCCCCAGGGCCGGGCACAGCCCTGAGGGGGGCAGGGGCAGCGCTCAGGGGCTCAGGGCACTGCCAGGGCAGGGCCCTCAAGGACCACCCGGTGCCGACCCCCTGCCAGGGGCAGGCTCGCTTCCCCCTGCAGCAGGCTGCCCAGAGCCACATCCAGCCTGGCCTGGAGAGCTTCCAGCAGCCCCCTGGGCCCCCCCTGCCACTGCCTGCCCCCGATGGGGAAGAGCTTCTCCCTCCTCTCCAACCCACACCTGCCCTGCTCCACCGGGGGTCCATCCCCCCCCAACTCCCATCCCTCCCTGGCATCCCAAGCAGTCCCTCCCCAGCTCTCTGTAGCCCCCTGCAGACCCTGCAAGGCCACACTCAGGTCTCCTGGGAGCCTTCTGCCCCCCAGGAGCCAGCAGAGAGCCAGAGCCAGAGCTCAGAGCACCAAAGCTCAGCTGCAGCATCCCAGGCTGCATTCCTGTGCTGCAGAGCTCAGCCCCTGGCAGCCCAGAGCCTGCTGCCAGCCCTGCAGAGCTCAGTGCAGCCCAGAGCCTGCTGCCAGCCCTGCAGAGCTCAGTGCAGCCCAGAGCCTGCTGCCAGCCCTGCAGGGCTCAGCCCCTGGCAGCCCAGAGCCTGCTGCCAGCCCTGCAGAGCTCAGTGCAGCCCAGAGCCTGCTGCCAGCCCTGCAGAGCTCAGTGCTGCCCAGAGCCTGCTGCCAGCCCTGCAGGGCTCAGTGCAGCCCAGAGCCTGCTGCCAGCCCTGCAGGGCTCAGTGCAGCCCAGAGCCTGCTGCCAGCCCTGCAGGGCTCAGTGCAGCCCAGAGCCTGCTGCCAGCCCTGCAGGGCTCAGTGCAGCCCAGAGCCTGCTGCCAGCCCTGCAGGGCTCAGTGCAGCCCAGAGCCTGCTGCCAGCCCTGCAGGGCTCAGTGCAGCCCAGGCACAGAAGCAGCCCCGGAGCAGCCTCTGCTGTGCTGTGCTGGGCTGGGCCAGGCCCCGGGCTGGGCGCTCAGGGGGTTGGGTGTCCCTGTGGCAGCACCAGGCAGTGTCCTTCCTGCTGGCTGAGATGGCCATGAAGGTGGAGCTGGCTCGCTTGGCCTACCAGAGAGCTGCCTGGGAGGTGGACGCCGGCCGCAGGAACACCTTCCAGGCCTCCATCGCCAAGGCCTTCGCCGGCGACGTGGCCAACCAGGTGGCTGCAGACGCGGTGCAGATCTTTGGGGGCAACGGCTTCAACACTGAGTACCCTGTGGAGAAGCTGATGAGAGATGCCAAAATCTACCAGGTGAGTGCAGGGCAGCAGGGGACCTGCAGGGGAGGCTGCCTGGCACAGCCGGGGGAGACAGACTGCCCCTCAGCCCTGCCCTGAGCCCTGCCCCTGGCTGCCCTCAGCCCTGACCCTGAGCCCTGCCCTGAACCCTGCCCCTGGCTGCCCCTCAGCCCTGCCCCTCAGCCCTGCCCTGAGCCCTGCCCTGGCTGCCCCTCAGCCCTGCCCTGAGCCCTGCCCTGGCTGCCCCTCAGCCCTGCCCTCAGCCCTGCCCTGAGCCCTGACCCTGAGCCCTGCCCCTCAGCCCTGCCCTGAGCCCTGACCCTGGCTGCCCCTCAGCCCTGCCCTCAGCCCTGCCCCTGAGCCCTGCCCCTGAGCCCTGCCCCTGGCTGCCCCTCAGCCCTGCCCTGAGCCCTGACCCTGAGCCCTGACCCTGAGCCCTGTCCCTGGCTGCCCCTCAGCCCTGCCCCTGAGCCCTGACCCTGGCTGCCCCTCAGCCCTGCCCTTTGCTCTACCTTGAGCCCTGCCCCTCAGCCCTGCCCCTCAGCCCTGCCCCTGGCTGCCCTCAGCCCTGCCCCTCAGCCCTGCCCTGAGCCCTGCCCTGGCTGCCCCTCAGCCCTGCCCTGAGCCCTGCCCTGGCTGCCCCTCAGCCCTGCCCTCAGCCCTGCCCTGAGCCCTGCCCTGGCTGCCCCTCAGCCCTGCCCTGAGCCCTGCCCTTGGCTGCCCTCAGCCCTGCTCTCAGCCCTGCCCCTGAGCCCTGCCCCTGGCTGCCCTCAGCCCTGCCCTGAGCCCTGCCCCTGGCTGCCCCTCAGCTCTGCCTCTGGCTGCTCTCTGGCTGCCTCTCAGCCCTGCCCTTGCCTGCCCTCAGCCCTGCCCTCAGCTCTGCCCCTGGCTGCTCTCAGCTCTGCCCCTGGCTGCCCTCAGCCCTGCCCTTGCCTGCCCTCAGCCCTGCCCTCAGCTCTGCCCCTGGCTGCTCTCAGCTCTGCCCCTGGCTGCCCTCAGCCCTGCCCTCAGCCCTGCCCTTGCCTGCCCTCAGCCCTGCCCTCAGCTCTGCCCCTGGCTGCCTCTCAGCCCTGCCCCTGGCTGCCCTCAGCCCTGCCCTCAGCCCTGCCCTTGCCTGCCCTCAGCCCTGCCCTCAGCTCTGCCCCTTGCTGCCCTCAGCCCTGCCCCTGGCTGCCCTCAGCCCTGCCCCTGGCTCCCTGCAGCCCTCAGCCCTCGCTGGCTGCTGTCCCCTTTGCTGCCCTGCAGCTGCTGCTGCAGCCTGGGGGTGCAGGGCAGGGTCCCAGCTGTGGCAGCAGCTGCTGGGCCGTGGGGAGCTGCTCAGCTGACTCTGCTGCCCCTTCCCTTGGCAGATCTATGAGGGCACTGCCCAGATCCAGAGGCTGATCATAGCTCGGGAGCACCTGGCCAAGTTCAAGGGCTGAGGAGAGCCCTGGGGCAGGGCTGGGGCTGCTGCAGGCTGCCTGTGCCCAGGGCAGGGCTCTGGGGGCCTTGCTCAGGGCCAGCCGAGACCTGGAGAAAGCCTTTTGTGCCCCAGCCCCGGCCCCGTGCACAGGATGGAGCTGTGCCTGCCCCTGGCTCCCTCCCTCCTGGCTGCCGACCTCGGTGCCTGCCGGGCAGCTGGGGGCTGCCAGGGCAGCGCCTGGGCTCTGGCCTCGCTCTCTGCCCGGGCACAGCTCTGCCCGGGGCTGCCAGCAGAGCTCAGCCCCTGCCCACCGCACCTCTGATTAAAACAGGAGCAAAATGCCGATTGCCTTCTGGGCTCCCGGCTCCGGGGGGGGTCTCCCCCTCGGGGCAGCTGCCAGGAGCCGCTCTGCTCCCCCAGGAGCCCCTCGGGGCCAGCAGCTGGGCTGCGGGCACCCCCGGCTCCAGGACATCCTCTCAGCGAGAGCTCTGCCGGCCCCGAGCCCGGGCTCTGTGCCCAGCCCTGCAGCCGCCCCGGGGCCCTGCGGCAGCCCCGGGGGAGCTCTGCGCTGCCTCCCCGGCAGGAGGCCTCCCGCCCGCAGCGGCTCCGCAGCCAGCAGGGACACAGCCTCGGCCGCGCCGCCCCAGAGGCTTCTCCGCGGGGGCCGCAGCTCCTCCGGCTCCAGCCCGGGCAGCGCTCGGCGCCGCCTGCTCCGCTCCTGGCTCTCCGGGGGGGCTCGGAGCGGCTGGGCTCAGGCAGAGCTCTGCCCCGGGCGGGAGCAGCCCCCGCGGGGCGCAGCCGAGGGATGGAGCTGCTGGCAGGCAGCCCCGCGGCGACGGAGCCGGCAGCGCCGCCGGGCAAGGAGCCCTGCGGGGGCGTGCGGGGGCAGGGAGGAGAGAGCGGCCGGGGAGGAGCAAAACCGGCAGGACTACGGCAGCAGCCGCCCGGACCCGAACCTAGACCCGGACCCGCCGCCCGTCAGCGGCACAGCCGCGCCCGCAGCTCCCGCGGCGGCAGCGCCGTTGATTGCCTGCGGCCACGCCCCCCTGCTCCGGGCCCCTCCCCACTGCTCCGAGCCCCTCCCCCCTGCTCCGAGCCCCTCCCCCCTGCTCCAGACCCCTCCCCCCTGCTCCGAGCCTCTCCCCCCCTGCTCCAGACCCCTCCCCCCTGCTCCGAGCCTCTCCCCCCCTGCTCCGACCCCTCCCCCCTGCTCCGGACCCCTCCCCCCCGCTCCGGGCCCCTCCCCCCCTGCTCCGACCCCTCCCCCCTGCTCCGGACCCCTCCCCCCTGCTCCGGGCCCCTCCCCCCCAGCCCCAGGTTGATTGCCTGGGGAAGCGCAGCCGCCGCTCCCCGCTGCGGGACACCTCCCCGGCGGCCGCCGCTGCCCGCCGCAGTGACAAGCGCAGTCCCTCAGGGATCAGTCCTGGGACCTGTCTTGTTCAACATCTCTGTGGGTGCTATGGACAGTGGCACTGACTGCACCCTCAGCAAGTTTGCTGATGGCACCAAGCTGTGTGGTGCAGCAGACAGCTGGAGGGAAGGGATCCATCCAGAGGGACCTGGACAGGCTGGAGAGGTGGGCACAAGCCAACCTCAGGAGGTTCAATAAGAGCATGGGCAGGGTCCTGCAGCTGGGTCGAGGCAACCCCAGGCACAAATCCAGGCTGGGCAGGGGCTGGCTGGAAAGCAGCCCTGAGGAGAGAGACTTGGGGGTGCTGGTGGACAAGAAGCTCAACAGGAGCTCTCAGTGTGCACTTGCAGCCCGCAAAGCCAATCAGATCCTGGGCTGCAGCAGGAGAAGTGTGGCCAGCAGGGCAAGGGAGGTGATTCTCCCCCTCTGCTCAGCTCTGGGGAGACCCCACCTGGAGTACTGTGTCCAGCTCTGGAGCCCCTATGACAAAAGGGATGTGGAGGTGCTGGAAGGTGTCCAGAGCAGGGCCACAAGGATGAGCAGAGGGCTGGAGCACCTCGCCTGTGAGGACAGACTGAAGGAGTTGGGGCTGTTCAGTCTGGAGAAGAGAAGGCTCCCAGGTGACCTCATTGTGGCCTTCCAGTATCTGAAGGGGGCCTACAAGAAGGCTGGGGAGGGACTGCCCAGGATCTCAGGCAGTGATAGGACTGGGGGGAATGGAATGAAGCTGGAGGTGGGGAGATTCAGGCTGGATGTGAGGAGGAAGTTCTTCCCCGTGAGAGTGGTGAAGCCCTGGAATGGGTTGTCCAGGGAGGTGGTTGAGGCCCCGTCCCTGGGGGTGTTTAAGTCCAGGCTGGATGAGGCTCTGGCCAGGCTGATCTAGCGTGGGGTGTCCCTGCCCACGGCAGGGGGATTGGAACTGGATGATCCTTGTGGTCCCTTCCAGCCCTGACTGATACTATGATACTATGACCCCTCCCCCCTGCTCTGGGGCCTTTGCGGGCCCAGGGCTGTCTATACTGAACGCCGGGTCCCGAGGCACCTTCGAGGCTGCGCCTAGCCGCGCGGCTCAGGCGAGCGCCAATGGCACAGCCCTGCCGGGGGCCTGAGCCTGCCCCGTTCGGCCCCGCCCCTCGGCCGCGTGCCTCTTTCCCGCGGCTGCCGCGCGGCGCAGGCAGGGCCCGGCCGGGGTGGCTTTGGCTGCGGCGCGAGAGAGGCTCCGGCGGCAGCGGCAGGGAGCGGCAGAGCGAGAGCGGCAGCGGGGAGCCCCGGGGCGAGCCCCGGCCGGCAGCGGCAGAGCGAGAGCTGCAGCGGGGAGCCCCGGGGCGAGCCCCGGCCGGCAGCGGCAGAGCGAGAGCTGCAGCGGGGAGCCCCGGGGCGAGCCCCGGCCGGCAGCGGCAGAGCGAGAGCGGCAGCGGGGAGCCCCGGGGCGAGCCCCGGCCGGCAGCGGCAGAGCGAGAGCGGCAGCGGGGAGCCCCGGGGCGAGCCCCGGCCGGCAGCGGCAGAGCGAGAGCTGCAGCGGGGAGCCCCGGGGCGAGCCCCGGCCGGCAGCGGCAGAGCGAGAGCTGCAGCGGGGAGCCCCGGGGCGAGCCCCGGCCGGCAGCGGCAGGCAGCGGCAGAGCGAGAGCTGCAGCGGGGAGCCCCGGGGCGAGCCCCGGCCGGCAGCGGCAGGGATGGCTGCGGGGAGCTGCGGGAGGCGCTGCCGTTGTGGCGCTGCCGTTGTGGCCGCCCCGGCCCCGCCGCCTGCTCTCCGGCGGCGGCAGCTCCTCGGTCTCCGGCCGGGGCTCGGTGCGGGCGGAGGAGCCCCCGGGGCAGGGCGAGAGGAGCGGGGCCGAGGCCGCGGGCAGGCCCCGGGGGAGTGCGGGCGGAGCGGAGCCGCTGGCAGCCGGCGCAGGGCCCGGGGCAGGGCTGGCCGCGGGAGGCCTCCCTGGGTCCCTGCCGCTCCTGGCCGTGCAGCAGCTGCTGCCGACCGCTCCGGGCTGGGGCTGCGCTGAGCCGCAGGCAGCTGCGGGCCGGGGGCGGCCCCGGGCTCCATCCTCTCAGCTGGGGCTCGAAGCTCTGCTGCCTGTTGTGCCCCAGGGCCTGGCTGCCTGCCCTGCCCCCTCCCCTGCAGGAGCAGCGGCCCCAGGGGGCCCCCCCCGGGCCGGGGGCGGAGCAGAAGCCCTCCCTGGGCTGTGCTGCTGCAGCCTGCTGGGGGCAGGTTGGCTGCCTGGGGGCCAGGGGAAGGCAGCAGGGCAGTGGGGGCTGGGCAGGGCCCTGCTGGGAGCCAGGGGAACCCCCCAGGGGTGGGGAGAGCAGGGGCTGGGGGCTGTGCTGCCTGCTGGCCAGGGCTGAAGGGGAGCTCGGGGGGAGGCTCTGGGGGAGCTCTGGGTGGGGCTGGAGGGGGTCTGGGGAGCTCTGGGAGCCCTGTGGGGACAGCTGGCAGCCCTGGGGCCAGGGTTGCTGGGTGAGGGCCAGCAGCAGGCTGGGCACTGCCCCTGGCTGTGCCTGCAGCTGGCAGCAGAGCTGAGCTGGGGCTGCAGGTGCCAGGAGGCTTTGCCCCCCCAGGGCCATCCCAGCAGCCCCCAGCTGGCTGCAGGGGGCAGAGTGCAGCTGCTGGCAGTGCCCAGCAAGGTGCCCTGCTGCCCTCTGCTGTGTCTGACAGAGGCTCCCTTGCTGCTCTCTCAGGGAGCAGCAGCTGGCAGTGCAGAGCTGAAGCTGTGTGCCCAGGAGCTGCCCTGCTGAGCTGCTGGACCTCGCCACAGCACCTGGCAGGCTCAGGTCAGTGCTGCCCCACAGCCCTCTGGGCCCTGCTGGGGCTTGGCCTCCTCCTCCCCCTGCAGCTTGTGCCTCCCCCTGCTGCTCAGGGGGGCTCTGGGCTCCCTGCAGCTGGCCCTGCCTGCTGGCCCTGGCATCCAGGCCTGCTCTGTGCCCCTGGCTGGGGCTGGCAGTGGTGGCAGCTTGGCTGGCCCCAGGGCAGCAGCCTCCCTGGGTCAGTGATGATCCTTGGCATGTATTAGCTGATGCCAGCTGATGCCCAACCTCTTCAGCTCTAGAATTACTCTGAGGCCCAGGGAGCTGCAGGCCCTGGGGTTGCTGGCACCCTGGGGCCCTTGCCCAGCCAGGTGCCAGCTCTGAGCCCAGCCTGAGCAGGAGGGGCACAGCTGGGGCTCAAGGAGCTGCCCACAAAGCCTTCTCTTTCTTCCCCCCCAGGTTGCTTCCACTCCAGCCCTGCAGGGGGCTCCTGCTCTGCCTTCCCTGGGAGAAGAGTTCAGCTCTGCCCTGCTCTGCCCTCACCTGCAGGGCTGTGTCCAGCTCTGGAGCCCTCAGCACAGGAAGGACCTGGAGCTGCTGGAGAGGGTCCAGAGGAAGCCCCCAGGAGGAGCAGAGGCTGAGGAGCTCTGCTCTGGGGCCAGGCTGAGGAGCTGGGGCTGTGCAGCCTGGGGAGGAGAAGGCTGCAGGGAGACCTCAGAGCAGCTCCCAGCCCCTGCAGGGGCTCCAAGAGGGCTGCAGAGGGACTGCTGCCAAGGGGCTGCAGGGCCAGGAGCAGGGACAATGGTTTGGGCTGAGAGCAGAGCAGGTTGAGCTTGGATGTGAGGAACAAGTTCTGCAGCAGGAGGCTGCTGGAGCACTGCCACAGGTGGCCCAGGGAGGGGCTTGGGGCCATGCCTGCAGATCTCCAAGGGGAGGCTGCACAGGGCCCTGGGCAGCCTGCTGCAGCTGAGGATGTCCCTGCTGGCTGCAGGGCTTGCACTGGGTGACCTTTGCAGCTCCCTTCCAGGCCAAAGCATTCCAGGCTTCCAGAGTCTGGGTGCACAGGAGAGGGGCCAGGAGCAGAGCAGAGCTGCTGCCCTGCAGGGAAAAGGCTTCCAGGGTGGCCCAGGGCAGCCTGCTGCAGCTGGGGAGCTCTGCTGGCTGCAGGGCTTGGAGCTTTGCAGCTCCCTTCCAGCCCCAGCCTTGGTGTGGCTGTGAGCAGTGCAGAAGGCTCTGCAGCAGAGGGGCTCTGCCAGAGCTCTCCCTCTCAGCACAGCAGCTCCTGGCACTCTTGGTCTTCCCCACTCCCAGGGAGCTTTCTTCTGCCTTTCCCCCCTGGCTGGCCTGCCCCTCCTGAGTCCTCTCTCAGGCTCTCTTGCTGCAGGATGGATCCTTGGCAGCCTCAATAAAGATACCAACAACTGAAGAGCCATCCCCAGTGTATTGATCCTCAGCTCTCCCCAGGAGCTTCTCTGCAGCAGGGCTCAAGGCTCAGGTTGGGGTTGGTCCTTCCCACTGAGGGCAGCTCCAGACAGCTTCAGCAAGGCCAGAAGCTCACAGCCAGAGCTCCTTGGGCTTGACAGAGGAGAGCCTGGTGGCAACAATGCTGCTTGGCCTCTGGTCCCTCAGTAGAGGTGGTGGAGGCAGGAGGCGAGAGCTGAGCCTCTCCCCCAGGCCAGGCTGTGCCCAGGCTGTGCCCTGCTGCCTGGGGGCACCAGCTGGGGCAGCACTGCCAGGCCAGGGCTATGCCACCACTGGGCAGTAGGGCAGAGAGGTTCTCCTGCTCCTCTGCTCAGGCCACATCTGGAATCTTGTGTCCAGCTCTGGGTCCTCAGTTCCAGAAGAGCCTCAGGGAGCTGCTGGAGCGAGTCCAGCCCAGAGGGACAGAGCTGCTGCAGGCAGTGGGAGAGCTGTGAGGAGAGCCTGAGGCAGCTGAGGACAGAGCCCACAGCCAGAGCTGAGAGCCAGATAGAACCAGAGCCAGAGCTGAACCTGTGAGCTGGACCTGAGAGCCAGAGCCTGGAGCTGCAGCCAGGAGCCAGAGGGGAGAGCCACAGCCTGGAGCTGCAGCCAGGAGCCCGAGGGGAGAGCCACAGCCTGGAGCTGCAGCCAGGAGCCAGAGGGGAGAGCCACAGCCTGGAGCTGCAGCCAGGAGCCAGAGGGGAGAGCCACAGCCTGGAGCTGCAGCCAGGAGCCAGAATGGAGAGCCAGAGCCTGGAGCTGCAGCCAGGAGCCCGAGGGGAGAGCCACAGCCTGGAGCTGCAGCCAGGAGCCAGAGGGGAGAGCCACAGCCTGGAGCTGCAGCCAGGAGCCAAAGGGGAGAGCCACAGCCTGGAGCTGCAGCCAGGAGCCAGAGGGGAGAGCCAGAGCCTGGAGCTGCAGCCAGGAGCCAGAGGGCAGAACCAGAGCCTGGAGCTGCAGCCAGGAGCCTGAGGGCAGAGCCAGAGCCTGGAGCTGCAGCCAGGAGCCAGAGGGCAGAGCCAGAGCCTGGAGCTGCAGCCAGGGGCCAGAGGGGAGAGGCAGAGCCTGGAGCTGCAGCCAGGGGCCAGAGGGGAGAGCCAGAGCCTGGAGCTGCAGCCAGGAGCCAGAGGGGAGAGGCAGAGCCTGGAGCTGCAGCCAGGGGCCAGAGGGGAGAGGCAGAGCCTGGAGCTGCAGCCAGGAGCCAGAGGTTTCCTGTGCTGCTCCCACAGCAGGAACTGTGCTGACCTCACCCTGAGCACCAGCCCCCAGTCCCAGGATGAGGATCACAGATCAGAGGATCACAGATGGCAGGGACTGGAAGGGACCCATAGGTGCCATGGAGTCCAAGCCCCTTGCCAGAGCAGGGCCATGCACTGTAGCTCAGGTCACACAGGAGCACATCCAGGCCAGGCCTTCAGCAGCTCCAGAGAAGGAGACTCCACAACCTCTCTGGGCAGCCTGCTCCAGGGCTCTGTGACCCTCACAGGGAAGAAGTTCCTCCTGGTGTTGAGGTGGAACCTCCTGTGCTGCAGCTTCCATCCACTGCCCCTTGTCCTGTCACAGGGAGCAAGTCAGCAGAGGCTGGCCCTGGCCCTGGCCCTGTCCCCTCCCTCCTGACCCCCAGCCCTCAGCTATGGAGAGACATTGATCAGATCCCTCTCAGCCTCTCCTCTCCAGACTGCACAGCCCCAGGGCTCTCAGCCTCTCCTCCCCAGGCAGTGCTGCAGTCCCTTCAGCATCCTCACAGCCCTCCCTTGGGCTCTCTCCAGCAGATCCCTGTCCCCCCTGAACTGGGGAGCCCACAAGTGAAGGCAGTGCTGAAGATGAGGGCGGAGCAGAGGGGGAGGAGAGCCTCCCTGCACCTGTGTGGCAGTTTCAGGCTGTGCCTTTGAAATTCAGCTGCAGATTTCAAGCAGAAAAGGAGAGAAATATAAATGATTCCCTCTTGGGTGTGGAAAGGAGAACAGAAGATGAAACCAATCCAGTGGGCAGCAGGGTAGAGCAGCAGCTGTTCCATAGCATCTTTCACATTGCACTTCCATTCCCATTCCTTTTCTCCTGTGCTTTCTGCTTTGCTTGGGGAGATCAAGGACTGCTGCTGGCTGGCCTTGAGAGAAGATGAGCACACAGCACTGCCTCTCCTGCTGACATGCCTGCCTTTTACCACAGAGAAAGGGGAGGAGGTTTGGGGGGGCAGTGGAACCAGAGGGTGCCAGGGGGGTTCTGTGCTATTTTCTGCCTGCAAACACCTGTGTGCCACTGTAGCTCCCCTGCAGCTCCTGTGTGCCCTGCACACATTCATTGCACTCTGGGGTAGAGTGCAGCCTGTGCTTGCCAATGCAGCTCCCATTGGCTTCCAGCTGCCTCAGTTGTGCTTAGCTAATGGGAAGGGGGAACTGCAGCCCCCCACAGCCTGCTGGACACTCTCAGTGCACACCAGGACCCCATTGGCCTTCCTGGCCACCAGGGCACCATGGCTGTCCCAGGCCTGTCTGGCCCTACCAACGCCACACCTGTGGGGTGCAGGCAGCTCCCCAGGAGCTCTCTTGGAGCTGCTGCTTGTCCTGGGTGAGTTCAGTCCCCCAGCCACTGGCTGTGCCTTCAGCACTCTGCCCCAGAGAGCAAAGCTCAGCACACCCAGGGGCTGGAAGCCCAACTGGCATTGTGTTGCCAGAGAGCAACTCACCACAGCCCCAGGGCAGGGAACAGGCCCAGAGTGCATTTACCTTCACACACACACAGAGGAGCAGCACAGGACCACCACCCCCCACCCCCCCCCCCCGTGCCCCTGCAGCTTGGATTCAGCTCTTTGCCCCCTCCTGGGCACAAAGGGCCCCCGAGGAGCTCAGCCACCCTCCCCTGCACCTTCTACAGAAGCCAAGTAGAAAAAGCTGCCAAGAATCCTGGAACCATAGATTGGTAGAGGCTGGAAGGGAGCTCTGGAGATCCTTGAGGCCAGAAGGCAGGAGGGCACAGCTCAGAACCCCAGCAGCAGAGACCAAACCCAACCTCCACTGGGATTGCCTTAACCTCTCTGCTGCTCTCATCCTGCAGCCAACCCCTGGCACTCAGCAGGCTCTGAGAGCTCCTCTTGGGGTTGGAGCTGATGAGCTCTGGAGGTGCCTTCCAATCCCAACGTCCTGAGCTGCTCTTCACAACCAGGAGCTCAGCCAGGGACCAGCTCAGGACCACAACTGCTGCCCTGCGGCAGCCTCTCGCTGGCTGCGGCACAGCCTCCGCACTGCAGCACTGCACCAGGGGCTCAGTGGTGGTGGTGCTGTGCCTTGGGGGTGGAGCTGCTGCCATGGCCTGGCAACGGTGCCCTGGCTATGGCCTGGCAGCGGTGTCCTAGCACTGCCCTGGCAGCAGTGTCCTAGCCATGGCCTGGCAGCAGTGTCCTAGCTGTGCCCTGGCAGCGGTGCCCTAGCTATGGCCTGGCAGCAGTGTCCTGGCTGTGCCCTGGCAGTGGTGCCCTAGCTATGGCCTGGCAGTGGTACCTTTCCCATGCCATGGCAGCGGTGGCCTAGCCATGGCAGGAGCCCAGAGCTGTGAGCTAGAGCCCTGAGCCTGAACTGTGAACCTGAGCCAGAGCCCAGAGCTTTGAGCCAGAGCCTGAGACAGCTTTGAGCCTGAGCTTGGGAGAGAGCCTGGTGGCAACAACGCAGCTTGGCCTCTGGCCACTGAGCAGAGGTGGCCAAGCCAGGAGGCCCTGCGCTGGAAGGGGCTGAAGGGAAAAGGTGATGCCAGATCCCCTCTGCCCCAACCCCTTCCCCAGCCTTGTTGCCCTTCTCTGGCATGGAGGGGCCCAGAGCTGGGCACAGGACTCCAGCTGCTGCTGAAGGGAAAAGATGAACTGAAGGCTGTGGAGCAAACCAGGATCCTGTCCTGGGGTGCACAGATCCCTCCTGGCCCCAGGTGGTCTCCACAAAGCCAGGCAGGAGAGGTGCTAAGGGCTGGCTTGGGAGGATCCTGTTGCAGGAGGGAGGAGCTCTGCCCCGTGAGCCCCTGGCCAGCTGGGATTGCAATTGAGGAGTGTAGCAGTTTGGGCTGGGTGCCCTCTGCTCCGTGGGGTGCTTCCTGTGTCCAGAGGTCCAGCCCAGGGGGCAGACACAGGAGACCAGGCATTTCCTACCATAATTCTCTGTGCCACTATCAGATCCAGCACAGGGTCTGGCACTTTCTCTTTCTTCCTCCTCTGTCACCCAGTAACTGGGGGAGATGTCCCACGGGGGGATGGGCAGTCTCAGATCTGGCCAGCTGAGACTAGCCTAGAGGTTTTGGGGTGGGGGGAGGAGCCCTGGGGGCCTGGCTCTCTGCAAACATTCACTGCTTTCCATTTGAACTTTCCACCACTTCTGCAATCTGTCTGAGTCGTTCTTTCTGCCCATGGTGGGGAGGGGTCTGCCTCAACCTGTCACAAGGAGGAGGAGGAGGAGACCTGTGCATATGAGCTGAGAGTAGTTTCCATTAGCTGCACAGCCTCAGAAACCTCTCAAAGTGGCACAGGCTGCGAGGGGCTGGAAGAGACCTCCAGAGACCATCAGTGCAGCTCCTGCCAGGGCAGGGTGCAGGACACCTCCAGGCAGGAGATGCTCTCCTAATGCAGACATCATCATAGTATCATAGAATCAGTCAGAGTTGGAAGGGACCACAAGGATCATCTAGTTCCAACCCCCCTGCCATGGGCAGGGACACCCCACACTAGATCAGCCTGGCCAGAGCCTCATCCAGCCTGGCCTTAAACACCCCCAGGGACGGGGCCTCGACCACCTCCCTGCACAACCCATTCCAGGGCTTCACCACTCTCATGGGGAAGAACTTCCTCCTCCCCTCCAGCCTGAATCTCCCCACCTCCAGCTTCATTCCATTCCCCCCAGTCCTGCCACTCCCTGAGAGTCTGAGCCTGAGCCTGCCCATGGCAGGGGGGTTGGAACTAGCTGATCCTTGTGGTCCCTTCCAACCCTGACTGATCCTATGATACTATGAACTTCACAGAAACAAAAAGCTGCTCCCATTTAAGGAGCTGATGCTCCAGATGCTTGTATCAGTAGCTCCTAGTTTTTTCTTGGGGGGGGTTGGTTTTGTTTTGTTTTAATTCTAATTGTTTTAATTTTAAAGGCCTTTCCCAACTGAAATGATTCTGGGATTCTTCAATCAGTTTATAGAGTTACCATGCACATCTTCCATCTGGTATGGGGGGGAGAGGTAAACACAAACAGCATTTACTGATCCACACTGAAAGAGAAAAGCTTGCAAATCTGAAATGACTCCTAATGACTCTGCTCTTCTTACAGGAAAAGTATTCTCAAGATTTTCTTTCTGTTAGACAAAACTGGCAGGAGTTTTAGTGCTCACTGAAGTGAAAAATGGGTATTGTGGCCTAGGACAATAGGCAGAGCAGAATGAATAGAATAGAATAGAATAGAATAGAATAGAATAGAATAGACCAGACCAGGTTGGAAGAGACCTTCAAGATCATCAAGTCCAACCTATCATCCAACACCACCCAACCAACTAACCCATGTAACCAAGCACCCTGTCAAGTCACCTCCTGAACACCTCCAGTGATGGTGAATCCACCACCTCCCCAGGCAGCCCATTCCAATGGGCAATCACTCTCTCTGTGTAGAACTTCTTCCTAACATCCAACCTGAACCTCCCCTGGCACAGCCTGAGACTGTGTCCTCTTGTTCTGGTGCTGGCTGCCTGGGAGAAGAGACCAACCTCTGCCTGTCTACAACCCCCCTTCAGGTAGCTGTTGACAGCAATAAGGTCACCCCTGAGCCTCCTCTTCTCCAGGCTCCCAGCTCCCTCAGCCTCTCCTCACAGGGCTGTGTTCCAAGCCCCTCACCAACTTTGTTGCCCTTCTCTGGACACCTTCCAGCAAGTCAACCTCCTTCCTAAACTGAGGGGACCCAGAACTGGACACAGTACTCGAGGTGTGGCCTAACCAGTGCAGTGTACAGGGGCAGAATGACCTCCCTGCTCCTGCTGGCCACACTGTTCCTGATGCAGGCCAGGATGCCCTTGGCCCTCCTGGCTGCCTGGGCACACCGTAGGCTCATGTTCAGCCTACCATCAACCAGCACCCCCAGGTCCCTCTCCGCCTGGCCGCCCTCCAGCCACTCTGACCCCAGCCTGTAGCAAGCTAAGGCACAGCTTTGTTAATAGAAAACAAACCAAGCATGCCTTACAATCTTCTTCTCTAAGGCAGAAAAAAAATATCACAGGAAAGGATCTTTGTTTCTTGTGTACTCAGCTTTAATATTGCTCCCACACACTCTTCAGGTGGTAGCTCAAAAGGTTTCAGCATCCACCTCCCTGTGAAGGAGCCCTTCGCCATCTCCTGGAGGAGGAACCACAGTGAAATCCACACCCCAGCAAGGATCTTCTCTGGCAGCTGCATGCAAGGGACAGCAAACAGGTACAACATTCAGCGTGTAGGCAAGCAGCAGATGGTTGCTTTACACAATCCTAACCTGTTCTTTCAGTCACAAGTGCTTCACATAAAGATGATTATAAATCCTGAGCGACCTGATCTAGCTAAAGATGTCTCTGCTCACTTACAGGGGGGTCAGACCAGGTGAGCTGTAAAGGTCCCTTCCAACTCAAACTGTTCTGTGATTCAATGATAAAAAGACCTCCCTCTTCTGGGGTCAAGGTTCTGCCTGCTCTCAGGAAAAACCCTCTTCAGAAAGAACTGCCTGTCCTTTTGCAGACCACTCCTGGCTGCCTCCAGGACCCCAGAGGGTAGGAGCACACAGAAGTGCAGCTGTACTCCCACAGCTTGGCTTTCCCCTGGCACAAACCCTCTCCAAGCACTACAGAGGCAATGAAATACTCAGGACCTATTTTATCAGCTGCAGGATTCGTTGTGCACGACTCACATTAACACAGAGGTTACAAAGGTCACAGAGCTGGAAGGAAGCCACTGTAAGATCAAGTCCAGTTTCTTATGATCTCAGGCACTACCTCAAAAGCTGGAGCTTTTGTTCTTTCCCTCATTAAAACCTTGTTTCATAGAATCACAGAAAGTCATAGAATCATAGAATTGTCAGGGTTGGAAGGGACCTCAAGGATCATCTAGTTCCAACCCCCCTGCCACGGGCAGGGACCCCTCACACTAGATCAGGTTGCTCAGAGCTACAGTCCTCTAAGATCATCAAGTCCAACCATCCATCAGCCCAGCACTGCCACGTAAACCCTTGTCAAGGTCCGGAGACTTTAGATGTCTCGGTCCGGAGACACAGTTCTTTTAAGTATTCCCGTGTTGTGAAATTAAAGGCACAAACGAGGCCAAAGTATCAACAGCTAGACTATTGATTACATAAATAAAGTGGTCATAAGAAAGGGAGAGGGAGAAAATAGAGAAAGTAGAAGAGAGAGAGAAGAGGAAAGGAATTCTATTACCACACCCCTCACCCCCCCCAAGACAGTTAAAGTCTGTGGAGGAAAGGTGCTGCAGGAGATGTTGGGTTTGTAGAGAAACAGTGGTGAGGCTTTTGCTGGAGAACAGCTGTGGTCCTCTGGGGAGATGTTGCGTTGGTACAGGAACGGTGCTGAGGCTCCTCTGGGCAGCCTGGGTCTGTAGAGAAAGGGTGCTGAGGCTTGGCTGGAGCTGTGGTCCTCCGGGCAGCTTCTTTTCTCCAGAGCAGCATTGTCCCGGCTTTCTCTTCTCAGCGGCCTGGCCCGGCTCCTGTGTTTGCCTTCATCTCCGTTTTTCTCCCCGTTTCTCTCCTCTGTTTCTCTCTCCTGTTTCTCTCCTCTGTTTCTCTCTCCTGTTTCTCTCCTCTGTTTCTCTCTCCTGTTTCTCTCCTCTGTTTCTCTCTCCTGTTTCTCTCCTCTGTTTCTCTCCTCAAACCAGTAGTTGCTCAAGTCTTTTATACAGGTTTTAGTCCTTAGGTATGTCCCTCAGGAATTCCAGTGGCAGGAAATAATCCTTAGGTTCTGTGTATTGCTGTGTGTTTGAGCAAGAGATCCTGGCTGGAGGGGGACGTCTCCATCCAGACAAGGCTCCCCACATTCCTTACACCTCAGGAAACAGGTGGTAAAACCCATTGTATCACCCTGCCCAGGGTACTTGATGGGTGGAGGTCTTGCCCTAAAGGTGTGATGGCTGGGTCCTTGGGTCCATTGTTGTAGTCCCGTGTTATCACGATGCAATCACAAGCTGATTTGCATCCAGGATTGGTGGACAGGATTCTTTCCACCTTCTTTCCAGTGGCTCTGCTACACTTTATCTTTGTTGACTCACATAGAGAGAGACAAACTTATCAGACTCTCACAACCCTGTCTCAAAGTGCCACATCTACATGTTTGGGTTTTTAAGCCTCCAGGCATGGCGTCTCCACCACTTTCCTGGGCAGCCTGTTCCAATGCCTAAGTGTACACTGAAGTCCTATTTGTTAGTCTGGCACTGACACACTCAGATGGGCAGAGTCCAATGGGATGGCATTCAACAAGTCCAAGTGCTGAGTGCTGCACTTTGGCTACGGCAATCCCATGCAGAGCTACAGGCTGGGGTCGGAGTGGCTGAGAGCTGCCAAACAGAGAGGGACCTGGGGGTGCTGATCGACAGCCACCTGAATATGAGCCAGCAGTGTGCCCAGGTGGCCAGGAGGGCCAATAGCATCCTGGCCTGCATTAGGAACAGTGTGGCCAGCAGGAGCAGGGAGGTCATAGTGCCCCTGTACTCTGCTTTGGTTAGGCCACACCTTGAGTCCTGTGTCCAGTTCTGGGCCCCTCAGTTTAAGAAGGACATTGAGACACTTGAATGTGTCCAGAGAAGGGCAACAAGGCTGGGGAGAGGCCTTGAGCACAAGCCCTATGAGGAGAGGCTGAGGGAGCTGGGGTTGTTTAGCCTGGAGAAGAGGAGGTTCAGGGGTGACCTCATTGCCCTCTACAACTACCTGAAGGGTGGTTGTAGCCAGGAAGGGGTTGGCCTCTTCTCCCAGGCAACCAGCACCAGAACAAGAGGACACAGTCTCAAGCTGCGCCAGGGGAAGTTTAGACTCGAGGTGAGGAGGAAGTTCTTCACTGAGCGAGTTGTTCGTCATTGGAACGGGTTGCCCAGGGAGGTGGTTGAGTCATCGACCCTGGAGGCGTTCAAGGGGAGATTGGACGTGGCACTTGGTGCCATGGTCTAGGCATGGGGTCTGTGTTGATAGGTTGGACTCGATGATCCTCGAGGTCCTTTCCAACCTAAGTGATACTGTGATACTGTGATACTGTAATATCCTACCAGCTAGAGAAGATGCTCCAGGGGTTGCTTCAGAGTGGGTGTGCAAGCATCTGTTGGTTTTACTGTGGGAACCCACAGCGCTACTGGAGTGACTAAGTCCAGCAGTCATTGTACTACATTTATAGGTGAAGAGATAATGTAATCTTGGATTTTTCCTTTCAAACTGCTAGGCATGATCATCTCTGCGTGGTTTCCAAGTCAGCTGTGCCCAGCTCTGGGCCCCTCAGCTTAGGAAAGATGTTGAGTTTCTGGAACATGTCCAGAGAAGGGCAACAAAGCTGGGGAGGGGTCTGGAGCACAGCCCTGTGAGGAGAGGCTGAGGGAGCTGGGGCTGCCCAGCCTGGAGAAGAGGAGGCTCAGGGCAGACCCTACTGGTGTCTACAACTACCTGAAGGGAGCTTGTAGCCAGTTGGGGGTTGGTCTCTTCTCCCAGGTAACCAGCACCAGAACAAGAGGACACAGTTTCAAGCTGCACCAGGGGAGTTTTAGGCTGGATGCTAGAAAGAAACTCCTCACAGAACGAGAGATTGGCCACGGGGATGTGCTGCCCAGGGCGGTGGTGGAGTCCCCATCCCTGGGGGTGTTTCAGAACCACACTCTTCCATTTCTTTTCCTCCAAACATTGCAATCCTGTTTCCCTTATGCCAGCTGTTCTGTTCAAACCCTGCATCTCTGGAGCTCTCTGACTGTTACACAAAGGTCCTACCCCAGCACACAACAGCGAATCCAGGAAGCACCTCTCGGCCCACCCACACCCGGAGATCTGGGCAGGTGCCCTCACTCATCTCGTAGCTGTACTTCACACATCTACAGCTCCAGGGTACAGAGGTGAGCAGACACGGTACAGCCTCTGGGCACCACCAGAGTGCAGCTGGGTGAGATTCGGCAGAGCTGCCTGACTCTGAGCACTTCACAGGGGCACCTCGGACCCCCAGAGCGCTCTGGCCCATGGCGCACACAGCCTCAGGAATCCTCCACATGACATTCACAAAGACTCCTGCCCAGCTTCTCCTCTGCTCTAGCTTTGATCTGCCTCTACCTGGTGCCCTGGGAGGTGACAGAGCCTGGAGCAGGCTGCCCAGAGGGGCTGAGGAGTCTCCCCCCTGGAGATGAATCCAGGCATAGCTAGGACACCACTGCCAGGGCACAGCTGGGACACCGCTGAACGGGCACAGCTGGGGCACCGCTGCCAGGGCACAGCTGGGGCACCGCTGAACAGGCACAGCTGGGGCACCGCTGAACAGGGCACAGCTGGGGCACCGCTGCCAGGGCACAGCTAGGACACCGCTGAACAGGCACAGCTGGGGCACCACTGCCAGGGCACAGCTGGGGCACCGCTGAACAGGGCACAGCTGGGGCACCGCTGCCAGGGCACAGCTGGGGCACCGCTGAACAGGCACAGCTGGGGCACCGCTGCCAGGGCACAGCTGGGGCACCGCTGAACAGGCACAGCTGGGGCACCGCTGAACAGGGCACAGCGAGGACACCACTGCCAGGGCACAGCTGGGGCACTGCTGCCAGGGCACAGCTGGGACACCGCTGAACAGGCACAGCTGGGGCACCGCTGCCAGGGCACAGCTGGGGCACCGCTGAACAGGCACAGCTGGGGCACCGCTGAACAGGGCACAGCGAGGACACCACTGCCAGGGCACAGCTGGGGCACTGCTGCCAGGGCACAGCTGGGACACCGCTGCCAGGGCACAGCTGGGGCACCGCTGCCAGGGCACAGCGAGGACACCACAGCCAGGGCACAGGTGGGGCACCGCTGCCAGGCAGCAGAGAGGTTAAGGCAATCCCAGTGGAGGTTGGGTTTGGTCTCTCTGCTGCTGGGGTTCTGAGCTGTGCCCTCCTGCCTTCTGGCCTCAAGGATCTCCAGAGCTCCCTTCCAGCCTCTACCAATCTATGGTTCCAGGATTCTTGGCAGCTTTTTCTACTTGGCTTCTGTAGAAGGTGCAGGGGAGGGTGGCTGAGCTCCTCGGGGGCCCATTGTGCCCAGGAGGGGGCAAAGAGCTGAATCCAAGCTGCAGGGGCACGGGGGGGGGGGTGGGGGGGTGGTCCTGTGCTGCTCCTCTGTGTGTGTGTGAAGGTAAATGCAGTCTGGGCCTGTTCCCTGTCCTGGGGCTGTGGTGAGTTGCTCTCTGGCAACACAATGCCAGTTGGGCTTCCAGCCCCTGGGTGTGCTGAGCTTTGCTCTCTGGGGCAGAGTGCTGAAGGCACAGCCAGTGGCTGGGGGACTGAACTCACCCAGGACAAGCAGCAGCTCCAAGAGAGCTCCTGGGGAGCTGCCTGCACCCCACAGGTGTAGCGTTGGTAGGGCCAGACAGGCCTGGGACAGCCACGGTGCCCTGGTGGCCAGGAAGGCCAATGGGGTCCTGGGCTGCACTGAGAGTGTCCAGCAGGCTGTGGGGGGCTGCACTTCCCCCTTCCCATTAGCTAAGCACAACTGAGGCAGCTGGAAGCCAATGGGAGCTGCATTGGCAAGCACAGGCTGCACTCTACCCCAGAGTGCAATGAATGTGTGCAGGGCACACAGGAGCTGCAGGGGAGCTACAGTGGCACACAGGTGTTTGCAGGCAGACAATAGCACAGAACCCCCCTGGCACCCTCTGGTCCCACTGCCCCCCCAAACCTCCTCCCCTTTCTCTGTGGTAAAAGGCAGGCATGTCAGCAGGAGAGGCAGTGCTGTGTGCTCATCTTCTCTCAAGGCCAGCCAGCAGCAGTCCTTGATCTCCCCAAGCAAAGCAGAAAGCACAGGAGAAAAGGAATGGGAATGGAAGTGCAATGTGAAAGATGCTATGGAACAGCTGCTGCTCCACCCTGCTGCCCACTGGATTGGTTTCATCTTCTGTTCTCCTTTCCACACCCAAGAGGGAATCATTTATATTTCTCTCCTTTTCTGCTTGAAATCTGCAGCTGAGTTTCAAAGGCACAGCCTGAAACTGCCACACAGGTGCAGGGAGGCTCTCCTCCCCCTCTGCTCTGCCCTCATCTTCAGGACTGCCTTCACTTGTGGGCTCCCCAGTTCAGGGGGGACAGGGATCTGCTGGAGAGAGCCCAAGGGAGGGCTGTGAGGATGCTGAAGGGACTGCAGCACTGCCTGGGGAGGAGAGGCTGAGAGCCCTGGGGCTGTGCAGTCTGGAGAGGAGAGGCTGAGAGGGATCTGATCAATGTCTCTCAAGAGCTGAGGGCTGGGGGTCAGGAGGGAGGGGACAGGGCCAGGGCCAGCCTCTGCTGACTTGCTCCCTGTGACAGGACAAGGGGCAGTGGATGGAAGCTGCAGCACAGGAGGTTCCACCTCAACACCAGGAGGAACTTCTTCCCTGTGAGGGTCACAGAGCCCTGGAGCAGGCTGCCCAGGGAGGTTGTGGAGGCTCCTTCTCTGGAGCTGCTGAAGGCCTGGCCTGGATGTGCTCCTGTGTGACCTGAGCTACAGTGCATGGCCCTGCTCTGGCAAGGGGCTTGGACTCCATGGTACCTATGGGTCCCTTCCAGTCCCTGCCATCTGTGATCCTCTGATCTGTGATCCTCTCATCCTGGGACTGGGGGCTGGTGCTCAGGGTGAGGCTCAGCACAGTTCCTGCTGTGGGAGCAGCACAGGAAGCCTCTGGCCCTTGGCTGCAGCTCCAGGCTGTGGCTCTGCCCTCTGGCTCCTGGCTGCAGCTCCAGGCTCTGGCTCTCCCCTCTGGCTCCTGGCTGCAGCTCCAGGCTGTGGCTCTCAGGTCCAGCTCACAGGTTCAGCTCTGGCTCTGGTTCTATCTGGCTCTCAGCTCTGGCTCTGGGCTCTGTCCTCAGCTGCCTCAGGCTCTCCTCACAGCTCTCCCACTGCCTGCAGCAGCTCTGTGCCTCTGGGTTGGACTCTCTCCAACAGCTCCCTGAGGCTCTTCTGGAACTGAGGGCCCAGAGCTGGACACAAGATTCCAGATGTGGCCTGAACAGAGGAGCAGAACCTCTCTGCCCTACTGCCCAGTGGTGGCATAGCCCTGGCCTGGCAGTGCTGCCCCAGCTGGGGCCCCCAGGCAGCAGGGCACAGCCTGGGCACAGCCTGGCCTGGGGGAGAGGCTCAGCTCTCACCTCCTGCCTCCACCACCTCTGCTGAGGGAGCAGAGGCCAAGCTGCATTGTTGCCACCAGGCTCTCCTCTGCCAAGCCCAAGGAGCTCTGGCTGTGAGCTTCTGGCCTTGCTGAAGCTGTCTGGAGCTGCCCTCAGTGGGAAGGGCCAACCCCAACCTGAGCCTTGAGCCCTGCTGCAGAGAAGCTCCTGGGGAGAGCTGAGGATCAATACACTGGGGATGGCTCTTCAGTTGTTGGCATCTTTACTGAGGCTGCCAAGGATCCATCCTGTAGCAAGAGAGCCTGAGAGAGGACTCAGGAGGGGCAGGCCAGCCAGGGGGGAAAGGCAGAAGAAAGCTCCCTGGGAGTGGGGAAGACCAAGAGTGCCAGGAGCTGCTGTGCTGAGAGGGAGAGCTCTGGCAGAGCCCCTCTGCTGCAGAGCCTTCTGCACTGCTCACAGCCACACCAAGGCTGGGGCTGGAAGGGAGCTGCAAAGGTCACCCAGTCCAAGCCCTGCAGCCAGCAGGGACATCCTCAGCTGCAGCAGGCTGCCCAGGGCCCTGTGCAGCCTCCCCTTGGAGATCTCCAGGCATGGCCCCAAGCCCCTCCCTGGGCCACCTGTGGCAGTGCTCCAGCAGCCTCCTGCTGCAGAACTTGTTCCTCACATCCAAGCTCAACCTGCTCTGCTCTCAGCCCAAACCATTGCCCCTGCTCCTGGCCCTGCAGCCCTTTGGCAGCAGTCCCTCTGCAGCCCTCTTGGAGCCCCTGCAGGGGCTGGGAGCTGCTCTGAGGTCTCCCTGCAGCCTTCTCCTCCCCAGGCTGCACAGCCCCAGCTCCTCAGCCTGGCCCCAGAGCAGAGCTCCTCAGCCTCTGCTCCTCCTGGGGGCTTCCTCTGGACCCTGTGCAGCAGCTCCAGGTCCTTCCTGTGCTGAGGGCTCCAGAGCTGGACACAGCCCTGCAGGTGAGGGCAGAGCAGGGCAGAGCTGAACTCTTCTCCCAGGGAAGGCAGAGCAGGAGTCCCCAGCAGGGCTGGAGTGGAAGCAACCTGGGGGGGAAGAAAGAGAAGGCTTTGTGGGCAGCTCCTTGAGCCCCAGCTGTGCCCCTCCTGCTCAGGTTGGGCTCAGAGCTGGCACCTGGCTGGGCAAGGGCCCCAGGGTGCCAGCAACCCCAGGGCCTGCAGCTCCCTGGGCCTCAGAGTAATTCTAGAGCTGAAGAGGTTGGGCATCAGCTGGCATCAGCTAATACATGCCAAGGATCATCACTGACCCAGGGAGGCTGCTGCCCTGGGGCCAGCCAAGCTGCCACCACTGCCAGCCCCAGCCAGGGGCACAGAGCAGGCCTGGATGCCAGGGCCAGCAGGCAGGGCCAGCTGCAGGGAGCCCAGAGCCCCCCTGAGCAGCAGGGGGAGGCACAAGCTGCAGGGGGAGGAGGAGGCCAAGCCCCAGCAGGGCCCAGAGGGCTGTGGGGCAGCACTGACCTGAGCCTGCCAGGTGCTGTGGCGAGGTCCAGCAGCTCAGCAGGGCAGCTCCTGGGCACACAGCTTCAGCTCTGCACTGCCAGCTGCTGCTCCCTGAGAGAGCAGCAAGGGAGCCTCTGTCAGACACAGCAGAGGGCAGCAGGGCACCTTGCTGGGCACCTTGCTGGGCACTGCCAGCAGCTGCACTCTGCCCCCTGCAGCCAGCTGGGGGCTGCTGGGATGGCCCTGGGGGGGCAAAGCCTCCTGGCACCTGCAGCCCCAGCTCAGCTCTGCTGCCAGCTGCAGGCACAGCCAGGGGCAGTGCCCAGCCTGCTGCCGGCCCTCACCCAGCAACCCTGGCCCCAGGGCTGCCAGCTGTCCCCACAGGGCTCCCAGAGCTCCCCAGACCCCCTCCAGCCCCACCCAGAGCTCCCCCAGCCCCACCCCAGAGCCTCCCCCCGAGCTCCCCTTCAGCCCTGGCCAGCAGGCAGCACAGCCCCCAGCCCCTGCTCTCCCCACCCCTGGGGGGTTCCCCTGGCCCCCAGCAGGGCCCTGCCCAGCCCCCACTGCCCTGCTGCCTTCCCCTGGCCCCCAGGCAGCCAACCTGCCCCCAGCAGGCTGCAGCAGCACAGCCCAGGGAGGGCTTCTGCTGCGCCCCCGGCCCGGGGGGGGCCCCCTGGGGCCGCTGCTCCTGCAGGGGAGGGGGCAGGGCAGGCAGCCAGGCCCTGGGGCACGACAGGCAGCAGAGCTTCGAGCCCCAGCTGAGAGGATGGAGCCCGGGGCCGCCCCCGGCCCGCAGCTGCCAGCGGCTCCGCTCCGCCCGCACTCCCCCGGGGCCTGCCCGCGGCCTCGGCCCCGCTCCTCTCGCCCTGCCCCGGGGGCTCCTCCGCCCGCACCGAGCCCCGGCCGGAGACCGAGGAGCTGCCGCCGCCGGAGAGCAGGCGGCGGGGCCGGGGCGGCCACAACGGCAGCGCCACAACGGCAGCGCCTCCCGCAGCTCCCCGCAGCCATCCCTGCCGCTGCCGGCCGGGGCTCGCCCCGGGGCTCCCCGCTGCAGCTCTCGCTCTGCCGCTGCCGGCCGGGGCTCGCCCCGGGGCTCCCCGCTGCAGCTCTCGCTCTGCCGCTGCCGGCCGGGGCTCGCCCCGGGGCTCCCCGCTGCAGCTCTCGCTCTGCCGCTGCCGGCCGGGGCTCGCCCCGGGGCTCCCCGCTGCCGCTCTCGCCCTGCCGCTGCCGGCCGGGGCTCGCCCCGGGGCTCCCCGCTGCCGCTCTCGCTCTGCCGCTCCCTGCCGCTGCCGCCGGAGCCTCTCTCGCGCCGCAGCCAAAGCCACCCCGGCCGGGCCCTGCCTGCGCCGCGCGGCAGCCGCGGGAAAGAGGCACGCGGCCGAGGGGCGGGGCCGAAAGGGCAGGCTCAGGCCCCCGGCAGGGCTGTGCCATTGGCGCTCGCCTGAGCCGCGCTGCTAGGCGCAGCCTCGAAGGTGCCTCGGGACCCGGCGTTCAGGATAGACAGCCCTGGGCCCGCAAAGGCCCCGGAGCAGGGGAGGAGGGTTCATAGTATCATACAGGGTTGGAAGGGACCACAAGGATCAGCTAGTTCCAACCCCCCTGCCATGGGCAGGGACACCCCACACTACATCAGGCTGCCCAGAGCCTCATCCAGCCTGGTCTTAAACACCTCCAGGGACGGGGCCCCAACCACCTCCCTGGACAACACATTCCAGGGCTTCACCACTCTCATGGGGAAGAACTTCCTCCTCACCTCCAGCCTGAATCTCCCCACCTCCAGCTTCATTCCATTCCCCCTAGTCCTATCACTCCCTGAGATCCTGAGCAGTCCCTCCCCAGCCGTCCTGTACCCCCTTCAGATACTGGAAGGCCACAATGAGGTCACCTCGGAGCCTTCTCTTCTGCAGACTGAACAGCCCCAACTCCTTCAGTCTGTCCTCACAGCAGAGCAGCTCCAGCCCTCTGATCATCCTCCTGGCCCTTCTCTGGACACCTTCCAGCACCTCCAGATCCCTCTTGTAATAGGGGCTCCAGAACTGGACACAGTACTCCAGGTGGGGTCTCCCCAGAGCTGAGCAGAGGGGGAGGATCACCTCCCTTGCCCTGCTGGCCACACTTCTCCTGATGCAGCCCAGGCTCTGGTTGGCTTTCTGGGCTGCAAGCGCACATTGAGAGCTCCTGTTGAGCTTCTCCTCCCCCAGCACCCCCAAGTCTCTCTCCTCAGGGCTGGTTTCCAGCCAGTCACTGCCCAGCCTGGATTTGTGCCTGGGGTTGCCTCCACCCAGCTGCTGGACGCTGCCCTTGCTCTTATTGAACTCCTGAGGTTGGCTTGTGCCCACCTCTCCAGCCTGTCCAGGTCCCTCTGGATGGATCCCTTCCCTCCAGCTGTCTGTTGCACCACACAGCTTGGTGTCATCAGCAAACCTGCTGAGGGTGCACTCAGCGCCACTGTCCATGGCACCCACAGAGATGTTGAACAAGACAGGTCCCAGGACTGATCCCTGAGGGACTCCGCTTGTCACTGCGGCGGGCAGCGGCGGCCGCCGGGGAGGTGTCCCGCAGCGGGGAGCGGCGGCTGCGCTTCCCCAGGCAATCAACCTGGGGCGGGGGGGGAGGGACTCGGGGCAGGGGGGAGGGGCCCGGAGCAGGGGGGAGGGGCCCGGAGCAGGGTGGGAGGGGCCCGGAGCAGGGGGGGAGGGGCCCGGAGCAGGGGGGAGGGGCTCGGAGCAGGTGGGAGGGGCCCGGAGCAGGGGGGCGTGTCCCCAGGCAATCAACGGCGCTGCCGCCGCGGGAGCTGCGGGCGCGGCTGTGCGGCTGACGGGCGGCGGGTCCGGGCGGCGGCTGCCGTAGTCCTGCCGGTTGTGCTCCTCCCCGGCCGCTCTCTCCAGCCTGCCCCCGCACGCCCCCGCAGGGCTCCTTGCCCGGCGGCGCTGCCGGCTCCGTCGCCGCGGGGCTGCCTGCCAGCAGCTCCATCCCTCGGCTGCGCCCCGCGGGGGCTGCTCCCGCCCGGGGCAGAGCTCTGCCTGAGCCCAGCCGCTCCGGGCCCCCCCGGAGAGCCAGGAGCGGAGCAGGCGGCGCCGAGCGCTGCCCGGGCTGGAGCCGGAGGAGCTGCGGCCCCCGCGGAGAAGCCTCTGGGGCGGCGCGGCCGAGGCTGTGTCCCTGCTGGCTGCGGAGCCGCTGCGGGCGGGAGGCCTCCTGCCGGGGAGGCAGCGCAGAGCTCCCCCGGGGCTGCCGCAGGGCCCCGGGGCGGCTGCAGGGCTGGGCACAGAGCCCGGGCTCGGGGCCGGCAGAGCTCTCGCTGAGAGGAGGTCCTGGAGCCGGGGGTGCCCACAGCCCAGCTGCTGGCCCCGAGGGGCTCCTGGGGGAGCAGAGCGGCTCCTGGCAGCTGCCCCGAGGGGGAGACCCCCCCCGGAGCCGGGAGCCCAGAAGGCAATCGGCATTTTGCTCCTGTTTTAATCAGAGGTGCGGTGGGCAGGGGCTGAGCTCTGCTGGCAGCCCCGGGCAGAGCTGTGCCCGGGCAGAGAGCGAGGCCAGAGCCCAGGCGCTGCCCTGGCAGCCCCCAGCTGCCCGGCAGGCACCGAGGTCGGCAGCCAGGAGGGAGGGAGCCAGGGGCAGGCACAGCTCCATCCTGTGCACGGGGCCGGGGCTGGGGCACAAAAGGCTTTCTCCAGGCCTCGGCTGGCCCTGAGCAAGGCCCCCAGAGCCCTGCCCTGGGCACAGGCAGCCTGCAGCAGCCCCAGCCCTGCCCCAGGCCTCTCCTCAGCCCTTGAACTTGGCCAGGTGCTCCCGAGCTATGATCAGCCTCTGGATCTGGGCAGTGCCCTCATAGATCTGCCAAGGGAAGGGGCAGCAGAGTCAGCTGAGCAGCTCCCCACGGCCCAGCAGCTGCTGCCACAGCTGGGACCCTGCCCTGCACCCCCAGGCTGCAGCAGCAGCTGCAGGGCAGCAAAGGGGACAGCAGCCAGCGAGGGCTGGGGGCTGCAGGGAGCCAGGGGCAGGGCTGAGGGGCAGAGCTGAGGGCAGCCAGGGGCAGGGCTGAGAGCAGCCAGGGGCAGAGCTGAGGACAGAGCTGAGGGCAGCCAGGGGCAGGGCTGAGGGCAGCCAGGGGCAGAGCAGAGAGCACTTAGGGTTCATGGCTGAGGGGCAGCCAGGGGCAGGGCTGAGGGGCAGCCAGGGGCAGGGCTGAGGGGCAGCCAGGGGCAAGGCTGAGGGCAGCCAGGGGCAAGGCTGAGGGCAGCCAGGGGCAGAGCAGAGGGCAGCCAGGAGCAGAGCTTACAGCAGAGCTCAGGGCAGCCAGGGGCAGAGCAGAGGGCAGTTAGGTTTCAGGGCTCAGGGCAGCCAGGGACAAGGCTCAGGGCAGGACTGAGGGCAGCCAGGGGCAGGGCTCAGGGGCAGGGCTGAGGGCAGCCAGGGGCAGAGCTGAGAGCAGCCAGGGGAAGGGCTGAGGGCAGCCAGGGGCAGGGCTGAGGGCAGGGCTGAGGGGCAGACAGGGGCAGGGCTCAGGGGCAGGGCTGAGTGCAGCCAGGGGCAGGGCTCAGGGCAAAGCAGAGGGCAGGGGCAGGGCTCAGGGTCAGCCAGGGGCAGGGCTGAGGGCAGCCAGGGGCAGAGCAGAGGGCAGTTAGGGCTCAGGGGCAGGGCTCAGGGCAGGGCTGAGGGCAGGGCTGAGGGGCAGCCAGGGGCAGGGCTCAGGGGCAGGGCTCAGGGCAGGGCTCAGGGGCAGGGTTCAGGGCAGGGCTGAGGGCAGGGCTGAGGGGCAGTCTGTCTCCCCCGGCTGTGCCAGGCAGCCTCCCCTGCAGGTCCCCTGCTGCCCTGCACTCACCTGGTAGATTTTGGCATCTCTCATCAGCTTCTCCACAGGGTACTCAGTGTTGAAGCCGTTGCCCCCAAAGATCTGCACCGCGTCTGCAGCCACCTGGTTGGCCACGTCGCCGGCGAAGGCCTTGGCGATGGAGGCCTGGAAGGTGTTCCTGCGGCCGGCGTCCACCTCCCAGGCAGCTCTCTGGTAGGCCAAGCGAGCCAGCTCCACCTTCATGGCCATCTCAGCCAGCAGGAAGGACACTGCCTGGTGCTGCCACAGGGACACCCAACCCCCTGAGCGCCCAGCCCGGGGCCTGGCCCAGCACAGCACAGCAGAGGCTGCTCCGGGGCTGCTTCTGTGCCTGGGCTGCACTGAGCCCTGCAGGGCTGGCAGCAGGCTCTGGGCTGCACTGAGCCCTGCAGGGCTGGCAGCAGGCTCTGGGCTGCACTGAGCCCTGCAGGGCTGGCAGCAGGCTCTGGGCTGCACTGAGCCCTGCAGGGCTGGCAGCAGGCTCTGGGCTGCACTGAGCCCTGCAGGGCTGGCAGCAGGCTCTGGGCTGCACTGAGCCCTGCAGGGCTGGCAGCAGGCTCTGGGCTGCCAGGGGCTGAGCTCTGCAGGGCTGGCAGCAGGCTCTGGGCTGCACTGAGCTCTGCAGGGCTGGCAGCAGGCTCTGGGCTGCACTGAGCCCTGCAGGGCTGGCAGCAGGCTCTGGGTGCCAGGGGCTGAGCTCTGCAGGGCTGGCAGCAGGCTCTGGGCTGCACTGAGCCCTGCAGGGCTGGCAGCAGGCTCTGGGCTGCACTGAGCCCTGCAGGGCTGGCAGCAGGCTCTGGGTGCCAGGGGCTGAGCTCTGCAGGGCTGGCAGCAGGCTCTGGGCTGCACTGAGCCCTGCAGGGCTGGCAGCAGGCTCTGGGTGCCAGGGGCTGAGCCCTGCAGGGCTGGCAGCAGGCTCTGGGCTGCACTGAGCTCTGCAGGGCTGGCAGCAGGCTCTGGGCTGCACTGAGCTCTGCAGGGCTGGCAGCAGGCTCTGGGCTGCACTGAGCTCTGCAGGGCTGGCAGCAGGCTCTGGGCTGCCAGGGGCTGAGCTCTGCAGGGCTGGCAGCAGGCTCTGGGCTGCCAGGGGCTGAGCTCTGCAGGGCTGGCAGCAGGCTCTGGGCTGCACTGAGCCCTGCAGGGCTGGCAGCAGGCTCTGGGCTGCACTGAGCCCTGCAGGGCTGGCAGCAGGCTCTGGGCTGCCAGGGGCTGAGCTCTGCAGGGCTGGCAGCAGGCTCTGGGCTGCCAGGGGCTGAGCCCTGCAGGGCTGGCAGCAGGCTCTGGGCTGCCAGGGGCTGAGCCCTGCAGGGCTGGCAGCAGGCTCTGGGCTGCACTGAGCCCTGCAGGGCTGGCAGCAGGCTCTGGGCTGCACTGAGCCCTGCAGGGCTGGCAGCAGGCTCTGGGTGCCAGGGGCTGAGCTCTGCAGGGCTGGCAGCAGGCTCTGGGCTGCCAGGGGCTGAGCTCTGCAGGGCTGGCAGCAGGCTCTGGGCTGCACTGAGCCCTGCAGGGCTGGCAGCAGGCTCTGGGTGCCAGGGGCTGAGCCCTGCAGGGCTGGCAGCAGGCTCTGGGCTGCCAGGGGCTGAGCTCTGCAGGGCTGGCAGCAGGCTCTGGGCTGCCAGGGGCTGAGCTCTGCAGGGCTGGCAGCAGGCTCTGGGCTGCCAGGGGCTGAGCTCTGCAGGGCTGGCAGCAGGCTGTGGGCTGCACTGAGCCCTGCAGGGCTGGCAGCAGGCTCTGGGCTGCACTGAGCCCTGCAGGGCTGGCAGCAGGCTCTGGGCTGCACTGAGCCCTGCAGGGCTGGCAGCAGGCTCTGGGCTGCACTGAGCTCTGCAGGGCTGGCAGCAGGCTCTGGGCTGCACTGAGCCCTGCAGGGCTGGCAGCAGGCTCTGGGCTGCACTGAGCCCTGCAGGGCTGGCAGCAGGCTCTGGGCTGCACTGAGCCCTGCAGGGCTGGCAGCAGGCTCTGGGCTGCACTGAGCTCTGCAGGGCTGGCAGCAGGCTCTGGGCTGCCAGGGGCTGAGCTCTGCAGGGCTGGCAGCAGGCTCTGGGCTGCACTGAGCCCTGCAGGGCTGGCAGCAGGCTCTGGGCTGCCAGGGGCTGAGCTCTGCAGGGCTGGCAGCAGGCTCTGGGCTGCACTGAGCCCTGCAGGGCTGGCAGCAGGCTCTGGGCTGCCAGGGGCTGAGCTCTGCAGGGCTGGCAGCAGGCTCTGGGCTGCACTGAGCCCTGCAGGGCTGGCAGCAGGCTCTGGGCTGCACTGAGCCCTGCAGGGCTGGCAGCAGGCTCTGGGCTGCCAGGGGCTGAGCTCTGCAGGGCTGGCAGCAGGCTCTGGGCTGCCAGGGGCTGAGCCCTGCAGGGCTGGCAGCAGGCTCTGGGCTGCCAGGGGCTGAGCTCTGCAGGGCTGGCAGCAGGCTCTGGGCTGCACTGAGCCCTGCAGGGCAGGCAGCAGGCTCTGGGTGCCAGGGGCTGAGCCCTGCAGGGCTGGCAGCAGGCTCTGGGCTGCACTGAGCTCTGCAAGGCTGGCAGCAGGCTCTGGGCTGCACTGAGCCCTGCAGGGCTGGCAGCAGGCTCTGGGCTGCCAGGGGCTGAGCTCTGCAGGGCTGGCAGCAGGCTCTGGGCTGCACTGAGCTCTGCAGGGCTGGCAGCAGGCTCTGGGCTGCCAGGGGCTGAGCCCTGCAGGGCTGGCAGCAGGCTCTGGGCTGCACTGAGCCCTGCAGGGCTGGCAGCAGGCTCTGGGCTGCACTGAGCCCTGCAGGGCTGGCAGCAGGCTCTGGGCTGCACTGAGCCCTGCAGGGCTGGCAGCAGGCTCTGGGTGCCAGGGGCTGAGCTCTGCAGGGCTGGCAGCAGGCTCTGGGCTGCCAGGGGCTGAGCTCTGCAGGGCTGGCAGCAGGCTCTGGGCTGCACTGAGCCCTGCAGGGCAGGCAGCAGGCTCTGGGTGCCAGGGGCTGAGCCCTGCAGGGCTGGCAGCAGGCTCTGGGCTGCACTGAGCCCTGCAGGGCTGGCAGCAGGCTCTGGGCTGCACTGAGCCCTGCAGGGCTGGCAGCAGGCTCTGGGCTGCACTGAGCTCTGCAAGGCTGGCAGCAGGCTCTGGGCTGCCAGGGGCTGAGCTCTGCAGGGCTGGCAGCAGGCTCTGGGCTGCACTGAGCTCTGCAGGGCTGGCAGCAGGCTCTGGGCTGCCAGGGGCTGAGCCCTGCAGGGCTGGCAGCAGGCTCTGGGCTGCACTGAGCTCTGCAGGGCTGGCAGCAGGCTCTGGGCTGCACTGAGCCCTGCAGGGCTGGCAGCAGGCTCTGGGCTGCACTGAGCCCTGCAGGGCTGGCAGCAGGCTCTGGGCTGCACTGAGCCCTGCAGGGCTGGCAGCAGGCTCTGGGCTGCACTGAGCCCTGCAGGGCTGGCAGCAGGCTCTGGGCTGCACTGAGCTCTGCAGGGCTGGCAGCAGGCTCTGGGCTGCACTGAGCCCTGCAGGGCTGGCAGCAGGCTCTGGGCTGCCAGGGGCTGAGCTCTGCAGGGCTGGCAGCAGGCTCTGGGCTGCACTGAGCCCTGCAGGGCTGGCAGCAGGCTCTGGGCTGCCAGGGGCTGAGCCCTGCAGGGCTGGCAGCAGGCTCTGGGCTGCACTGAGCTCTGCAGGGCTGGCAGCAGGCTCTGGGCTGCCAGGGGCTGAGCTCTGCAGGGCTGGCAGCAGGCTCTGGGCTGCACTGAGCCCTGCAGGGCTGGCAGCAGGCTCTGGGCTGCCAGGGGCTGAGCCCTGCAGGGCTGGCAGCAGGCTCTGGGCTGCCAGGGGCTGAGCTCTGCAGGGCTGGCAGCAGGCTCTGGGCTGCCAGGGGCTGAGCTCTGCAGCACAGGAATGCAGCCTGGGATGCTGCAGCTGAGCTTTGGTGCTCTGGGCTCTGGCTCTCTGCTGGCTCCTGGGGGGCAGAAGGCTCCCAGGAGACCTGAGTGTGGCCTTGCAGGGTCTGCAGGGGGCTACAGAGAGCTGGGGAGGGACTGCTTGGGATGCCAGGGAGGGATGGGAGTTGGGGGGGGATGGACCCCCCGGTGGAGCAGGGCAGGTGTGGGTTGGAGAGGAGGGAGAAGCTCTTCCCCATCGGGGGCAGGCAGTGGCAGGGGGGGGCCCAGGGGGCTGCTGGAAGCTCTCCAGGCCAGGCTGGATGTGGCTCTGGGCAGCCTGCTGCAGGGGGAAGCGAGCCTGCCCCTGGCAGGGGGTCGGCACCGGGTGGTCCTTGAGGGCCCTGCCCTGGCAGTGCCCTGAGCCCATGAGCGCTGCCCCTGCCCCCCTCAGGGCTGTGCCCGGCCCTGGGGCTCGCTGGCTCTGGGCTGCTCTGCCCCCCCAGAGGCTTCTGCCCCCCGCAGACCTCTCCTGGCTGCAGCTGAAGAGCTCAGCCCTGCCCTGGCAGCCTCGGGGCCTGGCCCGGGGCCGGCTCTGAGCCTGGCTGCGAGCAGCAGGGGCCAGAGGAGCAGCCCAGGAGCTGCTGCAGCGCTGCCTCGGCCCAGCCGGGGCCCAGCTGTGCCCCGGGGCAGCCCGGCAGGGGCAGAGCTGTGCCAGAGCTGCCTGCTGAGCGCCAGGGCACAGCCGGGGGGGGGCTCCCTGCTGGCACAGCTGGCAGAAGGCAGCCCCTGGCCCCCTGCCCCTGCAGGCTCTGCTCTCACCTCCACCAGCAGCTTCCCGAAGGTTTTCCTCTCCAGAGCATATTTGGTGGCTTCGTCCAGCGCCCTCCGAGCCAAGCCCACGGCCCCGGCTGCCACCTGCAGGGGCAGGGCAGAGCCTCAGCGCCGGACAGCGCCCCCGGGAGGGCGCCCCCGGGAGAGCACCTCCGGGAGAGCACCACGGGCACAGCTCCCCCCCGGGCACAGCTCCCCCCCTGGCACAGCTCCCCCCTGGCACAGCTGCCCCGGGCACAGCTCCCCCCCGGGCACAGCTCCCCCCCCGGGCACAGCTCCCCATTGGGCACAGCTCCCCCCCCCGGGCACAGCTCCCCATTGGGCACAGCTCCGCCCCGGGCACAGCTCCCCCCCCCCCGGGCACAGCTCCCCCCCCGGGGCACAGCTCCCCCCCGGGCACAGCTCCCCCCCAGGCACAGCTCCCCTCTGGCACAGCTCCCTCCTTGGCACAGCTCCCCTCTGGCACAGCTCCCCCCCGGGCACAGCTCCCCCCGGGCACAGCTCTCCCCCCGGGCACAGCTCCCCCCCGGGGCACAGCTCCCCCCCGGGCACAGCTCCCCCCCGGGGCACAGCTCCCCCCCGGGCACAGCTCCCCCCCGGGGCACAGCTCCCCCCTGGCACAGCTCCCCCCCCCGGCACAGCTCCCCCCTGGCACAGCTCCCCCCCCAGGCACAGCTCCCCCCTGGCACAGCTCCCCCCCCGGGCACAGCTCCCCCCCAGGCACAGCCACCCCCGGGCACAGCTCCCCCCTGGCACAGCTCCCCCCTGGCACAGCTCCCCATCGGGCACAGCTCTCCCCCGGGCACAGCTCCCCCCCAGGCACAGCCACCCCCGGGCACAGCTCCCCCCTGGCACAGCTCCCCCCTGGCACAGCTCCCCATCGGGCACAGCTCTCCCCCGGGCACAGCTCCCCCCCAGGCACAGCCACCCCCGGGCACAGCTCCCCCCTGGCACAGCTCCCCCCTGGCACAGCTCCCCATCGGGCACAGCTCCCCCCCCGGGCACAGCTCCCCCCCAGGCACAGCCACCCCCGGGCTCAGCTCCCCCCTGGCACAGCTCCCCCCTGGCACAGCTCCCCATCGGGCACAGCTCTCCCCCGGGCACAGCTCCCCCCCCGGGCACAGCTCCCCCCCTGGCACAGCTCTCCCCCGGGCACAGCTCCCCATTGGGCACAGCTCCCCCCCAGGCACAGCTCCCCCCCCGGGCACAGCTCCCCTCGGGCACAGCTCCCCCCCGGGCATAGCTCCCCCCCCCTGCACAGCTCCCCCCGGGCACAGCTCCCCCCAGGGCACAGCTCCCCATTGGGCACAGCTCCCCCCCTGGCACAGCTCCCCCCTGGCACAGCTCCCCCCGGGGCACAGCTCTCCCCCCCGGGCACAGCTCTCCCCCCGGGCACAGCTCTCCCCCCAGGGGCACAGCTCCCCCCCGGGCACAGCTCCCCCTCGGGCACAGCTCTCCCCGGGGCACAGCTCCCCCCCGGGCACAGCTCCCCCCCGGGCACAGCTCCCCCCTGGCACAGCTGCCCCGGGGCCGTGCCTGGCACCCACCGGCGGCCTGGTCTTGTCGAAGGCTGCCATGGCGATTTTGAAGCCTGCTCCCTCTGCTCTCAGGACGTTCTCCTGGGGCACTCTCACATCCTCAAAGACGATGCCCCTGGTGTCCGAGCAGCGCTGGCCCATGTTCAGCTCCTGCGGGGGGCAGGGGGCGGAGGGGCAGCTCCCTGGGGGCTGCCGAGGGGCAGCAGGGTGCCAGCGCCTCAGCTGCCCCCGGGCACCAGCCCTGAGCTCTCTGGGCTGCTCTCTGCCCCAGGGCTTCGCTTCCAGCTCCGATTCCCTGCCCGGCCCCAGCTCTGCCTTGCCCCAGCCCGCCCCGGGGCCGGGCAGGATCCTTCCCCTGCCTGGGGCTCAGCCCCGGGGCGCTGCCCGGCTGGGCTCTGTGCTGGGGCTGGCAGAGGCAGGGCAGAGCCCCCCGGGGCGGGCGGCAGGGAGCTGCAGCTGTGCCCACGGCAGGGCGGGAGGGAGATGGGCAGCGGCCGCCCAGGGCCCTGCCTGCTGCCCGGGGCTGAGCTTCGGCTGCCACCCAGCTGCTGCTCCCCTGCCCGCCCTGGCACGGCCCCAGCCCTGTGCCCCCCGAGGCCTCCTCCCTGGGCAGGAGCAGCTGAGGGCACAGCGCTCGGGGGGCTGTGGCTGCAGCTCTGCCCCTCGCTGCTGGCACCGCTCGGGGCTCCGAGGCGCTCTGGCAGCTGTGCCAGGCCGGCTGCCCTCGGCTCCTGCGGAGGGATCCCTGCCCTGTGCCCAGCCGAGGCTCCCGAGGGAGCCTCCTGCCTGCTGCCCCTGCGCTGGGCAGTGCCAAGCTCCCTGCGGGCGGGCAGGGGCCGCGGGCGCTGCCCCGAGGCCTCTCCTCTCAGGGCAGCTGGGGGCTGCCTGGGTGAGGAGCCCAGAGAGGCTCCTGGGCTGGCAGGGCAGGGCCTGCTCCTCACCTTCCTGCCAACCTGGATGCCAGGGCTGTTGGCCTCCACGATGAAGCCGGTGAAGGCTTTGCCCGCAGGAGCTTTGGGGTCCGGGTGGGTGCGAGCCAGCAGGAAGTACCTGGGGGGAAGCAGAGGGCAGGGGGCAGCAGCTCCCCAGCCAGAGGCTGCTCCAGCCGAGGCTCCAGGCAGGCTGTGCCTGAGGGAGCAGCCCTGGGCCCTGGCCCCAGCGCTGCAGGGCAGTGCCAGTGCAGCCCTCCCTGCAGGAGCCCAGAGCTGCTGCAGCTCCCTGGCAGCGGCAGCCAAGGCTCTGCCCCCCGCAGCTGTGCCAAGGCTGCAGCCTGCAGCTGGCTCCAGGGGCAGCGAAGGAAGCTGCGGAGAGCAGAGAGGCTCCAGGGGCCACTGGGGACCTGCTGGCAGCCTCCTGCCTGCACGGCTCTGGGGCTGAGCCCAAGGGGGGAGGATTTGCTGTGGCTCCAGCGGCGCCCAGGGGCACCAGGGAGGTCCTCTGGTGGCTCTGCCTGGGCCCAGGCCATGGCAGGGGCAGGAAAAGCAGCTGGAGGTTGGGAAGGTGGAAACCTTTTCCCCTTGGCTGGCAAAGAAGGAAGGAGCTGGGGAGGAGCAAGGGCTGGGAGGTGGAGGAGCAGGCTCGGGCTGGCAGCAGGAGCAGCTCAGCTCAGCGCCCACAGCCCCCAGGCCAGGCCAGGGGCTGGGCAGAGCCTCCTGAGCTCGGTGCAGGAGCTCTCAGCGCTGCTGCCCTGCCCTGAGGAGCGAGAGAAGTGCCTGAGGCCGGCAGCAGCAGCCCCTGAGAGCCTCTGCCGGCTGCAGATGGCAGCTCCCGGCCCAGGTCCCCCTGCAGGCGGCGCCGAGCTGGGTGCTGGCTGCAGGCTGCTGGGGCCCCGGGGCCGTGGCAGAGGCTGCCAGGGCCAGCAGGCTGTGCCTCGGGGCCAGAGCTGGGTGCCCAGCAGGCACAGGGCAGAAGCCTACACACCAGTTGGCTTTGCCCCCGTTGGTGATCCACATCTTCTGCCCATTGATGATGTATTCCTCTCCCTTCTTCTCAGCCCTGGTCTGGATGCCAGCCACGTCAGAGCCTGCCCCGGGCTCTGTCACACAGTAGGCCTGGGGGAGAGGCAGAGCAGAAGCCTCAGCAGCAGAGGCTGAGCTGGGGCAGCCCCCAGCCGCTGCAGCAGCCCCGGGCTGGGCTGGCACAGCCTGCACTCCAGTGCCTGCAGGACCCCCAGGGGCTGCAGCAGGAGCCCCAGCAGCTGCCTGGGCGAGGATCCGGCCCCGGGGGGGTCACTGCCCTCAGAAATCCGCAGGGATGCTGAGAATTGGCTCTGGGAGCCGACCAGGAGCAGCCTGCAGCTTGTCCCGGGCCCCGGGCTGGGAGCTGAGCAGCTGCAAGCCTGGCAGCAGCAGCCCGGGGGAGGCTCTGGGGGCTCCCTGCTCTGCCCCCGAGGAGCCTCAGCTGGGCAGCTCCGCAGGCCCTGCCCAGGGCTCTCTGCTCCCTGCTGGCTCCCAGGCAGCCCCGGGGGAAGGGTTGGGCCCCAGCCCTGCAGCTCTGTGCCCCTCGGGGCCGGGGCTGGGCCGGGGCCATCCCTGCAGCGCTGTGGGAGGGGGGCAGCAGAGGCTCTGCCCTGCAGGAGGGGCTCAGGGCGGCTGCAAGCAGCCACTCAGCATCCCCTGCCTGTGGCCTCGGGGCCGGCAGCGGCCAGGGGCAGGCTGCAGGGCTCTGGGCTGTACTCACACACATCAGAGGCTCCTCTGTCATCCTGCCCAGGTACTTCTGCTGCTGCTGCTGGTTGCCTGCAATGATCACTGGCATTTGCTGCAAGGGAACACTCAGAGCATGAACCCAGCTCGGGCAGGGGCCCAGGAGGTGGTGGGGGGAGGCAGGAGCAGGCAGCACTCACCCCCAGGGAGTTGGCCTCGATGGCAGTCTGGACCCCAGTGCAGCCATAAGCCAGCTCCTCGGTGATCATGCAAGCATCAAAGGTGCCCAGGCCCAGCCCCCCTGCAGGGGAAGGGTGGCACCGACTGAGGGCAGCCCCCAGGGGGGCCCTCTGAGTGCCCCCAGACCCTGAGTGCCCCCAGCCCCTCAAGAGCCTCCCAGCCCCTCAAGAGCCTCCCAGCCCCTCTGAGTGCCCCCCAGACCCTGAGTGCCCCCAGCCACTCTGAGTGCCCCCCAACCCCCTGAGTGCCCCCAGCCACTCTGAGTGCCCCCCAGACCCTGAGTGCCCTCAGCCACTCTGAGTGCCCCCCAGCCCCTCTGAGTGCCCCCCAGACCCTGAGTGCCCCTCAGACCCTCTGAGTGCCCCCCAGCCCCCTGAGTGTCCCCAAGCCCGTTGGATGCCCTCCAGCCCCTCTGAGTGCCCCCCAACCCCCTGAGTGCCCCCAGCCCCCTGGGTGCCCCCAGCCAGGAGTGCTCCACAGCAGAGGGTCACAGAGTGCTGAGCTTGGGAGGGATCTCCAGAGCCCCCCCAGGGGCGCCCAGGGCAGGGCTGCCAGGGCCACATCCGGGGGGGCTGGGGAGGCTCCAGGGCAGGAGGCTCCACGGCCTCACACCACAGAGGTTTCTCCTCCTGCCCAGGTGGCAGCTCCTGGGCTCCAGCCTGGCCTCCCTGCCCCCTGCCCTCTCCCTGGGCACCACCAGACAGAGCCTGGCCCCTTCCTCTTGCCCCCCACCCCTCAGCCCTCTCCTCCCCAGACTCCACAGCCCCAAGGGCTCTCAGCCCTCCAGGCCCCCCCAGCATCTCCCCAGCCCCTGCTGGGCTCTCTCCAGCAGCAGCTTCCCCCTGCAGGGCCTGGCCCCTGCCTGCCCCCAGCCAGCCCCAGCCCAGCTGGCTGCAGAGAGCTGTGCCAGGGCCAGAGGGGCTGCCAGGGGGCACAGCGTGGCAGGGACGCAGCCCTGGGCTCTGGGCAGCCCCTGCAGAGCCCCTGGGGGGCAGAGGAAGGGCCCCAGGGGTTTGCTCACCACAGCTCTCTGGGATGTGAGTGTTCATCAGGCCAAGCTCCCAGGCTCGTTTGATGAGGGGCACAGGGTACTGGCAGAGAGAGGGCAGGGCAGGCAGCACTCAGCACGGGGCACAGCCTGCCCGTGCCAGGGGCAGCTGGGGGCTGCTCTGTGCCCCCCAGGGCTGCTCTGTGCCCCCTGCAGGCAGCTTTACCTCCCCAGTCCTGTCGTACTCAGCAGCCACAGGAATGATCTCCTCCAGGGCAAACTTCCGAGCCGTGGCCTGGAACTCCTTCTGCTCCTCACTCAGCTCTGCCAGGCCAGCCCCGGGCACAGCACAGTCACCAGGGCTGCCAGCCCAGCAGGCAGGGCCCAGCCCAGCAGGCAGAGTGGCTCAGCCGCCCCTGGCTGCCCGCAGAAAGCCTCCTCAGAGCCCTCCCCGACCCCCCCGGGGCCCCCCCAGAGCAGGGCAGCGGAGCGGGCAGTGCCAGGGCAGCTGCGCCGCAGTGCCCCACGCCAGGAGCCGCTGCCCGGCGGAGGGAGGGCAGCAGGAGCTGGGGGCAGAGCGCTGCTGCCGCTGCTGTGCCCGTTCCGGCCGCTCAGCTCCAGCGCCTGGCTGTGCCCCGCGGCGGCTGCAGCGCCCCCTGCAGCGGCCCAGGGGCAGGGCAACCTCTGCCTGCCCTGGCCCCGTGCCCAAGCCCGGCTCAGGCCGCAGGCAGCCACCGCAGCGCTGCAAGAGCCAAGCTGGGGACAGCTCCCGCGGGCGGCTCTGGCAGCCCAGCAGCTCCAGCCGGAGCCTGGCCGAGGGCAGGAGCAGCTCCCCCAGAGCCCCCCCCCGGGCCTGGCTGCCCTGAGCCGGCAGGGAAGGACTTTGGGGCTCCCAAAGCTGGGAGAGCAGCAGAGAAAGCTGCCCGGAGCCGAGGCCTGCCCTGGGCACTGCCAGGGAGCTGCAGCACAGCTGAGCTCTGTCCCTGCCCCTTGCCCACCCTCAGCACTCACCGAAGCTGAAGCCAGCCCCAGCTGTGCTGCTGTGCACATCTGGAGCAGCTCTGCTGGTCAGGGATCTCCATCCTTGCCCTGCCACAGCTCGCAGCACCTGCTGGGGACAGCAGAGCCGGGGGGGGGGGGTCAGAGGCTGGGGGAGAGCAGAGCCGGGGGGGGGTCAGAGGCTGGGGGAGAGCAGAGCCTGGAGGGGTCAGAGGCTGGGGGAGAGCAGAGCCGGGGGGGGTCAGAGGCTGGGGGAGAGCAGAGCCTGGAGGGGTCAGAGGCTGGGGGAGAGCAGAGCCGGGGGGGGGTCAGAGGCTGGGGGAGAGCAGAGCCTGGAGGGGTCAGAGGCTGGGGGACAGCAGAGCCTGGAGGGGTCAGAGGCTGGGGGAGAGCAGAGCCGGGGGGGGGGTCAGAGGCTGGGGGGACAGCAGAGCCTGGAGGGCTCAGAGGCTGGGGGAGAGCAGAGCCTGGAGGGGTCAGAGGCTGGGGGAGAGCAGAGCCGGGGGGGGGGGTCAGAGGCTGGGGGACAGCAGAGCCGGGGGGGGGGGGGCAGAGGCTGGGGGAGAGCAGAGCCTGGGGGGGGTCAGAGGCTGGGGGAGAGCAGAACTGGGGGGGGGTCAGAGGCTGGGGGAGAGCAGAGCCTGGAGGGGTCAGAGGCTGGGGGAGAGCAGAGCCGTGGGGGGTCAGAGCTCGCAAGGAGCTCCTGGCCTGGCTGCAGTAGGGAGGCACAGGGGGGAAGGAGCAGGGCAGGAAAGGGTCAGCAGAGGAGGACAAGGGATTGGTAGAGCAGCCTGGGGGCACTCAGGGAGCAGGGATGGGCACAGGCTGGGGGCACTCAGGGGGCAGGATGGGCACAGGCTGGGGGCACTCAGGGAGCAGGGGTGGGCACAGGCTGGGGGCACTCAGGGAGCAGGGGTGGGCACAGGCTGGGGGCACTCAGGGAGCAGGGATGGGCACAGGCTGGGGGCACTCAGGGGGCAGGATGGGCACAGGCTGGGGGCACTCAGGGGGCAGGATGGGCACAGCCTGGGGGCACACAGGGAGCAGGGATGGGCACAGGCTGGGGGCACTCAGGTGGCAGGATGGGCACAGGCTGGGGGCACTCAGGGGCCAGGGATGGGCACAGGCTGGGGGCACTCAGGGAGCAGAATGGGCACAGGCTGGGGGCACTCAGGGGGCAGGGATGGGCACAGGCTGGGGGCACTCAGGGAGCAGGATGGGCACAGCCTAGGGACACTCAGGGAGCAGAATGGGCACAGGCTGGGGGCACTCAGGGGGCAGGATGGGCACAGCTTGGGGGCACTCAGGGGGCAGGATGGGCACAGGCTGGGGGCACTCAGGGGCCAGGGATGGGCACAGGCTGGGGGCACTCAGGGAGCAGAATGGGCACAGCCTGGGGGCACTCAGGGAGCAGGGATGGACACTCAGGGAGCAGAATGGGCACAGGCTGGGGGCACTCAGGGGCCAGGGATGGGCACAGGCTGGGGGCAATCAGGGGGCAGAATGGGCACAGGCTGGGGGCACTCAGGTGGCAGGGATGGGCACAGGCTGGGGGCACTCAGGGGGCAGGGATGGACACAGTCTGGGGGCACTCAGGGGGCAGGGATGGGCACAGGCTGGGGGCACTCAGGGGGCAGGATGGGCACAGGCTGGGGGCACTCAGGGAGCAGGGGTGGGCACAGGCTGGGGACACTCAGGGGGCAGGGATGGGCACAGGCTGGGGGCACTCAGGGGGCAGGGATAGGCACAGGCTGGGGGCACTCAGGGGGCAGGGATGGGCACAGCCCGGGGGCACTCAGGGGGCAGGATGGGCACAGGCTGGGGGCACTCAGGGAGCAGGGGTGGGCACAGGCTGGGGGCACTCAGGGGGCAGAATGGGCACAGGCTGGGGGCACTCAGGGGGCAGAATGGGCACAGGCTGGGGGCACTCAGGGAGCAGAATGGGCACAGGCTGGGGGCACTCAGAGGGCAGGATGGGCACAGGCTGGGGGCACTCAGGAGGCAGGGATGGGCACAGGCTGGGGGCACTCAGGAGGCAGGGATGGGCACAGGCTTGGGGCACTCAGGGAGCAGAATGGGCACAGCCCGGGGGCACTCAGGGGGCAGGATGGGCACAGGCTGGGGGCACTCAGGGGGCAGGATGGGCACAGGCTGGGGGCACTCAGGGAGCAGGGGTGGGCACAGGCTGGGGGCACTCAGGGGGCAGGATGGGCACAGGCTGGGGGCACTCAGGGGCCAGGGATGGGCACAGTCTGGGGGCACTCAGGGGGCAGGGATGGGCACAGGCTGGGGGCACTCAGGGGGCAGGATGGGCACAGCCTAGGGACACTCAGGGAGCAGAATGGGCACAGGCTGGGGGCACTCAGGGGGCAGGGATGGGCACAGGGTGGGGGCACTCAGGGGGCAGGGATGGGCACAGGGTGGGGGCACTCAGGGGCCAGGGATGGGCACAGCACGGGGACACTCAGGGGGCAGGATGGGCACAGGCTGGGGGCACTCACGGGGCAGGATGGGCACAGGCTGGGGGCACTCAGGGAGCAGAATGGGCACAGGCTGGGGGCACTCACGGGGCAGGGATGGGCACAGGCTGGGGGCACTCAGGGGGCAGAATGGGCACAGCCTGGAACCAAGGGGCAAGGAACAAATTCCTGCCGTGGAGGGGCAGAGCTCAGCCGCCAGGAGCCGCTGGAGGCTTTCCAGCCCTGCCTGGACTTTGTGCTCCCCTGGGAGCTGCTCTGGGGGCGCGGCTCTGGTCCCCTGCAGCCCCCCCCCAGCCTGACCCTGGTTGGGTTTGTGCCAGGGTGGGAATGGCAAGACCCAAACCTGGGCACTGTGCAGGAACTGCTGCTGCCCCGAGCTGCCCAAAGCCCTTCCAGAGCAGCCAGAGACTGAAAAGGGTCCTGGGAGGTGCGACCCACAACTGCCCTGGGGGCTCTGCTGTTGCCCTGGGGGCACAGAACTGCCCTGAGGGCTCTGCTGTTGCCCTGGGGGACAGAAACCTGCCCTGGGGGCTCTGCTGTTGCCCTGGGGGCACAGAACTGCCCTGGGGGCTCTGCTGTTGCCCTGGGGGACAGAGACCTGCCCTGGGGGCTCTGCTATTGCCCTGGGGGCTCTGCTGTTGCCCTGGGGGCCAGAAACCTGCCCTGGGGGCCCTGCTATTGCCCTGGGGGACAGAAACCTGCCCTGGGGGCTCTGCTATTGCCCTGGGGGACAGAAACCTGCCCTGGGGGCTCTGCTATTGCCCTGGGGGCCAGAAACCTGCCCCTGGGGGCTCTGCTGTTGCCCTGGGGGACAGAAACCTGCCCTGGGGGCTCTGCTATTGCCCTGGGGGACAGAGACCTGCCCTGGGGGCTCTGCTGTTGCCCTGGAGGCACAGAACTGCCCTGGGGGCTCTGCTGTTGCCCTGGGGGACAGAGACCTTCCCTGGGGGCTCTGCTGTTGCCCTGGAGGCACAGAACTGCCCTGAGGGCTCTGCTATTGCCCTGGGGGACAGAAACCTGCCCCTGGGGGCTCTGCTGTTGCCCTGGGGGACAGAGACCTTCCCTGGGGGCTCTGCTATTGCCCTGGGGGACAGAGACCTGCCCTGGGGGCTCTGCTGTTGCCCTGGAGGCACAGAACTGCCCTGGGGGCTCTGCTGTTGCCCTGGGGGACAGAGACCTGCCCTGGGGGCTCTGCTATTGCCCTGGGGGACAGAAACCTGCCCCTGGGGGCTCTGCTGTTGCCCTGGGGGACAGAAACCTGCCCTGGGGGCTCTGCTGTTGCCCTGGAGGCACAGAACTGCCCTGAGGGCTCTGCTATTGCCCTGGGGGACAGAGACCTGCCCTGGGGGCTCTGCTGTTGCCCTGGGGGCTCTGCTGTTGCCCTGGGGGCTCTGCTATTGCCCTGGGGGACAGAGACCTGCCCTGGGGGCTCTGCTATTGCCCTGGGGGCTCTGCTGTTGCCCTGGGGGACAGAGACCTGCCCTGGGGGCTCTGCTATTGCCCTGGGGGCTCTGCTGTTGCCCTGGGGGACAGAGACCTGCCCTGGGGGCTCTGCTATTGCCCTGGGGGCACAGAACTGCCCTGAGGGCTCTGCTATTGCTCTGGGGGACAGAGACCTGCCCTGGGGGCTCTGCTATTGCCCTGGGGGACAGAAACCTGCCCTGGGGACTCTGCTATTGCCCTGGGGGACAGAAACCTGCCCTGGGGGCTCTGCTATTGCCCTGGGGGCTCTGCTGTTGCCCTGGGGGGCAGAGACCTGCCCTGGGGGCTCTGCTATTGCCCTGGGGGCTCTGCTGTTGCCCTGGGGGGCAGAAACCTGCCCTGGGGGCTCTGCTATTGCCCTGGGGGCTCTGCTGTTGCCCTGGGGGACAGAGACCTGCCCTGGGGGCTCTGCTATTGCCCTGGGGGCTCTGCTGTTGCCCTGGGGGGCAGAAACCTGCCCTGGGGGCTCTGCTATTGCCCTTGGGGGCACAGAACTGCCCTGAGGGCTCTGCTATTGCCCTGGAGGCTCTGCTGTTGCCCTGGGGGGCAGAGACCTGCCCTGGGGGCTCTGCTGTTGCCCTGGGGGCACAGAACTGCCCTGGGGACTCTGCTGTTGCCCTGGAGGACAGAAACCTGCCCTGGGGACTCTGCTGTTGCCCTGGGGGACAGAGACCTGCCCTGGGGGCTCTGCTGTTGCCCTGGGGGACAGAGACCTGCCCTGGGGGCTCTGCTATTGCCCTGGGGGACAGAGACCTGCTCTGGGGGCTCTGCTATTGCCCTGGGGGCTCTGCTGTTGCCCTGGGGGACAGAGACCTGCCCTGGGGGCTCTGCTGTTGCCCTGGGGGACAGAGACCTGCCCTGGGGGCTCTGCTGTTGCCCTGGGGGCTCTGCTGTTGCCCTGGGGGACAGAAACCTGCCCTGGGGGCTCTGCTGTTGCCCTGGGGGACAGAGACCTGCCCTGGGGGCTCTGCTATTGCCCTGGGGGACAGAGACCTGCCCTGGGGGCTCTGCTGTTGCCCTGGGGGCTCTGCTGCTGTCGAAGCCTTCTGGGCTCGCAGCTGGCGGCGCTCGGCCGGACCCCGACTCCGGCAGCCACGGCGAGACCCTCCCCAGCCCTGCCTCGGCGGCACCGGGGGCAGCACCGGGGGCAGCACCGGGATCATCCCAAAACCTCCTGCGACCCTTCCCGTCCCTTCCGCCCCCAGTCCCCGGGGATCTCCTCGGCCTCACCCGGCCGGCTCCGAACGCTGCCATCCCGGGGAGGCTCTCGGCAGTGCCCTGCCGGCACCGGGGTGGTGCCAGGGGCGGGTCCCGGTCCCGCCCGCTCCGCCCGGCCCTGGCTCTCTGCCTGCCGCCGCTCCGCGATGCTCTGCTCCCCGCTGTCCCCCCCCCCGGGCCGCTCCGAGCTGCCCCGGGAGCCTTCTCCCCTGCGGGCTGCGCAGCCCCAGCGCCGCCAGCCTGGCTCTGCCCTCTCAGCGTCTCGGCCGCCGCTGCGCCGTGTCCCGGTGCCGGGCAGTGAGCGGCGCCACCGCCTCCCCCGGTCCCGGTCCCGCTCCCCCTGCGGCCGCCCAGCTCCCTGGGGGTGCTCCCCGGGCTGCCGTCGCCCCCTGCTGGCTCCAGCGCTGAAGTTCTCCTCCAGGCTCTCTCCAGCGCTTCTGCACCCAGCCTGGATCGGCGCTTGGGGAGGCTCTGCCCCCAGCTGACGGCGCCGGGGGGGCTTGAGGAGCACTTTCGGTGCCCAGCAGGGGACTGAGATGTCCGGGGGGAGACCCAAGCCCTCCTGGGGTCCCCTGCTCAGCATCAGCCCCCCGCCTCGGGGCTGGAACCCCCAGGTTGAGAAGCCCAAAGGCCCACAGGAAGCCCTGGGGGAATGGTCCAGGGTGTGAGGGCAGAGCCCAGAGACCACCTGGGTCCCTCCCCCCGGGGCATGGGAGAAGCCAAAAGGATGGATTTGGAGCCAAAAGTGGAGAAGACCAAATACATTGGGGCAGAAAAGCTGAGCCTGAGGGACTCAAGCACCAGGAGGGGACCCAGGAGGGACCCAGACAGCCGGAGGGGTCCCAAGCATCAGGAGGACCTAGGGGACCCCAAACATGAGGAGGGTACGTGGCAGAGGACCCCAAGCATCACCAGGGGACCCAGGTGCCCAGGAAGGAACCCAGGGGTCCAGGAAGGGTCCCAAGCACCAGGAGGTCATCCAGGGGTCCAGGAGGGACCCAGACTTCTGGAGGGGTCCCAGGAATGCAGGAGGGCACCCAGGCGGCCAGGAGAGGTCCCAGGCGTCCAGAAGGGGTCCCAGGCGGCCAGGAGGGGTCCCAGGCATCCAGGAGGACCCAGCTGTGCATGAGGGGATCCCATGCATCATGAGGGCACCCAGGTGGGAGCCCAGGCATCAGAAAGGCACTCAGAGGAGTCCAGGAGAGCGCCCAGGCCTCAGGAGGGTGCCCAGGCCCAGCTCAGGTGGTGCTGAGCAGGCGGCGCTTGGGGGCGGTGGCAGTGTAGGGGTGCCAGCGCCACTCGACGTCGGCAGCGTCGCCCTGCTCCAGCGTGCCCAGGCGGATCAGGTAGGCTGTGGGGACAAGTGGGGACACCTTGGGGACATGTTGGGGACACAGGGGGCGGGGTGGGGGGCGGGGGTGGGGGCGCAGGGGGGCAGCTGGGGGCACACTCACGGCGCAGCTGGAACCGGGGTCCGACCTCCTCCAGCTCCACCGTCCTGCCCCGGCGCTTGTAGACGTGGTTCCTGCGGGGGGGGGGGGGGGTCAGTCGTTGGGGGGGGGTCCCCAGGGATGTCCCCCCCGTCTCCCCTTGCCCCCCTGCCCCAGCCCCTCCCCCACCTGACCAAGATGACGTCGTCCTGGTTGGCGAAGGTGACGACGCGGCGGCTGTCCGGGCGGGGCACCGGGAAGAGATGCTTCAGGATGGTCCCAACCTGGGCAGGGCACAGCAGCAGCTCAGCCCCACCCCGGCCCCACCCCCGGTGTCCCCAGCACACCCCAACCCCCCCCCCACGACCCCCCCCCCACGCCCTCACTGGCCCCCCCCCCCCCACCCCAAAGTCCCCAGCCCCGGCCCCTCGCCATCCCAACCCGCTCCCCCCGCCCCCCCAGGCTGTGCCCATGCCCCCAGAGCCCCCTGCCCCTTACCCTTCGGCCCAGGGGGGAGTCCAGGTGGAGCAGCAGCAGGTGGGGGGCGGCCAGGGGAGCCCCCCCCAGGCCCCCAACCTCCTGCCGCAGGATGACGCCGCTGAGGGTGAAGTGGGCGGTGGGGCCGTGGGGCAGGTGGCACAGCAGCAGCCCGTCTGGGGCGGGGTAGGGGTCAGCAGGCAGCCCCCAGGAGCCAGCCCCCTCCCCCACGAGCCACCCACCTCCCTCATTATGCAAGCCCCTCCCTCGTTAGCATCATCCCTTCATTACTCCCTCCGTTAGCCACACCCTTCTCCCATCATCCCCGCCTGGGTCATTAGCCCCACCCCTTTGATAAGCCACACCCTGGCTGTTAGCCTATCCCCTCCATCAGCCCCACCCCTCTGTTAATCCCACCTCCATTAGCCCCACCCTTTTGTCACCCACACCCCTCCACTAGCCCCACCCATTAGCCCCACCCCTTTGTTGACCCCACCCCTCCACCAGCCCCACCCATTAGCCCCTCCCCTTCGTTGACCCCACCCCTTTATTGACCCCACCCCTCCACCAGCCCCACCCCTTCATTGACCCCACCCCTCCACCAGCCCCACCCCTTCATTGACCCCGCCCCACCCCTTCATTGACCCCACCCCTCCACCAGCCCCACCCCTTCATTGACCCCGCCCCTCCCCTTCGTTGACCCCACCCCTCCACCAGCCCCACCCATTAGCCCCACCCCTCCACCAGCCCCACCCATTAGCCCCTCCCCTTCGTTGACCCCACACCTTTATTGACCCTACCTCTCCACTAGCCCCACCCCTCCACTAGCCCCACCCCTTCATTGGCCCCGCCCCTCCACTAGCCCCACCCCTTCATTGACCCCACCCCTCCACCAGCCCCACCCATTAGCCCCTCCCCTCCACCAGCCCCACCCCTTCATTGACCCCACCCCTCCACCAGCCCCACCCATTAGCCCCACCCCTCCAGCAGCCCCACCCATTAGCCCCACCCCTTCATTGACCCCACCCCTTTATTGACCCCACCTCTCCACTAGCCCCACCCCTTCATTGGCCCCGCCCCTCCACTAGCCCCACCCCTTCATTGACCCCACTCCTCCACCAGCCCCACCCATTAGCCCCACCCCTCCAACAGCCCCACCCATTAGCCCCACCCCTTCGTTGACCCCACCCCTTTATTGACCCCACCTCTCCACTAGCCCCACCCCTCCACTAGCCCCACCCCTTCATTGACCCCACCCTTCCACTAGCCGTGCCTGTTAGCCCCATCTATTGGCCCCACCCTATTAATTAGCCCCACCCCAGTTAACCCCACCCCCTCCACTGGCCCCACGCAGGGCCATACGGCCCCCAGGGTGTGTCCCCTCCTCCCCCCAGAGTGTTCCCTCTGTCCCCAGAGGGGAAGGAGCCCTGGGGGTGGGGCAGGGAGGGGCACAGGAGGAGACAATGCAGGGTGGGGGAGATGGGGCCTGGAGGGGCCAGGGGGGCACAGGAGGGTGGGGGGGACCACGGGGGGGCCACGGCCCCGGGGCTCACCGGGGTTGCCGCGGGTCTCGTGCACCACCAGCAGGTCGCTGACCCCCGCGGCCTGGCAGGCCCCGACCAGGGCCCCCAGCTCCGCCCGGCCGCGGTTCATGCGCCGGGCACCCGGCACCAGCAGGCACAGCTCCTGTGGGCACCCAGCCTGGCACCGCGCCCCGCACCGCCCGGGGACGCCAGCCACACCCGACCCCACCCGGGGATGCAGACCACACCTGACCCTGCCCAGGGACGCCGACCACACCCGACCCCGCCCAGGGACACCGACCACACCCAACCCCGCCCGGGGATGCAGACCACACCTGACCCTGCCCAGGGACACCGACCACACCTGACACCGCCCAGGGACACCGACCACACCCGACCCCGCCCGGGGACACCGACAACACCCGACCCCGCCCCGGGTTGCAGACCACACCTGACCCCACCCGGGGACACCGACCACACCCGACCCCGCCCCGGGTTGCAGACCACACCCGACCCAGCCCAGGGATACCGACCACACCCGGCCCCACCCAGGGACACTGACCACACCCAACCCCACCCGGGGACACCGACCACACCTGACCCCACCTGAGGACACTGACCACACCCGACCCATCCCATGGACACCGACCACACCCAACCCCACCCAGGGTTGCAGACCACACCTGACCCCACCCGGGGACACTGACCACACCTGACCCAGCCCAGGGACACTGACCACACCCGACCCCACCTGGGCACATCGACCACACCCAACCCCACCCAGGGACACCGACCACACCCGACCCCACCTGAGGACACTGACCACACCCGACCCATCCCATGGACACCGACCACACCCGACCCCACCCAGGGTCGCAGACCACACCCGACCCCACCCGGGGACACTGACCACACCCAGGGATGCAGACCACACCCGACCCTGCCCAGGGACACCGACCACACCTGACCCCACCCGGGGTTGTAGACCACACCTGACCCCACCCAGGGACGCCAACCACGGGGTTACAGACCACACCCGACCCCGCCCAGGGACACCGACCACACCTGACCCCGCCCAGGGACACCCACCACACCCGACCCCGCCCGACCCCACCTGGGGACACCGACCACATCCAACCCCACCTGGGGACACCGACCCCACCCAACCCCCTGGTGACCCTCAAGCCCCTCCCACCAGCCCCACCCACCTTGGCAAAGAGGCGGAGCCGCGAGCTGGGCTCCCGGGAGGTGGTCACCATCACCCTGGGGGGCTCCAGGCCTGCCCAGCGGTACTCATCGTCCTGGCTGCCTGTGCCATCTGCAGAGGGCACAGCACGGGAGGCTCGCAGCCGCTCTGGGGCTGCTTGGGCCTGCTCTGGGGCTTCTCAAGGCCCTCTGAAGGGGGCAGCAGTTTGGGGGAAAATACAGCAAATTCAGGAGATTTTAGGGGGGGGAAGTTTGGTGCCCATTTTGGGCTAAAGCTGAGCCAATGTGATGCCCATTTTGGGCTAAAGCTGAGCCAATGTGATGCCCATTTTGGGCTAAAGCTGAGCCAATGTGATGCCCATTTTGGGCTAAAGCTGAGCCAATGTGATGCCCATTTTGGGCTAAAGCTGAGCCAATTCAATGCCCATTTTGGGCTAAAGCTGAGCCAATTCGATGCCCATTTTGGGCTAAAGCTGAGCCAATTTGATGCCCATTTTGGGCTAAAGCTGAGCCAATGTGATGCCCATTTTGGGCTAAAGCTGAGCCAATTCAATGCCCATTTTGGGCCCAATCTGTTCCCACTTAGAGGCCAAATTTCAGCTCCTTTTTTGGGGGAGAAAAAGCCAAACTCCACTTTCATTTTGATGGGTTTTGGGGCAGAGCTTTGTCCTGTGTTTTGGGGCTAAAACCTGGGAAACTGGGGAAATGTCCAAGTCTGATCCTCATGTTGGGGGTGCCTGTGGGGAAACCTCCCCCCCCTGTTTTCCAGGTGAATTTTGCTGCCCCTTCGGGAGGCATCGCAGCAAACTGCAGCTGGATTTTGGGGGGCATTCAGAAAAATCCCAGCCCAGTTTTGGGGAGGATTTAAGGCAAACCCAGAAGCTTCTTTTGTTTCGGGGTGAAATGAGGCAGATCTGGTCCCTGGCTGCCCTCACCCAGCCCTGGGGTGTCCAACTCCAGCTCCTTCTGCAGGGCCAAGGCCTCGCGCCGCAGCTCGGTGGGCAGCAGACGGTTCTCTGGGGGGGGAGAGGGCACAGGGCATGGACAGATGGACACAAAACTGGGGGTCTCAGCCCCCAATAACCCCCCCAGGCCCACCCCTCCCCCACTCTCCCTCCCCCACCTCCTCTTTACACTCTCTTTAATCTCTCCAAACCCTCTTTAGCCCCCCTGAAACCCACCCTTGCCCCACCCCCACCTTTACTCCCCTTTATTGCCCCCCGCCCCCTTCATCCCCATGATTCCCCTTTTGTCCCCTCCCATCACCCCCTTAACCCTCCCTCAATCCTCTTTATCCCCCACCCCCCCTTTTCCTGCTTCTTCTCCCCCTTTCTCCCCAGCCACAGATTGAACCCCCCAAAACATTTACCCCCCCAAGCCCCCTTTACTCCCCCAAATCCTCTTTATCCCCCAGCCCCCCTACTTAACCCTCTCAAACCACTCCCTATCCCCCACATCCCTCTACCCCCTCTCAAGCCTTTTCTCCCCTGAACCTCCCTTGACTCTGCTCAAACTCTTTCACCCCCCCAAATCCCACTTGATCCTCCCACACCACTTCAGCCCCTTCAGCTCCCCTTTAGCCCCTCAGCAGCCCCCCAGATCCCCACCCCTCCCTGCTCCCCACCCTTCCCTGCTCCTTCCCTTCTGCTCCCCACCCCTCCTTCTCCTTCCCTCCTGCTCCCCATCCCTCCCTCTCCTTCCCTCCTGCTCCCCATCCCTCCCTCTCCTTCCCTCCTGCTCCCCATCCCTCCCTCTCCTTCCCTCCTGCTCCCCATCCCTCCCTCTCCTTCCCTCCTGCTCCCCTCCCCTGCTCCCCACCCCTCCCTCTCCTCCCTCCTGCTCCCCACCCCTCCCTCTCCTTCCCTCCTGCACCCCACCCCTCCCTCTCCTTCCCTCCTGCTCCCCACCCCTCCCTCTCCTCCCTCCTGCTCCCCACCCCTCCCTCTCCTTCCCTCCTGCTCCCCACCCCTCCCTCTCCTTCCCTCCTGCTCCCCACCCCTCCCTCTCCTTCCCTCCTGCTCCCCTCCCCTGTTCCTCACCCCTCCCTGCTCCTTCCCTCCTGCTCCCCTCCCCTGTTCCTCACCCCTCCCTGCTCCTTCCCTCCTACTCCCCACCCCACCCCTCCCCCCCATCCCTCCCTGCTCCTTCCCTCCTGCTCCCCTCCCCTCCCCTGCTCCCCTCCCCTCCCTGCTCCCCTCCCATTTCCCACCCTCCCCTGCTCCCCTCCCTCCTGCTCCCCTGTCCTCCCCTGCTCCCCACCCTTCCCTGCTCTTTCCCTCCTGCTCCCCTCCCCTCCCTCTCCTTCCCTCCTGCTCCCCTCCCCTCCCCTGCTCCCCTCCCCTCCCTGCTCCCCTCCCATTTCCCACCCTTCCCTGCTCCTTCCCTCCTGCTCCCCACCCCTCCCTGCTCCCCTCCCCTCCCTCTCCTTCCCTCCTGCTCCCCTCCCCTCCCTCTCCTTCCCTCCTGCTCCCCTCCCCTCCCCTGCTCCCCTCCCCTCCCTGCTCCCCTCCCATTTCCCACCCTTCCCTGCTCCTTCCCTCCTGCTCCCCACCCCTCCCTCTCCTTCCCTCCTGCACCCCACCCTTCCCTGCTCCTTCCCTCCTGCTCCCCTCCCCTGCTCCCCTCCCTCCTGCTCCCCTGTCCTCCCCTGCTCCCCACCCTTCCCTGCTCTTTCCCTCCTCCCCCCCACCCCTCCCTGTTCCCTCCCTCCTGCTCCCCACCCCTCCCTCTCCTTCCCTCCTGCTCCCCTCCCCTCCCCTGCTCCCTTCCCCTCCCTGCTCCCCTCCCATTTCCCACCCTTCCCTGCTCCTTCCCTCCTGCTCCCCATCCCTCCCTGCTCCCCACCCCTCCCTCTCCTTCCCTCCTGCTCCCCACCCCTCCCTCTCCTTGCCTCCTGCACCCCACCCCTCCCTGCTCCTCCCCTCCTGCTCCCCACCCCTCCCTGCTCCTTCCCTCCTGCACCCCATCCCTTCCTGCTCCTTCCCTCCTGCTCCCCACCCCTCCCTGCTCCCCTCCCCTGCTCCCCTCCCTCCTGCTCCCCTGCTCCCCACCCCTCCCTGCTCCCCTCCCCTGCTCCCCACCCTTCCCTGCTCCTTCCCTCCTACTCCCCACCCCACCCCTCCCCCCCATCCCTCCCTGCTCCTTCCCTCCTGCTCCCCTCCTCTCCCTGCTCCCCTCCTCTCCCTGCTCCCCTCCCCTCCCTCCCCTCCTGCTCCCCACCCCTCCCTGCTCCCCTCCCGTTTCCCACCCTTCCCTGCTCCTTCCCTCCTGCTCCCCACCCCTCTCCCCCACCCCTCCCTGCTCCTCCCCTCCTGCTCCTTCCCCCCTGCTCCTCACCATCCAGAGCCTGCCTCAGTTTCTGCTTCTTCTCCTCCTGCCGCCGCAGCTGCTCCTCCTGCGCTCGGCGCTGCAGGTACTCGCGGCGCTGCCGAGCCTGGCGCCGCAGCTGGACAGACACAGCTCAGGGGAGAGCCCGGGGGGGGATGGGACAGGGACAGCCCGGGGGGGGGAGGGACAGCCTGGGGGGGGGATGGGACAGGGACAGCCTGGGGGGGGCAGGGACAGCCCGGGGTGGGGGGGATGGGACAGGGACAGCCAGCCCGGGGGGGGGGATGGGACAGGGACAGCCTGGGGGGGGGATGGGACAGGGACAGCCAGCCCGGGGGGGGGGATGGGACAGGGACAGCCCGGGGGGGGGGATGGGACAGGGACAGCCAGCCCGGGGGGGGGGATGGGACAGGGACAGCCCGGGGGGGGGGATGGGACAGGGACAGCCCGGGGGGGGGGATGGGACAGGGACAGCCTGGGGGGGGGATGGGACAGGGACAGCCAGCCCGGGGGGGGGGATGGGACAGGGACAGCCCGGGGGGGGGGATGGGACAGGGACAGCCCGGGGGGGGGGATGGGACAGGGACAGCCAGCCCGGGGGGGGGGATGGGACAGGGACAGCCCGGGGGGGGGGATGGGACAGGGACAGACAGCCCCGGGGGGGGGGATGGGACAGGGACAGCCCCGGGGGGGGGGATGGGACAGGGACAGCCCGGGGGGGGGGATGGGACAGGGACAGCCCCGGGGGGGGGATGGGACAGGGACAGCCTGGGGGGGAGGGGAAGGGACACAGGGACAGCCTGGGGGGGGGAGGGAGGGCACAGGGACAGACTCACGGCCCGGCCAGGCCTGCCGCGGCTGCGGCTGGGAGAGGGCCAGGGACAGCTCAGGGAACAGCAGAGAGGGACACAGGGGCAGGGGGAGGAGGCGGAGGGCACCGGGGGGGGGCTCCTGAGGGGCCCCGTGGGGCCAACACGAGGACGGGGGGGGGGGGGAAGGGGGGGCCACTAGGACACGGGCGCGGGGGTCCCGTGAGGACACGGCGGGGGGGGGGGCTCCGTAAGGGGCGGAGGACGAGCCTGAGGGGAGCCCCGGGCCCGGCTCCGGCCCCGGCTCCGGCTCCCCCTTACCATTGCTGCTCACGCTCCCGCGCCGCGCTCCACGCGCCGCCGCCTCCCAACAGCGCCGCCGCTGATTGGCCGGGCGACGGAAGACCAATGGGAGCGCCCGGTGCTGCCAGGGAGGAGCGAGCCCGAGCGAGCCGCGTTCCACAGGCGGGGAGGGGGCGGCGACCGCTGCGCCCTCACTCAGGATGGCGAATAGGGGAAAGGTGACGCTGCGCCCTCACTCAGGATGGCGAATAGGGGAAAGGTGACGCTGCGCCCTCACTCAAGATGGCGAATAGGGGAAAGGTGACGGTGCGCCCTCACTGAAGATGGCGAATAGGGAAAAGGTGACGCTGCGCCCTCACGCAAGATGGCGAATAGGGGAAAGGTGACGCTGCGCCCTCACTCAGGATGGCGAATAGGGGAAAGGTGACGCTGCGCCCTCACTCAAGATGTCGACCGAGAGGGCTTCAGCACGCCGCGCCGCCAGCACCCCTAGGAGAGCGCTGATTGGTGGAGCCTCAGGCGCTAGGGCTCGGTGGTGGCTGTGGGCTTAGGTTCAGGTTTCGCCTGGAAGGGAGCTGCAAAGGTCACCCAGTCCAAGCCCTGCAGCCAGCAGGGACATCCTCAGCTGCAGCAGGCTGCCCAGGGCCCTGTGCAGCCTCCCCTTGGAGATCTCCAGGCATGGCCCCAAGCCCCTCCCTGGGCCACCTGTGGCAGTGCTCCAGCAGCCTCCTGCTGCAGAACTTGTTCCTCACATCCAAGCTCAACCTGCTCTGCTCTCAGCCCAAACCATTGCCCCTGCTCCTGGCCCTGCAGCCCCTTGGCAGCAGTCCCTCTGCAGCCCTCTTGGAGCCCCTGCAGGGGCTGGGAGCTGCTCTGAGGTCTCCCTGCAGCCTTCTCCTCCCCAGGCTGCACAGCCCCAGCTCCTCAGCCTGGCCCCAGAGCAGAGCTCCTCAGCCTCTGTTCCTCTTGGGGGCTTCCTCTGGACCCTCTCCAGCAGCTCCAGGTCCTTCCTGTGCTGAGGGCTCCAGAGCTGGACACAGCCCTGCAGGTGAGGTCAGAGCAGAGGGGCAGGATCCTCTCTCTCCAGCTCTGGCCACGCTACTTCGGGTGCAGCCCAGGCTGCCCTTGCCCTGCTGTGTTGCCAGTGCCCACTGCTGGCTCCTGTCCAGCTTCTCCTCCACCAGCACCCCCAAGTCCATCTCTGCAGGACTGCTCTGGATCTCATCAGCCCCCAGTCTGAACTGATACCCAGGGCTGCCCTGACCTAGGTGGAGGACCTTGGCCTTACCAAACATCATAAGGCTCTCCTCAGCCACCTCTGCAGCCTGCCCAGGGCCCTCTGGTTGGTTTCCATCCTATCCTTCAGCCTTACCTACCTCACCATTCAGCTTGGTGCCACCTGCAGACCTGCTGAGGGGGTCTCAACCTCTGTGTTGCTGATGAACAGCACTGGTACCAGTGCAGACCCCTGAGAGACACCAACTTGTCTCCTGTCTGCACCTGGGCATGGAGCTGTTGACCACCACCCTTTGAGTGCCACCCTCCAGCCAGTACCTTCTCCACTGCCCTGCACACCCAGCACATCCTCAGCTCTGCTGAGAGTGAGGATTGTCCCCACCCAGCTGCACTTGGTCTTGTTGAACCTCCTGAGGTTCACCTGGTTAGGGTTGGTGTTAAGCTAGGCTTAGGGTGTTAGGTTTAGGTGTTGGGGTTGAGAGAAGAGCTCAATTTAGTGTTAGGTTTTGGGGTTAGATCTTAGGGTTTGGGGTTAAGGCTAGGGCTAGGGGTTAGGGTTGAGGTCAGAGCTCATTTTAGTGTTAGCAGTTAAGGCTTGGCTTTAGTTTAGGTGTCAGGGTTAGACTGAGAGTTGAAGTTAGGCTTAGGGGTTAGGGTTAGGAAGTTAAAGTTCCTGTCAGGGGTTAGGGTTAGGATTCTGAGCTAGGTTTAGGGATTAGGTTGATCAGCAGTTGGGTTAGGGATTAGGGTTAGGAGGTTAGGGTGATATTAAGGTCTGGGCTTTAAGTTAGGGTTAAGGGTTAGGATTAGGGTTAAGTTTAGGGTTGGTGGTTTGGGGTTGAGGTCAGGGTTAGGGCTTCAGTGTTAGGGTTAAGATTAATGTTTAGGGTTTGCATTAGGGGCTGGGTAAGGGTCAGTTGTTAGTGTGAAGGTTAGAGGTCAGGGTTAGTGTCAGGGTTAAGTTTAGGGTTAGTGTGAGGGTCATTAGGGTTAAGGTTAGGGTTCAGTTTAAGTTAGGCTTAGGGCTGTCCTAGTTTAGAGCAGCCCAGATTGCTCTGTTGCTCCCAAATGGGCAGAAGGATCAGGCTCACACAGGCTCACACTGGGAAGCGAAGGGAAGTTGAAATGGAAAAGCAGTTCCCAGGCTACAGAATTGCAAAGGGCGGAGCAGAGCACAGCAGAGGAAGCTCAAGGAAATCCCCAACCTAACCTTGGCACCACCCAGCACTGCCCTGCTCTCCTCCTGGCCTTCACCCAACCCCCCAGGGCTCTTTCGTCCCCCCACCATTGCTGGGCTGGTTTCAGGCTGGCTCACGAGAGGAGGCACAAAAGGCTTTTCTTAAAGTCCCGGACTCTCAAATGTGGCAATGCCAGCGACAAGCAGTGTGAGCAAGCTGGCAGTGCAGGCCTAGAGCCTGACATGATGGTAGGCCATGCTCAGCATAAATGCAGAGCCAGCTAGCAGTGGAGCAAAACAGTGCTGTGCCTGCAGCATGGAACTAAAACAAGACACTGGTAGCTATAAACATGGACAGTTATCTTGGGACAACAGGATATGCACCTGCATCAACAACCTCGTTGTGTCATTAGTAGTTGGATCAATAATCTGTAACAGTGCAATGTGTGGTCACTCATAGGGAACCAATGGAGCTGTGCCAACAGGGCACTCTGAGTTTATGTAAGTTGTAGCAGCTGCCTTGCTACACACTTCTGCCTTTCCTGTCTGCTGTTTCTTCTTCACTTTACAGTGCTATACTTGCACTACAGGCCTGCACCATCAGCCTGCAACACTGGAACAATAAAGGAACAATACTCGATCGCATTGGTCAGTCATATTGATTCCTATCTCCGTCGTCTACACTCAAAAGCCACAAAAAGTTCTCACGAATATCGTTCAGGAACCGTGGGAACCTTGTATGCAATTCATAGACAGGCTGAAACTGGCCTTAGAACGCCAAATCGATAATGGGGAGGCAAGGGAAATATTGCTGCTGAAATTAGCTGTGGAAAATGCAAATGCAGATGGTAAGAAGCTGTTAAAATCTTTGCCTAATCAAAACCCCTGTTACAGTTTGAGCTGGGTGCCCCCCTGCAATGTTTACTTCCTGTATCCAGAAGGCCAGCCCAGAGGGGTGGACACAGGAAATTAAGTAGTATTTCCTACCACAATCCTTTGCACCACTATAAGATCCAGTGTGGAGTCTAGCACGCTCTTTTTTCTTCCTCCTCCGTCAGCTGGTAACTGGGGGAGATGTCTCCTGGCTTTGGGCCTGGCTAGGCCCAAGGCCATGAGGGGATGGGCAGTCTCAGATCTGGCCAGCTGAGACTAGCCTAGCAGTGGGAGGGGGAAGAAGGAGCCCTGGGGGTCTTGGGTGTACCCTCAGGTGGGGATTGGATCTCTCTGGGTCTGCTTTGGGATCTTTCTTTGTCACTGCGCTTTTGGCTTTCTGTAAAAGTTTACTGCTTTCTGTTTAAACTTTCCATCACTTTTGCAATCCGTTTGTCTGAGTGTTTATTGTTGCCAGGGGTGGGGAAGGGGGCTGCCTCAACCCAGCACAACCCCACCTTGCTAGCAATGATTGAGGCATGTAATAAGATAGGTACGATGGAACATGAGTATGAAGCTATGGCTGCAGCTTTTGCAGCTGTGAATGCTCCAATGAATACAGGAGTTTGTTATGGCTGTGGGAAACTGGGTCGTCTCAGAAAGAATTGTTTGGTAGCTAATACTGGAGCCAAACCTAAGGCACCTGGGATTTGCCCTAAGTGCCAGAAGGGGAGGCACTGTGCTAACCAATGTCGATCTAAGTATAATTCTCAAGGGCGGCCTGTGCAGGGAAACTGGATGCGGAGCACGGGACGGCGCCAGGCGCTGACACAAATCATCCAGCTGTCACCATCCAGCCAGATGCCGGCAGCACATGCGTCTCTGACCTCCACCCAGCAACAGCAGCCAGCGCAGGACTGGACCTGGCAACCTTTGACACAGTAACTTTACTTGATACCACGGTACATTTATTGCCAACAGGTGTGTCAGGTCCTCTTCCAGTAAAAACTCAGGCATTAATATTAGGTAGATCATCAACAACGCTATCAGGACTATTTGTGCTTCCTGGGGTTGTTGATTCTGACAGCACAGATAAAATTCACATCATGGCATGGACTCCGTTTCCTCCCTGCACGGTACCGGAGGGAAGTCGTATTGCACAGCTGTCATTGCTTCCCTTGGGATCAGAACGTCCCCTTGCAAGGGGACCTTTAAGAAATGAAGGAGGATTTGGGTCTGCTGGGGATCCACAGATTCTGTGGGTACAGACTAAACATCCTATCTGTCGATGTGTCCTGATGTATGGTCAGCAGAAAATAGTGCTTAGTGGTATTATTGATACTGGAGCAGACGTCACAGTGATTTCTAAAGCTAAATGGCCCCCCCAGCTGGCCTGTAGCTAGTGCATCTCAGGCGCTGGCAGGCATAGGGGGAGCTGGAGAAAGTCATCAGAGCCTGAATTTCATTCAGAGTCAGGGACCAGAGGGACATATAGCTTTTGTGGGACCTTTTGTTTTACCTGTGCCCATGGTGCTATGGGGTCGTGATGTGCTTTCACAATGGGGGGTGACCATGAACACCCGTTTTTGGAGGGGGCCATTGTGGTGTGCAACACCCTCCAGTTAACATGGAGGAGTGTGGCTAGCAGGTCGAGGGAGGTGATCCTCCCCCTCTACTCAGCCCTGGTGAGACCCCACCTGGAGTACTGTGTCCAGTTCTGGAGCCCCTATTACAAGAGGGATGTGGAGGTGCTGGAACATGTCCAGAGAAGGGCCAGGAGGATGAGCAGAGGGCTGGAGCACCTCTCCTATGAGGGCAGACTGAAGGAGTTGGGGCTGTTCAGTCTGCAGAAGAGAAGGCTCCCAGGTGACCTCATTGTGGCCTTCCAGTATCTGAAGGGGGCCTACAGGAAGGCTGGGGAAGGACTTCTCAGGATCTGAGGTAGTGATAGGACTAGGGGGAATGGAATGAAGGTGGAGGTGGGGAGATTCAGGCTAGATGTGAGGAAGAGGTTCTTCAACATGAGAGTGGTGAGACCCTGGAATAGGTTGTCCAGGGAGGTGGTCGAGGCCCCGTCCCTGGGGGTGTTTAAGAGCAGGCTGGATGAGGCTCTGGCCAGGCTGATCTAGTGTGGGGTGTCCCTGCCCATGGCAGGGGGGTTGGAACTAGATGATCCTTGTGGTCCCTTCCAACCCTGAATGAAACTATGAAACTATGAAAACAAATCCCCCTGTCTGGGTGGATCAATGGCCCCTACCATTGGAAAAGCTTCGTGCACTCCAAGAACTAGTCACAGAGCAACTGGGGAAAGGGCATATTGTACCCTCCAGGAGTCCATGGTACTCTCCTATTTTTGTCATCAAAACCCAAACAGGCAAGTGGGGCTTGCTCCATGATCTCAGAAAGATTAATGACATTATGGAATATATGGGGAGCCTCCAACCAGGGCTACCCTCACCCACAATGATACCACGATACAGACATTTAACTGTTATTGACCTGAAAGATTGCTTCTTTAGCATTCCTTTACATCCAAATGATGATCCTAAATCTGCTTTTTCAGTTCCAGACATCAATATGCAACAACCTTTGCAGAGATATCATTGGGTTGTGCTTCCACAAGGAATGAAAAATGGTCCTACAATCTGTCAGTGGTATGTAGCAAAAATTCTCAGCCCCGTTTGAGAGGCATTTCCTGATGCTCTGATATATCCTTACATGGATGACATCCTAGTGGCAGCACAAAGCCCCGAGCTCACGGAGAGAAAGCCCTTACTGTATCCACTGTGACTCAAGTGGAGTTTTGTGTAGTGTGGTGGTTTAGGATGGATGCTGGCCCGGATGCCACTGCACAGAACACACCTGGAAGGTCCCAAGGGGTGGGCCCAGCCCAGGGAGTGGTCACAGGAAACCAGGTATTCCATTCCCATAATGCCCTGCTCCCCTATAAAATGTCCATGTGGGGTCTTCACTTCCTCTTTTGTCCCCAGCTGCTGCTTAGGTAAAATGGCGTGAGCCGCCTCCCTTGGGCCTGCCCAGGCCCAAGGCTGGGTTGGGGGTGGGGGGGAAAGAGCCCTGGGGGTTTGGGTGTACCCCCAGGTGGGGATGGGATGTTCTTGGGCATGTTCTGGGATTTCTCTCTTTGTCATGGTGCTTGTGGTTCTCTGTAAAACTTTCATTGGTGTTTTTTATTGTTTTTTTTCTATTTAAACTTTCCATCACTTTTGCAATCCCTTTGTCTGAGTTGTTATTTCTGCCTGTGGTGGGGAGGGGGTTTGCCCCAACCCATTACAGTGTAGCATCTGAGAAAATTCAGAATGTAACACCTTGGAAATATTTAGGGTGGAGAATTCAGACCCAAACAATTGTTCCACAGCCTTCACAGCTCAATGTACACGTGAAAACACTTCATGACGTTCAGAATTTGCTGGGAACCATAAATTGGGTTCGTCCTCTTTTGGGAATTTCCAATGCAGATTTAAGTCCTTTGTTTGAACTTCTAAAGGGTGACACTAATCTGTGTTCTCCTCGAGTTTTGAATTCTGCAGCACTTCAGTCTTTGCAGAGTGTGACTATTGCTTTGAGGCAGGCTCATTGATGTGCACCTGAACTACCTTTTTTCTTCATGCTGTTGAATCATGATCGACAGCCACATGCCTTGATTTTTTTCATAGTTTCATAGTTTCATAGTTTCATTCAGGGTTGGAAGGGACCACAAGGATCATCTAGTTCCAACCCCCCTGCCACGGGCAGGGACACCCCACGCTAGATCAGGCTGGACAGAGCCTCATCCAGCCTGCCCTTAAACACCCCCAGGGACGGGGCCTCGACCACCTCCCTGGACAATCCATTCCAGGGTTTCACCACTCTCATGGTGAAGAACCTCCTCCTCACATCCAGCCTGAATCTCCCCACCTCCAGCTTCATTCCATTCCCCCTAGTCCTATCACTACCTGATATCCTGAGAAGTCCTTCCCCAGCCTTCCTGTAGGCCCCCTTCAGATACTGGAAGGCGACAATTAGGTCACCTCGGAGCCTTCTCTTCTGCAGACTGTACAGCCCCAACTCCTTCAGTCTGTCCTCATAGGAGAGGTGCTCCAGCCCTCTGATCATCCTCGTGGCCCTTCTCTGGACACGTTCCAGCACCTCCACATCCCTCTTGTAATAGGGGCTCCAGAACTGGACACAGTACTCCAGGTGGGGTCTCACCAGGGCTGAGTAGAGGGGGAGGATCACCTCCCTCGACCTGCTAGCCACACTTCTCCTGATGCAGCCCAGGATCTGATTGGCTTTGCGGGCTGCAATCAGTGGGATCAGTGGGTATCAGTGGGATACAGGTAAAACAGAACCATTGCTTTTAACTGAGTGGGTTTTTCTTTCTAACCAGCCTGTTAAGACAATTTCTGTACAGCATGAAATGTTTGCCTTTTTAATTATTAAGGCTAGACAGAGACTATTAACTTTAGCAGGGAGAGATTTTGATTGTATCTATGTTCCTGTTAAAGAGATTTACTTGCAGTGGCTTTTTCAGCAATCAGATGTTTTTGTTATGTCTTTAACAGCCTATGCAGATGTCTCGGTCCAGAGAGGGAAAGAGACTCAGTTCTTTTTGAATACTCCCGTGATGTGAAATTAGAGGCACAAATGAGGCCAAAATATCAACAGGAAGACTATTGATTACATAGATAAAGTGGAAATAAGAAGGGGAGAGGGAGAAAATGGAGAGAGAGAAGAGAGAGAGAAGAGCTACAGGCTGGGGTCAGAGTGGCTGGAGAGCAGCCAGGCAGAGAGGGACCTGGGGGTGCTGGTTGATGGTAGGATGAACATAAGCCTGCAGTGTGCCCAGGTGGCCAGGAGGGCCAATGGCATCCTGGCCTGCATTAAGAACAGTGTGGCCAGCAGGAGCAGGGAGGTTATTCTGCCCCTGTACTCTGCAGTGGTTAGGCCACACCTCGAGTACTGTGTCCAGTTCTGGGCCCCTCAGTTTAGGAAGGAGGTTGACTTGCTGGAACGAGTCCAGAGAAGGACAATGAAGTTGGTGAGGGGCTTGGAACACAAGCCCTATGAGGAGAGACTGAGGGAGCTGGGGCTGCTTAGCCTGGAGAGGAGGAGACTCAGGGGTGACCTTATTGCTGTCTACAACTACCTGAAGGGGGGTTGTAAACAGGCAGAGATTGGTCTCTTCTCCCAGGCAACCAGCACCAGAACAAGAGGACACAGTCTCAGGCTGCGCCAGGGGAGGTTCAGGCTGGAGGTCAGGAGGAAGTTTTACACAGAGAGAGTGATTGCCCTTTGGAATGGACTGCCCGGGGAGGTGGTGGAGTCGCTGTCACTGGAGGTGTTCAGGAGGAGACTTGACAGGGTGCTTGGTTACATGGGTTAGTTGATTAGGTGGTGTTGGATGATAGGCTGGACATGATGATCTTGAAGGTCTCTTCCAACCTGGTCTATTCTATTCTATTCTATTCTATTCTAAGAGGAAAGGAATTATATCACCACACCCCTCACCCCCAAGACAGTTTGAGTCTGTGGAGGAAAGGTGCTGAAGGAGATGTTGGGTCTGTAGAGATGAGTCTGAAGCTTTGGCTGGAGAAGAGCTGTGGTCCTCTGGGCAGCCTGGGTCTATAGAGAAAGGGTGCTGAGGCTTTGGCTAGAGAAGAGATGTGGTCCTCTGGGCAGCCTCTTCAGCTCCATGAGTTGCAGCAGGCGGAACTTAGGACACGGAGATAGGGTTCAGTCTGCTTCTTCCAGGCTCCATGGGCTCTTTTCTCTGGAGCAGCATTGTCCCGGCCTTTCCCATCTCTTGAGCTTTCTTTCTCAGCAGCATTGTCCTGTGTTTTCCTTCTGCATTTTTCTTCCACAAGCCAGTAGCGGCTCAAGTCTTTTATACAGTTTTTAGTCCTTAGCTATGTGTCCAAGTATTGTCCCTCTGGAATTCAGGGGCCAGGAAATCATCCTTAGGTCTTGTCCTGAAGGCTTGATTGCTGGGTCCTTGGTCCATTGTTGTAGGCCAGCTGCAGTCCGGTGTTATCATGATGCAATCGCAAGGTGATTTGCATCCAGGATTGGTAGACAGGATTCCTACATGATCTTTGCACCTTCCTTCCAGTGGCTCTGCCCAACACGTATCAGCTATTGTCTGGGCAAGCAGCAAGTGATTTTATCTTTGTTGAGTCACACCAGGAGAGCCAACTTTTAGTCTCTCACAGCAGGTTGACTCTCTATGCACCTGGCTTCACATCAATTGTTTCATCTTGACTCCTCTTTATCTCCTTTGCCTCGTAGGGGTGAACAACCACTGTCTGCCCCTACTGTTTTCACAGATGGATCAGGGAAGACTCCCAAGTCTGTCATTGTTTGGTGGAATGATCAGTCCTTAACATGGGAGTCAGATATTGCTCTAGTTCCTGGTTCGTCTCAGATAGTAGAATTAGCTGCAGCAGTACGAGCTTTTCAGAAATGGTCAGAGCCTTTTAATCTGAGTCGAGGCAATCCCAGGCACAAATCCAGGCTGGGCAGGGACTGGCTGGAAAGCAGCCCTGAGGAGAGAGACTTGGGGGTGCTGGGGGAGGAGAAGCTCAACAGGAGCTCTCAGTGTGCACTTGCAGCCCGCAAAGCCAATCAGATCCTGGGCTGTATCAGGAGAAGTGTGGCCAGCAGGGCAAGGGAGGTGATTCTCCCCCTCTACTCAGCTCTGGTGAGACCCCACCTGGAGTACTGCCTCCAGTTCTGGAGCCCCTATTACAAGAGGGATATGGACATGCTGGAATGTGTCCTGAGAAGGGTCACAAGGATGAGCAGAGGGCTGGAGCACCTCTCCTATGAGGACAGACTGAAGCAGTTGGGGCTGTTCAGTCTGGAGAAGAGAAGGCTCCCAGGTGACCTCATCGTGGCCTTCCAGTATCTGAAGTGGGCTACAAGAAGGCTGGGGAGGGACTTTTCAGGATCTCAGGGAGTGATAGGACTGGGGGGGGGGGGGGTGTGGAATGAAGCTGGAGGTGGGGAGATTCAGGCTGGATGTGAGGAGGAAGTTCTTCCCCATGAGAGTGGTGAAGCCCTGGAACGGGTTGTCCGGGGAGGTGGTTGAGGCCCCGTCCCTGGAGGTGTTTAAGCCCAGGCTGGATGAGGCTCTGGCCAGGCTGATCTAGTGTGGGGTGTCCCTGCCCATGGCAGAGGGTTGGAACTAGCTGATCCTTGTGGTCCCTTCCAACCCTGACTGATACTATGAGACTATGATCTAGTTACAGGCTCTGCTTATGTAGCAGGTATTGTTCAGTGAGCTGAGGCTGCAGTATTGAAGGAGGTGAATAATCCTCAATTGTTTGACCTGTTACAGAAGCTGGTCTTTTTTCTAGATTCAAGGAAACATCCTGATTTTGTCATGCATGTTAGATCTCATACTACTTTACCAGGATTTATTGCAGGAGGAAATCATCAAGCAGATTTTATGACATTAGCAGTGCAGGTATTGCCAGATTGCATTGCACAAGCTAGGCTTAGTCATTCCTTTTTCCATCAGAACGCAGGAGGACTGAAACGGCAGTTTGGTTTGTCCTCACAGCAAGCTGCTAACATCATAGCTGTATGTCCTGACTGCCAGAAACATTCTTCTCCTTCTGTTGCCAGTGGAGTTAACCCAAGAGGATTGCAGAGTTTACAATTGTGGCAAACAGATGTTACTCACTTGTCTGAATTTGGTAATCTTAAATATATTCACTCTTCTAGGTTGGACTCGATGATCCTCGAGGTCTCTTCCAACCTTAGTGATAATGTGATTCTATTGACACCTTTGCTGGAGCCTTGTATGCTTCTTGTCATTGTGGTGGGTTAACGCCTCTTTCTGAAAACAAAAGAAGAAAGCAGGGGGCAGGGCTTGCGGGTGCTTTACACTCCCTGAAGGACGTTTCCCCCCTGGGAAAGCTGAGTCTGTTCCACTCCCCCCTCCCTGCCCAGCTAGGATATAAAAAGCAGGACATCATAGCTGTTGGATCTCCTTTTTGGCTCCTGCCTCTGCTGGACGAGAGCTACTGCAGCTGCCCTCCTGCTCCTCAGCCACGTGGCTGGACCTGATCCTTTTCCCTGCTGCCTCTGCACCTCCTCAGAGAAAGACTGGTTTTGTATTATTCCTTTCTGTCCCCCTCCCATCCATTCTTGTACCTTGCCCTTGTGAACCTTTTTTTTTTTCCTGTTATTGTTATATATATATAATTTGAAGACAAAAAATTATTTGCCTCTCTACTTCCAAGCTGGCTCCAGATTGTTGCTTAATGGATTTGCTCCTTACCCTTTTTTTTTGTCCTCCTCTCCCTGTTTGGAGGGAGGAGGGGGGGGGGGGAGTGGGGAAGAGATTCTCAGCCTTTTCCCCATTTGAGCTTTTAACTCTCAGTTAAGGCTCAAACCACTACAATCATACAGGGGAAAAGTCCCAAGATGCTTGCAGACATTTTGTGCGAGCCTTTGCCACGTTAGGTATTCCTGTTCAGATAAAAACAGATAATGGCCCAGCATATCACAGTATCACAGTATCACTTAGGTTGGAAAGGACCTCGAGGATCATCGAGTCCAACCTATCAACACATACCCCATGAGTAGACCATGGCACCAAGTGCCACTACCAATCTCCTCCTGAACGCCTCCAGGGTCGATGACTCAACCACCTCCCTGGGCAGCATATTCCAATGACGAACGACTCGCTCAGTGAAGAACTTCCTCCTCACCTCGAGTCTAAACCTCCCCTGGCGCAGCTTGAGACTGTGTCCCCTTGTTCTGGTGCTGGTTGCCTGGGAGAAGAGGCCAACCCCTTCCTGGCTACAACCACCCCTCAGGTAGTTGTAGAGGGCAATGAGGTCGCCCCTGAGCCTCCTCTTCTCCAGGCTAAACAATCCCAGCTCCCTCAGCCTCTCCTCATATGTCTCTGCAATGCTTAAATCTCCTTTTGACTCTTGGGGAATTGTTCCTATCACAGGCATTCCTCATTCTCCCACTGGACAGTCACTTACTGAACGTTCTCACCAAACATTGAAGCGCCTTTTATTACAACAGAAAGGGGGACTGGGAAATACAACACCAATGGAAAGATTGCAGAAAGCTCTGTATGTATTTAATTTTTTCAATTGCTCCTTAGTAGATAGCAATCCTCCTATTGTTTGACATTTTAGCAGTAATGCTGCTTTGGAAACACAAGAAAAAGCACCAGTGCTGATTCAAGACCCTGAAACAGGAAAGATTTTAGGGCCATAACCTTTGGTAACATGGGGTAGAGGGTATGCTTGTGTTTCCACTAAAGAGGCCCTCGGTGGGTTCCAGCTAAGAACATTCGACCTTTTCAAGAGCCTTTATCATCTCCAAAGGAGGGAGTTGAAGAGGAGTAATTGATACTGAGAGACAGCGAGCTGCAGATTTCTGATCAATCTTCCAAGAACCCTTTTTCTACTTGGTTAGTAGGACTGCCTTTGGATGAGTGGCCAGTTTCTTCATCTTTTAAATTGCTGGGTAATTGGGGACTTTCTCTCTGGCTTTATAGTTTTCTTAGAACAATTATGTATGCTCTTACTGCTTTATTCTTTTTGCTACCTTTTTTACCTTGTTCATTGTAATGCTTATAGAGTTTGATTAATTGCCTTGTTAAGGGGATTCTTGTTCTATAACAGAAGGGGGAAACAAAGGGATTTGTGATTCTTTCACAGCTGTGGATACAGGAATGAAGGGTTAAATCTTGGAGAGCCGAGCTCCAAGAGCTGCTGGACTGATAAGAGGAGACAGTGTTGGCCTTGATGGCTTGTGAACTATGGGAACACGGTGCAGCAGCGTAGTTGGAAGAGGTCAGATACCTGATTACAAATGGTTATTATGACCTGAGAGTGTGAGACTTCATATATATATATAGCAGATTGATATAACAGAGTCCCTGGTTCCAGATGTAAACTGCTTCTGTGTTGTATTAGCTTTTATAAAGAAGGATTTTGCATAGTCAAGTGGACACCTGGCCTGCATCAGGCTGAGTCCCATCTCGTTAGTTCAGTTGGTGTTTCAGTCAGTTCTGTCTGTTTCAGACTGTCTGATCAGCTGCTGTTTCTCTCTCTGAGCTTGGCTGCTGCTTCTCTCTCTGAGCTTGGCTGCTGCTGACCTTCAACTAACGAGATAAGAAACTAATCTTTTTTCTTTCCTTAGCACACACTTTGAGCTGACAGAATTTCCTCCTTAATAATTACCTCTCTCTAACCCTCTTTGGAAAAAAAAGGGAGGAAGGGGGAGAAGGGGTTTTGGGGGGACCCTCCTCGCTGGAGGAGGGCAGGTTTTCTGTTCTTTGCTGTATATATTGTACACACTGCATGTTGTGTCTATATCCACTGCGCGTCGTCCTGCTTGTAAAACAGAGCTCTTCCATTTTTGCTTCTCCAACTGAGTTAGCTGTGGTTTCTGTGTGTGTGTGTGGGAACTAAACTTCTCTCAGCCACCACACTTGGACATGCCCCATTCTGGAGGTTCAGCCTTCGGGTGTCTCTGTCACCAATGGACATTCTTTGGACAGTGTTTAAACCAGCCAAGAAGGTGGCAAGTGGCCTTGTTCTCACCCAGACAGCAACAAGAGCCAAATGCTGCTGGAGTTGCAGCTGAAGAGCCTCTCCTAGCAGGCAAAGCACACCTGGGCCTTGTGCCTGAACCAAAGCAACTAATGCTGCAAGAGTCTTGTGCCAGAAGCAGAAAGGGACAAGTCCTGAGAGAACCAAATCCCAGGAGAACTGCACTGCTGCAGCCTGAAGCAATCAATTCTCTGAGAGCCCTGTGCCAGAGCATCTGAGAGGAGAGACACGATCTGCCACAGACTGTGAGGTGATTGAAGCTCTGAGAGCCCTGTGCCGGAGCACACAAGAGGAGGGAGGCCTCTTAGCCCTCTCTGAGCCAAGAAAGAGCTACAGCCTGTGAACTGGGCATGGGAGGAGAGAGGACTTCTGGGAGCCAAGAACTGTTTGAATTATAGTTAGAGTATCTGGGGAGATACCAAACAAGGGAGCAAGCTGTGAGTCCCTGGCTAAGCTGCTACAGAATCCCTCTTGTGGGATACCACAGATTTTGGCACCTCCATTTCCCCTTGGAATCACTGCAGTGGAAATTCTCTAATCTGTGCTTAAATCATTTAATTGTCTTCAGATTCCTTGGAGGTATCAGAGTATCACAGTATCACTAAGGTTGGAAGAGACCTCAAAGATCATCGAGTCCAACCTGTCACCACAGACCTCATGACTAGACCATGGCACCAAGTGCCATGTCCAATCCCCTCTTGAACACCTCCAGGGATGGGGACTCCACCACCTCCCTGGGCAGCACATTCCAATGGCCAACAACTCTCTCTGTGAAGAACTTTCTCCTCACCTCCAGCCTAAACTTCCCCTGGCGCAGCTTGAGACTGTGTCCCCTTGTTTTGGTGCTGGTTGCCTGGGAGAAGAGACCAACCCCCACCTGGCTACAACCACCTTTCAGGTAGTTGTAGAAATTAATGAGGTCTCCCCTGAACCTCCTTTTCTCCAGGCTAAACAATCCCAGCTCCCTCAGCCTCTCCTCACAGGGCTGTGCTCAAGGCCTCTCCCCAGCCTTGTTGCCCCTCTCTGGACACCTTCAAGTGTTTTGATGTCCTTCCTAAACTGAGGGGCTCAGAACTGGACACAGGACTCAAGGTGTGGCCTAAGCAGTGCAGAGTACAGGGGCACAATGACTTCCCTGCTCCTGCTGGCCACACTATTCCTAATGCAGGCCAGGATGCCATTGGCCTTCTTGGCCACCTGGGCACACTGCTAGCTCATGTAGAATCTGTTACCCACAACTGAATAACAGAACCTGTAAATATGAATAGAATAGAATAGAATAGAATAGAATAGAATAGAATAGAATAGAATAGAATAGAATAGAATAAACCAGGTTGGAAGAGACCTTCAAGATCATCGCATCCAACCTATCATCCAACACCACCTAGTCAACTAACCCATGTAACCAAGCACCCTGTCAAGTCTCCTCCTGAACACCTCCAGTGACGGCGACTCCACCACCTCCCCGGGCAGCCCATTCCAGTGAGCAATCACTCTCTCTGTGTAAAACTTCCTCCTGACCTCCAGCCTGAACCTCCCCTGGCACAGCCTGAGACTGTGTCCTCTTGTTCTGGTGCTGGCTGCCTGGGAGAAGAGAGCAACCTCTGCCTGTCTACAACCCCCTTTCAGGTAGTTGTAGACAGCAATAAGGTCACCCCTGAGTCTCCTCCAGGCTAAGCAACCCCAGCTCCCTCAGCCTCTCCTCATAGGGCTGTGTTCCAAACCCCTCACCAACTTTGTTGCCCTTCTCTGGACACCTTGCAGCAAGTCAGCCTCCTTCCTAAACTGAGGGGCCCAGAACTGGACACAGTACTTGAGGTGTGGCCTAACCAGTGCAGTGTACAGGGGCAGAATGACCTCCCTGCTCCTGCTGGCCACACTGTTCCTGATGCAGGCCAGGATGCCATTAGCCCTCCTGACCGCCTGGGCACACTGCAGGCTCATGTTCAGCCTACCATCAACCAGCACCCCCAGGTCCCTCTCTACCTGGCTGCTCTCTAGCCACTCTGACCCCAGCCTGTAGCACTGCATGGGGTTGGTGTGGCCGATGTGCAGAACCCGGCACTTGGATGTGTTCAATCTCATGCTGTTGGACTCTGCCCATCTGTCCAGCCTGTCGAGGTCTCTCTGCAGAGCCTCTCTGCCCTCCAGCAGATCAACTCCTGCCCCCAGCTTGGTGTCATCTGCAAATTTACTGATGATGGACTCAATGCCCTCATCCAGATGATCAATAAAGATGTTAAAGAGCACAGGGCCCAGCACTGATCCTTGGGGCACACCACTGGTGCCTGGCTGCCAGCTGGCTGTGGCACCATTCACCACCACTCTCTGGGCTCAGCCATCCAGCCAGTTCCTAACCTAGTGCAGTGTGCTCCTATCCAAGCCATGGTCTGACAGCTTGGCCAGGAGTTTGCTATGGGGGACGGTGTCAAAGGCCTTGCTGCAGTCCAGGTAGACTACATCCACAGGCCTCCCCACATCCACCAGGCGGGTCACCTGCTCATAGAAGGAGATCAGGTTGGTCAGGCAAGACCTGCCCTTCCTAAATCCATGCTGGCTAGGCCTGATCCCTTGGCCATCCTGTTAGTGCTGTGTGATTGCACTCAGGATGACCTGTTCCATGATCTTGCCTGGCACTGAGGTCAGGATGACAGGCCTATTATTCCCTGGCTCATCCAACCAGCCCTTCTTGTGGATGGGCACCATGCTGGCCAGCTTCCAGTCCTCTGGGACCTCTCCAGTGAGCCAGGACTGATGAAAAATGATGGAGAGCAGCTTGGCTTCTTAAATAAATTCTGGTGGTGTTTGAAGATATCACTGCCCCAAACATGGAATACATTTGTATTCTCTTACAGCACCTTGTGGTGGAGGCAGCTCTAAGCCCCTGCCTGGGGAATGTACTTGGCTCTGATGTGCTGGCTGGCAACAGATGGCATCTTCCCAATGGATCATTGTTGTGGTTTAAGCTTTCCTGGAGTCCAAAAGCCCACATGAAGATCAGGTGGCTCAGTTGGTAGCGCATTGGACCCTTAATGAAAAGGTTGTGAGTTCAAGCCTACAGTGGGCAGTAGTGTCCTCCCTACTCTAGTCATGAGGTCTGTGGTGTCAGGTTGGACTTGATGATCTTTGAGGTCTCTTCCAACCTTAGGAATACTGAATACTGAAATGGAAAAGATTTAGATTGCCTTCCCTCTCCCTTTTTTTCCCAGCAAGGGAAAGCAAATTAGTCAGAAGAAAGAGAGGTAAAACTGTGAAAGAAACAATCTTGAAGCAATTTGGAAGTAAAAAAGTAACTTTAACAACAGATATATATACAGCACTTGAGTAGGAGGAAGGTTACAAAGGTGTAAGGAAAAAGGGTGAATAAAGAATCTATACAGACCCAGGCACAAGCTGGCAAAGGGTTTTCTGGATACAATGTGGGCTCTCTTTAGATGCAGTCCCTAGGAGTCTGGAGCAACATGGAACAGGCCCCACCACATGGTTACAGCAGCAGCAGCATCTCAGGCAGGTGAGGGCAGGAGCAAGAAAGAGAGAGGCAGGAAATGTCTCCCCTTCAAAAGGCTGTGGACAGGGAGTGGAACAGATTTTGACCCAGGGACCTCTCCCCCTGGGAGAGGGGACCAAGTCTCTCTGCCCACCTGGGTCAGGTTTCTTTGTCCACCTGGGGGTTAGGTTCTTTTTCAGCCCACCCTCTCCTGGGCTGGGTGTAACCTGGCACAGTCTTGACAGAGCTTTGGTAGCTAAAGAACCACAAGCAATTCTCCCTGCTCAGGGCACCTCTCTCGTGAGGGAATTTGGCTCTTTTGGGTTTATTTCCTGGATTTTCTGGGATTCTGCCTCCTGCTCTCTGGGGGGGGGGAAAGCTTCCTGAGGCTTCTCCTTTCCCAGCTTCCTGAGCTTCCTGTAAATGATCTTCTACATCTGTGTACAGACCAAGGAGGGATTTCCCTAAGCAAGAAACAATTGCAGTTTTATAATTCCTGTTTCAGACATCATTATTAAGAACATCCCTGGCAGTGTCCAGCAGAGCCAGGGAGGTTCTCCTCCCCCTCTACTCTGCCCTAGTGAGGCCTCACCTAGAGCATTGCTCCCAGTTCTGGGCTTCCCAGTTCAAGAGGGACAGGGACCTGCTGGAGAGAACCCAACAGAGGGCTCCAAGGATGCTGAAGGGACTGAGCACTGCCTGGTGAAGAGAGGCTGAGAGCCCTGGGGCTGTTTAGTCTGCAGAGGAGAAGACTGAGAGGAGATCTGATCAATGTCTATCAATATCTGAGGGCTGGGGGTATGGAAGGAAGGTACAGGGTCAGGCTCTGCTCACTTGTGCCCTAGGGTAGGTGTGATGAAGAGGTTATGAAATATGAATTATGAAAATATTATTTTATTAATTGCAAAGAATATTAATAACCAAAGAATCACTAATTTATATACATGTTCTAGTGCACGTTCATGAAACACATTCCATAAGTGGCTTAGTCTTGTAATCAGAACTCAGTTGAACCATTCACAGAAGTATTGCTATATTTATGTAACAAAGGTGCAGTTCTGCTGCTTGGCCACGAGATGGCGACTCGACAGAACGCGAGCGGCTTCTGGCTATACAGCAATGTTTCTAGGCATCAGAGACGCCGAGGCTTTGAGCTGAACGCTGACCAGTGGAGAGCAGGTGGGAGATACTTTGTAGTTGTTGTTTGTAGCCAGGTTGGATTCCGGCAGACTACTGTCATGGATCAGTTCCTAGGCAGGTCTGGACAGTGGCGCTGGGTAGCTGTCTCCTCTCTCCGGCAGTGGAGAGGGAATGGAACCTGGGCTTAGCTAGCAAGCAGGTTCCCTTCACAGGACTTGGCAGATTCCCTCCAGACAATAGGGAACGGTCCTGCAGGGATTGGCCCAGTGGGGCTGGTAGGGCTGGTCCCTGGAACGGGGTCGGCCCTCAGAGTTGGCTCACACGGCAGGGCAGGGCGATGGTTGCCGATAGGTGGGCTTGGAGGCTTCCAATCTGGCACAGCAGCAGGGGGGGCAGACCCGGCGGGGGTTGGCCTGGCTACGATGGGTCTCGGGGCTGATGTAAACAGCCTTGGGGAAGAAATGCAGCTGTGTGAAGCAGCAGCTTCCCATTAACTTAAAGGAGCAGCAGGACTCTCAGAGCGGTATGGTGCATGGACAGTGCTCTAGGTCTTCCCTGAGGATTACAGGGCTCCTCTCTCACAATAGCGGGGTTGTGCAGATGTGTGCACTACCAGACTCGGTCAAGTCCCTTCTCCCCAGCAGCTGAGCAGATCTTACCTTCAGGGGTCCAGTCCTCAGGTGGCACGGTGGGCTCTCCCGGTCAGTGTGACTGGCTGTGGCGATGCTGGGCTTCTCAGGCTCAGCGAAGGTCCTCCCTCTGGAGATTATTTGATTCAGGCTTCTTCTCATTGTGCAAAGGCTTTCAGTATGCGTGCAGGTATGAGAGAGAAAAACTAACAGCACTGAGCTCAATGGCAGAGGCTATGGCTCAAACATTGTCCTCTAGAGCAAGGAGAGAGACAAAGTGAAATAGTGGGCAACTTGTTTACCAACTGGGGTGATACTTCTAGGTTCCTCGAGGCTGGGTTTGACCAATGGGCACTCTTGTAGACAACTGGCTTCAGCCTATAGATAGCATGAAGCTAGAATTATGCCATAATTGGTATTTGCAGGAGCACTGCATGTGATGGGAGCGTGCAAGGGGCAGTGATGGCCTGGCTTTTGTCTCCCTCCTGAAGGAGGGGAACTTGTCCACATGCTGGGACAAGATATATATTTGGGCATAATGTGCCTTCACCACAGCAGGACAAGGGGCAGTGAATGGAAACTCCAGCACAGGAGGTTCCACCTCACCATGAGGAAGAACTTCTTTAGTGTAAGGGTCACAGAGCACTTGGAGCAGGCTGCCCAGAGAGGTTGTGGAGTCTCCTTCTCTGGAGACTTTCCAGCCCCATCTGGATGTGTTCCTGTGCTGGATTCTATGGTCCTGCTCTGGCAGGAAGTTGGACTCCAAGGTCTCCAGAGGTCCCTTCCAACCCCTAATGTGATCTGTAATCCTGTATGTCTGGTACAGCAGCACTCAGTGGGCACTGTGGTGAGGCACAGCATTGCTTCTCAGAATGATTCAACTCTTCACACTCATGAAGCTCCTAAAAGCTCTTAAACTCTTCTGATTTTTGGGTAGGTGGAAAGTCTGAGGGAAACCTCAGGTCAGCAGGAATCCGTCAGGAACACTGCTGAGCTAGGGGGAAGCCTTTTGGAAGGCCTGGTCCTGCTTGAAAGCAGCAGAACCCCTTAGTGGAAATCTGACAGAAGCTTTCTGAGTGCTTTCAAAGACCTCCCTGAGATTCCCCCTACACCCTCCAATGAGCCCAAAAGTCAATCCTAGAACCCTCCAGGCCCTCAAACATCTTAGATATCTTCAGACCCCTCAAAAAAAACCCCTCTGAGATGCCCCTGAGACTGCCCTCTGCAAGACACTCTCAGGACTCTTCTGAGCACCTCACTTTGACCTCCCAGAACTAGGCACATGGCTCCAGCCCCATTCCTAGGGAACAAATGCCCTCAACATTCGAGCATGGTGGGGAAATAAAAGCAAAAAAGACAGGATGTGGTAACTTTGGGGTTTTATTGACACAACTGGGCAACCTGAGTGAGATCCAAAGCATTGGGGAAGAACCAGACACACCCTGGCAAAGCTCAAGCCAGCTCCAATGGCAGCTCCAGCTGTGCCAACTCATCACCCTAATTATTCTCATCACCACTAATTGCTGTTCAGAAGGGCAGGAGGACTTTGTTCCTGCTGGAGCCCCCAGCCGCTGAGAAATGCAAGTGGAAAGGAGGTGATCCCGGTTCCATCTCCTGGAAAGGCCATTTCGAGGGGCTCACAATTATCCCAACAGACCCAGGGTGAGTCTATTTGTGCCTGCTGCCCAGTGTGGGCTGGTCACAGGCATGGGTACGGCGATGCTGGGTGAGATTAGAGCGCTGGCTGAAGCTCTTGCCACAGACACTGCAGCTGAAGGGCTTCTCACCAGTGTGGGTGCGGCGGTGCTGGGCCAGGGTTGATCTGCTGTTGAAGCTCTTGCCACAGGAGGAGCAGCTGTAGGGTTTTTCACCGCTGTGGATGAGGCGGTGCTGGAGGAGAGTGGAGCTCAGGGTGAAGCTCTTGCCGCAGTCAGCACAGGGGAACAGATGCTCTCCAGTGTGGATCCGGCGGTGGATGGTGAGGCTGGAGCTGCGGCTGAAGCTCTTGCCGCAGTCACCACAAATGAAAGCCTCTTCCCTGGTGTGGACACGGCGATGGTTTGTGAGAGAAGGCTTGTAGGTGAATCTCTTATCACAGTCCTGACACGCATAGGGCTTCTCGCCAGTGTGGATGCGGCGGTGCTGGGCGAGGTTGGAGCACTGGCTGAAGCTCTGTCCACAGTCGGAGCAGGTGAAGGGTTTCTCACCGGAGTGCATGCGGCGGTGGATGGTGAGACTTGAAGAGCTGTTGAAGGTCTTGCCGCAGGCGGCGCAACTGTAGGGCTGCTCGTTGGTGTGGATGCGGCGATGCTGGGTGAGGTTGGAGCGCTGGCTGAAGCTCTGGCCGCAGTCAGAGCAGGTGAAGGGCTTCTCACCAGAGTGCATGCGGCCGTGCTTGGTGAGGCTTGAACTGCTGTTGAAACTCTTGCCGCAGGTAGTGCAGCTGTAGGGCCTCTCGTTGGTGTGGATGCGGCGGTGCTGGGCGAGGTTGGAGCTCTGGCTGAAGCGCTTGCCGCAGGCGTCACAAGTAAACGGTTTCTCACCAGTGTGGACACGGCAATGCTTCATGAGGGAGGACTTGTCAGTGAATCTCTTACCGCAGTCCCCACACACGTAGGGCTTCTCTCCAGTGTGGGTGAGGTGGGAGCTGCAGCCGAAGCTCTGGCTGCAGGCAGCGCAAGTGAAAGATTTTTCACTGGTGTGGGTGCGACAGTACTGTGTTGGGGTGGAACTCTGAGTGGACCTCTTGCCACAGTCACCACAGACACAGGGCCTGGTGCCAGGCTCGGGGCAGTGGTGCTCCACCGGCTCTGTGCCAGGGGAAAAGCTCTGCCCACACTCAGGGCTCTGATTCAGTTGCTTGGGGGGCACAGAGAGGGCTGCCATGGCTTCATCCTCTTGCTCACACTCCTTCTCTTCTTCCTTATCCTGGTCATCTTCATCCTCATTGTTCTTCTCCTCCTCACACTCAACATTGTCATACTCTATCTTGTCATCTTCATTCTCCTCTTCCTTGGGGCTGCATATCAGTTGCTCCAAATTGTTCCCTGGATGCTTCTTTTCCTCCCACCTCTTGTCCAGGTCCTCCTTCTGTGAGGCCATGCTGGTGGGGCAAGGGCTCACCTCTGTGCCTTAGGGAAGATGGAAGCACCTGACCCCAGGAGCTCAAGCCCTGAGATCCTGCCTGGGCCATGACAGTCCCTGACACCCAACACCTCCCAACATTCAGCTGGGGAAGCTGTGCTCTAGGTGATAGAACACCTATACAACACCACCAGCCCAACCATGTCCCTGGTGGCTTTGCTGTCCCATGGCCCTGTGTCCCCCACCCCCAGTGCCACTGTTGTTGGAAGAGTGCAGTGGAAAATGTGGCTGAGGAAGCATCTAAGGAACTGGGCTGGAAGCAGGAGCACAAGAATGGAAGACGCCTGAGACTAATGGCTGGGATCAGCTGGAGGGCTGAAAGAACAGCCCTGGAAGCTGTGCTCAGGGTGCATCCACCTGCTATATGACAACAAATGATGACTCCCCAATGTGCACCTTGAGCAACTATTCCTTATGACTCCCACTTGCACTACCAAGAAATTTCACTTTCACAGGGTTGCAGAGATGCTCCTGCTTGTCAGCCTCACAAATGACAGCCTTCGGGTTAGTCTCTGTGAGATTAATCAATTGACTTTTACCCTGGTGGCATTCCTGGAGGAGGAGGAGGAGGAAAGGAGGAGGAGGAGGAGGAGGAAAGGAGGAGGAGGAAAGGAGGAGGAGGAAAGGAGGAGGGGAGGAGGAGGAGGAGAGGAGGAGGAGGGGAGGAGGAGGAGGGGAGGAGGAGGAGGGGAGGAGGAGGAGGGGAGGAGGAGGAGGAGGAGGGGAGGAGGAGGAGGAGGGGAGGAGGAGGAGGGGAGGAGGAGGAGGGGAGGAGGAGGAGGGGGGGGAGGAGGAGGGGGGGAGGAGGAGGGGGAGAGGAGGAGGGGGGGGAGGAGGAGGAGGAAGCATTAGGACATATTCCTGATTTGAGGAAGCCTACTTTAAAATTCACATCTATTAAACAAGGTCCATGAGAAACTTCTCTCCATTTCAGAGAAAGATTAAAGGATGCCATAGACAAACAAGTCAACCATGAGGAGGCAAAGGAAACTTTTCTCAAGGCACTTGCCGTGGAGAATGCAAATGCAGAGTGTAAGAAAATGATTCTGCCCTTAAAGGAGCCTACGATGGTAGAGGTGATCAAGGCGTGCCAGAAACTAAACACTACAGCATCAGCCATAGAGGCCATGGCTGCTAACACAGCTCCCACAGTGGCTCTGAGCCACAGCTCTTAAAAGTTCTCCAAGATGTTTTAACTGTGGACAGAAGGATGTGATGGTTTAACCCACCCACAGCAAACGAAAGCTCGGCTGCAGTCAGTCGGAGAAGCAAATGAAGGTGCTGTATTTTACAAGGAAGAAGGGAATGCAATGAATAGACACAAAATACACAGTAGGGACAAGAGCATGCAGGGGCTTTTATCAAAAAAAGAGGCAAACAGCACACAAATCCTCCTTGGGCAGGAGGATACTGCCCTGCTCCCCCTCAACCTCTCCCTCCTTTTCCCCTCTGGTTAATTAGAAGAAAGGAGAAAAGGGGAACTGTTAGAGGGATTTTGTTTTAGTTGTCTCAGGTGTTGTTAGAAAGCTGGCAATGCTTATCCCAAGGTCGTTAGATGATAAGCAGTCTCTGTCCCAGAGCAGCATCCATGCCAGCACAGAGAGACAGAGTGAGAGTGAGAGAAAAATGTATGTGGCAGTTTGGGCTGGGTGCCCCCCTGCTGCGGCCACATAAGACACACCCCTGGGGTCCCGAGGGTCCAGCCCAGAGGGTGGACACAGGAAGCTGTGTATTTCATCCCATAATGTCCTGCTCCCTATAAAACCACCAGCAAGGTCTTACACTTTCTCTTTCTTCCCTCACTACTCCTGTGGAGATGCTCCCTATCTGGTAATGGAGGGGGGAGTCATCTTGCAGCCTCTTGGGCCTGGCCAGGCCTAATGCCAGGAGGAGAAGGGGGAAGGGCAATCTCAGACCTGGCCAGCTGAGATTAGCCTAACAGTGGAGGTGGGGGAAAGAGCGAGCCCTGGGGGTTTTGGGTATATTCTCAGGTGGGGAGAGGAGAGTGTTGGGATGCTTCTGGGTATGCTTTGGGATCTCCTTTTGTCACTGTGGTTGTGGTTCTCTGTAAAACATTCTCTGCTTTTCCATTTCAACTTTCCACCACTTCTGCCATCTCTTTGTTCCAGTCTTGTTTCTTCTGCCCCGGTGGGAGGCAAGAGAGGCTCTGCCTCAACCTGGAACAATGTAAGCTTGTACAACCACATCCCACTCATCTACCAACAACATTCCTATCGCTATTCTTTTCTGTTTTACACCCAACTATTCAGCTGGGGAATTTGCAGCTATCTTTCTTAAAGGCACAGCCTGAAACTGTCACAAAGGGACATCAGAGCCGGAAGTGTAATACAACACAACGGCCTGCTGACTTTCAGCAAAGTGCCTTTTGCTTTACATGCCGGAGGCAGGATCAGCTCTCTGATCAGTGTTGGTCTAAATTCAGTATCTATGGATGTGATGGGTTACACCCATCCTGAAAACAGGGTGGAGGGCTTGCGAGTCCTTTGCCCTCCCTGCAGGGTGTTTTTCCCCCTGGGAAACTCAGTCTATTCCATTCCCCCTCCCTGCCCAGCTAGTGTATAAAAGGAAGGACACTGCAGCCATTAGCTCTTCTTGGCTTCTGCCTTTCCTGGACAAGAGCTACTGCAGCTGCCTTCCTGCTCCTCTGCCACATGGTCGGGCCTGATCCTTCTCCCTGCTGCCTCCACACCTCTCCAGAGAGACTGGGTTTGTATTCTTATTTATATTCCCCTCCCCTCCATCCTTGTTCCTTGGCCCTTGTGAACCTTACCTGCTATTGGTTTTTATATATATATTTTAAAGAGAACTCTTTACCTCTCTACTTCCAAGCCAACTCCAGATTATTTCTTGGTAGATTTGCTCCTTCCCTTTCTTTTTTTTCCCCCTCTCTGTTGGGAGGGAGGAGGGGGGAGCAGGGGAGGGATTCTCAGCCTTGCCACCATCTGAGCTCTTAAGTCCCAGTTAAGGCTCAAACCACCACAATAGAAATTCCTTACCAGTGATGACAGGAAACAGGCAACAGAGCGCAGGGAGGGGGCACGCCAGAATACAAAATCCTGGCCTCAGACAATCATTAACTCTTCCCTCCCAGCCACAGAGAGGAGTGCTGGACTGGATCTTGCCACAGTGCAATCAGTTACAGTAAGAGACTACAGTGTGTGTAAGATGCCACTAAACACATATGGTCCAATTGGTAGAGGACTGAGTGCCTTGCTGATAGGGCATTCAAGTGCTACTTTAGAAGGACTATTGGTACTGCCTGGTGTTATTGATTCTGATTTTGCAGGTCAAATACAAGCCTTAGTGTGGACTCCATCCCCTCCTGTCTTTCTTCCATCAGGAAGCCTTATCACACAGCTTGTGCCTTTCACAAATCAAGTTAGCAATGTAGGAGGAAAAAAGAGGAACACCTGACTTTGGGGCCACAGGAAAACATCAAATATACTGGACTCAAACTTCAACTACTAAAAGGCCAACTTCTGCCAACTTCTACTTAAAAATGCAAAACCTTCCAAGATTCCAATTTGTGGTATGATTGACACAGGAGCTGATGTGATCATTATTTCAGCACAGGACTGGCCAAGTTCCTGGCCTTTGATGAAAACTTCAGATGCACTCTCTGGCACCGGAAGAGCAGCAGTGGCACAGCAAAGTGCCTTGTATGTCCAAATTGTGACTCCAGAAGGGCAGATTGCCACCATTCACCCGTGTGTCTCCACAGCACTCATGAATCTCTGGGGACGAGATGCTCTGTCACACTGGAATGTTACTATTATAGTTTCATAGTTTCATTCAGGGTTGGAAGGGACCACAAGGATCATCTAGTTCCAACCCCCCTGCCATGGGCAGGGACACCCCACACTAGATCAGGCTGGACAGAGCCTCATCCAGCCTGGGCTTAAATACCCCCAGGGACGGGGCCTCGACCACCTCCCTGCACAACCCATTCCAGGGTTTCACCACTCTCATGGTGAAGAACCTCCTCCTCACATCCAGCCTGAATCTCCCCACCTCCAGCTTCATTCCATTCCCCCTAGTCCTATCACTCCCTGAGATCCTGAGAAGTCCTTCCCCAGCCTTCCTGTAGGCCCCTTTCAGATACTGGAAGGCCACAATTAGGTCACCTTGGAGCCTTCTCTTCTGCAGACTGAACAGCCCCAACTCCTTCAGTCTGTCCTCATAGGAGAGGTGCTCCAGCCCTCTGATCATCCTTGTGGCCCTTCTCTGGACACGTTCCAGCACCTCCACATCCCTCTTGTAATAGGGGCTCCAGAACTGGACACAGTACTCTAGGTGGGGTCTCACCAGGGCTGAGTAGAGGGGGAGGATCACCTCCCTCGACCTGCTAGCCACACTTCTCCTGATGCAGCCCAGGATCTGATTGGCTTTGCGGGCTGCAAGTGCACACTGAGAGCTCATGTTGAGCTTTTTGTCCACCAGCACCCCCAAGGCTCTCTCTTCAGGGCTACTTTCCAGCCAGTCACTGCCCAGCCTGTATTTGTGCCTGGGATTGCCTCGGCCCAGCTGCAGGACCCTGCACTTGCTCTTATTGAACTTCATGAGGATGGCTTGTGCCCACCTCTCCAGCCTGTCAAGGTCCCTCTGGATGGCCTCCCTTCCCTCCAGCGTGTCTGCTGCACCACACAGCTTGGTGTCATCAGCAAACTTGCTGAGGGTGCACTCAATGCCACTGTCCATGTCCCCCACAAAGATGTTGAATAAGACAGGTCCCAGGACTGATCCCTGAGGGACTCCGCTTGTCCCTGGCCTCCACTGGGACATGGAGCCATTGACAGCCACTCTTTGGGTGCGGCCATCAAGCCAGTTCCTTATCCATCTAGTGGTCCACCCATCAAATCCATGTGTCACCAGTTTGGAGACCAGGATGTGGTGTGGGACAGTGTCGAATATTAGCACCACTTCACATTTTTTGTAGGGGTCATTGATTCAACAATCTCCTTTCCTACAGCACCAAAGCTCACTTGGCTTACTGAAACACCACTGTGGGTGCGTCAGTGGCCTCTTAGTGAGGAAAAACTCACACTTTAAAAGCCTAGCACAGGAACAACTACAAGAGGGACACATTGTACCCTCAACCAGTCCTTGGAACAGCCCAGTTTTTGCAATAAAAAAGAAGAATGGAACCTGGAGAATGATACAAGAAAAATAAATGAAGTCATAGAAGATACAGCTGGGAATGCCTTCACCCACCATGACACCTAAGGGCTGGGACATTATAGTCATAGATCTAAAGGATTGTTTTTTCACTATTTTTCTTGACCCACAGGACAGACACAAATTTGTTTTTTCTATTCCTTCCATTGATAACTTAGAACCTTTACAGAGATCCCAATGGAAAGTTCTACCCCAAGGAATGAAAAACAGTCCAAGTATTTGTCAGAAACTTGCAGCTGAAGCTCTCTATGAAATAAGAAGACTGTTTCCAGATCGTTTCTGTTTGCATTACCTGGATGATAAACTTTATTAGAATAATAAAACCTTTATTAGAATAAACCAAACCAGGTTGGAAGAGACCTTCAAGATCATCGTGTCCAACCCATCAACCAATCCAACCCACCCAAACAGCTAACCCATGGCACCAAGCACCCCATCAAGTCTCCTTCTGAACACCTCCAATGATGGCAACTCCACCACCTCCTTGAGCAGACCATTCCAATGGGCAATCACTCTCTCTATATAGAACTTCTTCCTAACATCCAACCTGAACCTCCCCTGGTGCAGCCTGAGACTGTGTCCTCTTGTTCTGGTACTGGCTGCCTGGGAGAAGAGACCATCATCAGCCTGTCTACAACCTCCCTTCAGGTAGTTGTAGAGAGTGATAAGGTCACCCCTGAGTCTCCTCTTCTCCAGGCTAAGCAACCCTAGCTCCCTCAGCCTCTCCTCACAGGGCTTGTGTTTCAAACCCCTCACCAACTTTGTTGCTCTTCTCCGGACTCGTTCCAGCAAGTCAACCTCCTTCCTAAACTGAGGGGCCCAGAACTGGACACAGGACTCGAGGTGTGGCCTAACCAGTGCAGTGTACAGGGGCAGAATGACCTCCCTGCTCCTGCTGGCCACACTCTTCCTGATGCAGGCCAGGATGCCATTGGCCCTCTTGGCTGCCTGGGCACACTGCAGGCTCATGTTCAGCCTACCATCGACCAGCTTCAGACAAAACTCCGTTACAACAAATAGCTCTGCAAACACAAGCAGCTTTACAAAGAAGAGGACTTAAAACTGCCTCAGCCAAAACTCAAACAATTCCTCCCTGGAAGTATCTAGGTTGGAAAATTTTATATCAAACCATTGAACCACAAAATATTACACTGGATATTACTGCAAGCCATGTGACTGATTCACAGAAATTGCTAGGAACACCACACTGGATATGTCCATCTTTAGGGATTACTAATACTGAACTCACTCCACTTTTGGATTTGTTGAAGGGTGACAATGCTTTGTTATCACCCTGGCAGTTAACTGCTGAAGCTGAGCAGGCTGTTTCCCAAACTGAAAGAGCTTTGAGACAAAGGAAAGCTCACAGGCGACACACCGATCATCCTGTTCTGTTATTTCTCCTATTCTGTTATTTCTCAGGCTGTGTCAGGGGAGGTTCAGGCAGGATGTTAGGAAGAAGTTCTTCATAGAAAGAGAGATTGGTCATTGGAATGTGCTGCCCAGGGAGGTGGTGAAGTCACCATCCCTGGAGGTGTTTAGGAAGAGCCTGGATGAGGCACCTGGTGCCATGGTTTAGTTGATTAGATGGTGTTGGGCGATAGGTTGGACTCGGTGATCTCAAAGGTCTTTTCCAATCTGGTCACTTCTATTCTATTCGGTTTTGTGACTCTTTGCCAAGCTTATGGACTTGCAGGCCAGTGGATATCATCCCTGACCGATCCTTTCATTATCCTAGAATGGATCTTTCTGCCAAATCAACCCCAAAAGACCACTGATGCTCAAACTGAAGTGATGCCAGATGATAGCATAAAAAGCCGTAAAAGAGTTTTACAGCTCTCCGGACAAGAACCATCCACAGTTTGTGTTCCCATAACTGCAGATTATTTAGATTGGTGTCAAGCAAATAGTTTGTCTTTACAGGTAGCCTTGGAAGGCTATCCAGGAAAAATTGAGATACATTTTCCATCACAAATTGCTGAATTTTTGCAAGGACATTGTGTTAGTGTCCAAGCCATTGTGCCACTCAACACCTGTGGAAGGCCCAACAGCGCTTACTGATGGCTCGGGAAAGTCAGGCAAGGCTGCCATACTCTGCCAGGAACACAAAGAATGGAAACAAGAAATCTTTTCAGTCCAAGGCTCACCACAAATTGTGGAGCTATGTGCTGTGACTCAGGCTTTTTTAAAATGGGAAAAATCTCCTTTAAATGTAGTTACTAACTCACAATAGATATGGATAAGGAAGTGGCTTGATGGCCGCACCCAAAGAGTGGCTGTCAATGGCTCCATGTCCCAGTGGAGGCCAGGGACAAGCGGAGTCCCTCAGGGATCAGTCCTGGGACCTGTCTTATTCAACATCTTTGTGGGGGACATGGACAGTGGCATTGAGTGCACCCTCAGCAAGTTTGCTGATGACACCAAGCTGTGTGGTGCAGCAGACACGCTGGAGGGAAGGGAGGCCATCCAGAGGGACCTTGACAGGCTGGAGAGGTGGGCACAAGCCAACCTCATGAAGTTCAATAAGAGCAAGTGCAGGGTCCTGCAGCTGGGTCGAGGCAATCCCAGGCACAAATACAGGCTGGGCAGTGACTGGCTGGAAAGTAGCCCTGAGGAGAGAGACTTGGGGGTGCTGGTGGACAAAAAGCTCAACAGGAGCTCTCAGTGTGCACTTGCAGCCCGCAAAGCCAATCAGATCCTGGGCTGCAGCAGGAGAAGTGTGGCTAGCAGGTCGAGGGAGGTGATCCTCCCCCTCTACTCAGCTCTGGTGAGACCCCACCTGGAGTACTGTGTCCAGTTCTGGAGCCCCTATTACAAGAGGGATGTGGAGGTGCTGGAAGGTGTCCAGAGAAGGGCCACAAGGATGATCAGAGGGCTGGAGCACCTCTCCTATGAGGACAGACTGAAGGAGTTGGGGCTGTTCAGTCTGCAGAAGAGAAGGCTCCCAGGTGACCTAATTGTGGCCTTCCAGTATCTGAAAGGGGCCTACAGGAAGGCTGGGGAAGGACTTCTCAGGATATCAGGTAGTGATAGGACTAGGGGGAATGGAATGAAGCTGGAGGTGGGGAGATTCAGGCTAGATGTGAGGAGGAGGTTCTTCACCATGAGAGTGGTGAAACCCTGGAATGGGTTGTCCAGGGAGGTGGTCGAGGCCCCGTCCCTGGGGGTGTTTAAGAGCAGGCTGGATGAGGCTCTGTCCAGCCTGATCTAGTGTGGGGTGTCCCTGCCCATGGCAGGGGGGTTGGAACTAGATGATCCTTGTGGTCCCTTCCAACCCTGAATGAAACTATGAAACAGGTTGCTAATGTGATTCCTAGTCTAGAGAAATCCTGGCTTAAGCACATTGCAAATGAACAATTATTTTTCTTGTTTAAAAATGTGTGGAATTTATTAACATATCAAGAACATTCTTTTTATGTCATGCATGTCAGAAGTCATACAAACCTTCCAGGATTTACTACAGAAGGAACAGAATAGAGCAGAACAGAACTAATCAGGTTGGAAAAGACCTTTGAGATCATCGAGTCCAACCTATCACCCAACACTTACATTTCCTCTGCATCTCTCTCCAACACCTCAGATTTTATTACAAGCTAGGTTGTCTCATGACTTCTTTCATCAGGGTGCTAAAGCTCTGAGAACACAATTTGCCCTCTCATGGACACAGGCAAAACAAATTGTTCCTGCCTGCCCAGACTGCCAAGCCTTCGCCCCTTCAACTCGAACAAAGACCAGCCCACCTGGGCTACAAGCTCTACAGCTATGGCAAACAGATGAACTCACATTCAGGAATTTGGTCAACTGAGTTGCACTCATGCTCCTGTTGATACTTTTTCAGGAGCACTCTGGGCCACAGTGCATACAGGGGGAAAAGCAGGGATGTTATTAGACATTGGCTTTCTGCATTTGCAGTACTGGGAACTCCTCACACCATCAAATCTGATAATGCTCCTGGATATATCCCTCAGAGAACTGAAGAGTTACTAAAGCAATGGGGCATAACACATCTGACTGGCATCCCACACCCCCTACAGCTCCAGCAGTTGTGGGATGCACTCACTGAACATGGAAAGAAGGGTTAGAAAAACACAAAGGGGAATGGTTGGGGAATGTCCTCAGAACAGACTCAGTAAAGCATTTTATGTACTGGATTTTCTTTCTCTTACAGCAGCAGACACACCAATAATTCATTCTCATTTTGCTTCACTGCAGTCCAAAGATCTTACAGGGAGTCCCCAGAAAGCCAAGGTCTACATAAAGTCTCTGCATGATGGTAAATGGGAAGGCCCTTGTGGTTTATTAGCCTGGGGAAAGGGATATGCTTGTGCTTGAACAGACTCAGGTGGATCCCAGCACAAAGTGACCAGCCCTTACCAGACCTTCTGAGGAAGTGACACAAGATTCCTGAGACCAGAGAATGATGAAGCCTCTGATACCCTCTGTGACAATCACCCTAACACTGAGTTACCCATTAACTGAGTACCACCCTTCCTAACTAATTCCATGGAACAGTAACAATATATGGGTAACCTTAGTTAAGGCCTTGTGAGAGACTAAAAGTTGGCTCTCCTGGTGTGACTCAACAAAGATAAAATCACTTGCTGCTTGCCCAGATAATATATGTTGGGCAGAGCCACTGGAAGGAAGGTGCAAAGACCATGTAGGAATCCTGTCTACCAATCCTGGATGCAAATCACCTTGTGATTGCATCATGATAACACTGGACTGCAGCTGGCCTACAACAGTGGCCCAGGGACCCAGCCACCACGCCTTCAGGACAAGATAATCTCCACCCATCAAGTACCCTGAAAAGGGTGAGACAATGGATTCACCACCTGTTTCCTGATGTGTAATGAGCGTGGGGGCACGTAGGTGGGGAAGGAGGAGGATGAGGCCTCCCCCCTCCATCCAGACCCCTGCCCAAACACACAGGAATGCACAGAAAGATTTCCTGGGGAACGATACCTGGACATTTACCTAAGGAGGATTTCCTGGACCATGAATTTCTGAGGGACAATACTTGGACACATAGCTAAGGACTAAAAACTTTATATAAGACTTGAGCAACTACTGGCTTGACAGAATAAAAATGGAGATGAAGGAAAACAGGAGAAGGACCATGCCACTGAGAAGGAAAAGCCCAGGACAATGCTGCTCCAGAGAAAAGAGCCTGTGGAGCCTGGAAGAAATGGACTGAACCTCTCTCTGTGCCCTAAGCTCTGCCTGCTGCAACTCATGGAGCTGAAGAGGCTGCCCAGAGGACCACAGCTCTTCTCCAGCCAAAGCCTCAGCACCCTTTCTCTACAGCCCCAACATCTCCTGCAACACCTTTCCTCTACAGAATTGTCTCTACAGACCCAACATCTCCTGCAGCACCTTTCCTCCACAGACTCAAACTGTCTTGGGGGGGGTGAGGGGTGTGGGAATATAATTCCTTTCCTCTTCTCTCTCTCTCTTCTATTTTCTCTCTCTCCCCTTCTGATCCATCCACTTTATTAATGTAATCAATAGTCTAGCTGTTGATATTTTGGCCTCATTTGTGCCTCTCATTTCACAACACGGGAATAGTCAAAAGAACTGAGTCTCCTTCCCTCTCTGGACCAAGACAGGCCTTGAGTTTTTGTGCCTCCATGGCACAGCCAGAACAACCACTTCATATATGTCTGGTAGCAATCCCATTAGCAGATCCCTCAGAGATAGTAAAGGAATTAAGTTCACAGTTGCCCAGAATAAAGTGTAAAACCAGCATGCCAATGTGCATTGAGGAAATGAGTACTGGGATAATTACCTGGACAAGATCAATGTAGAACCACAAGAAAGAGAAACCTTAGGCAGTGTAAAAATGCCAGCATGCACCTACTGCAGTTACACAGGATCCAAGGAATCCTAGGAAAAACACCTGGACACAAGAGGTCACTCCAGCAAATCCTAGGTTTAGAAACGATCCCATGTGGTGTAAGGTTACTCATGGGAAAGAAAAAGGTGAAGGACTGTCAAGTACTGATTGGCCTAGAAAATTACCCCCAGGAATTGTTCTTATCTGTGGGCATCAAGCCTGGCCTGGCTTGCCCTCTAGGATGATAGGAGGGACCTTGCTCTGTGGGATGCCTTACTCTGTTAACACCTAATGTTAGTATGATATTAAACCACACCCAGCTGGCCTCTCACAGACACAGGAGAAGCCTCAGTGGGAGCAGCAATTGTAGGGATGACACAGATTTGTGACATAAAGGAGAAATAATAGCAGCTAAGCATCCTTACTCCCAGAGCAGCTGCTGCAAAAGCTCTCATGCAGTTGGGGTCGGAGTGGCTGGAGAGCTCCCAAACAGAGAGGGAGCTGGGGGTGCTGATCGACAGCCACCTGAATATGAGCCAGCAGTGTGCCCAGGTGGCCAGGAGGGCCAACAGCATCCTGGCCTGCATTAGGAATAGTGTGGCCAGCAGGAGCAGGGAGGTCATTGTGCCCCTGTACTCTGCTCTGGTTAGGCTGCACCTTGAGTCCTGTGTCCAGTTCTGGGCCCCTCAGTTTAAGAAGGACATCGAAACACTTGAGCGTGTCCAGAGAAGGGCAACAAGGCTGGGGAGAGGCCTTGAGCACAGCCCTGTGAGGAGAGGCTGAGGGAGCTGGGATTGTTTAGCCTGGAGAAGAGGAAGTTCAGGGGTGACCTCATTGCCCTCTACAACTACCTGAAGGGTGGTTGTAGCCAGGAAGGGGTTGGCCTCTTCTCCCAGGCAACCAGCACCAGAACAAGGGGACACAGTCTCAAGCTGCGCCAGGGGAGGTTTAGACTCGAGGTGAGGAGGAGGTTCTTCACCAAGTGAGTCATTCGTCATTGGAATATGCTGCCCAGGGAGGTGATGGAGTCACCGTCCCTGGAGGCGTTCAAGGGGAGATTGGACGTGGCCCTTGGTGCCATGGTCTAGTCATGGGGTCTGTGTTGATAGGTTGGACTCGATGATCCTCGAGGTCCTTTCCAACCTAAGTGATACTGTGATGCTGTGAAACAGAAGGAGCTGTTGGTTAGCAAAACAAAACCTCACATCAGAGCTAGGGAGTGATTTGGCTACCGAGCATCAGTCTATCAGACATGCTACTTCACAGAACAGGGCTGCCACAGATTTCTTGTTACCCATGGTCATGGGTGTGAAGATTTTGATGGGATGTGTTGTGTGACAAATCCAGTTCCCCCCCACCAGCAAATAAAACCCTGATGGATTGAACAGCAAAGACTCACCAGGACCAGACCTTTCTTGGACTGGAGAGAAGATCTTCCATGGATGGAGCTTACCTGGATGGATAAAATCTCTCCTCAAAACTGGATTGCTGATTTCATTAATTGCTTTTGTTGTATTGCTAATTTTACCCTGCTTGCTTTTATGCACGTGGGAAGTGTGAGAAGGTGGAGGGACAGTGTGCTCCTGTGAGAAACACAGCAAGGGGGAATGCAGAGGGGGGTTTGCCTTTGCTCCCGTTAGAGAAGGCTGTGTGTGGTCTGTGACTCACAGAGGAATGTGAACATCTTGTAGCTGAAGGAGAGAAATGAGGCAGAATTTGGTTGGATGTGTTAAAATGATGTTTTGTTACTTTGACCTATTGTGTGCCTTAATCACACACATGCCAGTGGAAAACAGCCAATGAAGATGTGGCACCTGTGCCTCCTGACAGACTAGAGAACCTTGCTGTGGAAGGTAACAAACATCTTTGCCTGCTTACATCTTGTCCTGGGAGCTGTGCTCAGGGTGACAGAACACCTATACAACACCACCAGCCCATCCATGTCCCTGGTGGCTTTGCTGTCCCATGGCCCTGTGTCCCCCACCCCCATTGCCACTGCGGTTGGAAGAGTGCAGTGGAAAATGTTGTGGCTGAGGAAGCACCTAAGGAACTGGGCTGGAAGCAGGAGCACAAGAATGGAAGGGGCCTGAGACTAATGGCTGGGATCAGCTGGAGGGCTGAAAGAACAGCACCAAGCCAAGGGGGGGTTACAGATGAGGGGTGGGGAGGGACCCTGCAGCCACCTCATGCAGGAACCTCATGTAGGGGGACAGAGAGGGAGTGAGACCTCAGGTGACTCCTGCCCCACAGTGGGGTGTAGGGGTAGGACCCCCAGGTGCCTGCTTGGGTTGGGTGTCAGCCTGGAGATGTTGGATGCTGGAGGCTGTCCTGAGCCAGGCAGGATTTGGGTGTTTGAGCTTCTGGGGTCAGCTGCTGCCAGCACCCTTGTAGGGAGGAGCCAGGCAGAGCCACACAGCTGCTGCAATAACCCCTGCTGCCCCCTGCTGCCCTGACCCTCCATCCACCTGTCCTTAGGCACATCTGCACCCACTCTGTGTCCTCTGAGAGTCTCCACAGAGTCACCAAGGGCCTCAGAGCTGATCTAGAGCCCCAGCATGGCCCAACAGTAGCCCCTGCATGACAGCCTGGAGGAGAACACCCTGGAGAAGAAGTTGGGGGAGCTGAAGTGCAGCCTCAAAAGGAAGAGGAAGAGAAGGAGGCTGAGATCAAGAATGAGGAGGATGACAAGGAGGAGTACAAGAACAAGGAGGATGAAGACAAGATGGAGGAGAATGAACCTGCAGTGCCCCCTCTGTGCCACCTGAGCAGCTGAACCAGGGCCTGAGTGCAGGCAGAGCTTCCCACCCAGCTCAAGGTCGATGCAGCACCAGGGGTCCCACCGTGGCACCTGACCTTTCCTGTTCAAAACCCTTCCAAAAGGCCTCCAAAGATCATCAAAATCCTTCCAAGACTTGGCAAAAACCTTTAGAATTCTTTAAAATCTCTTTGAATCTCTCCTAAAAACTACTTCTGAAGATACTTTGGTGACTCTTGAGGCTTATTTAGTTTCATAGTTTCATAGTTTCATTCAGGGTTGGAAGGGACCACAAGGATCATCTAGTTCCAACCCCCCTGCCATGGGCAGGGACACCCCACACTAGATCAGGCTGGACAGAGCCTCATCCAGCCTGGGCTTAAACACCCCCAGGGACGGGGCCTCGACCACCTCCCTGGACAACACATTCCAGGGTTTCACCACTCTCATGGGGAAGAACCTCCTCCTCACATCCAGCCTGAATCTCCCCACCTCCAGCTTCATTCCATTCCCCCTAGTCCTATCACTACCTGAGATCCTGAGCAGTCCCTCCCCAGCCTTCCTGTAGGCCCCCTTCAGATACTGGAAGGCCACAATGAGGTCACCTCGGAGCCTTCTCTTCTGCAGACTGAACAGCCCCAACTCCTTCAGTCTGTCCTCACAGGAGAGGTGCTCCAGCCCTCTGATCATCCTTGTGGCCCTTCTCTGGACACCTTCCAGCACCTCCACATCCCTCTTGTCATAGGGGCTCCAGAACTGGAGGCAGTACTCCAGGTGGGGTCTCACCAGGGCTGAGCAGAGGGGGAGGATCACCTCTCTCGACATGCTGGCCACACTTCTCCTGCTGCAGCCCAGGATCTGATTGGCTTTGCGGGCTGCAAGTGCACACTGAGAGCTCATGTTGAGCTTTTTGTCCACCAGCACCCCCAAGTCTCTCTCCTCAGGGCTGCTTTCCAGCCAGTCACTGCCCAGCCTGTATTTGTGCCTGGGGTTGCCTTGACCCAGCTGCCGGACCCTGCACTTGCTCTTATTGAACTTCATGAGGTTGGCTTGTGCCCAGCTCTCCAGCCTGTCAAGGTCCCTCTGGATGGATCCCTTCCCTCCAGCCTGTCTGCTGCACCACACAGCTTGGTGTCATCAGCAAACTTGCTGAGGGTGCACTCAATGCCACTGTCCATGTCCCCCACAAAGATGTTGAACAAGACAGGTCCCAGGACTGATCCCTGAGGGACTCCACTTGTCACTGGCCTCCACTGGGACATGGAGCCATTGACAGCCACTCTTTGGGTGCGGCCATCAAGCCAGTTCCTTATCCATCTAGTGGTCACCCATCAAACCCATGTGTCACCAGTTTGGAGACCAGGATGTGGTGTGGGACAGTGTCAAAGGCTTTGCTCAGCCCCAGGTAAACGACATCAGTTGCTCTCCCCTCAGCTATTAATTTTGTCACCTGCTCATAGAAGGCCACCAGGTTGGTCAGGCAGGATTTGCCCTTGGCAAAGCCATGCTGACTGTTCCCAATCACCTCTTCACTATTCTTTTGAGCGAGTAGTGACTCCAGGAGGATCTGCTCCATGATCTTTCCAGGCACAGAGGTGAGACTGACTGGCCTGGAGTTCCCTGGTTCCTCCTTCTTGCCCTTTTTGAAGATGGGGGCAATGTTTCCCCTTTTCCAGTCTGTGGGGACTTCACCAGAATGCCAGGACTTAGGTCATCTGCCAGGATTTAGGTCTTCAAGATGCTTCCAAAAAGGCTTAAAAACCTTCCAAGGGGCTCTAAAAATCCTCAGCAGCTCTTCCAAACACCTAAAGGCCCAGACAAAATCCTCACTAAATCCTTTCCAAACCCCTAAGAGTTCCTAAAGCTATCTCAGGATGCATTAAAACCTCTCTTTGTTCTTCCCCCCAGCACGCTGGAGAGGTGTTAGTGAGATTCTGCCTTCCCCAAACTCTTCAAAGATGCCTGAAACCCCCTCAAGACCTCTTTAAAAAGCCAAAAACTCTTCCACAGGGATTCACAGAGAAGCCTGCAGCCCCTGCCCGGAGGAAAGGGCCCAGAGAGGGAGCCAGACCTCAGGTGCCCCCTGCCCTGGGGTATGGGGTGGGATGTGCAGGTAGGAGCCTGAGTGCCTGCTCAGGTGGTGTTGGCTGTCAGAAGGTGTCAGGGGACTGCCCTGAGCCAGGCAGCATTTGGGTGTTTGGGCTTCTGGGGTCAGGTGCTGCCAGCACCACTGCTGAACTAACCCCTCCCACCTCCTTGACCCTCCCTCTCTCCAGCCCTCAGTCCATCTGCACTCCCTCTGTGCCTCAGGGCACTCACCGAGGCCCCAGGGCTGATCCAGAGCCCCAGCATGGCCCCACAGAAGCCCCTGGAGGAGAATACCCAGGAGAAGAAGTTGGAGGAGCTCAAGTGCAGCCTTGAGGGAGAGGAAAAGGAGGAGAAAGATCATTGGATGCCAGGGGTTGGAAGGGACCCAAAGAGATCTTGGAGTCCAACCCCTGCCAGAGCAGGGCCATAGAATCCAGCACAGGAACACAGCCAGGCAGGGCTGGAAAGCCTCCAGAGGAGACTCCACAACCCCTCTGGGCAGCCTGCTCCAGGGCTCTGTGACCCTCACAGGGAAGAAGTTCCTCCTGGGGTTGAGGTGGAACCTCCTGTGCTGCAGCTTCCATCCATTGCCCCTTCTCCTACCCCAGGGTGCAGCTGAGCAGAGGGAGGAGAAGGCTGCAGGGAGACCTCAGAGCAGCTCCCAGCCCCTGCAGGGGCTCCAAGAGGGCTGCAGAGGGACTGCTGCCAAGGGGCTGCAGGGCCAGGAGCAGGGGCAATGGTTTGGGCTGAGAGCAGAGCAGGTTGAGCTTGGATGTGAGGAACAAGTTCTGCAGCAGGAGGCTGCTGGAGCACTGCCACAGGTGGCCCAGGGAGGGGCTTGGGGCCATGCCTGGAGATCTCCAAGGGGAGGCTGCACAGGGCCCTGGGCAGCCTGCTGCAGCTGAGGATGTCCCTGCTGGCTGCAGGGCTTGGACTGGGTGACCTCTGCAGCTCCCTTCCAGCCCAGGTGATTCCATGGCTCTGGGTTGCCACTGCCTTGAAACTCAAAGTCAGACTGAGCTGCCCTGGGGCTGTGCTCCTGTGCCAGGGGCTCAGCTCCCCCTGGGGCTGCCCTGGGGCTGTGCTCCTGTGCCAGGGGCTCAGCTCCCCCTGGGGCTGCCCTCCTGTGCCAGGGGCTCAGCTCCCCCTGGGGCTGCCCTCCTGTGCCAGGGGCTCAGCTCCCCCTGGGGCTGCCCTGGGGCTGTGCTCCTGTGCCAGGGGCTCAGCTGCCCCTGGGGCTGCCCTGGGGCTGTGCTCCTGTGCCAGGGGCTCAGCTCCCCCTGGGGCTCTGCTCCTGTGCCAGGGGCTCAGCTCCCCCTGGGGCTGCCCTGGGGCTGTGCTCCTGTGCCAGGGGCTCAGCTCCCCCTGGGGCTGTGCTCCTGTGCCAGGGGCTCAGCTCCCCCTGGGGCTGCCCTGGGGCTGTGCTCCTGTGCCAGGGGCTCAGCTCCCCCTGGGGCTGCCCTGGGGCTGTGCTCCTGTGCCAGGGGCTCAGCTCCCCCTGGGGCTCTGCTCCTGTGCCAGGGGCTCAGCTCCCCCTGGGGCTGCCCTGGGGCTGTGCTCCTGTGCCAGGGGCTCAGCTCCCCCTGGGGCTGCCCTCCTGTGCCAGGGGCTCAGCTCCCCCTGGGGCTGCCCTGGGGCTCTGCTCCTGTGCCAGGGGCTCAGCTCCCCCTGGGGCTGTGCTTCTGTGCCAGGGGCTCAGCTCCCCCTGGGGCTGCCCTCCTGTGCCAGGGGCTCAGCTCCCCCTGGGGCTCTGCTCCTGTGCCAGGGGCTCAGCTCCCCCTGGGGCTGCCCTGGGGCTGTGCTCCTGTGCCAGGGGCTCAGCTCCCCCTGGGGCTGCCCTGGGGCTGTGCTCCTGTGCCAGGGGCTCAGCTCCCCCTGGGGCTGCCCTGGGGCTGTGCTCCTGTGCCAGGGGCTCAGCTCCCCCTGGGGCTCTGCTCCTGTGCCAGGGGCTCAGCTCCCCCTGGGGCTGCCCTGGGGCTGTGCTCCTGTGCCAGGGGCTCAGCTCCCCCTGGGGCTGCCCTGGGGCTGCGCTCCTGTGCCAGGGGCTCAGCTCCCCCTGGGGCTGCCCTGGGGCTGTGCTCCTGTGCCAGAGGCTCAGCTCCCCCTGGGGCTGTGCTCCTGTGCCAGGGGCTCAGCTCCCCCTGGGGCTGTGCTCCTGTGCCAGGGGCTCAGCTCCCCCTGGGGCTCTGCTCCTGTGCCAGGGGCTCAGCTCCCCCTGGGGCTCTGCTCCTGTGCCAGGGGCTCAGCTCCCCCTGGGGCTCTGCTCCTGTGCCAGGGGCTCAGCTCCCCCTGGGGCTGTGCTCCTGTGCCAGGGGCTCAGCTCCCCCTGGGGCTGCCCTGGGGCTGTGCTCCTGTGCCAGAGGCTCAGCTCCCCCTGGGGCTGTGCTCCTGTGCCAGGGGCTCAGCTCCCCCTGGGGCTGTGCTCCTGTGCCAGGGGCTCAGCTCCCCCTGGGGCTCTGCTCCTGTGCCAGGGGCTCAGCTCCCCCTGGGGCTCTGCTCCTGTGCCAGGGGCTCAGCTCCCCCTGGGGCTCTGCTCCTGTGCCAGGGGCTCAGCTCCCCCTGGGGCTGTGCTCCTGTGCCAGGGGCTCAGCTCCCCCTGGGGCTGCCCTGGGGCTGTGCTCCTGTGCCAGAGGCTCAGCTCCCCCTGGGGCTGTGCTCCTGTGCCAGGGGCTCAGCTCCCCCTGGGGCTGTGCTCCTGTGCCAGGGGCTCAGCTCCCCCTGGGGCTCTGCTCCTGTGCCAGGGGCTCAGCTCCCCCTGGGGCTGTGCTCCTGTGCCAGGGGCTCAGCTCCCCCTGGGGCTCTGCTCCTGTGCCAGGGGCTCAGCTCCCCCTGGGGCTGTGCTCCTGTGCCAGGGGCTCTGTGGTCCCAGGCTGCTGTTTAAGGTTCCTTGGGGTCCATTTTAGGGTCCTGGGCTCCACTGGGGCATCCTGCTGCAACACTTTTGAGTTCCAGGACTCATTCTGGGGTCCCCCAGGGCCAGTTTGGAGTCCAGTGGAACATTTTATGGCTCCAGAGGAGCATTTCTGGGGCCATTTCCAGCTTCCATTGCTAAAGTGTCCTGGAGCTCAATGGCCCCCAAGTGGTGGGCTGTCCCCCAAAACCGGGGGTGTCCTTCCCAGGAGCCAGGGGACCCCAAAACAAAACACCCTGAGGGAGAATCTGGAACCCCCTGCAGAGCAGCACACAGGGGCAGGGGGGGTTTGGGGGCATCCTGCAGTTAAGAGGCTCCCCAAAACCCTGCAGTGGGGCTGGGGGCACTTGAGGTAGCAGCACAGGGCTGGGCACAGCAGAGCCCCACAGGAAGGGGCTGGGGGGGCACAGAGGGCTCGGATGCCACCACCCCCAGCACAGCCAAACCTCCCCAGGGCTGGCAGCAGCACCAGGAGCTGCTAAGCTCAGGCTCAGCACAGCACCCACGGCTGGCACCCCCCCCAGCACCCAGAGCACAGCCTGGGCTCCCCCCCCCCGGCACCCTGGGCACAGCCTGGGCTCCCCCCCCCAGCACCCAGGGCACAGCCTGGGCTCCCCCCCCGGCACCCAGGGCACAGCCTGGGCTCCCCCCCCCGGCACCCAGGGCACAGCCTGGGCTCCCCCCTGGCACCCAGGGCACAGCCTGGGCTCCCCCCTGGCACCCAGGGCACAGCCTGGGCTCCCCCCCCCCGGCACCCAGAGCACAGCCTGGGCTCCCCCCCCGGCACCCAGGGCACAGCCTGGGCTCCCCCCCCGGCACCCTGCCGGGCACCGGTGGCTGCGGCTGGAGCGCAGCAGCAGCCAGAGGCAGCCTGCAGCTGCCCCTAGCAGGGGGCTCCAGCAGCACAGGGAACCCCCAAACACACCGACCCCTGCCCACCCCCCCCCGGACCCACACCCGCACCCCACCCCCCAACAGCACAGACGACACCCAGGGACCCTGCACACCTCTGCCCTGCCCCACAGACCCCCCCCCCAGACACAGACCCCCCCCAGACACAGACCCCCCCTAGACACAGACCCCCCCCAGAGCACAGACCCCCCCCCCCCAGGCACAGACCCCCCTCGCAGCCCCACACATTCCTCACCCCGCCTGCAGCCGGCGCGGAGGCGACGCAGAGCAGGAGGCCGAGGAAGGGCTCAGCGCGCAGGCGGCCGCCGGCCCCCGGGGGCAGGCTCCCGGCGAGCACAGAGCGCTGCGAGGGAGGCGGTGGCCGCGGCCCCGCCGAGCGGAAGCAGCTGTGGGGCCGGAGAGGAAGTCCCGCCCACAACTGGGCGTCAACAGCCAATGAGAGGCGCCGGGAGCGAGGCAGCTCCTCCCCCTCCCCGCCCCCGAGGCACAGCGAGATGCTGCCGCTGCCGGCCGCGGTGCCGGGGGGGGGCAGCCGCGGTGCCGGGATGGGGCGGCCGCGGTGCCGGGGGGGGGGGCGACCGGCAGCTGCCGGATCGTGAGCTGCGGCGGGGCCGGAGGGGCTGAGGGGCTGGGGAGCGCCGAGGGCGGAGGGAGCGGAGCGGGGCATCAACTGCCAATGAGAGGCGCCGGGAGCGAGGCAGCTCCTCCCCCTCCCCGCCCCCGAGGCACAGCGAGATGCTGCCGCTGCCGGCAGCGGTGCCGGGGGGGGGGGCGGCAGCGGTGCCGGGGGGGGGCGAGCGGCAGCTGCCGGACCGTGAGCTGCGGCGGCGCCGGAGGGGCTGAGGGGCTGGGGAGCGCCGAGGGCGGAGGGAGCGGAGCGGGGCATCAACTGCCAATGAGAGGCGCCGGGAGCGAGGCAGCTCCTCCCCCTCCCCGCCCCCGAGGCACAGCGAGATGCTGCCGCTGCCGGCAGCGGTGCCGGGGGGGGGGGCGGCAGCGGTGCCGGGGGGGGCGAGCGGCAGCTGCCGGACCGTGAGCTGCGGCGGCGCCGGAGGGGCTGAGGGGCTGGGGAGCGCCGAGGGCGGAGGGAGCGGAGCGGGGCATCAACTGCCAATGAGAGGCGCCGGGAGCGAGGCAGCTCCTCCCCCTCCCCGTCCCCGAGGCACAGCGAGATGCTGCCGCTGCCGGCAGCGGTGCCGGGGGGGGCGGCCGCGGTGCCGGGGCGGGGGGGGGGCGGGCGAGCGGCAGCTGCCGGACCGTGAGCTGCGGCGGGGCCGGAGGGGCTGAGGGGCTGGGGAGCGCCGAGGGCGGAGGGAGCGGAGCGGGGCATCAACAGCCAATGAGAGGCGCCGGGAGCGAGGCAGCTCCTCCCCCTCCCCGCCCCCGAGGCACAGCGAGATTCCATGAAAATCTCTGAGCACCTCACAACAACTGATTCTGAAGAGGGTTTAGGGACTTTCTAGGCTTGTTGGTCAGTTTTGACACACTCCAAGCACACTTACAAATGGTTACAAACTGCCCTAAAAATCATCAACAACTCTTTAGAACTCTAAAACCCCATTAAAAACTGACTGAAATCTTTCAAAAGCTTTAGAACTTCCTAAAACCACCTAAAGCTGCACTCAAACAGCTTCCTTGAAGACTTGGGAAAGTTTATTAAGAATAAACCTTTATTAGAATAAACCAAACCAGGTTGGAAGAGACCTTCAAGATCATCGTGTCCAACCCATCAACCAATCCAACCCACCCAAACAGCTAACCCATGGCACCAAGCACCCCAGCAAGTCTCCTTCTGAACACCTCCAATGACGGCGACTCCACCGCCTCCCCGGGCAGTCCATTCCAATGGGCAATCACTCTCTCTGTGTAAAACTTCCTCCTGACCTCCAGCCTGAACCTCCCCTGGCGCAGCCTGAGACTGTGTCCTCTTGTTCTGGTACTGGCTGCCTGGGAGAAGAGACCATCATCCTTCTGTCTACAACCTCCCTTCAGGTAGTTGTAGAGAGTGATAAGGTCACCCCTGAGTCTCCTCTTCTCCAGGCTAAGCAGCCCCAGCTCCCTCAGCCTCTCCTCATAGGGCTGTGTTCCAAACCCCTCACCAACTTTGTTGCTCTTCTCAGGACACCTTCCAGCAAGTCAACCTCCTTCCTAAACTGAGGGGCCCAGAACTGGACACAGTACTCGAGGTGTGGCCTAACCAGTGCAGTGTACAGGGGCAGAATGACCTCCCTGCTCCTGCTGGCCACACTGTTCTTAATGCAGGCAAGGATGCCATTGGCCCTCTTGGCTGCCTGGGCACACTGCAGGCTCATGTTAAGCCTACCATCAACCAGCACCCCCAGGTCCCTCTCTGCCTGGCTGCTCTCTAGCCACTCTGACCCCAGCCTGTAGCACTGCATGGGGTTGGTGTGGCCAATGTGCAGAACCCGGCATTTGGATGTGTTCAATCTCATGCCGTTGGATTCTGCCCATCTGTCCAGCCTGTCGAGGTCCCTCTGCAGAGCCTCTCTACCCTCCAGCAGATCAACTCTTGCCCCCAGCTTGGTGTCATCAGCAAATTTACTGATGATGGACTCTATGCCCTCATCCAGATCATCCATAAAGATGTTAAAGAGCACAGGGCCCAGCACTGATCCTTGGGGCACACCACTAGTGACTGGCTGCCAGCTGGATGTGGCACCATTCACCACCACTCTCTGGGCTCGGCCCTCCAGCCAGTTCCTAACCCAATGCAGTGTGCTCCTATCCAAGCCATGGTCTGACAGCTTGGCCAGGAGTTTGCTATTGAGAGGACGAAGCTCATGCCATAGCCTCTGCCATTGAGCTCAGTGCTATTAAGTCTTCTCTCATATACACAAGCAAACTCGTAGCCTCTGCACGATGAGGAGAAGCCAGCATCCAGGGAGGCCTGCTGAGCCTCAGCCCTGAGGGTATCTCCAGAGGAGGGACCTTCGCTGAGCCCGAGAAGCTCCAGGTCACATTGCCAGTGTCACCGAGTGGCAGAGCCCACCGTGCCTCCAGAGCACTGGACCCCTGAGGGTAAGATCTGCCCAGCTGTCAGGAAGGGACTTAGCCGAGTCCAGCAGTCCACACGTCTGCGTTAGCCCTAAGCAGCAGACCCACGGGCAGACACAACCTGTGTGTGTCAGATAGGAAAGCAGGATCGCATGCCTGTGTAACCCTGCCGTTGCGGGAGAGGAGTCACCGCTTCTGCCGCTCTGTGCCTCAGGGAAGCCCAGAGCACTGTCCGTGCCTGTGCTCCAAAGCCCAGACTGCTCTCGGAGAGTCCTGCTGCTCCTTCGAGCCAAGCGAAGGGGAAGCTGCCGCTCCACGCAGCCGTGCTTCTTCCCTGGGGCCGTCCACGCCAGCCCCGAAGCCATTGCCACAGGGCCGACCCTGCTGGGTCCAGCCCCGCCTGCTACTGTGCCAGCTCAGAAACCTCCATGCCCACCGGGAACCATTGCCCTGCCCTGCCATGCCGGCTGACTCTGTGAGGGCCAACCCCCTCCCAGGACCAGCCCTGCCAGGCCGACCTCACAGGACTGATCCCTGTGGTCTGGAGGGAACTGCCCGAGTCCTGCATAGGGAACCTGCCTACCAGCTAGCCTAGGTTCCACCTCCTCTCTTCCAGGAACAGCTGCAAAGGATTCTCTGGATGCAAGATGGATTCTCTTTAGATGCAGTTCCCTTATCAGTCTGGAACAGTGTGGAACAGGCCCCAGCCACGTGGTTAAACAACTAAGAGCAGCAGCTGCAGGAGGGTGTTGGCAAAATGAGGGCAGGAGGAGAGAGAGAGCAAAGAAATCACCACCCCCCACCCCTGAAATAGGGTTGTGGACAGGAAGTGGGAGTGGAACAGACTTTGAGCCGGGGACCCCTTCCCCTGGGAAGGTGCCAGGTCTCTGCCCACCTGGTGTCAGGTTTTCTTCTCAACCCACTCTGCCCAAGGCTGGGCTTAAACTGGCACACATGCTGCCAGCAGTCCACATCAGCACATACAATTTTCTGTGCATTCTCACCCAGAGTGAGATTGTTCTGTGGCACACAAGAAACTTTTCCATCTTCCTGCATTCCTCACCAGGTGCATCCTGGTCCTTGGGCAAAAGCAATCCCACAAATGGGTTTGCATTGACCTTGGGCAGGGCTAACCCAAACCTTCTTCCTTAGGATGTTCTTTATGTGTACCACAGGAACTTTATCAGCTTCTGCAGCACGCGGCAGCTTGGCCTGAATCATAGAATCATAGAATGTTAGGGGTTGGAAGGGACCTCCAGAGATCATCATGTGAGAAATTGTTTCTAATATTTGGCTTTCTCAAGGGGAATTCCTGGGCACCGTGGGGTTTGATCATTGGGCTGATTGGTTGGTTGTGGTCTGTATTGTGTGGGGTTCATTCTTGTGTGTTGGGAGGGAAAGGTGAGGTGCCAACATGTCTAAAGACTGGCCAGGTCAAAAGTGCAGGTTTTGTCTCAGTCCTATGGAGAGGGGTGGGAGCGTGCTGGGGAATATCACAGTCTCACAGTATCACTTAGGTTGGAAAGGACCTCAAGGATCATCGAGTCCAACCTATCAACACAGACCCCATGACTAGACCATGGCACCAAGTGCCACGTCCAATCTCCTCTTGAACGCCTCCAGGGTCGATGACTCAACCACCTCCCTGGGCAACTCGTTCTAATGACGAATGACTCGCTCGGTGAAGAACTTCCTCCTCACCTCAAGTCTAAACCTCCCCTGGCGCAGCTTGAGACTGTGTCCTCTTGTTCTGGTGCTGGTTGCCTGGGAGAAGAGGCCAACCCCTTCCTGGCTACAACCACCCTTCAGGTAGTTGTAGAGGGCAATGAGGTCACCCCTGAGCCTCCTCTTCTCCAGGCTAAATAATCCCAGCTCCCTCAGCCTCTCCTCCTAGGGCTTGTGTTCAAGGCCTCTCCCCAGCCTTGTTGCCCTTCTCTGGACATGCTCAAGTGTTTCGATGTCCTTCTTATGTATGTTTGAATATGAATATGTCTGTTTGCCGTCTCTGTAAGTTCAACTCGTGTTGTTAGGATGCGCCTCTAGCAAATTCGCTCTGAGCCCAGCGCTGTGTTGCCTTTGTTTTATAACAAACTGGTTACAAATTTCAGCAGTGAGCTCGTTTCTCACAATTGGAAGTAAAAACTTCGGTTGCTGTGGGGATAAAGTCATGATTCTGGGCCCAGGCTAATAGCCCTTTTGATATCCCAGAATCGTCAGTAATACCTCTCACGGAGAGGAGAGTTTGGAGGGCGTTTAGCACAGCCTCTTCTGTTTCGTGGGTGTCATAGTTTGGGCTGGGTGTCCTCTGCTACAGGGGTGTTTCCTGTGTCCAGAAGTCCAGCCCAGTGGGTGGACACAGGAAATCAGGTTATTTCCTACCATGATCCCTTGCACCACTATAAGTTTTACGGCAGGGTCTGGCACTTCCTCTTTCCTTCCTCCTCGCCACCTGCTAACTGGGGGAGAGATGAGATTTAACACATCCAAGTGCCGGGTTCTGCACATTGGCCACACCAACCCCATGCAGTGCTACAGGCTGGGGTCAGAGTGGCTGGAGAGCAGCCAGGCAGAGAGGGACCTGGGGGTGCTGGTTGATGGTAGGCTGAACATGAGCCTGCAGTGTGCCCAGGCAGCCAAGAGGGCCAATGGCATCCTGGGCTGCATCAGGAACAGTGTGGCCATCAGGAGCAGGGAGGTCATTCTGCCCCTGTACACTGCACTGGTTAGGCCACACCTCGAGTACTGTGTCCAGTTCTGGGCCCCTCAGTTTAGGAAGGATGTTGACTTGCTGGAAGGTGTCCAGAGAAGAGCAACAAAGTTGGTGAGGGGCTTGGAACACAAGCCCTATGAGGAGAGGCTGAGGGAGCTGGGGTTGCTCAGCCTGGAGAAGAGGAGACTCAGGGGTGACCTTATCACTCTCTACAACTACCTGAAGGGAGGTTGTAGACAGGCTGATGATGGTCTCTTCTTCCAGGCAGCCAGCACCAGAACAAGAGGACACAGTCTCAGGCTGCGCCAGGGGAGGTTCAGGTTGGATGTTAGGAAGAAGTTCTATACAGAAAGAGTGATTGCGCTATGGAATGGGCTGCCCGGGGAGGTGGTGGAGTCGCCGTCATTGAAGGTGTTCAGAAGGAGACTTGATGGGGTGCTTGGTGCCATGGGTTAGCTGTTTGGGTGGGTTGGATTGGTTGATGGGTTGGACACGATGATCTTGAAGGTCTCTTCCAACCTGGTTTGGTTTATTCTAATAAAGGTTCTAATATTCTATTCTAATATTATCTCCTGGCCATGGGCCTGGTTAGGCCCAAGGCCACAGTGGGATGGGCAGTCTCAGATCTGGCCAGCTGAGACTAGCCTAGCAGTGGGGGGGGGGGGGGGGGGGAAGGAGGAGCCCTGGGGGTTTGGGTGCACCCTCAGGTGGGGATGGGATCTCTCTGGGTCTGTTTTGGGGTTTCCTCTTGTCACTGTGTTTCTAGTTCTCTGCACGCACTCACCGTTCCATTTAAACTTTCCATCACTTTTGCAATCTGTTTGTCTGAGTCGTTATTTCTGCGCGTGGTGGGGAGGGGGCTTGCCCCAACCCATTCCAGTGGGGTGCTCCCCCGTGCCTCTCCCCGGATCCTGGTGAGATTCGCTTCCTTTTCTGAGCGCACGCTGCTTCTTTGGTCAGCACCGGGGCAGTGCTGGTTCGACCGGCTTTCCGTATCGCTCGGAACGTACCTCTTACGCTGAGTCGAGCAGCATCGCAGGCCGAGGAGCCCGTCAATGAGTTCGGCTGCCAGATGTCGGTGACGGAGACTGGAGTCAATACAGAGGACCAAGATGATCGAGTGTTGTTCCTTTATTGTTCCAGTATTGTAGGACCATAGTGCGAGCATAGCGAGTACAGCACAGCTCCAGTATCGCAGGCCTATGGTGCAGGCCTGTGGTGCGAGTATAGCACAGTAAAGTAAAGCAAAGAAGAAGGGAAAGGAAAGGCAGAAGTGTGTAGCAAGGGAACTTCTACAACTTATATAAACTCAGAGAGCCTCGTTGGCATGGCTTCATTGGTTCCCTATGAGTGACCACACATCACACTGTTATAGATTATTGGTCCAACTAGTAACGACACGTGAGGTTTGTTGATGCAGGTGTGTGTCCTGTTGTTCCAAGATAACTTTCTGTGTTTATAGCTACCAGTGTCTTGTTTTAGTTACATGCTGCAGGCACAGCACTGTTTTGCTCCACTGCTAGCTGGCTCTGCACTTAGGCTGAGCATGGCCTACCACCATGTCAGGCTCTAGGCCTGCACTGCCAGATTGCTCACACTGCTTGTTGCTGGCATTGCCACACCTGGGTGGCCACCCTGGACACAAAGGATCTGTTCTTTGTGATTCCTTGCTGGAGCAGGTGAAGCCTCGGGCTGCATTTACAAGGCAAGGTTCACAACACATTGAATCGTCTTCCACAGGGCCACAAGCAGGCAGCCACCACGGCACACAAGGCCCCAGCAGCATTGCTGGACACGGCCAGGGTGCCACAGACTGTCAGCATCTGTCCATACACAGATGACCTCATTGGAGGGGACAACAAAGACCAGGTGGGCTCAGGAGCTGGAGCTGTCTGGGTAGTGCTGACTGATAATAGGTTACAAGTTCCAGAGCCAAGTCCAGATTTCAGTCTGGAGTGAGTGCTACACACAGGCTGCTGGTGGCTCCCCTGCTCTGTGTTGAGCCATGGCAATGGCTGGGCTCAGCTTTGTGCCTCAGGATGCAGCCCATGGAGGCTGCACCCAGCACAGCCTCACTCAGAGCTGCAGCAATGGATGGGCTCAGCATGTGCCTCAGGATGCAGTCCATGGAGGCTGCACCCAGCACAGCCTCACTCAGAGACAGGCAGTGGCTGGGCTCAGCTTGTGCCTCAGGATGCAGCCTATGGAGGCTGCACCCAGCACAGCCTCACTCAGAGCCAGGCAGTGTCTGGGCTCAGCTTGTGCCTCAGGATGCAGTCCATGGAGGCTGCACCCAGCACAGCCTCACTCAGAGCCAGGCAGTGGCTGGGCTCAGCTTGAGCCTCAGGATGCAGCCCATGGAGGCTGCACCCAGCACAGCCTCACTCAGAGCCAGGCAGTGGCTGGGCTCAGCTTGTGCCTCAGGATGCAGCCCATGGAGGCTGCACCCAGCACAGCCTCACTCAGAGCTGCAGCAATGGCTGGGCTCAGCTTGTGCCTCAGGATGCAGTCCATGGAGGCTGCACCCAGCACAGCCTCACTCAGAGCCAGGCAGTGGCTGGTGGCAGCTGAGCTCACGGCTGCCAGCGGCAGGGCACTGCGCTGGGGCAGGCAGCTGCGTTGTGGTCCGCAGGGAAGCTCTCAGGGCCCTGGCTGGGATCTCAGGACGAGTGGTTGGCGGCTCCTGGCGACAGGCAGGAAGCCTGGCAGGAGCACAGCACTTGCTTACCAAAACACCCCCAGGGTAACGCTGCCAAAGTCAAGGCTTGACCAATAGCAGAGCTTGCAAGCAGAGTCATTAACCAATCAGGAGGCGTTTGGCCAACTCCAGTCTGTGCATGTGCAGGGCAGCAGCCAATGAGGAGGCAGCCATGGGGGCAGCGGTGGTCCCTGCTCGGCACAGCGGTGCCAAACCTGGGCAGGTTGTGTGCCCAGGCTCGCTCCTGCCTCCTTCCTTTGGCTATGTGGAGCCAAAATCCCCCAGGCCAGAAGGGAGAGGGAAAGGGCTTTGAGCACAGCGTGTAGAGAACTGCTGGAGAGAGTCCCATGGGGGCTTAAAGGGTGCTGAGGGACCTGGAACACCTGTGTGAGGAGGAAAGGCTGAGAGCCCTGGGGCTGTTTGGCCTGGAGAAGAGCAGCCTGAGAGGGCAGCTGATCAAAGCTGATCAATATCTGAGGGGTGGGGGGCAAGAGGAAGGGGTCAGGCTCTTGTCAGTGGAGCCCTGTGATAGGACAAGAGGCAAGGGACACAAACTGGAACCCAGGAGGTTCCACCTCACCAGGAGGAGAAACTTCCTTGGTGTGAGGCTGCTGGAACCCTGGAGCAGGCTGCCCAGAGAGGTTGTGGAGTCTCCTTCCCTGGAGAGATTCCATACCTGCCTGGATGTGTTCCTGTGTGAGCTGCCCTTGGTGACCCTGCTTTGGCAGAGAGAGTCCCTTCCAACCCCTACCATCCCGTGGTTCCCAAGCCTCCCTGTGACTGCAAAAGCTGAGCAGGGCTCAGAGCAAAGTGAGGCTCTGTTGGTCCCAGCTCTGTGACATCATCACAAGGACCTTCTGCTTCTGAAAGCTAAACTGGAGCTCCAAACCCACCCTTGGCACACTCCCTGCCATGGCCTGGAGGGTTAATGGCAGCCTCTGGTTGACCTCCTGTGCTGAGGGGGACATTCCAGGTGGAGTTCAGGATTTCTGAGCCTCTCTGAATCCTCCTGGGTGGCTTCTGGGGGTGGCTGCAGAGGGAAGGTTTCAGCTGGGAGCACCAATCGCTGCCGAGTCCTGCACTGTCCATGTAGGCACAGCGTCCCCTGCCCTGCACATCCAACCTGCAGCAGAGAGAAGGGAGACCCTGAGGAGGGGAGGCAGACACCTCCAAGGTGGGAGGGAAGCCTCCAAGCTTGAGAATTAGCCTCCAAGGTGGGCAAAGAAACCTCCAAGGAGGAGGAGAAAGCCTCCAAGGGGTGGAAAGAAGAATCTAGGGTTGGGATGAAGCCTCTAAGGGGAGGAGGAAGCCTCCAAGGGTGGGGAAGAAGCCTACAAGGTGCTGTGGAAGCCTCCAAGGGGGAGAGAGAAGCCTCCAATTGATGGAAAGAATCCACCAAGGTGGGGAGGGAAGCTTCCAAGGGAAGCCAACGAGTTGAAGGTTCCCAGTGCTGCAAGGAGCAGGGACCACCCTGCCCAGCTTCCCCCAGAGCAAAAGCTCCTCAAGGGAGGGAATATTTTCAGTGTCTTGGTCCCAGGAGATTCCCTCAAGCTCTACCAGGTCTCAGGAGTTTTCACCTAGGGATGTCCTCACTGCCCTGCCAGCATCTTCACCCCACAGGTCCACGGGCTGTGGGCCGAGCGCTGTAGCTCAGGCAAGGGAAATGGAGTTTGATTGCTCCCCCCTCTCCAAACTGCTCTACAGATGTCTTCTGCTCCCCAACTCCTGCCCCAGCTCAGCCCAGGGCATGGTTGTGTCCTCCAGAAGCACACAGGACGTACAGGTTGGTGAGGAGAGAGCCATTGAGCCACTGCCAAGGTCCAGAACCTTCCCTTCGGAGGCCGACCCAGTAGTGTGCGGAGCTGCCACAGCGCCGCAGGAGACGCTGGAGGGGGAAAGAGAACCAAGGGTGACCTTTAGCTCCATGCCATGGCCTCCATGGGAGCCCTGCATCTGCTGCCCAGTGAAGGGGAGGCTCCTTCCCCCCCTTCTTCCTCCCTCCCACTCTAGAGGCTTCTTTTTCCACTCTCCCATCTTGGAAGCTTCTTTCCCCACCCCCCTTGGAGGCTTCTTTCCCCACCCCCATTGGAGGCTTCTTTCCCCACCCCCTTGGAGGCTTCTTTCCCCACCCCCCTTGGAGGCTTCTTTCCCCACCCCCTTTGGAGGCTTCTTTCCCCACCCCCCTTGGAAGCTTCTTTCCCCACCCCCCTTGGAGGCTTCTTTCCCCACCCCCTTGGAGGCTTCTTTCCACACCCCCTTGGAGGCTTCTTTCCCCACCCCCCTTGGAGGCTTCTTTCCCCACCCCCTTTGGAGGCTTCTTTCCCCACCCCCTTTGGAGGCTTCTTTCCCCACTCCCCTTTGGAGGCTTCTTTCCCCACACCCCTTGGAAACTTCTTTCCCCACCCCCTTTGGAGGCTTCTTTCCCCACCCCCCTTGGAGGCTTCTTTCCCCACCCCCTTGGAGGCTTCTTTCCCCACCCCCTTTGGAGGCTTCTTTCCCCACCCCCCTTGGAGGCTTCTTTCCCCACCCCCTTGGAGGCTTCTTTCCCCACCCCCCTTGGAGGCTTCTTTTTCCACCCCCCCTTGGAGGCTTCCCACACAGAAGTCCCTCAGGGGTCTCTCATTTACCAGCTCCTCCCAGGTGTCGATGGTGGCCAGCTGGGCTCCAAGAGCAAGGCAGGAGATCTGACTCCTGTTCCAGTCAGCTTTGTCCTCCATGAAGTAAAAGCACTTCTGCCTGTACCCAATGCCGTTGCCCAGGCAGCTGGGAAGGGTGGGAGAGGGGCAGGAGGGGCAGGAGGGGCAGGATGGACACCTCTTGGCTGCAGAGAAGCAGAACAAGTCCTGCTGACTTCTGCTGTTAGCTTCTCTCCAGGGGAGAAGGCTTTGGTGGTAGAGCCACAGAATCAGGGAGGTTGGAGAAGAACCTCTAAGATCATCGAGTCCAAGCATCGACCCAGCACCTCCATGAGCACAATCATGGAGTCAGTAAGGGTGGAGAAGGCCTCTGAGTGGGGGTGGGCACCTCCCTCCTCTGGTGGGCACCTCCCTCCTCTGGTGGGCACCTCCACCCTCAGCCACTCACCTGCCAGTGCGATGATGGCGAGCAGCAAGGCGGCGATGACCACGGTGACCCCGATGGGGACCTTCTTGTCTTGGATGCACTTGAGGCTAAAGCCTGAGGACAGAGCACGTGGGAGGAGCTTGGCCAGCAAACCCAAGGGCACCCCAAGCTCCCTGCAGCTCTTGCAGGCCTCCATGGGTTCCATCAACACCCATGGGTGCCTTCGACACCTTCCCACATCCCCTTCCTCTGCCTTGCAGGCATGGCAGGAGGGGAAGCAGAATCCTGGAATGGGTTTGGTTGGAAGAGACCTTGGAGATGATGGAGTCCAAGCCTCCCCCCAGCACTGCCAGGTCACCACCAAACCATGGCCCTCAGCACCACATCTCCACTGCTTTGAAACCCCTCCACGGATGGGGACTCTACCACTGGCCTGGGCAGCCTGGGCCAGGCCTGGAGAAGCCTCAGGGGGCAGAAATTGTTCCTCATGTGCAACCTCAACCTCCCCTGGGGCAACTCGAGGCCATTTTGTCTTGGGAGAAGAGACCAACCCCCACCTGGCTCCAGCCTCCTGTCAGGGAGTTGTAGAGAGCCACAAGGTCTCTCCTCAGCCTCTTTCTCTCCAGGCTGAACAACCTCAGTTCCCTCAGCTGCTCCTCACAAGGTCTCCAGACCCTTCCTTGTGCTCCAGACCCTTCTCTAGACCTTTCTCCTTGTTCTCCAGGCTCTTCCCCAGCTTTGTTGCCCTTCTCTGCACCTGCTCCAGCCCCTCAAGGTCCTTCTTGGAGCCAGCACTCAAGGTGTGGCCTCACCAGTGCCCAGTCCATGGGGACAATCCTGCTCCTCCTTTCCCACTTCAGGGGGATTTCAGTTCCCATCCCCACTCCAGCACCCTCAGCTCACCCCCTGTGGTGCTGGATGTCCCTTCAGAGCCACCCAAGCTACATTCCTCAGCCCAAAGCATGGAAAGCAGCTCCTCCCTTCCCCCCCCAATGCAGGGCAGCTCTGAAAGCCTCTGGGAAAGGGGATGGTGCTCACCTACCTGTGTCACCCACAGCTTCTGCCATCCCTGCTGCTGCAGAGGGGACAGCAGCACCCTGCAGGACCAAGGACGTCCCTCAGCCCCAGCAGCAAGGAGCTGAGCAGGGTCTGGAACACCTCCAAACCACAGCCAGGCCCTTCTCTGCCACAGGGCTTTGCCAGGATGCTCCTGAGGTCACCAGAAGAGCCAAGAAGCTCAGGATCCTCCCCAAAACTCAGTGCTGCTCCTCACAGGACTTCTTCCCAAGCCTTCCTCGGAGCTCTTCTGGCCACGTCCCAGCCTCACTCAGTGCTTCTCCAAGCCTCCCACCCCTGCCTGCTCCCATTCTGTTGCTGAGGCTTTTTCTGCATTCTTGGAGTTTTTGCCCTTTTCCTGCTCTCAGCCTTTTCCCAGGGCTCCCAGCAAGGCCCTGGAGTCCTGCTGGACAAGAAGTCCTCTGTGACTCAGCAAGGTGGCCAAGAAGGTCAATGTTCTCCTGGGGTGCATGAGGAGTGTGGCCAGCAGGTCAAGGGAGGTTCTCCTGCCCCTCTGCTCTGCCCTGCTGAGGCCAGCTCTGGAGTCTGGCATCCAGCTCTGGGCTCCCCAGTTCAAGAGGGACAGGGAACTGCTGGAGGGAGTCCCATGGGGGCTATGAGGATGATGAAGGGCTTGGAACAGCTCTGTGAGGAGGGAAGGCTGAGGAGCCCTGGGGCTGTTTGGCCTGGAGAAGAGCAGCCTGGGAGGGGATCTGATCAAAGCTGATCAATATCTGAAGGGTGGGGGGCAAGAGGTTGGGGCCAGGCTCTTGTCAGTGGTGTCCTGTGACAGGACAAGGGGCAGTGGACACAGACTGGAACCCAGGAGGTTCCACCTCTGCCTGAGGAGAAACTTCTCTGGTGTGAGGGCTCAGAGCCCTGGAGCAGGCTGCCCAGAGAGGTTGTGGAGTCTCCTTCCCTGGAGGTTCCAAACCTGCCTGGATGTGCTCCTGTGTGACCTGCCCTGGCTGGCCCTGCTTTGGCAGGGGGCTTGGACTCAATGACCTCCAGAGGTCCCTTCCAAGCTCACCATGCTGTGATGATCTGAGCTTGTGTGGGGAGCAGAGAGCCTGAAGCAGAAGCTGAGGAGGGGGAAATGATTTTGCTGTAAGACTGGGAGAATTTGGGCAACAAGGAAGCCATCAGCAAAGGGAAGGGGGGGGATGGGGCAGGCCACAGGGGCTCTGCCTTCTCCTGTGGGACAGCAACCACCAAAGCCAAGCTGAGGAGGTCCAAGTGCCCGCGGGGGGGCGCTGTCAGCTGCCTGCCAGGGGGAATAGTTCACCCCAAAGCCACCACACTTGGGAGCCTCTTCTCTGCCTCAGCCCTGGGGCTGGGGGCCCAGGCCTCAGCCCTCCCTCCAAGGGCCACCTGGGTACTCCCTGGCTCATCTTCAGCTGCTGGCACCAACCCCCCCCAGGTCCTTTCCTGCTGGGCAGTTCTCAGCCACTCTGCCCCAGCCTGAAGGGTTCCTGGGGTTGGTGTGAGCCAAGTGCAGGACCCAGCACTTGGCCTTGGTGAACCTCATCCCATTGATCCATCCTGGCCAGCTCCCTGCAGAGCCTTCCTACCTTGGAGCAGATCAACAACCACCCAACGTGGAGGCACTGCAGGGGTGGTGGCTTTGGGCAACTGGAGCTGTTTAGTGTGGAGAAAAGCAGCCTGAGGGGAGACCTTCTGGCTCTCTACAACTCCCTGAGAGGAGGCTGGAGCCAGGGGAGAGTCATCCCCTCCTCCCAGGGAACAAGGTCTAGGACCAGAGGAAATGGCCTCAAGTGCCCCCAGGGAGGTTTAGGTTGGACCTCAGAAGAAACTTCTTCCCTGGAGGGCTCTCAAGCACTGGAACAGGCTCCCCAGGGAGGGGGCTGAGTCCCCATCCCTGGAGGGGTTTCAGAGCCACAGGGATGCGGTGCTGAGGGCCATGGGTTAGCAGCAGCCCTGGCAGAGGCAGATGATGGTTGAACTGGGTGAGCACTGGAGGTGTCCAAGCAAGGTGCAGACACGGTGCTGGGGCCGTGCTTGAGTGGCCATGGGTGGTGCTGGCTGGAGGCTTGGCCTGGATGATCCCAAAGGTGTTTGCCAAGGGAAGGATTCCATGGCTCCATGACTCCAAGGCAAGGCTAAAGAAGCCATCCTGGGACACTTTATTGGGCAGAGCTGCAGCAGTCCAGGGCCAGTGTGGAACGGCCCTGGAGAGCCCCCAGCTGCTGAGCAGCCACAGCCGAGCTGGGCTGGGCCACAGGGGCCGAGCCCGGGGGGCAGTGTGGGGCCGTGGGGCTGCAGCACAGGGTGGTGCCAGGCAGAGGGCAGCCAGTGGCCGAGCAGGGGGGCAGGGGCAGGAGCTGCTTCAGGAGCCCTAAGGGGAGAGAAGAATCCCAGAGGCACAGAGTGGTGGGGGGCAGGGGCACCTCTGGAGAGCATCGAGTCCAACCCCCACCCAGAGGCCATCACCCAGCAGCACAATGGCCGGGGGGGGGGGGTTGGAAAGCCTCCAGAGGTGCAGCCTCCAGCACCTCTCTGGGCAGAGAGAGGCCCCCAGCTGCTGTCCCCTCCCCCCAGCTCACCTTGCTGCGCAGGTGGAGGCAGAGCCCCAGGCCCAGGCAGAGGAGCCCCAGCACCAAGCCCCCCACCCCTGTCAGCATCTTGCTGCGGCCGGGCTCTGCCGGCAGCTCTGTGGGGAGGAGAGTGGGGAGGGGGCTGAGGGCTGAAGTCAAGGCAGAGCCCATCCACCACCCTCCCCCTCCAGCCCCACAGCTCCCATCCACCACCCTCCCTCTGCAGCCCCACAGCTCCCATCCACCACCCTCCCCCTCCAGCCCCACAGCTCCCATCCACCACCCTCCCCCTCCAGCCCCACAGCTCCCATCCACCACCCTCCCTCTGCAGCCCCACAGCTCCCATCCACCACCCTCCCCCTCCAGCCCCACAGCTCCCATCCACCACCCTCCCTCTGCAGCCCCACAGCTCCCATCCACCACCCTCCCTCTGCAGCCCCACGGCTCCCATCCACCACCCTCCCTTGGCACCCCTACAGCTCCCATCCACCACCCTCCCTCTGCAGCCCCACAGCTCCCATCCACCACCCTCCCTCTGCAGCCCCACAGCTCCCATCCACCACCCTCCCTCTGCAGCCCCACAGCTCCCATCCACCACCCTCCCTCGGCAGCCCCACAGCTCCCATCCACCACCCTCCCTCTGCAGCCCCACAGCTCCCATCCACCACCCTCCCTCTGCAGCCCCACAGCTCCCATCCACCACCCTCCCTCTGCAGCCCCACAGCTCCCATCCACCACCCTCCCTCTGCAGCCCCACAGCTCCCATCCACCACCCTCCCTCTGCAGCCCCACAGCTCCCATCCACCACCCTCCCCCTCCAGCCCCACAGCTCCCATCCACCACCCTCCCTCTGCAGCCCCACAGCTCCCAAGCTTCCCCAGCAGGGCTCCATGGGAGATGGGGACCCCACAAGCACCTTGTGCCCCCCAGCTGCCCCAGGCTGCCCCGGGGCCAGGGCAGGGCCTTACCCCAGCGCTGGCTGATGGGGTGCTGCAGGCTGCTGTGCTCCACCTGGCACAGGTAGGTGTCCCCAGGCTGCGGGCTGCTTTCCAGCAGCACCAGCACCTGGTAGGTCCAGTCCCCGTTGGGCAGCACCTCCGTGGACACCAGGCTCTCCGTCTCCTCCTGCCCGTTCCTGAACCACTTCACCTCCACCTCCGCGGGGTAGAAATCCATCACGGCACAAACCAGCCTGGGGCTCTGGGGCAGGGAGCTCGACTGCACAAGGTGGATCTGCACCCGGGGCTGCACTGGGGGAGAGCCAGAGCCGACAGGGAAGGGGCTGACAGAGACCAGGCAGGGGCCACCCTGCCCCCCAGCCCGGCCCGGGGCTGGCCCCGGTGTCGCCATGCAGGACGGGACATGCCCAGGGACTCGCTAAGTCCTGTGAGGCACAGCCGTGCTCTGCCCTCCTGCCAGCCCAGGGCATCTTCTCTGTGCCCAGCAAGAGCCACAGCCTGGGGGGCAAGAGGCTGGGGCCAGGCTCTTCTCTCTGCAGCCACACAAAGGACAAGGGGCCACAGGCACAAAGGGCCACCCGGCAGCTTCCATCACAAGAACCTTCTCGCCTTGGAGGCTTCTGAGCCCTGGAGCAGGCTGCCCACAGAGGCTGTGGAGTCTCCTTCTCTGGAGAGATTCCAGGGCTTGGCTTGTGCCCGGTGCCCCGGGAAAGGTCCTGCCACGCTCTCACCTCTCCTCTCCACGGCGAATGAGGTCACTGCCTTGTAGTTGCTCCGGCAGAAGGTGTCCACCTCAGCTCGTTTCTGCTCCAGGAACTCCGGCAGGCTGTTCAAGTGCTGCGCTTGGCGCTCGCCCAGGGGGGTGTCGGCCACGAAGATCCCCAGGTCGCTGTCGAAGCGCACATACTGCTCCCGGTTGTGGATGTAGCTGTCCACAAACCTGACCCGCTCGGAGCCGTTGAGGAACTGACACTCAGCCTTTTCCATCTCCAGGAAAACCCCTGCGTGGGTAGGGGCCAGGGCAGGGCAGGGCAGCGAGGCACCGTGGAGCCCCCTCCCCGTCTCCACTCTCGCCCCCTCCCCAGTGCCACGCAGCTGCCACAGGAGCGCTGCGGGGATCCTGACCCCGAGGGGACTCCGTCGCTCAGCCTGGGCACTGCGGAGAGCCAGGGAGGGGGCAGGGAGGAGGGACTGGCACCCAGGAGTGGGGGGCAGGACGGCACAGCAGAGCCCAGCGCCTCCCAGGGCACCTGTGGCACCCAAGCCCAGCAATCTCCTCCCCGTGCCCAACTCTGAGCCCACCTGAGAGCTTCTCAGCACCAGCCGGGTGGGCTCCCAGCACCACCGGTGCCACCAGCAGGGTCACAGCTCCCAGCACCGCAGCAGGCTCCATGGCTGAGGGAGCTGAGGCTGCACAGATGCTGGGACCGCTGAGTGCGTTGGACTCTGTCCCTGCAGGCTTTCGCTCCAGCCCTGCCCAGGGATGGCACTGGGAGCCCCAGCACGGCCAGTAAGGAGCGGGGCTGGGCAGCGCCAGCAGTCACCAGGCAGAGCCGAGCCCCGCAGGGCTCCCAGCGCCGCTTCTGCCCCGGCCGGAGCACTGTCCCCAGGGAGGGGGCTGCTGGCCCCAGCAGCTCTGGGGCTCCCCGGCCTGGGCAGCCCCCACTTGCCCCTTGCCCACAGCCCTCTGCAGCTCCGTGCGCGGCCCGAGGGCATCGCTGCCCCCTTGGCAGCCTGCTCCCCATTGGGGGGACCCCGGGAGGGGCAGAGCGCAGAGTGCCCGCCCAGCCCTGTGCAGATCAGCCAATCAGCGTGCAGAGTCTGGGGGTGGCGGGCGAGGCAGCCAATGGCGCAGAGGGGCGGTGCCGTCTCGCCAGGCCGTGCCTCCGCTCTGCGCCCCGAGGGCTGCCGAGGGGCAGCGGCCGGCAGGGCTGCGAGCCGCGGGGGAGCATCTGCGAGGGGCAGCAGGGAGGGAAAGGCTCTGGGGTGAGCGGAGCCCAGAGCGGCTGTGGGCTGCGCTCCTCTGCCTGCAGCCAGCCAGGGCCCCCTGGGTAAGGAGAAGGCCTTGGAACGAGGGAGCAGAGCTGGGCAGTGCCCGGCGGGGCCGAGCCGCTGCTGGGGGCAGGGCTGTGCTGTTGCCTGGGTTGGCTGCCGCCGGCTCTGCTCCTGCCTGTGGGAGGAGGAGGAGCAGGAGGAGAAGGAGGATGAGGAGGGGAGGGGAGGGGAGGTGTGAGCGGAGCTGCTGTCTCGGGGCGTCGCTGGCTGTGCCCAGCAGGGAGTGGAAATGGTGAGCGAGGGCTGCCGCGGCCGCGTGGGGCTGCCGGGTTCAGGTTGGTCCCGGGCGGTGTTCGTGGGTCGGGCAGAGCCCCGGACCCCTGGGGCCGTGCCGGAGCCTGGCGCGGGGCTGGCAGCAGGGCTGAGCCTTATTTGTAGAGCATGAACCCGCAGAAGAAGTCCAGGTTTGGAAAGCTGCCGAGGGAGGAGGTGGAGAGCAGCTGGAGAGCGATGCTGCATCTGGAGCAGCTGTGCTGCCGAGCTGCTGCTGGACACAAAGCAGCTCCTTTGCTGTTCTTGTTTGCCCTTTTCTTGGGCATTTAGAATAAAACCTTTATTTAGAATAAACCAAACCAGGTTGGAAGAGACCTCCAAGATCATCGTGTCCAACCCATCAACCAATCCAGCCCTCCCAATCAACTAACCCATGGCACCAAGCACCCCATCAAGTCTCCTCCTGAACACCTCCAATGATGGCGACTCCACCACCTCCTTGGGCAGCCCATTCCAATGGGCAATCACTCTCTCTGTATAGAACTTCTTCCTACCATCCAACCTGAACCTCCCCTGGTGCAGCCTGAGACTGTGTCCTCTTGTTCTGGTGCTGGCTGCCTGGGAGAAGAGACCATCATCCTTCTGTCTACAACCTCCCTTCAGGGAGTTGTAGAGAGTGATAAGGTCACCCCTGAGTCTCCTCTTCTCCAGGCTAAGCAACCCCAGCTCCCTCAGCCTCTCCTCACAGGGCTGTGTTCCAAACCCCTCACCAACTTTGTTGCTCTTCTCTGGACTCGTTCCAGCAAGTCAACCTCCTTCCTAAACTGAGGGGCCCAGAACTGGACACAGTACTCGAGGTGTGGCCTAACCAGTGCAGTGTACAGGGGCAGAATGACCTCCCTGCTCCTGCTGGCCACACTATTCCTGATGCAGGCCAGGATGCCATTGGCCCTCCTGGCTGCCTGGGCACACTGCAGGCTCATGTTCAGCCTACCATCGACCAGTACCCCCAGGTCCCTCTCTGCCTGGCTGCTCTCAGCCACTCTGACCCCAGCCTGTAGCTCTGCATGGGGTTGGTGTGGCCAGTGTGCAGAACCTGGCACTTGGATGTGTTCAATCTCATGCCCTTGGCCTCTGCCCATCTGTCCAGCCTGTCGAGGTCCCTCTGCAGAGCTTCTCTACCCTCCAGCAGATCAACTCCTGCCCCCAGCTTGGTGGTGTCAGCAAATTTACTGATGATGGACTCAATACCCTCATCCAGATCATCAATAAAGATGTTAAAGAGCACAGGGCTCAGCACTGATCCCTGGGGCACACCACTGGTGCCTGGCTGCCAGCTGACTGTGGCACCATTCACCACCACTCTCTGGGCTCAGCCCTCCAGCCAGTTCCTAACCCAATGCAGTGTGCTCCCATCCAAGCCATGGGCTGACAGCTTGGCCAGGAGTTTGCTATGGGGGACAGTGTCAAAGGCCTTGCTGAGGTCCAGGTAGACTACATCCACAGGCCTCCCCACATCCACCAGGCAGTCACTTGATCATAGAAGTAGATCAGGTTGGTCAGGCAGGACCTGCCCTTCCTAAATCCATCCTGGCTGGGCCTGATCCCTTGGCCATCCTGTAAGTGCTGTGTGATTGCACTCAGGATGACCTGTTCCATGATCTTGCCTGGCACTGAGGTCAGGCTGACAGGCCTATAATTCCCTGGCTCATCCAACCAGTCCTTCTTGTGGATGGGCACCACGTTGGCCAGCTTCCAGTCCTCTGGGACCTCTCCAGTGAGCCAGGACTGCTGCAAGATTATGGATAGTGGCTTGGCCAGTTCGTCTGCCAGCTCTCTCAGCAACCAACCCTTCAGCTGACAGCAGAGCAGAGGAGAAATGGGAAGGGAAAGAACTGCATCGACTGAGGTTCAGTGCTGGAGAGCAGAGGAAGGAAAGGTCTGGGTGTGAGGTGCTGGAGCCGAGGGGAGCCAGAGGGGCAGGAGGGAAGCTGTGAGCTGAGGGCAGTGCAGGAGCTGCAGACTCTACAAGGCCAGAGGAGGTTGCAGAGGGGAGACCCTCTCCTTGCCCCCTGTGTCTAGCAGGTCTGGAGAGGTTCTCCTGCCCCTCTGCTCTGCCCTGGTGACACCACAGCTGGAGTATTGTGTCCAGGTCTGCGCTCCCCAGCTCAAGAGGGACAGGAAACTACTGGAGAGAGTCCAGTGGGGGCTGTGAGGATGAAGAAGGACCTGGAATGTCTGTGTGAGGAGCAAAGGCTGAGGCCCTGGGGCTGTTTGGCCTGGAGAGGAGCAGCCTGAGAGGAGATCTGCTCAATGATGACAAATATCTGAGGATGGGGGAAGGGGGCAAGAGGAAGGGGCTGGGCTCAGTGCCCAGTGCTAGGACAAAGGGTGACAGACAGACTGGAACCCAGGAATTTCCTTCTCAACATGAGGAGAAACTCCTTTGGTGTGAGGGTTCAGAGCAGGCTGCAGGTTGTGGAGTCTCCTTCTCTGGGGGCTCTGGCCCTGACCACACCCAAATCATGCTGGGAAATGGAAAAATCCAACTTCTGGGGGGAAAAGTGAGAAAAAGGCAACTTTTGTCTGCAGGAAGAGGGGACACAGTGAGGAGTCACTGCCAGGGGCTGCTCTGGGCTCACCAGGACCCTTCCAAGTGAGACCCAGAGCCCAGGGTGCTGAGGGGGAAGGTGTTGGAGGGTGGAAAAGTCCTGCCCCCAGATGCAGTTTGGGGGTCTCCCACCCAGGGGGCTTTGTGAGGTGCCCCCAGTGTCCATCTCTACAGGTTCCCAACTCACCCTCCATGAGCTCCAAGGCAAAGAGGCTTTTCCACTCCAGCTTCCCAGCCCCAACTGGGAATGTGGCTGCATCCCAAACTCTGGCCAGGATCTGCTGGGATGTGGAGAATGGAGCAAAGCTACAACCCCCTGCTGCTCCAAGACACCCTGGACCTTGGCCAAGGATAGGAGAAAGGACAACTGCTACAAACTGGAGCCCAGGAGGTTTCACCTGAACTTCAGGAGAAACTTCTTCACTTGGAGGCTGCTGGAGCCCTGCAGCAGGCTGCCCGGAAGGTTGTGGAGTCTCCTTCTCTGGAGACTTCCAAACCCTACCTGGATAGCTTCCTGTGCAGCCTGATGTGGAACCTGCTTCAGCAGGGAGGTTGGACCAGATGATCTCCAGAGGTCCCTTCCAGCCCTCACCACTCTGTGATTCTTGGGTTGGGCATAACCACCTCTGCCAGTGGTTCCCACCGCACTGCAGCCCAATGCTCACCCTCCCCCCTCTCTTTCCTTGAGGTTTTCCCCCAGCTCCTGGCCTGTAACTCCTTGCTTGGTCCAGGGCAAGGTGGTGGATGTGAACATCTGGGATCCCACCAATTTCAGCTCTCCCAGCTCCATCCCCAACCAGCCCAAGGCTTTTCAGCCCACACCCAGGAGGCCTGGTGCTGGGTGGTGGCACATTGGCATCCTCAGCTTGTCCTGCCCAGGATGTTCTGAGCTCAGAGTCTCTTGGGAGCCTCCATCCTGCCTCAGCTCCTACAGAGGAGATGTCAACTTTCCCTATGTTCTCCAGCACCTCTAAGGGTTGGGGGATGTGGGAGCTGCTCCAGACTTGCATCTCCAAGTCCTCCAACCTCGGTGGCAAAAGGGGTTGGAGGAGAGGCATCTCCCCCAACCTGTCCTGCAGATTTCCCTTCTCCTTTCTCCTCCCTCAGCTTTTCTGCAGAATCCTTAAATGCCTCACAGAGTGGTCTGGCTTGAAGGCACCTTTCAAGGTCACTGCTCCATGTCTCCAGCTGGATCAGGTTGCTCAGATCTCAGTCCAACCTGACCTGGGATGCTTTCAGGGTCTCCCCTCTGCTCCTGCTCCTTTTTTGGACGAAGCAGCTGCTTGAGGGACTTCCACCAAGAGAAAGAAACCAGCCCAGAAGGTGGCAGCAGCTCAAAAACCTCCTCCCAAGGCATCAGTCAAGAGGTCACCATCTTAACCCAGCAGCCCCAGGGTGAGTTGGTGTGGTGAGTTGAAGAGGCTGATGCTCCCACCACGGGCAGAAAATAAGACTCAGACAAATGGATTGCACAAAGTGGTGGAAAGTTGCAATGGAAAAGCAGTGAAAGTTTTACAGAGAACCACGAGCACGGTGACAAAAGAGATCCCAAAGCATACCCAGAAGCATCCCATCCCCACCTGAGGGTACAACCAAACCCCCCAGGGCTCTTTCTTCCCCCTCCCCTCCACTGTTAGGCTAATCTCAGCTGACCAGATGTGAGATTGCCCTTCCCCCTGGCCTTGGCCCTAGCCAGGCCCAAAAGGCCCTGAGATAGCTCCCCCCATTACCAGATAGCAGTGAGGGCAGAAAGAGGAACTGCAGGACTTTGCAGGTCAGTTTATAGGGAGCAGGACATAATGGGATGAAATGCACAGCTTCCTGTGTCCACCCACTGGGCTGGACCCCTCTGGGACAGGGGAGGTGTTCCTCACGTGGGCACAGCAGGGGGCACCTGGCCCAAAGTGCTACACACAGTGTCACAGTACCAGGGTGTCACAGTGCCAAAGCGTCAGGGTGTGTGGCAGTGTGAAGGTTTAACCCTCCCACCACGTAAAGCACAGCTCACTCAGTGGGAGGAGCAAAGGAAATTGCTGCATTGGACAAGCAGAATGAAATGCAATGAAGATATCATAGTATCATTCAGGGTTGGAAGGGGCCACAAGGATCATCTAGTTCCAACCCCCCTGCCATGGGCAGGGACACCCCACACTAGATCAGCCTGGCCACAGCCTCATCCAGCCTGGCCTTAAACACCTCCAGGGACGGGGCCTCGACCACCTCCCTGCACAACCCATTCCAGGGCTTCAACACTCTCATGGTGAAGAACTTCCTCCTCACCTCCAGCCTGAATCTCCCCACCTCCAGCTTCATTCCATTCCCCCTAGTCCTATCACTCCCTGAGATCCTGAGCAGTCCCTCCCCAGCCGTCCTGTAGCCCACTTCAGATACTGGAAGGCCACAATTAGGTCACCTGGGAGCCTTCTCTTCTGCAGACTGAACAGCCCCAACTCCTTCAGTCTGTCCTCACAGGAGAGGTGCTCCAGCCCTCTGATCATCCTCCTGGCCCTGCTCTGGACACGTTCCAGCACCTCCAGATCCTTCTTGTCATAGGGGCTCCAGAACTGGAGGCAGTACTCCAGGTGGGGTCTCCCCAGAGCTGAGTAGAGGGGGAGGATCACCTCCCTCGACCTGCTGGCCACACTTCTCCTGATGCAGCCCAGGATCTGATTGGCTTTGCGGGCTGCAAGTGCACATTGAGAGCTCCTGGTGAGCTTCTCCTCCCCCAGCACCCCCAAGTCTCTCTCCTCAGTGCTGCTTTCCAGCCAGTCCCTGCCCAGCCTGGATTTGTGCCTGGGATTGCCTCGACCCAGATGCAGGACCTTGCACTTGCTCTTATTGAACCTCCAGAGGTTGGCTTGTGCCCACCTCTCCAGCCTGTCCAGGTCCCTCTGGATGGATCCCTTCCCTCCAGCTGTCTGCTGCACCACACAGCTTGGTGCCATCAGCAAACCTGCTGAGGGTGCACTCAATGCCACTGTCCATGTCACCCACAGAGATGTTGAACAAGACAGGTCCCAGGACTGATCCCTGAGGGACTGCGCTTGTCCCTGGCCTCCACTGGGACATGGACCCATGGACAGCCACTCTTTGGGTGCAGCCATCAAGCCAGTTCCTTATCCATCTAGTGGTCCATCCATCAAACCCATGTGTCACCAGTTTGGAGACCAGGATGTGGTGTGGGACAGAGTCGAAGGCTTTGCTCAGCCCCAGGTAAACGACATCAGTTGCTCTCCCCTCATCTATTAATTTTGTCACCTGCTCATAGAAGGTAACCAGGTTGGTCAGGCAGGATTTGCCCTTGGTGAAGCCATGCTGACTGTTCCCAATCACCTCTTCACTATTCTTCTGAGCCAGTAGTGCCTCCATATACAAAGCATGCAGCATTTACAGTATGCCCAAAAATACACAGGGAAGAATGTAACACAGAAACTCCCTCCCGAGGAGAATGCACTCCGGCCAGGAGCAGAAGAGAGGCAGAACTGGCTGAGAGGAAGGACTGTGAGGGATCTGTTGCTGTGGTAGTCTCACAGCTGACCAATGAAATTCATGTAGACATCTTCCTTTTGTTTTCCTTTTTACAGCAAAGCTTTCAGCTAGAGAACTCTGCAGCTATCTTTCTTGAAGGCACAGCCTGAAACTGTCACAGTTCCTAAGTGCTGCTCCCCAGGGGACTCTCAGGATTAGCTGCTTAAGTAAGCTGAAGTCTGCCCTCTGGAAGGCCAAGGTCAGGGTTTTGTTGTTGCTCCTCCTTATTTCCCTGCATAGTGAAAACTCCACTGTCTCATGGTCGCTGCACCTCCTACCATCACATCTCCCACCAGCAGGTCAAGCAGGGCCTGATCCCTGGTAAGCTCACTTAACAGCTGTGCCAAGAAGCTGTCCTCCATACACTCTAGGAACCTTCTGGGCTGCCTCCTCTCTGCTGTGCTAAGGCCCCAGCAGATATCTGGCAGGTTAAAGTCACCACAAGAGCAAGGGCTGGCGATCTTGAGACAGCCTCCAGCTGCTTGTAGAGCACTTCACCTACCTCTTCATCCTGGTTGGGTGGTCTTTAGCAGACTCCAACCAGGATGTCAGTTTTGTTAGCCCTCTCTCTGATTTTAACCCACAGGCACTCGATCCTTTCATCCTCTACCTCAAGTTCTGTGGCCTTGAGAGATTCCCTGACACCCAGAGCCACCCCTCCTCCTCTTCTGCCTCGCCTGTCTCTCCTAAAGAGATTGGAAGCATGCAGTGCAGTGCTCCAGCCCTGGGGATCACCACCCCACGCTTCTTTGATGGCAACTACACCATGAGATGCAGACTCTGCCACTCGGCACATTCCCTTGCAGGGTTCAGGTGGCTACCTCGGGGCAGTGTGCAGTGGCCATGGAGCTTCCCCTTGGCTCAGAGGAGCTGGCAGAACTTTCACAGCTAGTCCTGGCTTTGAGGTACCCTGGGGGTTACAGGGCTGCAGAGCAGGCACAGGTGGTGATTCCTCTTCCCCCATGACGGAGCAGGGTCGGGCAGGATGCGGCTGGGCACTGTTCCTGCTTTACAAGCTGGCACACAGGGTTGTGGCTCCGCTGCTTGGAGCTGTGGCAGATGTTTGGACTACCGAGATTCAGGCTAGTCCCTTCCCCCACCCCTGGGCACTCTCACCCTCAGGGCTGCAGTCCTCCTGGAGACACAGCAGCTGTCTCCCACTGGTGGGACTGGCAAATGCGACGCTGGCCGCCTGGAGCTGCAGCGAAGGCGTCTCCTTTGCAGGCTCTGGAGGGTGCTGGCTTCTCTCCAGACTGCAGAGGCTGCTAGTTTGCTTGTGTGTGGAATGAGAAGGCTTCCTAGCAAAGAGAGAGTGGCTTGTTTGCAGCTTGGGGCAATACTTGTAAGTTTCTGGAGGCAGAAGTTGGCCAGTGGGCAATCTTGTCAACAGAGAGCTTTAGCCTCCAGAAAGTCCCAGCCTGCAGTGTGCCCAGGCAGCCAGGAGGGCCAATGGCATCCTGGCCTGCATCAGGAAGAGTGTGGCCATCAGGAGCAGGGAGGTCATTCTGCCCCTGTATACTGCACTGGTTAGGCCACACCTCGAGTACTGTGTCCAGTTCTGGGCCCCTCAGTTTAGGAAGGAGGTTGACTTGCTGGAAGGTGTCCAGAGAAGGGCAACGAAGTTGGTGAGGGTCTTGGAACACAAGCCCTATGAGGAGAGGCTGAGGGAGCTGGGGTTGCTTAGCCTGGAGAAGAGGAGACTCAGGGGTGACCTTATTGCTGTCTACAACTACCTGAAGGGAGGTTGTAGACAGGTGGGGGTTGGTCTCTTCTCCCAGGCAGCCAGTACCAGAACAAGGGGACACAGTCTCAAGCTGCACCAGAGGAGGTGTAGGCTGGAGGTTAGCAAGAAATTCTTCACAGAGTGACTGCCCATTGGAATGGGCTGCCCTGGGAGGTGGTGGAGTCGCCATCGATGGAGGTGTTCAGGAGGTGACTTGACAGGGTGCTTGGTTGCATGGTTTAGTTGATTAGGTGGTGTTGGATGATAGGTTGGACTTGATCTTGAAGGTCTCTTCCAACCTGGTCTGGTCTATTCTATTCCATTCTATTCTATTTGTGAGGCTGGAATTCTGCCCTTACTAGTCAGTGCCACGAGCATCCCATGCAGGGGTGCATGTTGCTGTTTGCCCCTGGGAAGGCAGGCTGGGTTGTTTACTTGACTGGCTGGTACCCTGGTGTGCTGGGTTACACTCATCCTGGGGGGCAGAGGGGAGGCTGAAAGAGGCCAGCTCATCAGGAGGACACAAGAAACTTGACCCAGGTGGGTAGAGAAGGACTTGGTTTCCCCTTCCCAGGAGGAGGGATCCCCTGGGTCAAAGGTGCTCTATTCCACTCCCCCTGCCTGCCCAGCAAGCTTATAAAGAGAGGACATTTGCTGCTGCCCTCTGCTCCTGCCTTGCCTGCTCGAAAGAGCATTCAGCTGCTGCTGGTTTCCTGTGCTGGCCACGTGGTCAGGCCTGGTTCTCTCTCCAAGCTGCATCCAAGCTTTCTGAAGGACTGAATCCACTTCCATCCAGGGAAATCCAAGGCCATCCAGGCTTGGGTTTGTACATTTTCCTATCTATCCTTATCCCTTGTCCTTGTGAACCCTCCCTGCTATTGCTATATATATATTTTGTTAAAAAAGTTACTTCTCCTACTTCCAAACCAAGTCCAAACTACTCTTTTGTAGAGTCACCTCCTTCCCTTTTTTCCTATCCCCCCTGTGACCATTTGAGGCGGTGCCTTTAACAAAGGGACACCATGTGTCGAGGGTTGGAAGGGTAAGGCCAAAAAGCCTCCTCCCTCCTCCCTGTAAAGTAAAGGGAAAGAAAATTGAAGGGAAAGGGGAAAAAAAACCTCACAGCTGAATTAGCAAAGCAGTGGAGCTGTATATTTACAAAAGCAATACAGGATATGCAGGGGAATTTACAGAATTTACAATATTTGCAATATATACAAAAATATACAACAAAGCAGCACAGAAATGAGAGTTCCCCCCTCTGCTGAGGGGGGAATGACTCTCCCCCTTTCCCCAGAGCGGGTTAGAAAGAGAGAGAAAGAGAAAAAAGTTAGAGGCAGTTATGTGTTAATTGGAAAGCAGTTAATACAGGCCTTGCAGCTTATCAGTTTCAAGGTCAAGCCTTGGCGGAAAGCCCAGAACGCTGTGAGCTGCAAACCACCGAAGGAGCGGAAGAAAGACAGAACTGAACTGAACTGGAAAAGTGCAGGAAAGCCCAAGATACCCTGCTGCACTCCCAGTCCAGAAGGTGCTTCCTCCCAATCTACCAATGAAATTAGTTTAGATCCTTCTTTTCGTTTACCAACTTCCGTCCACCATATTCCCTTTCTTAAGGGGACAGCCTCAACCGGTCACACCATGGCAGAATGTTTTATAAGCAAGACAGGTCTAAACTAATTTCATTGGTGGAGAAGCAGAGGCACTGCCTTAGGTTTTGATTCCCAGTGGGACTTGTCTCAGTTCAGTCTTGCACTTTCTCCTTCCCACTGCTCACAGGTTCTGGGCTTTCAGCCAGACTGACCTTGGAAAAAGATAAGGCCTCTGCTAACACACTTGCTCTAACCATATAACTGCTTTTAATTAACAACTTCTCTTTTTCTCTCTTTCTAACCCTCTTCTGGGAAAAAAAGGGGAGAGAAGGGGGTACAGGGGGAAACCCTTCCTCCTGGCGGGGGAGGGGAATCTCATTTCTGTGTTACTTCGTTGTATATTTCTGTATATATTGTAAATACTGTAAATTCTGTATATTCCCCTGCATTTCCCAAACTGCTTTGTAAATATAGCACACAATCCTTTGCTAATCCAGCTGTAGTTTTTTTTCCTTTCAATTTTCTTCCCTTTACTTACGGGGGGGGGGGGGGGGAAGAAGGCTTGAGGCCTTCCCCCCAACCCTCGACACCCCCTTTTTTTTCCCTTTTCTCCTTTTCCTTTCCCCTTCCTTACTAGGGAAAGGGAGGGGGAGGGGGGAGGAATTCTCAGTCTGTTCTCATCTGAGCTGTTAAACTCCAGTTAAGGCTCAAACCAGCACACCTGGTCTTTGTTCCTCAGCTCTGGGCTGAGTACCCACTCTGGAAAGGAGGGTGGAAGGGGGAATGTGGCCAAACATGTTGGGGTAAGTTTGACAGTATTGGGGGCATAATTCTAGGCACCTGGTGCCTTCAGCACAGAACCTTGAGCAGAAGGGCCTGGGCACTGCGGGGGATGCAAGAGGAGCCAGCAGGGAATGCTCACCGTGAACAAGGCCATTGTGTACCCAGGTCTGTGTTAGGAGGAGCTGGGTCTTCTACACCAGGGCAGTTGTCATCCCCCTCCACTGAGCCCTAGTGTGGCCACGAGAGGACCAGTGAGTCCCTCTGGGGGGCTTCCTGTTGGAGAGAAGTGGGGAGGAGTGGAGAGAGTCCAGAGAAGCTCTGACAAGCTGATATTGGAAGCCTTGAGCACAAAGCCTGCCTGGGGAGGCTGAAGGACCTGGGCTTCTTGAGGCAGGTAAAGGAGAGGCTCAGAGCATCCCAGTCACAACCTGCAGGTGGCTGAAGTGTGGTTTCAGAGCTGGTGGAGTTGTTCTGAGTGGTGGGAAAAAAATCAGGAGATAGGAAGTGTGGCTTGGGAGGCTGAGAGCAGAAGTGAGGAGAAGGAAATGTCCCTGCAAGGGCAGTGCTGTGGGACCAGAGGGCACTCAGAGGGAGGCTGAGCCAGCCCTTGGCTTTCTCTTCCATGGAACCGGCAGGGAGGATGGAGAGATGTCAGTGAGGGGGAGGAGGGATTGAGGTGAACTTGGAGAGAGGACTGGGTGTCTTCAAAGGAAGAGGTGCAGCTATGGGACACCATAGGGCAGGCTGTGGTGGGGATTGGCAAGGCTGAAAGCCCTCATCAGAGATGACCTCTTCATCACCATGGCTGTGGCCATTGTCTCTGCAACCAGAAGGTAGCTGAACTTCATTCACAAAGACCTCATTGCCTCCTTGCCCCACCCAGCACTGTCACACCATAGACCTGCTCCAGCATCGTCACACCCCACTGCCCCAGGAAGAGCCCTGAGCCATGTCTGAGGGACAGGATCTCCCTTCCAAGGGGCTGGGGGCCAGGACTTGGCCCTTTGGCTTGATCAAGCCCATCCAGGTTTGCTCAGCATCAGAGCAACCTTGATATTGTCTTAGTCTTCCTAGTTCTTGCTTCTGCTTTTCTGCTCTAACAAGCCCCTGGGGAGGCTTTGTCAGTGATGGTCCTCAGTGGGACCCATTAGGGCTCCAGCAAAGTTGGCAGTTGGCATTTGGCTTCCTGAGAGGTTTCTTCAGCTTGCTCTCAGTCTCTGAGACTCATGGACTCGACACCAAGGCCACCAGAGGAGTCATTAAATGCCTGGGGCTGGTCCTCTGCTGCTGAGCTGAGCCAGGCTCCTGGGCTGGAGGGAGCTTCTGTCAAGCAGGCAGCACTGCGGAGAGACAGCTCTGCCCAGGAGCTGCTCCTCTGCACAGGGCAGCAGGACTGAGGGCACTGCCAGGACATCTCAAGGAGATGAGGAAGGCAGAGAGAGATGCAAGGTAGGCAGGACAGGTTGGGAGCTGAGAGCTCAAAGAGGAGAAAGCTTCCCAGCCCTGGACATGGTGAGTCTGTGGTGCAGGAGGATGGATTTGCAGTTTGTGGAGCTTGTAAAGCTGCCACATCCCACAGCCTCTGGCATCTCTCTCTTCTAGGGAGGGGCAGGAGATGCTCCAGAGCAGAGCTTCCCATCTGCACCATCAGAGACACAGGACAGGACAGCTGCCTCCTGCTGGGATGACTGCAAGGCTGTGAAGCTTGGAGTGCACAAACTTCCTGCACAGAAGGAGAAGTAAATGTGAGAGGATTGTCTGGGAAATAGCCAAGGAGTTGTCTGAAGGAATTCTCTCCTAACCTGTGTGATGTCTTCTCCTCTTTCAACAGTCCTCCATGCCCAGAGACAGACCATGTCCAACAGCAGCTCCACCACCCACTTCCTCCTGCTGGCATTCACAGGCACAAGGCAGCTGCAGCTCCTGCACTTCTGGCTCTTCCTGGCCACCTACCTGGCCGCCCTGCTGGGTAACAGTCTCATCATCACCACCATAGCCTGCGACCACCACCTCCACACCCCATGTACTTCTTTCTCCTCAACCTTGCCTTCCTAGATCTCGTTTCCATCACCACAATTCTTCCCAAATCCATGGCCAATTTCCTCTGGGACACCAGGGCCATCTCCTATGCAGGATGTGCTGCTCAACTCTTTTTCTTTTCCTTGTTCCTTTCAGCAGAGTATTTTCTCCTCACCGTCATGGCCTACGATCGCTACGCTGCCATCTGCAGACCCCTGCACTATGAGACCCTCCTGGGCAGCAGAGTTTGTGTCCTCCTGGCAGCAGCTGCCTGGGCCTGTGGCTTTCTCACTGCTCTGCTGCACACAGCCAATACCTTTTCCCTGCCCCTCTGCCAGGGCAACTCTGTGGAGCAGTTCTTCTGTGAAATTCCCCCAATCCTCAAGCTCTGCTGCTCCACCTCCTGCCTCAGGGAAGTTTGGCTTCTTGCTTTCAGTGCTTTTGCATTTGCAGGATGTTTTGTGTTCATTGTGGTGTCCTATGTGCAGATCTTCAGGGCAGTGCTGAGGATCCCTTCTCAGCAGGGACGCCACAAAGCCTTTGCCACCTGCCTGCCTCACCTGGCTGTGGTCTCTCTATTTATCACCATTGGCATCTTTGTCTACCTGAAGCCCCTTTCCATCTCCTCCCCATCCCTGGATCTGGTGATGGCAGTTCTGTACTCGGTGGTGCCTCCAGCAGTGAACCCTCTCATCTACAGCCTGAGGAACCAGGAGCTGAAGGATGCCCTCAGCAAACTGATCCCTGGGTGTTTTGAGAAGCAATAAACTCTTTGTCTTCTCCTGCAGAGCAGTTCTGATGCCTCTCAGAGCAGGCCCAGCCTGGCTCCTGTACTTTGGGGGGTTGGAGCAGGGGAGGGGGATTTTTGCTATTTATAATGTTGTCATCCCCTTTCTAATCCCCTCCCTGCTTTGCTTTTCTGACCCAGAGTTTGTGTAACAGGAGCTGTGCTCCTTCTTTGGTTAAACAACAGAAAGGCTTTTCTGTGAGCATTTGTCTTTTCCTGAGCTCCTTCCTCCAAGCCTTCTCTGCAGCTCCAGGGGCAGTTCATCTCTTCAGAGGTAGAGGTGAAGAGTCCCAGCACAACAGCTCTGCCACACAGCCCCAGCACTCGTTCTTCCAGGGCTGCTCTCTTTGCCCTGCCACACTCTCCTTCAGATCCCTTGTGTTGGTCTAAGGCCTGAGTGCTGTGGCACCTTGCTCATGGCTCTGCCGTGTGCAGCCCTGTGACCGCAGGCAGGGACAGGCCATGAGCACTTCTGTGACTGAGCTGGCCCCCAAGGGCAGTTCCATGAAGACAGGTGATCTGCTGAGGGCAGTGTCTGGAGGCTTAGGTCTTCATCTAAAGTTTCTTTCAAGAGCATGCCCAAGAAATTGCCCCCCAGAGACAAACACCAGGGAAGGGCTGAAGTGTGGAGTGTGCAGGGATGGGGCACACAGCAGTGTCCTCACACAGCCAGGCCTCCTGCAAGAGACCTGAAGAGCATCAGAGCAGGGTCTGACCTGTGCCTGTGCTCACTGCACACCCTGGGGAAGCTGTCCCAGGGCAGTCACCCTGGACTAGTCCCTCACAACCACCACTTCCAGCACTGGCCTCTCACCCCAGCTTGGATAGGTTCCTAGGTCCCTCCCTGGGAGGCCAGCAGTGCCTGCTTGCATTGTGCAGGTGAGAGGTCAGCAGGGGCACTGTGTGTGGGGTGAGGGGAACCTGAGTGAGCACAGACACCAGCAGCCAAGGCACTGGAGGTTGGAGGAGCCTCTCAGCCTCTGGCAGGGGCAGCAGGAGGCCAGGGAGACCCTGTGACTGCTGCAGTGCAGGGTCTGTGTGAGTGATGGGGAAAGATTCTGTCTCTAAACATCCCAAGGTGAGGAAGGAGTTCATGAGGCCAGCTCAGATGTGGACACCTGACAGAGCTCTGACCTTTCTGTGTGTGACTGCAGAACAAACTCTCTGCTCCAGGGAGATTCATCTCAGGTGCCTTGGACAGGTTCATTGCAACAGTTCCTGTCTGCTCACATCACCCTCCCTGGACTGTGCCCTGCACTGTGCACAGAACCAGCAGAGAGGTTTTGGGTGTTTGGAAAATGCATCTTCAAGGAGGCCAAGAAGGAGGATGGGACACATTCCAGGCTGGTCACCCTCAGCACAGTCCCTGGGAAGGTGATTGGCCAAACCCCCCCTGCAGCTATTTGCAGGCCAAGAGAGAGAGTAAGGAATATCTGTGAGTAGGGGAAAGAAGATGGTTTGTCCCTGGACCTTAGCCAGGGCTTTGCCATGGTCTCTCATAGTTTCTTTAGAGCCAGAATGGTGATAGCTGGAGAGAAGCAATGGATGAGGTGGTGGATGGGAAGCCAGCTGGTGGATCAAGCCCAAATGTCACCAGCTTGGAGTGCTCCTGGCAGATGCTTCCCAGTGACATCCCCCTCAGGGCAAGCCCTTGGGCCAGCACTGTGCAATGTCTTCATCAGCTCCCTGCACCATCTGACCCAGGGCCTGTGCAGCTCCTTTGGGGATGAGGCCAAGTTTTGCAGAGCCTCTGAGGGACTTCATCTGCTTCCCCCTGCCTTGAGTAGGGTCACTGGACAGGATGATGTGCAGGGACCCCTTCCATGAATCACCAGGACAGATCCAGCAGCTCCTCTGAGGAAGGTTTCTCCACTCAAACCCTTGGCAGGAAAGGTACCAGAGGGGTTTGATGAAACTTTGATCTGTTCAGGCTCTGGCCACAAGGAGGGGGGTGGTTGGGCGTGGGGTCATGTGGTCAGTTGTGTCTCAGGAGCTCACAATTCACTAGGGAGACTGTGAAGAGGCTGTGAGGTGACTTCTGCCTCAGGAGGGGATTGGCCAGCAGCAGGAGCATGGCTGGAAAGGGACTGTGAGGTCAGTTCTGTCTGCAGGAGCTGATAGGGCAGCCCTGGGCTCCTGGCTGGCAGATGAGCTTTTAAGTTGCCATCTGACAGCATCTCTGCCAGGCCAGCAGAAGGCAGCTGGCTGGCACAGGGACTGTCAGATGCCCTCTGCCAAAGGGACCTGGGCTCACTGCAGGAAGGGGCTCAGGTATTGGTTGCCAGGTCTCTGCTGCCTGAGTACCTGATGGGACAGCAGCAGGCACAGGGCTCGGTGGTGTCTGTCTGAGAAGCTGCAAGGCCAGCAGCCTTGGGAGCTCCTGGTGAGGCCACTTCTGCCTGCTCAGCTGAAAGGCCACAAGAAGGCTGATGGGATGGGTGCCTGCTTGAAGGGTGCTTCCCAGATGGAGCTTTCCTTGGAGATAGGAAGCAGCAGGAGAGAGGAACACTGCCACATGGTGCAGCTTGGCAGGTGGGGACTGGACATGAGGAGCAAGAAACCTCTCTCAAAGGGGAGTGCTGTGGTAGGAGAAGGTCTCCAGAAGGAGTCTGAGCTCAGCTCAGCAATTTGTGTTTCAAGGAGCAGAGTGTGAGTGTGGACAGACATCAGGGAAGGTCTGGAAATGCCAAGGTGGGGAAGTGAGATGAGGGTCTCCAGCCTGCAGGGAAGCAGAAGCAGCTGTGGGACAGTGCAGGGCAGTCTGTGGTGGAGATGGCAAAGGGCACAGACAATGCTGGGAGTGATCAAGAGAACCCAAGGCTGTGCCCCCTTGGCTATGACAACCATCTGCCACCAAGGCCTGTGAGGAGACATTGTCCTAAGGCACTGGCAGGGCCTCAGTGCCTCCTTGCACTTCCCCAGGAAGGCTGGGGGCTGTCATCTCCTTGTCCTTCACTCAGCATCACAACATCCACACCCCCCTGCACCACACATGAGGGACAGGATCTGCCTGCCCCAGGGGCTGTGGTCAGATCTTGACCTTTCTACTTCATCAACCAAACCCAGGTTTTGCTGCCCTGCACTTTGCCTTTGTCTCCCTGCAGTCATGGCCTCCAATGAGCTGCTCTAAGGAGTCCCTGGGGAGGCTTTGGCAGTAACAAGCCTCAGTGGGGCCCATTCCTACTTCAAGGAGCTTGTGTTTTGCTTCTGACTTCTTGAGCAGTCTCTTCAGTCTTCTCTCAGTGCCTGAGGTTCCTGTATTGAGCCCAAGTGCCCTAAGGAGCTATTTGTGTCTCTGTAATTTCCTTCAAGATTCCAAAGTGCACCTAATAAAGCTCATTTGGTGATCATTCATCAAGTGATATGAGCCAGGCTGTCTCACCAGCACAGCTGCACTTGCAGAACATCTGTTTCTTCAGCTCTGACACTGTATGGACAACTTTGCTCCTCACCTCCCCAGCCTCCCCATGATTGTCCCTGCCCACCTGGGGCTTACTTACTGCTCCTTGCATCAGACTTCTCCACTGCTCTCTGCAGCTGGAGCTCACAGCTCCATGGCACCAGCTCCCCCCTGCTCTCCTTATAGACGTGTCTGCACACAGCCACAGCAGAATTGTTGCTGTTTGGAAGCTAAGCAAAGTAAAGCCTGAGAAAGTCCCATCAGCAATGCAGCCCCCCTGGAGCCAGCTGCTCAGCACAAGCTGTCTCTCAGCAGGTGGCCTCTCTACAAGCCTGTGGCCACGCCAACAAGTTGAGGCATGGTTATGATTTATCAGCCAGGCAGCATTTCTGGGTAGTGAGAAGGAGGTTGGATCATAGCAGCCACTTTGCAATCCCCAAGGTGATTCAGCAGAATGTGTTATAGCCAAGCAGCCACTGAACAGCCTCCTCCTCCTCCAGAACAAGAGGACACCGTCTCAAGCTGCACCAGGGGAGGTTTAGGCTGGATGTTAGGAAGAAGTTCTTCATAGAAAGACTTGTTAGCCATTGCCATGTGCTGCCCAGGGAGGTGGTGGAGTCACCATCACTGGAGGTGTTTAGGAAGAGACTGGATGGGGTGCTTGGTGCCATGGTTCAGTTGATTAAATAGTGTTGGATGATAGGTTGGACTTGAGGAGTGCAAAGGTCTTTTCCAACCTGGTTAGTTCTATTCTATTCTATTCTATTCTATTCTATTCTATTCTATTCTATTCTATTCTATTCTATTCTATTCTATTCTATTCTATTCTATTCCATTCCATTCCATTCCATTCCATTCCATTCCATTCCATTCCATTTCACAACTCTGGAAGTGCCTCACACAGGAAATTCTCCTGAATAGGTTTTGGTTAATTCTTCCATAGGCTCTCACATTTGGCTTGATCTGTGTCCTTGACTCTATTACTGAATCGCAGGTTCCACCTTGTGACCAAAACCAGAACTGCAGCTCTTCTCTTTCCCAAACATTGCTTTCCCTAATTTTCCCAAGTTTCTGATTTTCCTACATGATTTCTACTGTTGTGTAGAAGCCTTTTGTGTAAATAACCAAACCACCACCGAATCTGCAAATGAGCTCTGGTGAGACTTTTGCATTAATAAATAATGTATGTATTTGTGTGAATATCTTTGCCTGATTATTGATAGATAAATGAATAATTCATATCCTCATGGTGCAGTGAGCAGGGTATTCCATCCTGGAGGCCTTGCCCACAAGGGGACATGGATTTACAAGCTCAGATTTGGAATGGGTGAAACAAAATTGTAAAATTCCAGATCCCACTGAGGAAGACTTAGCCAAGGCTGCTGCGAACCCACAGTGACCCTGCTGTGACCCTGCTGCAAACCCAGCAGCGACCCTACTGTGACCCCAGCAGTGACCCTGCTGTGACCCTGCTGTGACCCCATCAGTGATCCTGCTGTGACCCCTCTGCGACCCTGCTGTGACCCTGCTGTGACCCTGCTGTGACCCTGCTGTGAACCCAGCAGTGACCCTGCTGTGACCCTGCTGCAAACCCAGCAGCGACCCTACTGTGACCCCAGCAGTGACCCTGCTGTGACCCTACTGTGACCCCAGCAGCAACCCTGCTGTGCTCCAGCAGCGACCCCAGCAGTGACCCTGCTGTGACCCTGCTGTGACCCTGCTGCAACCCTGCTGCAAACCCAGCAGCAACCCTGCTGCAACCCCAGCAGTGACCCTGCTGTGACCCTACTGTGACCCCAGCAGCAACCCTGCTGTGACTCTGCTGTGAACCCAGCAGTGACCCTGCTGCAACCCTGCTGCAAACCCAGCAGCAACCCTGCTGTGCTCCAGCAGCGACCCCAGCAGTGACCCTGCTGTGACCCCACAGTGACCCTGCTGTGACCCCATCAGTGACCCTGCTGCGACCCTGCTGTGAATCCACAGTGACCCTGCTGTGACCCTGCTGTGACCCTGCTGCGAACCCACAGTGACCCTGCTGTGACCCCATCAGTGACCCTGCTGCGACCCTGCTGTGACCCCATCAGTGATCCTGCTGTGACCCCTCTGCGACCCTGCTGTGACCCTGCTGTGAATCCACAGTGACCCTGCTGTGACCCTGCTGCAACCCTGCTGTGACCCTGCTGCAACCCTGCTTTGACCCTGCTGTGACCCCATCAGTGACCCTGCTGTGACCCTGCTGTGACCCTGCTGCAAACCCAGCAGCGACCCTACTGTGACCCCAGCAGTGACCCTGCTGTGACCCCTCTGCGACCCTGCTGTGACCCTGCTGTGAACCCACAGTGACCCTGCTGTGACCCCATCAGTGACCCTGCTGCGACCCTGCTGTGACCCCATCAGTGATCCTGCTGTGACCCCTCTGCGACCCTGCTGTGTACCCACAGTGACCCTGCTGCGACCCTGCTGTGAACCCACAGTGACCCTGCTGTGACCCTGCTGTGACCCTGCTGCGACCCTGCTGTGACCCTGCTGCAACCCTGCTGTCACCCTGCTGTGAACCCAGCAGTGACCCTGCTGTGACCCTGCTGTGACCCTGCTGCAAACCCAGCAGCGACCCTACTGTGACCCCAGCAGTGACCCTGCTGTGACCCTACTGTGACCCCAGCAGCAACCCTGCTGTGCTCCAGCAGCGACCCCAGCAGTGACCCTGCTGTGACCCTGCTGTGACCCTGCTGTGACCCTGCTGCAACCCTGCTGCAACCCTGCTGCAAACCCAGCAGCAACCCTGCTGCGACCCCAGCAGTGACCCTGCTGTGACCCCTCTGCGACCCTGCTGTGACCCTGCTGTGACCCCATCAGTGATCCTGCTGTGACCCCTCTGCGACCCTGCTGTGACCCTGCTGTGAACCCACAGTGACCCTGCTGTGACCCTGCTGTGACCCTGCTGTGACCCTGCTGCAACCCTGCTGTGACCCTGCTGTGACCCCAGCAGTGACCCTGCTGTGACCCTACTGTGACCCCAGCAGCAACCCTGCTGTGCTCCAGCAGCGACCCCAGCAGTGACCCTGCTGTGACCCTGCTGTGACCTTGCTGCAACCCTGCTGCAAACCCAGCAGCAACCCTGCTGCGACCCCAGCAGTGACCCTGCTGTGACCCCAGCAGCAACCCTGCTGTGACTCTGCTGTGAACCCAGCAGTGACCCTGCTGCAACCCTGCTGCAAACCCAGCAGCAACCCTGCTGTGCTCCAGCAGCGACCCCAGCAGTGACCCTGCTGTGACCCTGCTGTGACCCTGCTGCAAACCCAGCAGCAACCCTGCTGCGACCCCAGCAGCAACCCTGCTGTGCTCCAGCAGCGACCCCAGCAGTGACCCTGCTGTGACCCTGCTGTGACCCTGCTGCAAACCCAGCAGCGACCCTACTGTGACCCCAGCAGTGACCCTGCTGTGACCCTACTGTGACCCCAGTAGCAACCCTCCTGTGCTCCAGCAGCGACCCCAGCAGTGACCCTGCTGTGACCCTGCTGCAACCCTGCTGCAAACCCAGCAGCAACCCTGCTGTGCTCCAGCAGCGACCCCAGCAGTGACCCTGCTGTGACCCCAGCAGCAACCCTGCTGTGACTCTGCTGTGAACCCAGCAGTGACCCTGCTGCGACCCTGCTGCAAACCCAGCAGCAACCCTGCTGTGCTCCAGCAGCGGCCCCAGCAGTGACCCTGCTGTGACCCCACAGTGACCCTGCTGTGACCCCATCAGTGACCCTGCTGCGACCCTGCTGTGACCCCATCAGTGATCCTGCTGTGACCCCTCTGCGACCCTGCTGTGACCCTGCTGTGAACCCACTGTGACCCTGCTGTGACCCTGCTGCAACCCTGCTGTGAACCCAGCAGTGACCCTGCTGCGACCCTGCTGCAAACCCAGCAGCAACCCTGCTGCGCTCCAGCAGCGGCCCCAGCAGTGACCCTGCTGTGACCCTGCTGCAACCCTGCTGCAAACCCAGCAGCGACCCTGCTGCGACCCCAGCAGTGACCCTGCTGTCACCCTGGGCTCCTGCGGCGAGCAGGTGCTGGACGAACTTGAAAATGATGAGGCAAAAAAATGGATATTTTCATAAGAGGATTTTTTATTTGGAGAAAGAGTTGAGAGGTTGGAGATAAAGAGCCAGAGGCTTCATGGTTAAGGAGTCTAATGCTGTCTTTAGATCACTTGTGGAGTCAGACACTGATTGTGTTTCCAGCTCCTCCCAGAGCCCAAACAGCTGCGCAATCCCAACATGGTTGGTGGAGACCACGCCTGGGTGTCCGGAACCAGACCCCCTTCACCTTCTTTATTTCAAACTGCCTGAACTGTGGTGCCACAAAAGGGATTTTAAGGAGATAGACTCTAAAGTGGTGTCTTTTACTGTGGCACAAGACTTTCAGCCGATAGCAGCCATGGATGTTCTGGTTGTGCCAGCTGCTCTGGGCACTGTGCCACTGAACCTTTCTGCGATGTGCATTTTGAAGGAGCTGCAGTGTGTTTCACCACCAGATGTCGATTCGGCCTTAGCCTTACCAAGGATCACCACTCCACCAGCTCTGTACCCAGCCTGTCACTTGCCAAGCCCCTACAGGACATGGACTGTAATGGTACTGTGACACTATTGCACTGTGACCACATAGTACTGTGATGTTCTGGCACTCTAACACTCTGTCACTCTGATCCTATGGGACTGTGATGCTCTGGTAGTGTGATGCTATGCACTGTTTTGATACGGCAGTGTGAATCTGGGGCACTGTGAGCTCTGGCTATGTGATGGTATGGCACCAGGATGCTCTGATCTTGTGGAGCTCTGGTATTGTGGTGCTCTTGTACTGTGATGCTCTAGCTCTGTGATACTCTGGCACTATGATGCTCTGAGGTTGTGAAGCTCTGGTACTGTGATGCTCTTTTACCGTGACTCTGTGGTACTGTGAAACTGGCACTGTGAAGCTCTGGCACTGTGACACTATGGCACTGTGAAGCTCTGTTGTTGTGGTGCTCTGCCACTGTGACACCATTGTATTTTGACCCTCTCTCATTGTGGCACTATTGCATTGCTACACTTTGGCAGTGTGACTCTGGCACTGGGACGTTATGGTACTGTGATGCTATGGCACTGTGTCGATATGGCACTGTGATGCTAGGGAACTGTGATACTGTGATATTGTGATGCTCTGGCTCTGTGATGCTGGGGCACTATGATGCTCTGAAGTTGTGACGCTCTGGCACTGTGACACTCTGGAATTGTAATGTTCTGGAACTGTGACACTCCAGCACTGTGATGCTATGCTATTGTGATGCTCTGGCATTGTGATGCTCTGGCACTATCTTGCTCTCTCTCTGTGATGCTATGGCACAGTGATGCTCTGGTACTGTGATGCTATGGTACTATGACACTCTGGCACTGTGATGCTCTGTCGTTGTGATGTTCTGGTGTTGTGATGCTCTGGTTCTGTGACGCTATGGCATTGTAATGTTCTGGCACTGTGACACTCTGGCACTGTGACACTTTTTTACTGTGACATTCTGGCACTGTGATGCTCTGGCATTGTGATGCTCTGGCTCTACCATGCTCTGTCACTGTGACGCTCTGTCACTGTGACACTATGTTACTGTGACACTATGGTACTGCGACGTTCTGGTACTGTGATGCTATGGCACTGTGATGCTGTGGAACAGTGATGCTATGGCAATTTGATGGTATGGTAGTGGGACACTATGATACTGTGATGCTTTGGCTCTCTGATGCTCTGGCATTGTTACAATCTGGCATGGTGATGCTCTGACTCTACCACACTCTGGCACCATGATGCCCTAGCACTGTGACAGTATGGCACAGTGACGCTCTGGCACTGTGATTCTCTGTCATTGTGGTGCTCTGATACTGTGACACTCTGGAATTGTTACTTTCTGGCACTGTAATCCTCTGGTATTGTGGCACTATGCTACTGTGATGCTCTGGCATTGTGATGCTCTGATACTCTGATGCTCTGGCATTGTTACTCTCTGGCACTGTGATCCTGTGGTGCTGTGATGCTCTGGCACTGTGATGCATGGACATTGTGACACCTGCACTGAGATGCTATGGTACTGTGATGCTACGGTGCTGTAATGCTCTGCTACTGTGATGCTCTGCTATTGTGATGCTATTGTACTGTGACACTCTGGCACTGTGACAGTTTGGCACTGTGACACACTGGCACTGTGACACTCTGGCACTGTGATACTCTGGAACTGTGATGGTCTGGCACTGTCACACTCTGGAAGTCTGGCACTTTGGCACTGTGACACTCCGGAACTGTAACACTCCAACACTGTGAAACTCTGGCAGTGTGACGTTCTGGCACTGTGAGGCTGTGGTACTGTGATGCTCTGGCACTGTGATAATTTGGCAGCGTGATACTTTGGCACCGTGTCTCTCTGGCATTGTGACACTCTGCCTCTATGACACTAGTAGTGGTTTGAGCTTTAACTGGGAGTTAAGAGCTCAGATGGGGGCAAGGCTGAGAATCTCTCCCCTGCTCCCCCCTCTTCCCTCCCAACAGAGGGGGGAAAAAGGAAAAATGGAAAGGGAAGGAGCAAATCCACCAAGCAATAATTTGGAGTCAGCCTGGAAGTAGAGAGGTAAAGAGTTTTCTTTAAACAATATATAACAATATATATAACAATATATAATAAGAGCAGGTAAGGTTCACAAGGGCAATAAAAACCTTTATTAGAATAAACCAAACCAGGTTGGAAGAGACCTTCAAGATCATCGTGTCCAACCCATCAACCAATCCAACCCTCCCAAACTGCTAACCCATGGCACCAAGCACCCCATCAAGTCTCCTCCTGAACACCTCCAATGACGGCAACTCCACCACCTCCCCAGGCAGCCCATTCCATAGCGCAATCACTCTTTCTGTATAGAACTTCTTCCTAACATCCAACCTGAACCTCCCCTGGCACAGCCTGAGACTGTGTCCTCTTGTTCTGGTACTGGCTGCCTGGGAGAAGAGACCATCATCCGCCTGTCTACAACCTCCCTTCAGGGAGTTGTAGAGAGTGATAAGGTCACCCCTGAGTCTCCTCTTCTCCAGGCTGAGCAACCCCAGCTCACTCAGTCTTTCCTCATAGGGCTTGTGTTCCAAACCCCTCACCAACTTTGTTGCTCTTCTCTGGACTCGTTCCAGCAAGTCAACCTCCTTCCTAAACTGAGGGGCAAGGAACAAGGATGGATAGGAGGGGGGGAAAAAAACCAAGAATACAAAACTAGTCTCTCCCTCTGAAGAGGCATGGAGGCAGCAGGGAGAATTACATAGAATAGAATTACATAGGATAAACCAGGTTGGAAGAGACCTTCAGGATCATCGCATCCAACCCATCAACCAATCCAACCCACCTAAACAACTAACCCATGCCACCAAGCACCCCATCAAGTCTCCTCCTGAAAACCTCCAATGACGGTGACTCCACAACCTTCCCAGGCATCCCATTCCAATGGGCAATCACTCTCTCTGTATAGAACTTCTTCCCGACCACATGGCAGAGGATCAGGAGGGCAGCCGCAGTAGCTCTCATCCAGGAGAGGCAGGAGCCAAAAGGAGAGAGCCTAATGACTGCAATGTCCTGCTTTTTATACCCTAGCTGGGCAGGGAGGGGGGAGTGGAACAGACTCAGTTTCCCAGGGGGAAAATGCCCTGCAGGGAGGGCAAAGCACCTGCAAGCCCTCCACCCTGCTCTGTGTTATTTTCAGAATGGGTGTTAACCCACCACAGTCCACCCCTCTGTTCCACTTCCACTCTTCTGTCACAGCCCCTTCATCCAATCTTGACATGTGGTATTGGAATCCTTGGTGCAAGTCCCTTGTTATCCCGGCTCGCTCTCTCTCAGGGCAGTCTCTCTCTCTCTGGTGCTGGTCAATGTAGGTGGTGCTTGAACTGGGCAGGGATGTGGAGAAGAATCAGGAATCAGTCTGTTTTTGAAAGGGAAAGGAAAAAATCAGGAACAGTCCATTGCTGTAGGGAAGCAGGTGAGATGACCCAGGAGTTCTCTGGGTTGGTGTGTGGTGTGTATGTTGAGTCCTGGATGCTAGGCTGATATTAAGCTAGGAGGGAGAAACTTTGAACAACTTATAACTATTCACGCAGTGACTATAATACATTGATCCGCGCTGCCCCCTCTCAGTTCATCCCCTCTCAGCCAGAGTCACATTCTGCTGTGGGATACACTGAATGTCCCCAGTTTCTAACATGACTCAGTAGGTGTCACCAGGCCCCTCAGCCAAGACCACCCCTCGGGTTAGTCTGCACCCACCAGCAGCAGGGAAAACCCACACTGGCTTCCCCAGCAGGTTCTTCTCAGCAGTCACAGGAACTCCATCTCCATCCACTGTTTGCAGCAGGTGGGACTGGGCAGGACAAGCTCATTTCACAGATCCTCTGCTGGTCACTAACCAAGTGGCTTGAGCTAGGTGTCTCTCCCAGTTCCTAAAGGTTCCACTCCCCATGGCTTTTAGGGCGGTTTTTAGCAAGCCAGTGTAGCGCTCAACCTTCCCCACAGCTGGTGCAAGGTATGGGATGTGGTAAATCCACTCAATGCCATGTTCCTTTGCCCAGTCCCTTAGGAGATGGTTCCTGAAGTGGGTTCCATTGTCTGATTCAATCCTCCCGGGGGTGCTGTGTCTCCACAGGACATGTCTCTCTAGGTACAGGATGGAGTTGCGAGCAGTGGCATGAGGTACTGGGTAGGTTTCCACCCACCCTGTACTTGCCTCCACCATGGTCAGTAGGTACTGCTTGCTACTGTGAGACCGAGGAAGGGTGATGTGGTCGATCTGCCAGGCCTCTTCATACTTATATTTCGACCATCTCTCTCCATACCACAGAAGCTTTGTGCACTTGGCCTGCTCGATGGCAGCACAGATGTCACACTCATGGATTGACGAGAATGGAGACAGGGACGGCAGCACTCAATATGAGTAATAGAAATCATCCAACTTTATTGTTCCATGCTTTATTATTTATAGTCTTATCTTATGCATAGTTAATTCTATTCTAATTTAACACATACTATTGGTTTACCTCTAAAAGATTACATCATTATTTCACTACTCTGTGGTTTTTTCTACTCAGTCTAATTGCTCTTTTTCCCAGATCTTGCCTCCTCCTTATCTTGTCTCTTCTCAGGGGCAGCTTGACCTTAGCATACCAGGCGCTTTTCCACAACTCCTACTCCATTGCTATATTTTCAACAGAAAGTCCTTCAAGACCTGAATTGCACAGATGTTCCTGGGACCATTGTCCCTTCTCCCTAAGCCAATCCCCAACAATTCCCCCATTTTTCTTTTGTGCAAGTAAGGCCTTGGAGGTTATCCTTTGAACACTTTGCATGATACAATTATAGACAAGTTTAACAAGAATCAGAATTAGTACAATAATACTTAAAAACCTTAAAGCTTCTTTTATCAATTGTATAACCCACTGTGACACATTCCCAAATATTGATCTTAACCAATCATCCAAGGGACTTTTTACAATTGCAACAGCACGCGTGTGATTCCTTAGCCACTTAATCTCAGCATGCATTGACACTCCATGATCTGACAGGTTCAAACAACACATTCCATCAAAGTCTTCACACCCATACCCTTGAGCCATTGTTCCAGTATTGTAGGACTATAGAGCAAGCATAGTGAGTATAGCACAGTAAAGAAGGTAAAATAAAGCAAAGAAGAAGAAGTGCATATCAAGGGAACTTCTACAACTTACATAATCTCGGAGAGCCTCATTGGCATAGCTTCATTGGTTCCCTATGAGTGACCACACATCACACTGTTATGGATTATTGGTCCAACTACTAATGACATGTGAGGTTGTTGATGCAGGTGTGTGTCCTGTTATTCCCACATAACTTTCTGTGTTTATAGCTACCAGTGTCCTGCTTTAGTTACATGCTGCAGGCACAGCACTGTTTTGCTACACTGCTAGCCACTTCTGCACTTATGCTGAGCATGGCCTACCACCATGTCAGGCTCTAGGCCTACACTGCCAGATCGCTCACACTGTTCGTCACTGGCATTTGGTCATAGGAGTTGTTCTCATCCTATACAAGATACTACTTGCATACAGAGAAGCTAGCAAATTAAACCTAAGCTATATAGCAAAAGCAGGAGTTCTGTAGCGCAGCATGTCTAACAGACTGATGTAACCCATACAAGGCACAAAGCTTAAGTTGAACTAGTTACAATGTTCTAACAGAGCTGGCATAATACATGGTCAAAGATAACAGACATTGTAAAGAAGAACTTCGATCTTCATAGTTCTGATCTTTACATTTCACTCCTGACAGAGAAGACTTGATCATGCCTGAACACATTGCACACAGACATTAAGACACAAATCCTGTCTCACACTTCCCATCTGAGGGACGCTGGGAGCAATGAATGGAGGAGAAGCTATCTTGATCCTGCTGTTATTTCTGAGCTATCAAGTAATGGCCACCTGCTAGTGCTTGCCTCAGACAATCCCTTTTGGATGCAGCCAGCTCTTTACAGGGTGCACAGTGGTCTAACATCATCCTCCATGTGCCAGAGCCCAGCAGAGGGGAAAAAGTCAAATTTGTGTGCTGAAATAAAGACAGTTTAATAGGACAGAAAGTGAAAGGGAGATGTAATAATGATGATGATGATGATGATGATGATGATGATGCAAATCTAATTAGAATGTTGTCTTAGTTTAAAGAGTGGACAGAGATCATTTTACTCCCAATGGAAGTAAACCAAAGACACTCTTGTGGAATTGGAGATAAGTACAGAAATTGTATTCAGAAATAGACAGGAAAAGTACAGAATGCATGAAAATGCACAAACCCCATCCCCCAAGCAGACTGAACCACAAACCCCAGCTGCTCCTTTTCTCTCCCACTCATTGTCTCCCTGGCCTAAGCAGGCCATAATTGCACAGGAGAAAATTAGTCAGGCCTCTGCAGGTCTGTCCTTCATGTTAGCAGGAGATAAGGACTCCCCCCAAAAGAGCTGGGTTGGTCTCTTCTCCCAAGCAACCAGCACCAGAACAAGAGGACACAGTCTCAAGCTGCGCCAGGGGAAGTTTAGGCTCAAGGTGAGGAGAGAGTCATTCGTCATTGGAATGTGCTGCCCAGGGAGGTGGTGGAGTCACCGTCCCTGGAGGTGTTCAAGAGGGGACTGCACATGGCACTTGGTGCCATGGTCTAGTCATGAGTTCTGTGGTGACAGGCTGGACTCGTTGATCTTTGAGGTCTCTTCCAACCTTGGTGATACTGTGATACTGAACTGGCAGGAGGCAGAACAAGAGTGAGTTGGCCTTGCTGCCAGCTGTAAAGAGAGAGCAGAATCCTGCCATTGAATAACAAAGGCACAATTTTCCACTCCATCCAAGAGGACTCACCTCTGTGCTTTTTTAAAGAGGCACCACCTCAACCCATGACAAATCTGCACAAGACACATTTGATAATAAGAGAAAACATCCCTGTCTCACTTTTTAGTTCCATATTCTTATTTAGCCCAGCTGGAGACAGGACTCTCTACTTCTGGTCAGCACAGGCAGGGTTTGGGTTTTGTAACTGCAGAGCAGAATTCCCTTCCTCCAGGTGGAAAGTAGGAGCAGCCCTTCTGCTCCACCCAACAGACCCTTCAGCAGCACTTTTCCTGGGTCCATGGCCTTTGGCTGTTGGTTGTTCTTGCACTTCCTATCCCCAAGGTTCCAGTCCCCAGGTAGGTTCACCATGCCATCTCCTCATGTCCTCCCTGGTCACACAGGGTGGCATGTGGTGTGTGCCAGCAGTGCCCTTTCCCTTGAGCAGAAAAAGCCTGAGCCTTAACTGCAGAGACACAGCTCAGTGTGAGAGAGGAAGGCATCCTCTTGGAAATGCTGGGACAAGGACTGGGACACAGGCTTGTGGGGAGGAGGTGAGATTCTCTTGCAGTCCTGGAGGGAACTCCAGAACACCTATCAGCTCACAGCACAGTGTTGATAGGCTCAAGAATTCATCCCTGAGCCACTCAGCTCTGACAAAGAGCTCCCAGAGCAGGAGCTGTCACAGTGACCATCTGCCAGGTGACTGCCTGCTCTTGGGCAGCTTCCAAAGCAAACTCTCAAGTCTGTTGCCTTAGGCCTTTGCACAACTGCCCCACAGCAGAGCTCTTGTTTAGAGTTAGTGTCCTGTAAAGAGAGACCAATGGCCCTTCAAAATGCCCCAGGAGGTCAGTGCTGAAGGGGCTCTTTGTGCCACAGGCCCTGGGCACTCACAGCTGATCAGAGGTGCTGCAGGAACAAACATCCTTCCTCTTGCCAGGGCAGCTCTGGCCCCACCATTAGCTCCAAGTGGCTGCCTGGGCACAAGAGCCCTCTTCATTGTGACCCTGTGGATGGCCACACCCTGCTCAGGGACAGTGCTGGCCTGGGCCAAGGATAAGGGCATTGAAAGGACACTCAAGGGCCTTGGGTGAGCTGTGGCCAAGTTCCAGCCAGGGACAGGGCTGGAGCCAGAGTCTTGTTGGGGCCAGGGTCACTGGGACCTACCATCCAGGGGCAGCTCTGCAGAGTGGGACCCAGGTTGTCTGGGAGGGCTCAGTGGCCCCAGGCATTGTCAGGGTGAGGGCCAGGGCAGAGGATATTCCCCTCTGGTCTCTGCTCTGGGGAAGCTGTGGCTGCAGACATGACCAGTTTTGGTCCTGGAGTGCAAGGGCAATGGGGTGGGCTGGAGCTGAGCACTGCAACCACCCCAGCACTTCCCCCAAATGAGCTCTCATCTCCCAGTGGTCAGCACCCCCCAGTGCTCCCCAGCAGTGCTTCCAGTCACTGAAGATCTCAGTGTTGTGGCTTTAAGGCACTGGGGTGTCTTAAACCATACCTTACAGGCCTCCTAGATAGGTCCCAGAGGGGGACCAAAAAGTGTAATCTCCTGTTGTTCCATGCCCATAAGCCCTGCATTTCTATAAACACTGCCATTTCTCTTTGTTCTTCCATTTTTTGTACCTCTCTGCTCCCAGGAGGACAGGTGGAGCTTTATCTTGGGTTTGTGCAGGGGACTCAGGCTTGTTCAGCCTTGGCCAGGCTGCCACTTGGGGCCTGGAGTGGCCTGGCTTGGCCTGGAGCTGGCAAGCAGAATTTCTCTTGGGGGTGGGGAGGAGGGTGCATGTGAGGCCTGGGTGTTTGGCCTGGTTTGGAGGAAGGTGGTGTGAAGCTTTGGCTTAAGGAGCTTCTTGGAGAGCCATGGCTGAAGTGCATGATGGACTTTGTGCTGCTGTATGCAGCTGGGATTGATACTTCCACTGCCACTTCTTTCTTTCATAGCCAGCAGGGAGCATTGTCCTTTCCTCCCCTGGGAAGGGCTGAAGAGCAGCTGTCTCGCTCCTCAAACCAAGACACTCAGCCACTCTGCTGTCCCTACTGCCCAGGCCACCAATTGTCCTCCCATCTCCCAGTGTTCCCAAGAAGAGGAGTCAGTCTCAGCCCCAAATTTCCCCAGGGGGCTGGAGAGGTGTCAGGGATGGCTCTTAGTGACCCTAGGTTTGAGTTTGGTGTCACCTCTGGAGCATTACTGGGGTGAAAGACTGGGCTGGGAGGTGAGGGAGACTGGAAGGTGGCAGTGCTGGGAAAGGAGAGGCACTGGGAGATAGGGAGGGTCTGGCTTTTGGAGTCTTCATGTTGAAGCAGTGAGTGGTCACTGCTGTCAGCAGTACTCTATCCACCCCACCCCCCAGTGCCCCTGGAGGCCTGGGCTGTTTGATTTGCAGCTGCCCCATGCAGGAAGCTGGAGAGATGCCAAGGAAGGTGGATGGATCCGTGCCAGAGGTGAGGGTGACTCCGTGCCAGGGCTGGACCTGTTCCCAGGGCTGGTGCCACTGCCAAGCCTGCCTTTGCCCTGGGGGCTCTTAGGAGGAAGAAGGAGGAGTCCTGGGAGGGATAAATCTGGCCCTCACCTTCCCCAGCTTCACCCAGGACTTACCACACCACAGAGGAAAATGAAGGTGGCAGTGGTCGGCGTGGCTCTGCTCTTCACCATCCTGCTGTGCACCCCAGCAGATGCCAAGGTAGGACTCCAGTGCCACAGGGAGGGGCTCATGGGGATGGGTCATGGCTACACGACATGTGGAATGAATTTGGAGTGGTGAGGATGAAACCCCTTGATTTGGCCTCTCCCTTGCCCAAGCAAGAGGCTCCTCCAGGCTCCCCTGCCTCTCCTGGCAATGCAGCTCTCTCCCTCCCACAGCTCCATCTCTTCCCTCCACTTCCCCCACTAAGCAGCTTCTTGTGCCCAAGGCCTGAGTTCCTCAGTGAATGCCTGGAGCTGTCCCCTCCCTGGGAAGGTCCAACACCAAAGCTGGGAAGGCTCCCACCAGTTTCTTCTCTTGGTGACCCCACACCCCTCCCTTCTGCAACTCCCCAGCCCATACTTTTGCTCCCCTCAAACATCTTCTTCCTGGGATCTCCTCCATGTCCTATCTAATGTCCCCAGATGCCCTCCCTTTGATCTCTCCCAATGCCTTTCTTTCCATCTTGTCCCTCAGCCCTTTGCCTTTCATCCTCTCCATTGCAGTGGTCACCCCAAATCCTCTTCCTGCCATAGCCATTCCCAAACACTCTCCCAGTCCCCTTGGTTTTGGCCTCTTTCTTCTGCCCCCACCAACCAGCTCTCTTGATGTCCCCATGCCCCCTCATCTTGAATTCTTTACCTATCAATTGCACCCCACACTGTCCTGCCCCTTCAACACTCCAGCCCAGTCCATTGGGGTCCATTAATTCACCCCAGTGCTCTGTTGTTGGAAGCCTTTTCCTTAACCTCATCCTCTTTGGAGACCTGAATTCCCTACACTCTTCTTGTCTCCATCCCCAGCCCTGGATCCTGCATGGAGAGGCATCCCAGGGGAACTTGGAGGAATCAGGCTGAGGGGAGCAGAAGGCATTTTCCCCTTCAGACCAGAGGGAAGCCTTTGGCCTGCTGGGACTGAGGACAGTTGTGCCCCACTCAGGGCCCCACTGAGGTTCCTTCCAGGTCACCTCTTTGCTCTTCCTCCCTAGGCACTGCTGGAAAGCATTGAGGAAAATTCTCAACTGGATGTAAGTAGTGAGGTGGACTTGGAGGGCATCCAGTCTGGGGAACGGGAGGGCATTTTGGCCCTCCCATCTCTTGCTGGGACTGGAGGTATCCCAGTGACCAGTGAGGTCTCCTGGTCTCTCTGCAGGTGAATGTAGCCAAACCTGAGCCATTGGAGAGTGTCGAGGTGGGTACCAAGAGTTCTGCTGGCCCCACCCCCTCCCTTCCCATGGCCACAACACTGCAGAGCATCCCAGGGTGCTCCAGCACACCCCAGTGCATCCCACTGCAACTCCAGAGAATACCCCAGCACCCCAGTGCTTTCCAAGGGAGGACCTCTCCCCCAGAGCCCCCTTTGCATCCCCATCCATCCCAGTACAACCCAGTACACCCCTGGATGCCCCAGTACACAACCACACAGCCAGGTGGGCCCCTCCCCAGGACCCTCACTGCCTTCTGGGCACCACCATCCAAGCTCATCTGCTCCAGAAGCAACTTCCCCAAGGACTCCATTGCTTCCCCCCATCCTCCCAGCACACCCCAGTGCACCCAGACTTGTCCCTAACCTCCCTTTCTCCCCAGCTGCCTGCGGCTGATGTCCTGCTGGAGCGGGTGCGCCAGAAGCGCCTGGCTGTAGCTGCTGAAGCTGCTGTCTAGGTGAGCAGCACCAGGGCATTCCTAACCCCACAAAGAATCCTGGGCCCTGGGGCATCCCTGAGCCCTCTGGGGTGGGCAGACCTTAGGTGTGAGAAAAGGAAACAGAGGTCACTGTTGCTGATCCGTGCCCCAGGGTACACAGCACAGAGCTGGCTCTGTGCCTTTGCTTCAACTCACTAGGGCTCTACAGACCCAGAGGGTCGCTGTGCAGGCCAGGCAGAGGCTTTGGTGCCACACAGACCCCCACAGGCACAGTAAGAGCTGGGCAGGGCTCTGGGAGATTTAGGGACATCCCAGGGTAACGACACACTGGGCAAGGGACTCTGGTGGCATCTGGATCTTAGGAGAGCCAAATCCTGTCCAGGGTATATTGAGAGCTCCAATTCCCTTCTTTTTCCCCAGGTCTCTGCAAAGAGACATAGTGGGGACAAGGTTCCTCTTATGTCCTAGCTGACCCTGGGAGTCTCTCTCTTTCAGGACTGGAACTGCTGCTGACACCTCTGTCCTGTCCCCCATCAGAGGAAAGAGGAGATGATCATCCCTGAATGTCCCTACCTGATCCCCTGGGAGCCCTGGGCCATTTCCTTCTCATGATCAATAAACCCCCTCAGCAAAGCTACACTCTGTGTGTCCAGGTCCATGTTGCCCCTCCTCTGCCATTACCCCAATACCTGCATCCTCTGGCAGCACCATGGTGAGGAGCAGACTGGCAGAGGGCAGGTTCTGGCAGCATGGATGCCTGGGGGCCTCTGTCCAGAGAAGGTTCCCCTGGAGCACCCTGCCATGAGGCTGGGAGATGCAGGCAGTCACAATGCCAGGCCTTGGGCAGGTGGTGTTTGGGAGGGGTGAAACGCTCTGGTGTTTTGGGGTGAGGGCAGGTGAGGAGCATGGAGAGGCAGCTGGGACCCCTGGTTCCTCTGCCCCACTCTGGCAGGGGTGGTGGTTCCCTGTCCCATGGGCTCAGCACCCCTGGGCTCACAGGAGATTTCAGAGCCCCATGCAGAGCCCAGGGACCTTCCTGGCCCTCAGCCCACACTCTTCTCTGGGGTACCCCAATGCAGACCAGGAGGGCAGGCCATGGGCACAAGACACTGGTTGGATGCTCCTCTGTCCCCTGCCCTGTGTGGCCCAGCCTTGGGGACTTTGTGTCCATTCTCTGGGCTGTGCTTTGGTCTCTCCAGGCATGCACTGAGTCACCAGCGACTGTCACAGCGGCAATGTTTCCCTCACCCCATGGCATGTGGTGATCTCAAGGGTCTTTTCCAGCCTCAGTGGTTCCATGATTGCATCATTTCCTCTCTTCAGTGGGGGTGACTTCAGGGGAATATTTCCCTGGATGCAGAGGGAGACCTTAGCATCCCCAGGGCAGCCAAATACAAGAGGAATGGTGGGCAGCAGCTTCCTGTGGCTTATCCCTGGGCTGTGGGCAGGGACTGGAGCTGTCATCTGGGGAACCAACAGGAAAAGGGGAAACCACAACTGGGGCCTACACAGTACTTACAGGGCTGATCAGAAAGCTGTGGAGGGATTCTGAGCAGGGCCTGGTGTGACAAGTCAGGGGCTGATGGTTTGAACTGAGGGAGATTCAGACTGGAGAGAAGGAAGAAATGTTTGACACTGAGGGAGGTGAGAGCCTGGCCCAGGTTGCCCAGGGAGGTGGGAGATGCCCAATCCTGGAACCATTCCAGAGGAGATTGGAGGGGGGCTTTGAGCAGCCTGCTCTAGTTGCAGATGTTCCTGATCATTGCAAGCAGGTTGGTCTCTGTGATCTTTAAAGGTCTCTTCCAACCCAAAGCATTGTATGATTCTGGGATTCTTTGGGATTCTTGAGGACAAAACATGGAGAGGTGTCCTGGCTTGAGCTGGAATAGAGCCAACTCTGTTCAGGGATCTGACTGCTCAGCTCAGTCTCTGCTCAGTGCCAGCACTTTCTGATGTTCAGAGCAGGTTTGCACGGTGGCTGCCTCTGGCAGTGAGAATGCTGATGTTCAGAGTGCCTGCCAAGGATTGGTGTGCAGGCCAAGGTCACTGCTCAATCTTGTGTTCCACCTTGGGGATGCAGAGTAAAAGGCTGCACTTGCAGGGAGGAATGGACAGGAGAGGTGACCCTGAACTGATCCACAAGGGATTCCACTCCATCTACATCACACTCAGTGTAAAGCTGAGGCATCAGCAGCATGACGCCTCTTCCTCAGTGGCCAACACCCGAGGGGGACTCTGTTCTGCCTTCTGTCACAATCCATGAGTTCCTATTACAGTCTGAAGGGGGAACTTCAGCCTAGTCCCTGACTGCAAGGAGTGAAAGTAAAACAACTTTTTAGTACCCACTGGACACAAAAGCAAAATAATGCTAAGGTCTACAGAAGTCATTCCTGTGACCCTGTGATCCTGGGATAGAGAGCAGTGTCACAGCAGATTGGTCACAGACTCCAATATGATAATTGGAGAGGTTCATGAGAGCATCTGAGGGCCCTTGTTCATGCCCCAAATAGCTGCTGTAACCCAGCAAAAAACCAGAGCTGGGTCAATGAGCTCATTCTGACACAACTGACACAATAGGTCCCAGAGGACTGGAAGCTGGCCAACGTGGGGCCCATCCACAAGCAGGGCCTGTTGGATGAGCCAGGCCTGTCAGCCTGACCTCAGTGCCAGGCAAGATCATGGAACAGGTCATCCTGAGTGCAATCACACAGCACTTACAGGATGGCCAAGGGATCAGGCCCAGCCAGCATGGATTTAGGAAGGGCAGGTCCTGCCTGACCAACCTGATCTCCTTCTATGATCAGGTGACCCACCTGGTGGATGTGGGGAGGCCTGTGGATGTAGTCTACCTGGACCTCAGCAAGGCCTTTGACACTGTCTCCCATAGCAAACTCCTGGCCAAGCTGTCAGACCATGGCTTGGATAGGAGCACACAGCATTGGGTTAGGAACTGGCTGGAGGGCCGAGCCCAGAGAGTGGTGGTGAATGGTGCCACATCCAGCTGGCAGCCAGGCACCAGTGGTGTGCCCGAAGGACCAGTGCTGGGCCCTCTGCTCTTTAACATCTTTACTGATGAGCTGGATGAGGGCATTGAGTCCATCATCAGTAAATTTGCAGATGACACCAAGCTGGGGGCAGGAGTTGATCTGCTGGAGGGTAGAGAGGCTCTGCAGAGAGACCTCGACAGGCTGGACAGATGGGCAGAGTCCAAGGGCATGAGATTGAGCACATCCAAGTGCCAGGTTCTGCACATTGGCCACACCAACCCCATGCAGTGCTATAGGCTGGGGTCAGAGTGGCTGGAGAGCAGCCAGGTAGAGAGGGACCTGGGGATGCTGGTCGATGGTAGGCTGAACATGAGCCTGCAGTGTGCCCAGGCAGCCAAGAGGGACAATGGCATCCTGGCCTGCATCAGGAAGAGTGTGGCCAGCAGGAGCAGGGAGGTCATTCTGCCCCTGTACACTGCACTGGTTAGGCCACACCTTGAGTACTGTGTCCAGTTCTGGGCCCCTCAGTTTAGGAAGGAGGTTGACTTGCTGGAAGGTGTCCAGAGAAGGGCAACAAAGTTGGTGAGGGGTTTGGAACACAGCCCTGTGAGGAGAGGCTGAGGGAGCTGGGGTTCCTTAGCCTGGAGAAGAGGAGACTCAGGGGTGACCTTATTGCTCTCTCCAACTACCTGAAGGGAGGTTGTAGACAGGCAGAGGTTGGTCTCTTCTCCCAGGCAGCCAGTACCAGAACAAGGGGACACAGTCTCAGGCTGCACCAGGGGAGGTTTAGGTTGGATGTTAGGAAGAAGTTCCATATAGAGAGAGTGATTGCCCATTGGAATGGGCTGCCTGGGGAGGTGGTGGAGTCGCTGTCATTGGAGGTGTTCAGGCGGAGACTTGATGGGGTGCTTGGTGCCATGGGTTAGCTGTTTGGGTGGTGTTGGATTGGTTGAAGGGGGACACGATGATCTTGGAGGTCTCTTCCAACCTGGTTTATTCTATATTCTATATTCTATATTCTATATTCTATATTCTATATTCTATATTCTATATTCTCTATTCTCTATTCTATACTCTACTTCCTCCTGATTACCCTGAGGATATTAAATTCACTGCTTCATGGTCACTGCAGCCAAGGATGTCTCTGAGCCTCACATTGGTTACCAGCCCTTCCCTGTTGGTGAGAACAAGGTCCAGCATAAATTGATAACCTCTGGGACAAGAGGGCACTCAGAGGGAGGCTGAGCCAGCCCTTGGCCCTTGGCTTTCTCTTCCATGGAACAGGCAGGGAGGATGGAGAGATGTCAGTGAGGGAGATGAGAGATTGAGGTGAACATGGAGAGAGGACTGGGTGTCTTCAAAGGCAGAGGTGCAGCTATGGGACACCATAGGGCAGGCTGTTGTGGGGACCACTGAGGGCATTGGCAAGGCTGAAAGCCCTCATCAGAGATGACCTCTTCATCACCATGGCTGTGGCCATTGTCTCTGCAACCAGAAGGTAGCTGAACTTCATTCACAAAGACCTCATTGCCTCCCTGCCCCACCCAGCAGTGTCACACCATAGACCTGCTCCAGCCATTGCACATCCTCACATCCCACTGCCCCAGGAAGAGCCCTGAGCCATGTCTGAGGGACAGGATCTCCCTTCCAAGGGGCAGGGGGCCAGGACTTGGACCTTTGGCTTGATCAAGCCCATCCAGGTTTGCTCAGCATCAGAGCAACCCTGGCACCGTCTTGAGCTCCAGGTTGTTGCTCTTGCTTCTGCTTTTCTGCTCTAACAAGCCCCTGGGGAGGCTTTGTCAGTGATGGTCCTCAGTGGGACCCATTAGGGCTCCAGCAAAGTTGGCAGTTGGCATTTGGCTTCCTGAGAGGTTTCTTCAGCGTGCTCTCAGTCTCTGAGACTCATGGACTCGACACCAAGGCCACCAGAGGAGTCATTAAATGCCTGGGGCTGGTCCTCTGCTGCTGAGCTGAGCCACGCTCCTGGGCTGGAGGGAGCTGCTGTTCAAGCAGGCAACACTGCAGAGAGACAGCTCTGCCCAGGAGCTGCTCCTCTGCACAGGGCAGCAGGACTGAGGGCACTGCCAGGACATCTCAAGGAGATGAGGAAGGCAGAGAGAGCTTCAAGGTAGGCAGGACAGGTTGGGAGCTGAGAGCTCAAAGAGGAGAAAGCTTCCCAGCCCTGGGTGTGGTGAGTCTGTGGTGCAGGAGGATGGATTTGCAGTTTGTGGAGCTTGTAAAGCTGCCACATCCCACAGCCTCTGGGATCTCTCTCTTCTAGGGAGGGGCAGGAGATGCTCCAGAGCAGAGCTTCCCATCTGCACCATCAGAGACACAGGACAGGACAGCTGCCTCCTGCTGGGGTGACTGCAAGGCTGTGAAGCTTGGAGTGCACAAAGCTCCTGCACAGAAGGAGAAGTAAATGTGAGAGGATTGTCTGGGAAATAGCCAAGGAGTTGTCTGAAGGAATTATCTCCTAATCTGTATGATGTCTTCTCCTCTTCCAACAGTCCTCCATGCCCAGAGACAGACCATGTCCAACAGCAGCTCCACCACCCACTTCCTCCTGCTGGCATTCACAGGCACAAGGCAGCTGCAGCTCCTGCACTTCTGGCTCTTCCTGGCCACCTACCTGGCTGCCCTGCTGGGTAACAGTCTCATCATCACCACCATAGCCTGGGACCACCACCTCCACACCCCCATGTACTTCTTTCTCCTCAACCTTGCCTTCCTAGATCTCGTTTCCATCACCACAATTCTTCCCAAATCCATGGCCAATTTCCTCTGGGACACCAGGGCCATCTCCTATGCAGGATGTGCTGCTCAACTCTTTTTCTTTTCCTTGTTCCTTTCAGCAGAGTATTTTCTCCTCACCGTCATGGCCTACGATCGCTACGCTGCCATCTGCAGACCCCTGCACTATGAGACCCTCCTGGGCAGCAGAGTTTGTGTCCTCCTGGCAGCAGCTGCCTGGGCCTGTGGCTTTCTCACTGCTCTGCTGCACACAACCAATACCTTTTCCCTGCCCCTCTGCCAGGGCAACTCTGTGGAGCAGTTCTTCTGTGAAATTCCCCCAATCCTCAAGCTCTGCTGCTCCACCTCCTGCCTCAGGGAAGTTTGGCTTCTTGCTTTCAGTGCTTTTCCATTTGTGGGATGTTTTGTGTTCATTGTGGTGTCCTATGTGCAGATCTTCAGGGCAGTGCTGAGGATCCCCTCTCAGCAGGGACGCCACAAAGCCTTTGCCACCTGCCTGCCTCACCTGGCTGTGGTCTCTCTATTTATCACCATTGGCATCTTTGTCTACCTGAAGCCCCCCTCCATCTCCTCCCCATCCCTGGATCTGGTGATGGCAGTTCTGTACTCGGTGGTGCCTCCAGCAGTGAACCCTCTCATCTACAGCCTGAGGAACCAGGAGCTGAAGGATGCCCTCAGCAAACTGATGCCTGGGTGTTTTGAGAAGCAATAAACTCTTTGTGTTCTCCTGCAGAGCAGTTCTGATGCCTCTCAGAGCAGGCCCAGCCTGGCTCCTGTACTTGGGGGGGGTGGAGCTGGGGAGGGGGATTTTTGCTCTTTATAATGTTGTCATCCCCTTTCTAATCCCCTCCCTGCTTTGCTTTTCTGACCCAGAGTTTGTGTAACAGGAGCTGTGCTCCTTCTTTGGTTAAACAACAGAAAGGCTTTTCTGTGAGCATTTGTCTTTTCCTGAGCTCCTTCCTCCAAGCCTTCTCTGCAGCTCCAGGGGCAGTTCATCTCTTCAGAGGTAGAGGTGAAGAGTCCCAGCACAATAGCTCTGCCACACAGCCCCAGCACTCGTTCTTCCAGGGCTGCTCTCTTTCCCCTGCCACACTCTCCTTCAGATCCCTTGTGTTGGTCTAAGGCCTGAGTGCTGTGGCACCTTGCTCATGGCTCTGCCGTGTGCAGCCCTGTGACCGCAGGCAGGGACAGGCCATGAGCACTTCTGTGACTGAGCTGGCCCCCAAGGGCAGTTCCATGAAGACAGGTGAACTGCTGAGGGCAGTGTCTGGAGGCTTAGGTCTTCATCTAAAGTTTCTTTCAAGAGCATGCCCAAGAAATTGTCCCCCAGAGACAAACACCAGGGAAGGGTTGAAGTGTGGAGTGTGCAGGGATGGGGCACACAGCGGTGTCCTCACACAGCCAGGCCTCCTGCAGGAGTCCTGAAGAGCATCAGAGCAGGGTCTGACCTGTGCCTGTGCTCACTGCACACCCTGGGGAAGCTGTCCCAGGGCAGTCACCCTGGACTAGTCCCTCACAACCACCACTTCCAGCACTGGCCTCTCACCCCAGCTTGGATAGGTTCCTAGGTCCCTCCCTGGGAGGCCAGCAGTGCCTGCTTGCATTGTGCAGGTGAGAGGTCAGCAGGGGCATTGTGTGTGGGGTGAGGGGAACCTGAGTGAGCACAAACACCAACAGCCAAGGCACTGGAGGTTGGAGGAGCCTCTCAGCCTCTGGCAGGGGCAGCAGGAGGCCAGGGAGACCCTGTGACTGCTGCAGTGCAGGGTCTGTGTGAGTGATGGGGAAAGATTCTGTCTCTAAACATCCCAAGGTGAGGAAGGAGTTCATGAGGCCAGCTCAGATGTGGACACCTGACAGAGCTCTGACCTTTCTGTGTGTGACTGCAGAACAAACTCTCTGCTCCAGGGAGATTCATCTCAGGTGCCTTGGACAGGTTCATTGCAACAGTTCCTGTCTGCTCACATCACCCTACCTGGACTGTGCCCTGCACTGTGCACAGAACCAGCAGAGAGGTTTTGGGTCTTTGGAAAATGCATCTTCAAGGAGGCCAAGAAGGAGGATGGGACACATTCCAGACTGGTCACCCTCAGCACAGTCCCTGGGAAGGTGATTGGCCAAACCCCCCTGCAGCTATTTGCAGGCCAAGAGAGAGAGTAAGGAATATCTGTGAGTAGGGGAAAGAAGATGGTTTGTCCCTGGACCTTAGCCAGGGCTTTGCCATGGTCTCTCATAGTTTCTTTAGAGCCAGAATGGTGATAGCTGGAGAGAAGCAATGGATGAGGTGGTGGATGGGAAGCCAGCTGGTGGATCAAGCCCAAATGTCACCAGCTTGGAGTGCTCCTGGCAGATGCTTTCCAGTGACATCCCCCTCAGGGCAAGCCCTTGGGCCAGCACTGTGCAATGTCTTCATCAGCTCCCTGCACCATCTGACCCAGGGCCTGTGCAGCTCCTTTGGGGATGAGGCCAAACTGGACAGAGCCTTTGAGGGACCTCATCTGCCTCACCCTGCCTTGAGTAGGGTCATTGGACAGGATGATGTGCAGGGACCCCTTCCATGAATCACCAGGACAGATCCAGCAGCTCCTCTGAGGAAGGTTTCTCCACTCAAACCCTTGGCAGGAAAGGTACCAGATGGGTTTGATGAAACTGTGATCTGCTCAGGCTCTGGCCACAAGGAGAGGGGTGGTTGGGTGTGGGGTCATGTGGTCAGTTGTGTCTCAGGAGCTCACAATTCACTAGGGAGACTGTGAGGTGACTTCTGCCTCAGGAGGGGATTGGCCAGCAGCAGGAGCATGGCTGGAAAGGGACTGTGAGGTCAGTTCTGTCTACAGGAGCTGATAGGGCAGCCCTGGGCTCCTGGCTGGCAGATGAGCTTTTAAGTTGCCATCTGACAGCATCTCTGCCAGGCCAGCAGAAGGCAGCTGGCTGGCACAGGGACTGTCAGATGCCCTCTGCCAAGGGACCTGGGCTCACTGCAGGAAGGGTCTCAGGTATTGGTTGCCAGGTCTCTGCTGCCTGAGTACCTGATGGGACAGCAGCAGGCACAGGGCTCGGTGGTGTCTGTCTGAGAAGCTGCAAGGCCAGCAGCCTTGGGAGCTCCTGGTGAGGCCACTTCTGCCTGCTCAGCTGAAAGGCCACAAGAAGGCTGATGGGATGGGTGCCTGCTTGAAGGGTGCTTCCCAGATGGAGCTTTCCTTGGAGATAGGAAGCAGCAGGAGAGAGAAACACTGCCACATGGTGCAGCTTGGCAGGTGGGGACTGGACATGAGGAGCAAGAAACCTCTCTCAAAGGGGAGTGCTGTGGTAGGAGAAGGTCTCCAGAAGGAGTCTGAGCTCAGCTCAGCAATTTGTGTTCCAAGGAGCAGAGTGTGAGTGTGGACAGACATCAGGGAAGGTCTGGAAATGCCAAGGTGGGGAAGTGAGATGAGGGTCTCCAGCCTGCAGGGAAGCAGAAGCAGCTGTGGGACAGTGCAGGGCAGTCTGTGGTGGAGATGGCAAAGGGCACAGACAATGCTGGGAGTGATCAAGAGAACCCAAGGCTGTGCCCCCTTGGCTATGACAACCATCTGCCACCAAGGCCTATGAGGAGACATTGTCCTAAGGCACTGGCAGGGCCTCAGTGCCTCCTTGCACTTCCCCAGGAAGGCTGGGGGCTGTCATCCCCTTGTCCTTCACTCAGCATCACAACATCCACACCCCCCTGCACCACACATGAGGGACAGGATCTGCCTGCCCCAGGGGCTGTGGTCAGACCTTGGCCTTTCTGCTCCATAAACCAAACCCAGGTTTTGTTGCCCTGCACTTTGCCTTTGTCTCCCTGCAGTCATGGCCTCCAATGAGCTGCTCTAAGGAGTCCCTGGGGAGGCTTTGGCAGTAACAAGCCTCAGTGGGGCCCATTCCTACTTCAAGGAACTTGTGTTTTGCTTCTGACTTCTTGAGCAGTCTCTTCAGTCTTCTCTCAGTGCCTGAGGTTCCTGTATTGAGCCCAAGTGCCCTAAGGAGCTATTTGTGTCTCTGTAATTTCCTTCAAGATTCCAAAGTGCACCTAATAAAGCTCATTTGGTGATCATTCATCAAGTGATATGAGCCAGGCTGTCTCACCAGCACAGCTGCACTTGCAGAACATCTGTTTCTTCAGCTCTGACACTGTATGGACAACTTTGCTCCTCACCTCCCCAGCCTCCCCATGATTGTCCCTGCCCACCTGGGGCTTACTTACTGCTCCTTGCATCAGACTTCTCCACTGCTCTCTGCAGCTGGAGCTCACAGCTCCATGGCACCAGCTCCCCCCCTGCTCTCCTTAGAGAAGTGTCTGCACACAGCCACAGCAGAATTGTTGCTATTTGGAAGCTAAGCAAAGTAAAGCCTGAGAAAGTCCCATCAGCAATGCAGCCCCCCTGGAGCCAGCTGCTCAGCACAAGCTGTCTCTCAGCAGGTGGCCTCTCTACAAGCATGTGGCCACACCAACAAGTTGAGGCATGGTTATGATTTATCAGCCAGGCAGAATTTCTGGGTAGTGAGAAGGAGGTTGGGTCATAGCAGCCACTTTGCAATCCCCAAGGTGATTCAGCAGAATGTGTTATAGCCAAACAGCCACTGAACAGCCTCCTCCTCCTCCAGAACAAGAGGACACCGTCTCAAGCTGCACCAGGGGAGGTTTAGGCTGGATGTTAGGAAGAAGTTCTTCATAGAAAGACTTGTTAGCCATTGCCATGTGCTGCCCACGGAGGTGGTGGAGTCACCATCACTGGAGGTGTTTAGGAAGAGACTGGATGGGGTGCTTGGTGCCATGGTTCAGTTGATTAAATAGTGTTGGATGATAGGTTGGACTTGAGGAGTGCAAAGGTCTTTTCCAACCTGGTTAGTTCTGTTCTATTCTATTCTATTCTATTCTATTCTATTCTATTCTATTCTATTCTATTCTATTCTATTCTATTCCATTCCATTCCATTCCATTCCATTCCATTCCATTCCATTCCATTCCATTCCATTCCATATCACAACTCTGGAAGTGCCTCACACAGGAAATTCTCCTGAATAGGTTTTGGTTAATTCTTCCATAAGCTCTCACATTTGGCTTGATCTGTGTCCTTGACTCTATTGCTGAATCGCAGGTTCCACCTTGTGACCAAAACCAGGACTGCAGCTCTTCTCTTTCCCAAACATTGCTTTCCCTAATTTTCCCAAGTTTCTGATTTTCCTGAATGATTTCTACTGTTGTGTAGAAGCCTTTTGTGTAAATAACCAAACCACCACCGAATCTGCAAATGAGCTCTGGTGAGACTTTTGCATTAATAAATAATGTATGTATTTGTGTGAATATCTTTGCCTGATTATTGATAGATAAATGAATAATTCATATCCTCATGGTGCAGTGAGCAGGGTATTCCATCCTAGAGGCCTTGCCCACGAGGGGACATGGATTTACAAGCTCAGATTTGGAATGGGTGAAACAAAATTGTAAAATTCCAGATCCCACTGAGGAAGACTTAGCCAAGGCTGCTGCGAACCCACTGTGACCCTGATGTGACCCTGCTGTGACCCCAGCAGTGACCCTGCTGTGACCCTGCTGCAAACCCAGCAGCGACCCTACTGTGACCCCAGCAGTGACCCTGCTGTGACCCTGCTGTGACCCCATCAGTGATCCTGCTGTGGCCCCTCTGCGACCCTGCTGTGACCCTGCTGTGACCCTGCTGCAACCCTGCTGTGAACCCAGCAGTGACCCTGCTGTGACCCTGCTGCAAACCCAGCAGCGACCCTACTGTGACCCCAGCAGTGACCCTGCTGTGACCCTACTGTGACCCCAGCAGCAACCCTGCTGTGCTCCAGCAGCGACCCCAGCAGTGACCCTGCTGTGACCCTGCTGTGACCCTGCTGCAACCCTGCTGCAAACCCAGCAGCAACCCTGCTGCAACCCCAGCAGTGACCCTGCTGTGACCCTACTGTGACCCCAGCAGCAACCCTGCTGTGACTCTGCTGTGAACCCAGCAGTGACCCTGCTGCAACCCTGCTGCAAACCCAGCAGCAACCCTGCTGTGCTCCAGCAGCGACCCCAGCAGTGACCCTGCTGTGACCCCACAGTGACCCTGCTGTGACCCCATCAGTGACCCTGCTGCGACCCTGCTGTGACCCCATCAGTGATCCTGCTGTGACCCCTCTGCGACCCTGCTGTGACCCTGCTGTGAATCCACAGTGACCCTGCTGTGACCCTGCTGCGACCCTGCTGTGAACCCACAGTGACCCTGCTGTGACCCTGCTGTGACCCTGCTGCGACCCTGCTGTGACCCTGCTGCAACCCTGCTGTGACCCTGCTGTGAACCCACAGTGACCCTGCTGTGACCCTGCTGTGACCCTGCTGTGAACCCACAGTGACCCTGCTGTGACCCTGCTGTGACCCTGCTGCAAACCCAGCAGCGACCCTACTGTGACCCCAGCAGTGACCCTGCTGTGACCCTACTGTGACCCCAGCAGCAACCCTGCTGTGCTCCAGCAGCAACCCCAGCAGTGACCCTGCTGTGACCCTGCTGTGACCCTGCTGCAACCCTGCTGCAACCCTGCTGCAAACCCAGCAGCAACCCTGCTGTGCTCCAGCAGCAACCCCAGCAGTGACCCTGCTGTGACCCTACTGTGACCCTAGCAACAACCCTGCAGTGACTCTGCTGTGAACCAAGCAGTGACCCTGCTGCGAACCCAGCAGTGACCCTGCTGGAACCCTGCTGCAAACCCAGCAGCAACCCTGCTCCAACCCCAGCAGTGACCCTGCTGTGACCCTACTGTGACCCTGCTGCAAACCCAGCAGCAACCCTGCTGTGCTCCAGCAGCGACCCCAGCAGTGACCCTGCTGTGACCCTGCTGCGACCCTGCTGTGACCCTGCTGCAACCCTGCTGCAAACCCAGCAGCAACCCTGCTGCGACCCCAGCAGTGACCCTGCTGTGACCCTACTGCAACCCTGCTGCAAACCCAGCAGCAACCCTGCTGCGACCCCAGCAGTGACCCTGCTGTGACCCTACTGTGACCCCAGCAGCAACCCTGCTGTGACTCTGCTGTGAACCCAGCAGTGACCCTGCTGCGACCCTGCTGCAAACCCAGCAGCAACCCTGCTGTGCTCCAGCAGCGACCCCAGCAGTGACCCTGCTGTGACCCTGCTGCGAACCCACAGTGACCCTGCTGTGACCCCATCAGTGACCCTGCTGCGACCCTGCTGTGACCCCATCAGTGATCCTGCTGTGACCCCTCTGCGACCCTGCTGTGACCCTGCTGTGAACCCACAGTGACCCTGCTGTGACCCTGCTGCGACCCTGCTGTGAACCCACAGTGACCCTGCTGTGACCCTGCTGTGACCCTGCTGCGACCCTGCTGTGACCCTGCTGCAACCCTGCTGTGACCCTGCTGTGAACCCACAGTGACCCTGCTGTGACCCTGCTGTGACCCTGCTGTGAACCCACAGTGACCCTGCTGTGACCCTGCTGTGACCCTGCTGCAAACCCAGCAGCGACCCTACTGTGACCCCAGCAGTGACCCTGCTGTGACCCTACTGTGACCCCAGCAGCAACCCTGCTGTGCTCCAGCAGCAACCCCAGCAGTGACCCTGCTGTGACCCTGCTGCAACCCTGCTGCAACCCTGCTGCAAACCCAGCAGCAACCCTGCTGCAACCCCAGCAGCGACCCTACTGTGACCCCAGCAGTGACCCTGCTGTGACCCTACTGTGACCCCAGCAGCAACCCTGCTGTGCTCCAGCAGCAACCCCAGCAGTGACCCTGCTGTGACCCTGCTGTGACCCTGCTGCAACCCTGCTGCAACCCTGCTGCAAACCCAGCAGTAACCCTGCTGTGCTCCAGCAGCAACCCCAGCAGTGACCCTGCTGTGACCCTACTGTGACCCTAGCAACAACCCTGCAGTGACTCTGCTGTGAACCAAGCAGTGACCCTGCTGCGAACCCAGCAGTGACCCTGCTGCAACCCTGCTGCAAACCCAGCAGCAACCCTGCTCCAACCCCAGCAGTGACCCTGCTGTGACCCTACTGTGACCCTGCTGCAAACCCAGCAGCAACCCTGCTGCGACCCCAGCAGCAACCCTGCTGTGCTCCAGCAGCGACCCCAGCAGTGACCCTCCTGTGACCCTGCTGCGACCCTGCTGTGACCCTGCTGCAACCCTGCTGCAAACCCAGCAGCAACCCTGCTGCGACCCCAGCAGTGACCCTGCTGTGACCCTACTGCAACCCTGCTGCAAACCCAGCAGCAACCCTGCTGCGACCCCAGCAGTGACCCTACTGTGACCCCAGCAGCAACCCTGCTGTGACTCTGCTGTGAACCCAGCAGTGACCCTGCTGCGACCCTGCTGCAAACCCAGCAGCAACCCTGCTGTGCTCCAGCAGCGACCCCAGCAGTGACCCTGCTGTGACCCTGCTGTGACCCTGCTGTGACCCTGCTGCAAACCCAGCAGCAACCCTGCTGTGCTCCAGCAGCGACCCCAGCAGTGACCCTGCTGTGACCTTACTGTGACCCTAGCAACAACCCTGCAGTGACTCTGCTGCAAACCCAGCAGTGACCCTGCTGCAAACCCAGCAGTGACCCTGCTGCGACTCTGCTGCAAACCCAGCAGCAACCCTGCTGCGCTCCAGCAGCAACCCCAGCAGTGACCCTGCTGTGACCCCAGCAGTGACCCTGCTGTGACCCTGGGCTCCTGCGGCGAGCAGGTGCTGGACGAACTTGAAAATTTTGAGGCAAAAAAGTGGATATTTTGATAAGAGGATTTTTTATTTGGAGAAAGAGTTGAGAGGTTGGAGATAAAGAGCCAGAGGCTTCATGGTTAAGGAGTCTAATGCTGTCTTTAGATCACTTGTGGAGTCAGACACTGATTGTATTTCCAGCTCCTCCCAGAGCCCAAACAGCTGCGCAATCCCAACATGGTTCGTGGAGACCATGCCTGGGCATCCGGAACCAGACCCTCTTCACCTTCTTTATTTCAAACTGCCTGAACTGTGGTGCCACAAAAGGGATTTTAAGGAGATAGACTCTAAAGTGGTGTCTTTTACTGTGGCACAAGACTTTAAGCCGATAGCAGCCATGGATGTTCTGGTTGTGCCAGCTGCTCTGGGCACTGTGCCACTGAACCTTTCTGCGATGTGCATTTTGAAGGAGCTGCAGCGTGTTTCACCACCAGATGTCGATTCGGCCTTAGCCTTACCAAGGATCACCACTCCACCAGCTCTGTACCCAGCCTGTCACTTGCCAAGCCTCTACAGGACATGGAATGTAATGGTACTGTGACACTATTGCACTGTGACCACATAGTACTGTGATGTTCTGGCACTCTAACACTCTGTCACTCTGATCCTATGGGACTGTGATGCTCTGGTAGTGTGATGCTATGCACTGTTTTGATATGGCAGTGTGAATCTGGGGCACTGTGAGCTCTGGCTATGTGATGGTATGGCACCAGGATGCTCTGATCTTGTGGAGCTCTGGTATTGTGGTGCTCTTGTACTGTGATGCTCTAGCTCTGTGATACTCTGGCACTATGATGCTCTGAGGTTGTGAAGCTCTGGTACTGTGATGCTCTTTTACCGTGAATCTGTGGTACTGTGAAACTGGCACTGTGAAGCTCTGGCACTGTGACACTATGGCACTGTGAAGCTCTGTTGTTGTGGTGCTCTGCCACTGTGACACCATTGTATTTTGACCCTCTCTCATTGTGGCACTATTGCATTGCTACACTTTGGCAGTGTGACTCTGGCACTGGGACGTTATGGTACTGTGATGCTATGGCACTGTGTCGATATGGCACTGTGATGCTAGGGAACTGTGATACTGTGATATTGTGATGCTCTGGTTCTGTGATGCTGGGGCACTATGATGCTCTGAAGTTGTGACGCTCTGGCACTGTGACACTCTGGAATTGTGATGTTCTGGAACTGTGACACTCCAGTACTGTGATGCTATGCTATTGTGATGCTCTGGCATTGTGATGCTCTGGCTCTTGATGCTCTGGCACTGTCTTGCTCTCTCACTGTGATGCTATGGCACAGTGATGCTATGGCACAGTGATGCTCTGGTACTGTGATGCTATGGTACTATGACACTCTGGCACTGTGATGCTCTGTCGTTGTGATGCTCTGGTGTTGTGATGCTCTGGTTCTGTGACTCTATGGCATTGTAATGTTCTGGCACTGTGACACTCTGGCACTGTGACACTTTTTTACTGTGACATTCTGGCACTGTGATGCTCTGTCACTGTGATGCTCTGGCTCTACCATGCTCTGTCACTGTGACGCTCTGTCACTGTGACGCTATGTTACTGTGACACTATGGTACTGTGATCTGCTACTGTGATGCTATGGCACTGTGATGCTGTGGAACAGTGATGCTATGGCAATTTGATGGTATGGTAGTGGGACACTATGATACTGTGATGCTATGGCTCTCTGATGCTCTGGCATTGTTACAATCTGGCATGGTGATGCTCTGGCTCTACCACACTCTGGCACCATGATGCCCTAGCACTGTGACAGTATGGCACAGTGACACTCTGGCACTGTGATTCTCTGTCATTGTGGTGCTCTGATACTGTGACACTCTGGAATTGTTACTTTCTGGCACTGTAATCCTCTGGTATTGTGGCACTATGCTACTGTGATGCTCTGGCATTGTGATGCTCTGATACACTGACACTCTGGTATTGTTACTCTCTGGCACTGTGATCCTGTGGTGCTGTGATGCTCCGGCACTGTGATGCATGGACATTGTGACACCTGCACTGAGATGCTATGGTACTGTGATGCTACGGTGTTGTAATGCTCTGCTACTGTGACACTCTGATACTGTGATGCTATTGTACTGTGACACACTGGCACTGTGACACTCTGGCACTGTGATACTCTGGAACTGTGGTGGTCTGGCACTGTCACACTCTGGAAGTCTGGCACTTTGGCACTGTGACACTCCGGAACTGTAACACTCCGGAACTGTAACACTCCAACACTGTGAAACTCTGGCAGTGTGACGTTCTGGCACTGTGAGGCTGTGGTACTGTGATGCTCTGGCACTGTGATAATTTGGCAGCGTGATACTTTGGCACCGTGTCTCTCTGGCACTGTGACACTCTGCCTCTATGACACTTGTAGTGGTTTGAGCCTTAACTGGGAGTTAAGAGCTCAGATGGGGGCAAGGCTGAGAATCTCTCCCCTGCTCACCCCTCCTCCCTCCCAACAGAGGGGGGAAAAAGGAAAAATGGAAAGGGAAGGAGCAAATCCACCAAGCAATAATTTGGAGTCAGCCTGGAAGTAGAGAGGTAAAGAGTTTTCTTTAAACAATATATAACAATATATATAACAATATATAATAAGAGCAGGTAAGGTTCACAAGGGCAATAAAAACCTTTATTAGAATAAACCAAACCAGGTTGGAAGAGACCTTCAAGATCATCGTGTCCAACCCATCAACCAATCCAACCCTCCCAAACTGCTAACCCATGGCACCAAGTACCCCATCAAGTCTCCTCCTGAACACCTTCAATGACGGCTACTCCACCACCTCCCCAGACAGCCCATTCCATAGCGAAATCACTCTTTCTGTATAGAACTTCTTCCTAACATCGAATCTGAAACTCCCCTGGCGCAGCCTGAGACTGTGTCCTCTTGTTCTGGTACTGGCTGCCTGGGAGAAGAGACCATCATCCGCCTGTTTACAACCTCCCTTCAGGTAGTTGTAGAGAGTGATAAGGTCACCCCTGAGTCTCCTCCAGGCTGAGCAACCCCAGCTCCCTCAGTCTTTCCTCATAGGGCTTGTGTTCCAAACCCCTCACCAACTTTGTTGCTCTTCTCTGGACTCGTTCCAGCAAGTCAACATCCTTCCTAACCTGAGGGGCAAGGAACAAGGATGGATAGGAGGGGGGAAAAAAACCAAGAATACAAAACTAGTCTCTCCCTCTGCAGAGGCATGGAGGCAGCTGGGAGAATTACATAGAATAGAATTACATAGAATAAACCAGGTTGGAAGAGACCTTCAAGATCATCGCATCCAACCCATCAACCAATCCAACCCACCTAAACAACTAACCCATGCCACCAAGCACCCCATCAAGTCTCCTCCTGAAAACCTCCAATGACGGCGACTCCACAACCTTCCCAGGCATCCCATTCCAATGGGCAATCACTCTCTCTGTATAGAACTTCTTCCCAACCACATGGCAGAGGATCAGGAGGGCAGCCGCAGTAGCTCTCATCCAGGAGAGGCAGGAGCCAAAAGGAGAGAGCCTAATGACTGCAATGTCCTGCTTTTTATAGCCTAGCTGGGCAGGGAGGGGGGAGTGGAACAGACTCAGTTTCCCAGGGGGAAAATGCCCTGCAGGGAGGGCAAAGCACCTGCAAGCCCTCCACCCTGCTCTGTGTTATTTTCAGAATGGGTGTTAACCCACCACAATCCACCCCTCTGTTCCACTTCCACTCTTCTGTCACAGCCCCTTCATCCAATCTTGACATGTGGTATTGGAATCCTTGGTGCAAATCCCTTGTTATCCCGGCTCGCTCTCTCTCAGGGCAGTCTCTCTCTCTGGTGCTGGTCAATGTAGGTGGTGCTTGAACTGGGCAGGGATGTGGAGAAGAATCAGGAATCAGTCTGTTTTTGAAAGGGAAAGGAAAAAATCAGGAACAGTCCGTTGCTGTAGGGAAGCAGGTGAGATGACCCAGGAGTTCTCTGGGCTGGTGTGTGGTGTGTATGCTGAGTCCTGGATGCTAGGCTGATATTAAGCTAGGAGGGAGAAACTTTGAACAACTTATAACTATTCACACAGTGACTATAATACATTGATCCGCGCTGCCCCCTCTCAGTTCATCCCCTCTCAGACAGAGTCACATTCTGCTGTGGGATACACTGAATGTCCCCAGTTTCTAACATGACTCAGTAGGTGTCACCAGGCCCCTCAGCCGAGACCACCCCTCGGGTTAGTCTGCACCCACCAGCAGCAGGGAAAACCCACACTGACTTCCCCAGCAGGTTCTTCTCAGCAATCACAGGAACTCCATCTCCATCCACTGTTTGCAGCAGGTCGGACTGGGCAGGACCAGCTCATTTCACAGATCCTCTGCTGGTCACTAACCAAGTGGCTTGAGCTAGGTGTCTCTCCCAGTTCCTAAAGGCTCCACTCCCCATGGCTTTTAGGGCGGTTTTTAGCAAGCCAGTGTAGCGCTCAACCTTCCCTGCAGCTGGTACAAGGTATGGGATGTGGTAAATCCACTCAATGCCATGTTCCTTTGCCCAGTCCCTTAGGAGATGGTTCTTGAAGTGGGTTCCATTGTCTGATTCAATCCTCCCGGGGGTGCTGTGTCTCCACAGGACATGTCTCTCTAGGTACAGGATGGTGTTGCGAGCAGTGGCATGAGGTACTGGGTAGGTCTCCAGCCACCCTGTACTTGCCTCTACCATGGTCAGTAGGTACTGCTTGCTGCTGTGAGACCGAGGAATGGTGATGTGGTCGATCTGCCAGGCCTCTTCATACTTATATTTCGACCATCTCCCTCCATACCACAGAAGCTTTGTGCGCTTGGCCTGCTTGATGGCAGCACAGATGTCACACTCATGGATTGACGAGAATGGAGACAGGGATGGCAGCACTCAATATGAGTAATAGAAATCATCCAACTTTTTTGTTCCATGCTTTATTATTTATAGTCTTATCTTATGCATAGTTAGTTCTATTCTAATTTAACACATACTATTGGTTTAACTCTAAAAGGTTACATCATTATTTCACTACTCTGTGTTTTTTTCTACTCAGTCTAATTGCTCTTTTTCCCAGATCTTGCCTCCTCCTTATCTTGTCTCTTCTCAGGTGCAGCTTGACCTTAGCATACCAGGCGCTTTTCCACAACTCCCACTCCATTGCTATATTTTCAACAGAAGTCCTTCAAGGCCTGAATTGCACAGATATTCCTGGGACCATTGTCCCTTCTCCCTAAGCCAATCCCCAACAATTCCCCCATTTTTCTTTTGTGCAAGTAAGGCCTTGGAGGTTATCCTTTGAACACTTTGCATGATACAATTATAGGCAAGTTTAACAACAATCAAAATTAGTACAATAATACCTAAAAACCTTAAAGCTTCTTTTATCCATTGTATAACCCACTGTGACACATTCCCAAATATTGATCTTAACCAATCATCCAAGGGACTTTTTACAATTGCAACAGCACGCGTGTGATTCCTTAGCCACTTAATCTCAGCATGCATTGACACTCCATGATCTGACAGGTTCAAACAACACATTCCATCAAAGTCTTCACACCCGTACCCTTGAGTCATTGTTCCAGTACTGTAGGACTGTAGAGCAAGCATAGTGAGTATAGCACAGTAAAGAAGGTAAAATAAAGCAAAGAAGAAGAAGTGCATATCAAGGGAACTTCTACAACTTATATAAACTCAGAGAGCCTCATTGGCATAGCTTCATTGGTTCCCTATGAGTGACCACACATCACACTGTTATGGATTATTGGTCCAACTCCTAATGACATGTGAGGTTGTTGATGCAGGTGTGTGTCCTGTTATTCCCACATAACTTTCTGTGTTTATAGCTACCAGTGTCCTGCTTTAGTTACATGCTGCAGGCACAGCACTGTTTTGCTACACTGCTAGCCACTTCTGCACTTATGCTGAGCATGGCCTACCACCATGTCAGGCTCTAGGCCTACACTGCCTGATCGCTCACACTGTTCGTCACTGGCATTTGGTCATAGGAGTTGTTCTTATCCTATACAAGATACTACATGCATATACAGAAGCTAGCAAATTAAACCTAAGCTATATAGCAAAAGCAGGAGTTCTGTAGCGCAGCATGTCTAACAGACTGATGTAACCCATACAAGGCACAAAGCTTAAGCTGAACTAGTTACAATGTTCTAACAGAGCTGGCATAATACATGGTCAAAGATAACAGACATTGTAAAGAAGAACTTCGATCTTCATAGTTCCGATCTTTACATTTCACTCCTGACAGAGAAGACTTGATCATGCCTGAACACATTGCACACAGACATTAAGACACAAATCCTGTCTCACCCTTCTCATCTGAGGGACACTGGGAGCAATGAACGCAGGAGAAGCTGTCTTGATCCTGCTGTTATTTCTGAGCTATCAAGTAATGGCCACCTGCTAGTGCTTGCCTCAGACAATCCCTTTTGGATGCAGCCAGCTCTTTACAGGGTGCACAGTGGTCTAACATCATCCTCCATGTGCCAGAGCCCAGCAGAGGGGAAAAAGTCAAATTTGTGTGCTGAAATAAAGACAGTTTAATAGGACAGAAAATGAAAGGGAGATGTAATAATAACGATGATGCAAATCAAATTAGAATGTTGTCTTAGTTTAGAGAGTGGACAGAGATCATTTTACTCCCAACGGAAGTAAACCAAAGACACTCTTGTGGAACTGGAGATAAGTACAGAAATTGTATTCAAAAATAGATAGGAAAAATACAGAATGCATGAAAATGCACAAAACTCATCCCCCAAGCAGACTGAACCACAAACCCCAGCTGCTCCTTTTCTCCCCCACTCATTGTCTCCCTGGCCTAAGCAGGCCATAATTGCACAGGAGAAAATTAGTCAGGCCTCTGCAGGTCTGCCCTTCATGTTAGCAGGAGATAAGGACTCCCTCCAAAGAGCTGGGTTGGTCTCTTCTCCCAAGCAACCAGCACCAGAACAAGAGGACACAGTATCAAACTGCGCCAGGGGAAGTTTAGGCTGGAGATGAGGAGAAAGTTCTTCACTGAGAGAGTCATTTGTCATTGGAATGTGCTGCCCAGGGAGGTGGTGGAGTCACTGTCTCTGGAGGTGTTCAAGAGGGGACTGGATATGGCACTTGGTGCCATGGTCTAGTTCTGTGGTGACAGGTTGGACTCGTTGACCTTTGAGGTCTTTCCTCTGCCCAGCTGGAGACAGGACCCTTTACTTCTGGTCAGCATAGGCAGGGTTTGGGTTTTGTAACTGCAGGGCAGAATTGGAGGCCAGTGACAAGCGGAGTCCCTCAGGGATCAGTCCTGGGACCTGTCTTATTCAACATCTTTGTGGGGGACATGGACAGTGGCATTGAGTGCACCCTCAGCAAGTTTGCTGATGACACCAAGCTGTGTGGTGCAGCAGACACGCTGGAGGGAAGGGATCCATCCAGAGGGACCTTGACAGGCTGGAGAGGTGGGCACAAGCCAACCTCATGAAGTTCAATAAGAGCAAGTGCAGGGTCCTGCAGCTGGGTCGAGGCAATCCCAGGCACAAATACAGGCTGGGCAGTGACTGGCTGGAAAGTAGCCCTGAAGAGAGAGACTTGGGGGTGCTGGTGGACAAAAAGCTCAACATGAGCTCTCAGTGTGCACTTGCAGCCCGCAAAGCCAATCAGATCCTGGGCTGCATCAGGAGAAGTGTGAAAATCTCTGAGCACCTCACAACAACTGATTCTGAAGAGGGTTTAGGGACTTTCTAGGCTTATTGGTCAGTTTTGGCACACTCCAAGCACACTTACAAATGGTTACAAACTGCCCTAAAAATCATCAACAACTCTTTAGAACTCTTAAACCCCATTAAAAACTGACTGAAATCTTTCAAAAGCTTTAGAACTTCCTAAAACCACCTAAAGCTGCACTCAAACAGCTTCCTTGAAGACTTGGGAAAGTTTATTTAGAATAAACCTTTATTTAGAATAAACCAAACCAGGTTGGAAGAGACCTTCAAGATCATGGTGTCCAACCCATCAACCAATCCAACCCACCCAAACAGCTAACCCATGGCACCAAGCACCCCATCAAGTCTTCTCCTGAACACCTCCAATGATGGCGACTCCACCACCTCCTTGGGCAGCCCATTCCAATGGGCAATCACTCTCTCTATATAGAACTTCTTCCTAACATCCAACCTGAACCTCCCCTGGTGCAGCCTGAGACTGTGTCCTCTTGTTCTGGTGCTGGGTGCCTGGGAGAAGAGACCATCATCCTCCTGTCTACAACCTCCCTTCAGGGAGTTGTAGAGAGTGATAAGGTCACCCCTGAGTCTCCTCTTCTCCAGGCTGAGCAACGCCAGCTCCCTCAGCCTCTCCTCACAGGGCTGTGTTCCAAGACCCTCACCAACTTTGTTGCTCTTCTCCGGACTCGTTCCAGCAAGTCAACCTCCTTCCTAAACTGAGGGGCCCAGAACTGGACACAGGACTCGAGGTGTGGCCTAACCAGTGCAGTGTACAGGGGCAGAATGACCTCCCTGCTCCTGCTGGCCACACTGTTCCTGATGCAGCCCAGGATGCCATTGGCCCTCTTGGCTGCCTGGGCACACTGCAGGCTCATGTTCAGCCTACCATCGACCAGTACCCCCAGGTCCCTCTCTACCTGGCTGCTCTCAGCCACTCTGACCCCAGCCTGTAGCACTGCATGGGGTTGTTGTGGCCAGTGTGCAGAACCTGGCACTTGGATGTGTTCAATCTCATGCCCTTGGCCTCTGCCCATCTGTCCAGCCTGTTGAGGTCCCTCTGCAGAGCTTCTCTACCCTCCAGCAGATCAACTCCTGCCCCCAGCTTGGTGTCATCCAAAAATTTATTGATGATGGACTCAATGCCCTCATCCAGATCATCAATAAAGATGTTAAAGAGCACAGGGCCCAGCACTGATCCCTGGGGCACACCACTGGTGCCTGGCCACCAGCTGGATGTGGCACCATTCACCACCACTCTCTGGGCTCGGCCATCCAGCCAGTTCCTAACCCATTGCAGTGTGCTCCCGTCCAAGCCATGGGCTGACAGCTTGGCCAGGAGTTTGCTATGGGGGACAGTGTCAAAGGCCTTGCTGAGGTCCAGGTAGACTACATCCACAGCCTGCCCCACATCCACCAGGCAGTCACCTGATCATAGAAGGAGATCAGGTTGGTCAGGCAGGACCTGCCCTTCCTAAATCCATGCTGGCTGGGCCTGATCCCTTGGCCATCCTGTTAGTGCTGTGTGATTGCACTCAGGATGACCTGTTCCATGATCTTGTCTGGCACTGAGGTCAGGCTGACAGGCCTATAATTCCTTGGCTCATCCAACCGGCCCTGCTTGTGGATGGGCACCACGTTGGCCAGCTTCCAGTCTTCTGGGACCTCTCCAGTGAGCCAGGACTGCTGCAAGATTATGGAGAGTGGCTTGGCCAGCTCATCTGCCAGCTCTCTCAGCAACCAACCCCTCAGCTGACAGCAGAGCAGAGGAGAAATGGGAAGGGAAAGAACTGCATCGACTGAGGTTCAGTGCTGGAGAGCAGAGGAAGGAAAGGTCTGGGTGTGAGGTGCTGGAGCCGAGGGGAGCCAGAGGGGCAGGAGGGAAGCTGTGAGCTGAGGGCAGTGCAGGAGCTGCAGACTCTACAAGGCCAGAGGAGGTTGCAGAGGGGAGACCCTCTCCTTGCCCCCTGTGTCTAGCAGGTCTGGAGAGGTTCTCCTGCCCCTCTGCTCTGCCCTGGTGACACCACAGCTGGAGTATTGTGTCCAGGTCTGCGCTCCCCAGCTCAAGAGGGACAGGAAACTACTGGAGAGAGTCCAGTGGGGGCTGTGAGGATGAAGAAGGGCCTGGAATGTCTGTGTGAGGAGCAAAGGGTGAGGCCCTGGGGCTGTTTGGCCTGGAGAGGAGCAGCCTGAGAGGAGATCTGCTCAATGATGACAAATATCTGAGGATGGGGGAAGGGGGCAAGAGGAAGGGGCTGGGCTCAGTGCCCAGTGCTAGGACAAAGGGTGACAGACAGACTGGAACCCAGGAATTTCCTTCTCAACATGAGGAGAAACTCCTTTGGTGTGAGGGTTCAGAGCGGGCTGCAGGTTGTGGAGTCTCCTTCTCTGGGGGCTCTGGCCCTGACCACACCCAAATCATGCTGGGAAATGGAAAAATCCAACTTCTGGGGGGAAAAGTGAGAAAAAGGCAACTTTTGTCTGCAGGAAGAGGGGACACAGTGAGGAGTCACTGCCAGGGGCTGCTCTGGGCTCACCAGGACCCTTCCAAGGGAGACCCAGAGCCCAGGGTGCTGAGGGGGAAGGTGTTGGAGGATGGAAAAGTCCTGCCCCCAGATGCAGTTTGGGGGTCTCCCACCCAGGGGGCTTTGTGAGGTGCCCCCAGTGTCCATCTCTACAGGTTCCCAACTCACCCTCCATGAGCTCCAAGGCAAAGAGGCTTTTCCACTCCAGCTTCTCAGCCCCAACTGGGAATGTGGCTGCATCCCAAACTCTGGCCAGGATCTGCTGGGATGTGGAGAATGGAGCAGAGCTACAACCCCCTGCTGCTCCAAGACACCCTGGACCTTGGCCAAGGATAGGAGAAAGGACAACTGCTACAAACTGGAGCCCAGGAGGTTTCACCTGAACTTCAGGAGAAACTTCTTCACTTGGAGGCTGCTGGAGCCCTGCAGCAGGCTGCCCAGAAGGTTGTGGAGTCTCCTTCTCTGGAGACTTCCAAACCCTACCTGGATAGCTTCCTGTGCAGCCTGATGTGGAACCTGCTTCAGCAGGGAGGTTGGACCAGATGATCTCCAGAGGTCCCTTCCAGCCCTCACCACTCTGTGATTCTTGGCTTGGGCATAACCACCTCTGCCAGTGGTCCCCACCGCACTGCAGCCCAATGCTCACCCTCCCCCCTCTCTTTCCTTGAGGTTTTCCCCCAGCTCATGGCCTGTAACTCCTTGCTTGGTCCAGGGCAAGGTGGTGGATGTGAACATCTGGGATCCCACCAATTTCAGCTCTCCCAGCTCCATCCCCAACCAGCCCAAGGCTTTTCAGCCCACACCCAGGAGGCCTGGTGCTGGGTGGTGGCACATTGGCATCCTCAGCTTGTCCTGCCCAGGATGTTCTGAGCTCAGAGTCTCTTGGGAGCCTCCATCCTGCCTCAGCTCCTACAGAGGAGATGTCAACTTTCCATATGTTCTCCAGCACCTCTAAGGGTTGGGGGATGTGGGAGCTGCTCCAGACTTGCATCTCCAAGTCCTCCAACCTCGGTGGCAAAAGGGGTTGGAGGAGAGGCATCTCCCCTCACCTGTCCTGCAGATTTCCCTTCTCCTTTCTCCTCCCTCAGCTTTTCTGCAGAATCCTTAAATGCCTCACAGAGTGGTCTGGCTTGAAGGCACCTTTCAAGGTCGCTGCTCCATGACTCCAGCTGGATCAGGTTGCTCAGATCCCAGTCCAACCTGACCTGGGATGCTTCCAGGGTCTCCCCTCTGCTCCTGCTCCTTTTTTGGACAAAGCAGCTGCTTGAGGGACTTCCACCAAGAGAAAGAAACCAGCCCAGAAGGTGGCAGCAGCTCCAAAACCTCCTCCCAAGGCATCAGTCAAGAGGTCACCATCTTAACCCAGCAGCCCCAGGGTGAGTTGGTGTGGTGAGTTGAAGAGGCTGATGCTCCCACCACGGGCAGAAAATAAGACTCAGACAAATGGATTGCACAAAGTGGTGGAAAGTTGCAATGGAAAAGCAGTGAAAGTTTTACAGAGAACCACGAGCACAGTGACAAAAGAGGTCCCAAAGCATACCCAGAAGCATCCCATCCCCACCTGAGGGTACAACCAAACCCCCCAGGGCTCTTTCTTCCCCCTCCCCTCCACTGTTAGGCTAATCTCAGCTGGCCAGATGTGAGATTGCCCTTCCCCCTGGCCTTGGCCCTAGCCAGGCCCAAAAGGCCCTGAGATAGCTCCCCCCATTACCAGATAGCAGTGAGGGCAGAAAGAGGAAGTGCAGGACTTTGCAGGTCAGTTTATAGGGAGCAGGACATAATAGGATGAAATGCACAGCATCCTGTGTCCACCCACTGGGCTGGACCCCTCTGGGACAGGGGAGGTGTTCCTCATGTGGGCACAGCAGGGGGCACCTGGCCCAAAGTGCTACACACAGTGTCACAGTACCAGGGTGTCACAGTGCCAAAGCGTCAGGGTGTGTGGCAGTGTGAAGGTTTAACCCTCCCACCACGTAAAGCACAGCTCACTCAGTGGGAGGAGCAAAGGAAATTGCTGCATTGGACAAGCAGAATGAAATGCAATGAAGATATCATAGTATCATTCAGGGTTGGAAGGGGCCACAAGGATCAGCTAGTTCCAACCCCCCTGCCATGGGCAGGGACACCCCACACTAGATCAGCCTGGCCACAGCCTCATCCAGCCTGGGCTTAAACACCTCCAGGGACGGGGCCTCGACCACCTCCCTGGACAACCCATTCCAGGGCTTCACCACTCTCATGGGGAAGAACTTCCTCCTCACCTCCAACCTGAATCTTCCCACCTCCAGCTTCATTCCATTCCCCACAATTAGGTTACCTCAGAGCCTTCTCTTCTGCAGACTGAACAGCCCCAACTCCTTCAGTCTGTCCTCACAGGAGAGCAGCTCCAGCCCTCTGATCATCCTCCTGGCCCTTCTCTGGACACCTTCCATCACCTCCACATCCCTCTTGTCCTAGGGGCTCCAGAACTGGAGGCAGTACTCCAGGTGGGGTCTCCCCAGAGCTGAGTAGAGGGGGAGAATCACCTCCCTCGACCTGCTAGCCACACTTCTCCTGCTGCAGCCCAGGATCTGATTGGCTTTGCGGGCTGCAAGTGCACACTGAGAGCTCCTGCTGAGCTTCTCCTCCCCCAGCACCCCCAAGTCTCTCTCCTCAGTGCTGCTTTCCAGCCAGTCCCTGCCCAGCCTGTATTTGTGCCTGGGATTGCCTCGACCCAGATGCAGGACCTTGCACTTGCTCTTATTGAACCTCCAGAGGTTGGCTTGTGCCCACCTCTCCAGCCTGTCCAGGTCCCTCTGGATGGCCTCCCTTCCCTCCAGCTGTCTGCTGCACCACACAGCTTGGTGTCATCAGCAAACTTGCTGAGCGTGCACTCAATGCCACTGTCCATGGCACCCACAGAGATGTTGAACAAGACAGGTCCCAGGACTGATCCCTGAGGGACTGCGTTTGTCACTGGCCTCCACTGGGACATGGACCCATGGACAGCCACTCTTTGGGTGCAGCCATCAAGCCAGTTCCTTATCCATCTAGTTCCCACCCATCACACCCATGTGTCACCAGTTTGGAGACCAGGATGTGGTGTGGGACAGAGTCAAAGGCTTTGCTCAGCCCCAGGCAAACGACATCAGCTGCTCTCCCCTCATCTATTAATTTTGTCACCTGCTCATAGAAGGCAACCAGGTTGGTCAGGCAGGATTTGCCCTTGGCGAAGCCATGCTGACTGTTCCCAATCACCTCTTCACTATTCTTCTGAGCCAGTAGTGCCTCCATATACAAAGCATGCAGCATTTACAGTATGCCCAAAAATACACAGGGAAGAATGTAACACAGAAACTCCCTCCCGAGGAGAATGCACTCGGCCAGGAGCAGAAGAGAGGCAGAACTGGCTGAGAGGAAGGACTGTGAGGGATCTGTTGCTGTGGTAGTCTCACAGCTGACCAATGAAATTCATGTAGACATCTTCCTTTTGTTTTCCTTCTTACAGCAAAGCTTTCAGCTAGAGAACTCTGCAGCTATCTTTCTTGAAGGCACAGCCTGAAACTGTCACAGTTCCTAAGTGCTGCTCCCCAGGGGACTCTCAGGATCAGCTGCTTAAGTAAGCTGAAGTCTGCCCTCTGGAAGGCCAAGGTCAGGGTTTTGTTGTTGCTCCTCCTTATTTCCCTGCATAGTGAAAACTCCACTGTCTCATGGTTGCTGCACCCTAGACAGCCTCCTACCATCACATCTCCCACCAGCAGGTCAAGCAGGGCCTGACCCCTGGTAAGCTCACTTAAGAACTGTGCCAAGAAGCTGTCCTCCATACACTCTAGGAACCTTCTGGGCTGCCTCCTCTCTGCTGTGCTAAGGCCCCAGCAGATATCTGGCAGGTTAAAGTCACCACAAGAGCAAGGGCTGGCGATCTTGAGACAGCCTCCAGCTGCTTGTAGAGCACTTCACCTACCTCTTCATCCTGGTTGGGTGGTCTTTAGCAGACTCCAACCAGGATGTCAGTTTTGTTAGCCCTCTCTCTGATTTTAACCCACAGGCACTCGATCCTTTCATCCTCTACCTCAAGTTCTGTGGCCTTGAGAGATTCCCTGACACCCAGAGCCACCCCTCCTCCTCTTCTGCCTCACCTGTCTCTCCCAAAGAGATTGGAAGCATGCAGTGCAGTGCTCCAGCCCTGGGGATCACCACCCCACGCTTCTGTGACGGCAACTACACCATGAGATGCAGACTCTGCCACTCGGCACATTCCCTTGCAGGGTTCAGGTGGCTACCTCGGGGCAGTGTGCAGTGGCCATGGAGCTTCCCCTTGGCTCAGAGGAGCTGGCAGAACTTTCACAGCTAGTCCTGGCTTTGAGGTACCCTGGGGGTTACAGGGCTGCAGAGCAGGCACAGGTGGTGATTCCTCTTCCCCCGTGACGGAGCAGGGTCGGGCAGGATGCGGCTGGGCACTGTTCCTGCTTTACAAGCTGGCACACAGGGTTGTGGCTCCGCTGCTTGGAGCTGTGGTAGATGTTTGGACTGCCGAGATTCAGGCTAGTCCCTTCCCCCACCCCTGGGCACTCTCACCCTCAGGGCTGCAGTCCTCTTGGAGACACAGCAGCTGTCTCCCGCCAGTGGGACTGGCAAATGCAACGCTGGCCGCCTGGAGCTGCAGCGAAGGCCTCTCCTTTGCAGGCTCTGGAGGGTGCTGGCTTCTCTCCAGACTGCAGAGGCTGCTAGTTTGCTTGTGTGTGGAATGAGAAGGCTTCCTAGCAAAGAGAGAGTGGCTTGTTTGCAGCTTGGGGCAATACTTGTAAGTTTCTGGAGGCTGAAGTTGGCCAGTGGGCAATCTTGTCAACAGAGAGCTTTAGCCTCCAGAAAGTCCCAGGCAAGATCATGGAACAGGTCATCTTGAGTGCAATCACACAGCACTTACAGGATGGCCAAGGGATCAGGTCCAGCCAACATGGATTTAGGAAGGGCAGGTCCTGCCTGACCAACCTGATCTCCTTCTATGATCAGGTGACTGCCTGGTGGATGTGGGGAGGCCTGTGGATGTGGTCTACCTGGACCTCAGCAAGGCCTTTGACACTGTCCCCCATAGCAAACTCCTGGCCAAGCTGTCAGCCCATGGCTTGGATGGGAGCACACTGAGATGGGTTAGGAACTGGCTGGATGGCCGAGCCCAGAGAGTGGTGGTGAATGGTGCCGCATCCAGCTGGCAGCCAGTCAGTAGTGGAGTCCCCCAGAGATCAGTGCTGGGCCCCATCCTCTTTAACATCTTTACTGATGAGCTGGATGAGGGTATTGAGTCCATCATCAGTAAATTTGTTGACAACACCAAGCTGGGGGCAGAAGTTGATCTGCTGGAGGGTAGAGAGACTCTGCAGAGGGACCTTGACAGGCTGGACAGATGGGCAGAGTCCAAGGGCATGAGATTGAACACATCCAAGTGCCGAGTTCTGCACATTGGCCACAGCAACCCCATGCAGAGCTATAGGCTGGGGTCAGAGTGGCTGGAGAGCAGCCAGGTAGAGAGGGACCTGGGGGTACTGGTCGATGGTAGGCTGAACATGAGCCTGCAGTGTGCCCAGGCAGCCAGGAGGGCCAATGGCATCCTGGCCTGCATCAGGAACAGTGTGGCCAGCAGGAGCAGGGAGGTCATTCTGCCCCTGTACACTGCAGTGGTTAGGCCACACCTCGAGTACTGTGTCCAGTTCTGGGCCCCTCAGTTTAGGAAGGAGGTTGAGTTGCTGGAAGGTGTCCAGAGAAGGGCAACGAAGTTGGTGAGGGTCTTGGAACACAGCCCTGTGAGGAGAGGCTGAGGGAGCTGGGGTTGCTTAGCCTGGAGAAGAGGAGACTCAGGGGTGACCTTATTGCTCTCTCCAACTCCCTGAAGGGAGGTTGTAGACAGGCAGATGTTGGTCTCTTCTCCCAGGCAGCCAGTACCAGAACAAGGGGACACAGTCTCAAGCTGCACCAGAGGAGGTGTAGGCTGAAGGTTAGCAAGAAATTCTTCACAGAGTGACTGCCCATTGGAATGGGCTGCCCTGGGAGGTGGTGGAGTCGCCATCGATGGAGGTGTTCAGGAGGAGACTTGACAGGGTGCTTGGTTGCATGGTTTAGTTGATTAGGTGGTGTTGCATGATAGGTTGGACTTGATATTGAAGGTCTCTTCCAACCTGGTCTGGTCTATTCTATTCTATTCTATTTGTGAGGCTGGAATTCTGCCCTTACTAGGCAGTGCCACGAGCATCCCATGCAGGGGTGCATGTTGCTGTTTACCCCTGGGAAGGCAGTCTGGGTTGTTTACTTGACTGGCTGGTACCCTGGTGTGCTGGGTTACACTCATCCTGGGGAGCAGAGGGGAGGCTGAAAGAGGCCAGCTCATCAGGAGGACACAAGAAACTTGACCCAGGTGGGCAGAGAAGGACTTGGTTTCCCCTTTCCAGGAGGTCAAAGGTGCTCTATTCCACTCCCCCTGCCTGCCCAGCAAGCCTATAAAGAGAGGACATTTGCTGCTGCCCTCTGCTCCTGCCTTGCCTGCTTGAAAGAGCATTCAGCTGCTGCTGGTTTCCTGTGCTGGCCACGTGGTCAGGCCTGGTTCTCTCTCCAAGCTGCATCCAAGCTTTCTGAAGGACTGAATCCACTTCCATCCAGGGAAATCCAAGGCCATCCAGGCTTGGGTTTGTACATTTTCCTATCTATCCTTATCCCTTGCCCTTGTGAACCCTCCCTGCTATTGCTATATATATATTTTGTTAAAAAAGTTACTTCTCCTACTTCCAAACCAAGTCCAAACTACTCTTTTGTAGAGTCACCTCCTTCCCTTTTTTCCTATCCCCCCTGTGACCATTTGAGGTGGTGCCTTTAACAAAGGGACACCATGTGTCGAGGGTTGGAAGGGTAAGGCCAAAAAGCCTCCTCCCTCCTCCCTGTAAAGTAAAGGGAAAGAAAATTGAAGGGAAAGGGGAAAAAAAACCTCACAGCTGAATTAGCAAAGCAATGGAGCTGTATATTTACAAAAGCAATACAGGATATGCAGGGGAATTTACAGAATTTACAATATTTGCAATATATACAAAAATATACAACAAAGCAGCACAGAAATGAGAGTTCCCCCCTCTGCTGAGGGGGGAATGACTCTCCCCCTTTCCCCAGAGCGGGTTAGAAAGAGAGAGAAAGAGAAAAAAGTTAGAGGCAGTTATGTGTTAATTGGAAAGCAGTTAATACAGGCCTTGCAGCTTATCAGTTTCAAGGTCAAGCCTTGGCTGAAAGCCCAGAACGCTGTGAGCTGCAAACCACCGAAGGAGCGGAAGAAAGACAGAACTGAACTGAACTGGAAAAGTGCAGGAAAGCCCAAGATACCCTGCTGCACTCCCAGTCCTGAAGGTGCTTCCTCCCAATCTACCAATGAAATTAGTTTAGATCCTTCTTTTCGTTTACCAACTTCCATCCACCATATTCCCTTTCTTAAGGGGACAGCCTCAACCGGTCACACCATGGCAGAATGTTTTATAAGCAAGACAGGTCTAAACTAATTTCATTGGTGGAGAAGCAGAGGCACTGCCTTAGGTTTTGATTCCCAGTGGGACTTGTCTCAGTTCAGTCTTGCACTTTCTCCTTCCCACTGCTCACAGGTTCTGGGCTTTCAGCCAGACTGACCTTGGAAAAAGATAAGGCCTCTGCTAACACACTTGCTCTAACCATATAACTGCTTTTAATTAACAACTTCTCTTTTTCTCTCTTTCTAACCCTCTTCTGGGAAAAAGGTACAGGGGGAAACTCTTCCTCCTGGCGGGGGAGGGGAATCTCATTTCTGTGTTACTTCGTTGTATATTTCTGTATATATTGTAAATACTGTAAATTCTGTATATTCCCCTGCATTTCCCAAACTGCTTTGTAAATATAGCACACAATCCTTTGCTAATCCAGCTGTAGTTTTTTTTCCTTTCAATTTTCTTCCCTTTACTTACGGGGGGGTGGGGGGGGAAGAAGGCTTGAGGCCTTCCCCCCAACCCTCGACACCCCCTTTTTTTTCCCTTTTCTCCTTTTCCTTTCCCCTTCCTTACTAGGGAAAGGGAGGGGGAGGGGGGAGGAATTCTCAGTCTGTTCTCATCTGAGCTGTTAAACTCCAGTTAAGGCTCAAACCAGCACACCTGGTCTTTGTTCCTCAGCTCTGGGCTGAGTACCCACTCTGGAAAGGAGGGTGGAAGGGGGAATGTGGCCAAACATGTTGGGGTAAGTTTGACAGTATTGGGGGCATAATTCTAGGCACCTGGTGCCTTCAGCACAGAACCTTGAGCAGAAGGGCCTGGGCACTGCGGGGGATGCAAGAGGAGCCAGCAGGGAATGCTCACCGTGAACAAGGCCATTGTGTACCCAGGTCTGTGTTAGGAGGAGCTGGGTCTTCTACACCAGGGCAGTTGTCATCCCCCTCCACTGAGCCCTAGTGTGGCCACGAGAGGACCAGTGAGTCCCTCTGGGGGGCTTCCTGTTGGAGAGAAGTGGGGAGGAGTGGAGAGAGTCCAGAGGAGCTCTGACAAGCTGAGATTGGAAGCCTTGAGCACAAAGCCTGCCTGGGGAGGCTGAAGGACCTGGGCTTCTTGAGGCAGGTAAAGGAGAAGCTCAGAGCATCCCAGTCACAACCTGCAGGTGGCTGAAGTGTGGTTTCAGAGCTGGTGGAGTTGTTCTGAGTGGTGGGAAAAAAATCAGGAGATAGGAAGTGTGGCTAGGGAGGCTGAGAGCAGAAGTGAGGAGAAGGAAATGTCCCTGCAAGGGCAGTGCTGTGGGACCAGAGGGCACTCAGAGGGAGGCTGAGCCAGCCCTTGGCTTTCTCTTCCATGGAACCAGCAGGGAGGATGGAGAGATGTCAGTGAGGGGGATGAGAGATTGAGGTGAACTTGGTGAGAGGACTGGGTGTCTTCAAAGGAAGAGGTGCAGCTATGGGACACCATAGGGCAGGCTGTGGTGGGGATTGGCAAGGCTGAAAGCCCTCATCAGAGATGACCTCTTCATCACCATGGCTGTGGCCATTGTCTCTGCAACCAGAAGGTAGCTGAACTTCATTCACAAAGACCTCATTGCCTCCCGGCCCCACCTAGCACTGTCACACCATAGACCTGCTCCAGCCATTGCACATCCTCACATCCCACTGCCCCAGGAAGAGCCCTGAGCCATGTCTGAGGGACAGGATCTCCCTTCCAAGGGGCTGGGGGCCAGGACTTGGCCCTTTGGCTTGATCAAGCCCATCCAGGTTTGCTCAGCATCAGAGCAACCTTGATATTGTCTTAGTCTTCCTAGTTCTTGCTTCTGCTTTTCTGCTCTAACAAGCCCCTGGGGAGGCTTTGTCAGTGATGGTCCTCAGTGGGACCCATTAGGGCTCCAGCAAAGTTGGCAGTTGGCATTTGGCTTCCTGAGAGGTTTCTTCAGCTTGCTCTCAGTCTCTGAGACTCATGGACTCGACACCAAGGCCGCCAGAGGAGTCATTAAATGCCTGGGGCTGGTCCTCTGCTGCTGAGCTGAGCCAGGCTCCTGGGCTGGAGGGAGCTTCTGTCAAGCAGGCAGCACTGCAGAGAGACAGCTCTGCCCAGGAGCTGCTCCTCTGCACAGGGCAGCAGGGCTGAGGGCACTGCCAGGACATCTCAAGGAGATGAGGAAGGCAGAGAGAGCTTCAAGGTAGGCAGGACAGGTTGGGTGCTGAGAGCTCAAAGAGGAGAAAGCTTCCCAGCCCTGGGTGTGGTGAGTCTGTGGTGCAGGAGGATGGATTTGCAGTTTGTGGAGCTTGTAAAGCTGCCACATCCCACAGCCTCTGGCATCTCTCTCTTCTAGAGAGGGGCAGGAGATGCTCCAGAGCAGAGCTTCCCATCTGCACCATCAGAGACACAGGACAGGACAGCTGCCTCCTGCTGGGATGACTGCAAGGCTGTGAAGCTTGGAGTGCACAAACTTCCTGCACAGAAGGAGAAGTAAATGTGAGAGGATTGTCTGGGAAATAGCCAAGGAGTTGTCTGAAGGAATTCTCTCCTAACCTGTGTGATGTCTTCTCCTCTTTCAACAGTCCTCCATGGCCAGAGACAGACCATGTCCAACAGCAGCTCCACCACCCACTTCCTCCTGCTGGCATTCACAGGCACAAGGCAGCTGCAGCTCCTGCACTTCTGGCTCTTCCTGGCCACCTACCTGGCCACCCTGCTGGGTAACAGTCTCATCATCACCACCATAGCCTGGGACCACCACCTCCACACCCCCATGTACTTCTTTCTCCTCAACCTTGCCTTCCTAGATCTCGTTTCCATCACCACAATTCTTCCCAAATCCATGGCCAATTTCCTCTGGGACACCAGGGCCATCTCCTATGCAGGATGTGCTGCTCAACTCTTTTTCTTTTCCTTGTTCCTTTCAGCAGAGTATTTTCTCCTCACCGTCATGGCCTACGATCGCTACGCTGCCATCTGCAGACCCCTGCACTATGAGACCCTCCTGGGCAGCAGAGTTTGTGTCCTCCTGGCAGCAGCTGCCTGGGCCTGTGGCTTTCTCACTGCTCTGCTGCACACCGCCAATACCTTTTCCCTGCCCCTCTGCCAGGGCAACTCTGTGGAGCAGTTCTTCTGTGAAATTCCCCCAATCCTCAAGCTCTGCTGCTCCACCTCCTGCCTCAGGGAAGTTTGGCTTCTTGCTTTCAGTGCTTTTGCATTTGCGGGATGTTTTGTGTTCATTGTGGTGTCCTATGTGCAGATCTTCAGGGCAGTGCTGAGGATCCCTTCTCAGCAGGGACGCCACAAAGCCTTTGCCACCTGCCTGCCTCACCTGGCTGTGGTCTCTCTATTTATCACCATTGGCATCTTTGTCTACCTGAAGCCCCCCTCCATGTCCTCCCCATCCCTGGATCTGGTGATGGCAGTTCTGTACTCGGTGGTGCCTCCAGCAGTGAACCCTCTCATCTACAGCCTGAGGAACCAGGAGCTGAAGGATGCCCTCAGCAAACTGATCCCTGGGTGTTTTGAGAAGCAATAAACTCTTTGTGTTCTCCTGCAGAGCAGTTCTGATGCCTCTCAGAGCAGGCCCAGCCTGGCTCCTGTACTTTGGGGGGTTGGAGCTGGGGAGGGGGATTTTTGCTATTTATAATGTTGTCATCCCCTTTCTAATCCCCTCCCTGCTTTGCTTTTCTGACCCAGAGTTTGTGTAACAGGAGCTGTGCTCCTTCTTTGGTTAAACAACAGAAAGGCTTTTCTGTGAGCATTTGTCTTTTCCTGAGCTCCTTCCTCCAAGCCTTCTCTGCAGCTCCAGGGGCAGTTCATCTCTTCAGAGGTAGAGGTGAAGAGTCCCAGCACAACAGCTCTGCCACACAGCCCCAGCACTCGTTCTTCCAGGGCTGCTCTCTTTCCCCTGCCACACTCTCCTTCAGATCCCTTGTGTTGGTCTAAGGCCTGAGTGCTGTGGCACCTTGCTCATGGCTCTGCCGTGTGCAGCCCTGTGACCGCAGGCAGGGACAGGCCATGAGCACTTCTGTGACTGAGCTGGCCCCCAAGGGCAGTTCCATGAAGACAGGTGATCTGCTGAGGGCAGTGTCTGGAGGCTTAGGTCTTCATCTAAAGTTTCTTTCAGGAGCATGCCCAAGAAATTGTCCCCCAGAGACAAACACCAGGGAAGGGTTGAAGTGTGGAGTGTGCAGGGATGGGGCACACAGCGGTGTCCTCACACAGCCAGGCCTCCTGCAAGAGACCTGAAGAGCATCAGAGCAGGGTCTGACCTGTGCCTGTGCTCACTGCACACCCTGGGGAAGCTGTCCCAGGGCAGTCATCCTGGACTAGTCCCTCACAGCCACCACTTCCAGCACTGGCCTCTCACCCCAGCTTGGATAGGTTCTTTGTCCCTCCCTGGGAGGCCAGCAGTGCCTGCTTGCATTGTGCAGGTGAGAGGTCAGCAGGGGCATTGTGTGTGGGCTGAGGGGAACCTGAGTGAGCACAGACACCAACAGCCAAGGCACTGGAGGTTGGAGGAGCCTCTCAGCCTCTGGCAGGGGCAGCAGGAGGCCAGGGAGACCCTGTGACTGCTGCAGTGCAGGGTCTGTGTGAGTGATGGGGAAAGATTCTGTCTCTAAACATCCCAAGGTGAGGAAGGAGTTCATGAGGCCAGCTCAGATGTGGACACCTGACAGAGCTCTGACCTTTCTGTGTGTGACTGCAGAACAAACTCTCTGCTCCAGGGAGATTCATCTCAGGTGCCTTGGACAGGTTCATTGCAACAGTTCCTGTCTGCTCACATCACCCTACCTGGACTGTGCCCTGCACTGTGCACAGAACCAGCAGAGAGGTTTTGGGTCTTTGGAAAATGCATCTTCAAGGAGGCCAAGAAGGAGGATGGGACACATTCCAGGCTGGTCACCCTCAGCACAGTCCCTGGGAAGGTGATTGGCCAAACCCCCCTGCAGCTATTTGCAGGCCAAGAGAGAGAGTAAGGAATATCTGTGAGTAGGGGAAAGAAGATGGTTTGTCCCTGGACCTTAGCCAGGGCTTTGCCATGGTCTCTCATAGTTTCTTTAGAGCCAGAATGGTGATAGCTGGAGAGAAGCAATGGATGAGGTGGTGGATGGGAAGCCAGCTGGTGGATCAAGCCCAAATGTCACCAGCTTGGAGTGCTCCTGGCAGATGCTTCCCAGTGACATCCCCCTCAGGGCAAGCCCTTGGGCCAGCACTGTACAATGTCTTCATCAGCTCCCTGCACCATCTGACCCAGGGCCTGTGCAGCTCCTTTGGGGATGAGGCCAAACTGGACAGAGCCTCTGAGGGACTTCATCTGCTTCCCCCTGCCTTGAGTAGGGTCACTGGACAGGATGATGTGCAGGGACCCCTTCCATGAATCACCAGGACAGATCCAGCAGCTCCTCTGAGGAAGGTTTCTCCACTCAAACCCTTGGCAGGAAAGGTACCAGAGGGGTTTGATGAAACTGTGATCTGCTCAGGCTCTGGCCACAAGGAGGGGGATGGTTGGGTGTGGAGTCATGTGGTCAGTTGTGTCTCAGGAGCTCACAATTCACTAGGGAGACTGTGAAGGGGCTGTGAGGTGACTTCTGCCTCAGGAGGGGATTGGCCAGCAGCAGGAGCATGGCTGGAAAGGGACTGTGAGGTCAGTTCTGTCTGCAGGAGCTGATAGGGCAGCCCTGGGCTCCTGGCTGGCAGATGAGCTTTTAAGTTGCCATCTGACAGCATCTCTGCCAGGCCAGCAGAAGGCACCTGGCTGGCACAGGGACTGTCAGATGCCCTCTGCCAAGGGACCTGGGCTCACTGCAGGAAGGGGCTCAGGTATTGGTTGCCAGGTCTCTGCTGCCTGAGTACCTGATGGGACAGCAGCAGGCACAGGGCTCGGTGGTGTCTGTCTGAGAAGCTGCAAGGCCAGCAGCCTTGGGAGCTCCTGGTGAGGCCACTTCTGCCTGCTCAGCTGAAAGGCCACAAGAAGGCTGATGGGATGGGTGCCTGCTTGAAGGGTGCTTCCCAGATGGAGCTTTCCTTGGAGATAGGAAGCAGCAGGAGAGAGAAACACTGCCACATGGTGCAGCTTGGCAGGTGGGGACTGGACATGAGGAGCAAGAAACCTCTCTCAAAGGGGAGTGCTGTGGTAGGAGAAGGTCTCCAGAAGGAGTCTGAGCTCAGCTCAGCAATTTTTGTTCCAAGGAGCAGAGTGTGAGTGTGGACAGACATCAGGGAAGGTCTGGAAATGCCAAGGTGGGGAAGTGAGATGAGGGTCTCCAGCCTGCAGGGAAGCAGAAGCAGCTGTGGGACAGTGCAGGGCAGTCTGTGGTGGAGATGGCAAAGGGCACAGACAATGCTGGGAGTGATCAAGAGAACCCAAGGCTGTGCCCCCTTGGCTATGACAACCATCTGCCACCAAGGCCTGTGAGGAGACATTGTCCTAAGGCACTGGCAGGGCCTCAGTGCCTCCTTGCACTTCCCCAGGAAGGCTGGGGGCTGTCATCCCCTTGTCCTTCACTCAGCATCACAGCATCCACAGCCCCCTGCACCACACATGAGGGACAGGATCTGCCTGCCCCAGGGGCTGTGGTCAGATCTTGGCCTTCCTGCTCCACTAACCAAACCCAGGTTTTGCTGCCCTGCACTTTGCCTTTGTCTCCCTGCAGTCATGGCCTCCAATGAGCTGCTCTAAGGAGTCCCTGGGGAGGCTTTGGCAGTAACAAGCCTCAGTGGGGCCCATTCCTACTTCAAGGAGCTTGTGTTTTGCTTCTGACTTCTTGAGCAGTCTCTTCAGTCTTCTCTCAGTGCCTGAGGTTCCTGTAATGAGCCCAAGTGCCCTAAGGAGCTATTTGTGTCTCTGTAACTTCCTTCAAGATTCCAAAGTGCACCTAATAAAGCTCATTTGGTGATCATTCATCAAGTGATATGAGCCAGGCTGTCTCACCAGCACAGCTGCACTTGCAGAACATCTGTTTCTTCAGCTCTGACACTGTATGGACAACTTTGCTCCTCACCTCCCCAGCCTCCCCATGATTGTCCCTGCCCACCTGGGGCTTACTTGCTGCTCCTTGCATCAGACTTCTCCACTGCTCTCTGCAGCTGGAGCTCACAGCTCCATGGCACCAGCTCCCCCCCTGCTCTCCTTAGAGCCGTGTCTGCACACAGCCACAGCAGAATTGTTGCTGTTTGGAAGCTAAGCAAAGTAAAGCCTGAGAAAGTCCCATCAGCAATGCAGCCCCCCTGGAGCCAGCTGCTCAGCACAAGCTGTCTCTCAGCAGGTGGCCTCTCTACAAGCCTGTGGCCACACCAACAAGTTGAGGCATGGTTATGATTTATCAGCCAGGCAGCATTTCTGGGTAGTGAGAAGGAGGTTGGATCATAGCAGCCACTTTGCAATCCCCAAGGTGATTCAGCAGAATGTGTTATAGCCAAACGGCCACTGAACAGCCTCCTCCTCCTCCAGAACAAGAGGACACAGTCTCAAGCTGCACCAGGGGAGGTTTAGGCTGGATGTTAGGAAGAAGTTCTTCATAGAAAGACTTGTTAGCCATTGCCATGTGCTGCCCAGGGAGGTGGTGGAGTGACCATCACTGGAGGTGTTTAGGAAGAGACTGGATGGGGTGCTTGGTGCCATGGTTCAGTTGATTAAATAGTGTTGGATGATAGGTTGGACTTGAGGATTGCAAAGGTCTTTTCCAACCTGGTTAGTTCTATTCTATTCTATTCTATTCTATTCTATTCCATTCCATTCCATTCCATTCCATTCCATTCCATTCCATTCCATTCCATTCTATTCTATTCTATTCTATTCCATTCCATTCCATTCCATTCCATTCCATTCCATTCCATTCCATTCCATTCCATTCTATTCCATTCCATTCCATTCCATTCCATTCCATTCCATATCACAACTCTGGAAGTGCCTCACACAGGAAATTCTCCTGAATAGGTTTTGGTTAATTCTTCCATAAGCTCTCACGTTTGGCTTGATCTGTGTCCTTGACTCTATTGCTGAATCGCAGGTTCCACCTTGTGACCAAAACCAGAACTGCAGCTTTTCTCTTTCCCAAACATTGCTTTCCCTAATTTTCCCAAGTTTCTGATTTTCCTGAATGATTTCTACTGTTGTGTAGAAACCTTTTGTGTAAATAACCAAACCACCACCGAATCTGCAAATGAGCTCTGGTGAGACTTTTGTATTAATAAATAATGTATGTATTTGTGTGAATATCTTTGCCTGATTATTGATAGATAAATGAATAATTCATATCCTCATGGTGCAGTGAGCAGGGTATTCCATCCTGGAGGCCTTGCCCACGAGGGGACATGGATTTACAAGCTCAGATTTGGAATGGGTGAAACAAAATTGTAAAATTCCAGATCCCACTGAGGAAGACTTAGCCAAGGCTGCTGCGAACCCACAGTGACCCTGCTGTGACCCTGCTGTGACCCCAGCAGTGACCCTGCTGTGGCCCTGCTGCAAACCCACAGTGACCCTGCTGTGACCCCAGCAGTGACTCTGCTGCGACCCTGCTGCAAACCCACAGTGACTCTGCTGTGACCCCATCAGTGACCCTGCTGCGACCCTGCTGTGACCCCATCAGTGATCCTGCTGTGACCCCTCTGCGACCCTGCTGTGACCCTGCTGTGACCCCATCAGTGACCCTGCTGCGACCCTGCTGTGACCCCATCAGTGATCCTGCTGTGACCCCTCTGCGACCCTGCTGTGACCCTGCTGTGAACCCACTGTGACCCTGCTGTGACACTGCTGTGACCCTGCTGCAACCCTGCTGTGAACCCAGCAGTGACCCTGCTGTGACCCTGCTGCAACCCTGCTGTGACCCTGCTGTGAACCCAGCAGTGACCCTGCTGTGACCCTGCTGTGACCCTGCTGCAAACCCAGCAGCGACCCTACTGTGACCCCAGCAGTGACCCTGCTGTGACCCTACTGTGACCCCAGCAGCAACCCTGCTGTGCTCCAGCAGCGACCCCAGCAGTGACCCTGCTGTGACCCTACTGTGACCCCAGCAGCAACCCTGCTGTGCTCCAGCAGCGACCCCAGCAGCAACCCTGCTGCGACCCCAGCAGTGACCCTGCTGTGACCCTACTGTGACCCCAGCAGCAACCCTGCTGTGACTCTGCTGTGAACCCAGCAGTGACCCTGCTGCGACCCTGCTGCAAACCCAGCAGCAACCCTGCTGTGCTCCAGCAGCGACCCCAGCAGTGACCCTGCTGTGACCCTGCTGCGAACCCACAGTGACCCTGCTGTGACCCCATCAGTGACCCTGCTGCGACCCTGCTGTGACCCCATCAGTGATCCTGCTGTGACCCCTCTGCGACCCTGATGTGACCCTGCTGTGAACCCACAGTGACCCTGCTGTGACCCTGCTGTGACCCTGCTGCGACCCTGCTGTGAACCCAGCAGTGATCCTGCTGTGACCCTGCTGCAAACCCAGCAGCGACCCTACTGTGACCCCAGCAGTGACCCTGCTGTGACCCTACTGTGACCCCAGCAGCAACCCTGCTGTGCTCCAGCAGCGACCCCAGCAGTGACCCTGCTGTGACCCTGCTGTGACCCTGCTGCAACCCTGCTGCAAACCCAGCAGCGACCCTGCTGCGACCACAGCAGTGACCCTGCTGTGACCCCAGCAGCAACCCTGCTGTGACTCTGCTGTGAACCCAGCAGTGACCCTGCTGCGACCCTGCTGCAAACCCAGCAGCAACCCTGCTGTGCTCCAGCAGCGACCCCAGCAGTGACCCTGCTGTGACCCAGCAGTGACCCTGCTGCGACCCCAGCAGCAACCCTGCTGTGCTCCAGCAGCGACCCCAGCAGTGACCCTGCTGTGACCCCACAGTGACCCTGCTGTGACCCCATCAGTGATCCTGCTGTGACCCCTCTGCGACCCTGCTGTGACCCTGCTGTGAACCCACAGTGACCCTGCTGTGACCCTGCTGCGACCCTGCTGTGACCCTGCTGCAACCCTGCTGTGACCCTGCTGTGAACCCAGCAGTGACCCTGCTGTGACCCTGCTGTGACCCTGCTGCAACCCTGCTGTGACCCTGCTGTGAACCCAGCAGTGACCCTGCTGTGACCCTGCTGTGACCCTGCTGCAAACCCAGCAGCAACCCTACTGTGACCCCAGCAGTGACCCTGCTGTGACCCTGCTGTGACCCTGCTGCAAACCCAGCAGCGACCCTACTGTGACCCCAGCAGTGACCCTGCTGTGACCCTACTGTGACCCCAGCAGCAACCCTGCTGTGCTCCAGCAGCGACCCCAGCAGTGACCCTGCTGCGACCCTGCTGCGACCCTGCTGCAACCCTGCTGCAACCCTGCTGCAAACCCAGCAGCAACCCTGCTGTGCTCCAGCAGCAACCCCAGCAGTGACCCTGCTGTGACCCTACTGTGACCCCAGCAGCAACCCTGCTGTGACTCTGCTGTGAACCCAGCAGTGACCCTGCTGCGACCCTGCTGCAAACCCAGCAGCAACCCTGCTGTGCTCCAGCAGCGACCCCAGCAGTGACCCTGCTGTGACCCTACTGTGACCCTAGCAACAACCCTGCAGTGACTCTGCTGCGAACCCAGCAGTGACCCTGCTACGACCCTGCTGCAAACCCAGCAGCAACCCTGCTGCGCTCCAGCAGCGACCCCAGCAGTGACCCTGCTGTGACCCTGGGCTCCTGCGGCGAGCAGGTGCTGGACGAACTTGAAAATTTTGAGGCAAAAAAGTGGATATTTTGATAAGAGGATTTTTTATTTGGAGAAAGAGTTGAGAGGTTGGAGATAAAAAGCCAGAGGCTTCATGGTTAAGGAGTCTAATGCTGTCTTTAGATCATTTGTGGAGTCAGACACTGATTGTATTTCCAGCTCCTCCCAGAGCCCAAACAGCTGTGCAATCCCAACATGGTTCGTGGAGACCACGCCTGGGTGTCCGGAGCCAGACCCTCTTCACCTTCTTTATTTCAAACTGCCTGAACTGTGGTGCCACAAAAGGGATTTTAAGGAGATAGACTCTAAAGTGGTGCCTTTTACTGTGGCACAAGACTTTAAGCCGATAGCAGCCATGGATGTTCTGGTTGTGCCAGCTGCTCTGGGCACTGTGCCACTGAACCTTTCTGCGATGTGCATTTTGAAGGAGCTGCAGCGTGTTTCACCACCAGATGTCTATTCGGCCTTAGCCTTACCAAGGATCACCGCTCCACCAGCTCTGTACCCAGCCTGTCACTTGCCAAGCCCCTACAGGACACGGGATGCAATGGCACTGTGACACTATTGCACTGTGACCACATAGTACTGTGATGTTCTGGCACTCTAACACTCTGTCACTCTGATCCTATGGGACTGTGATGCTCTGGTAGTGTGATGCTATGCACTGTTTTGATATGGCAGTGTGAATCTGGGGCACTGTGAGCTCTGGCTATGTGATGGTATGGCACCAGGATGCTCTGATCTTGTGGAGCTCTGCTATTGTGGTGCTCTTGTACTGTGATGCTCTAGCTCTGTGATACTCTGGCACTATGATGCTCTGAGGTTGTGAAGCTCTGGTACTGTGATGCTCTTTTACCGTGAATCTGTGGTACTGTGACTCTGGCACTGTGAAGCTCTGGCACTGCGACACTATGGCACTGTGAAGCTCTGTTGTTGTGGTGCTCTGCCACTGTGACACCATTGTATTTTGACCCTCTCTCATTGTGGCACTATTGCATTGCTACACTTTGGCAGTGTGACTCTGGCACTGGGACGTTATGGTACTGTGATGCTATGGCACTGTGTCGATATGGCACTGTGATGCTAGGGAACTGTGATACTGTGATATTGTGATGCTCTGGCTCTGTGATGCTGGGGCACTATGATGCTCTGAAGTTGTGACGCTCTGGCACTGTGACACTCTGGAATTGTGATGTTCTGGAACTGTGACACTCCAGCACTGTGATGCTATGCTATTGTGATGCTCTGGCTCTTGATGCTCTGGCACTATCTTGCTCTCTCACTGTGATGCTATGGCACAGTGATGCTCTGGTACTGTGATGCTATGGTACTATGACACTCTGGCACTGTGATGCTCTGTCGTTGTGATGCTCTGGTGTTGTGATGCTCTGGTTCTGTGATGCTATGGCATTGTAATGTTCTGGCACTGTGACACTCTGGCACTGTGACACTTTTTTACTGTGACATTCTGGCACTGTGATGGTCTGGCATTGTGATGCTCTGGCTCTACCATGCTCTGTCACTGTGACGCTCTGTCACTGTGACGCTATGTTACTGTGACACTATGGTACTGCGACGTTCTGGTACTGTGATGCTATGGCACTGTGATGCTGTGGAACAGTGATGCTATGGCAATTTGATGGTATGGTAGTGGGACACTATGATACTGTGATGCTATGGCTCTCTGATGCTCTGGCATTGTTACAATCTGGCATGGTGATGCTCTGGCTCTACCACACTCTGGCACCATGATGCCCTAGCACTGTGACAGTATGGCACAGTGACGCTCTGGCACTGTGATTCTCTGTCATTGTGGTGCTCTGATACTGTGACACTCTGGAATTGTTACTTTCTGGCACTGTAATCCTCTGGTATTGTGGCTCTATGCTACTGTGATGCTCTGGCATTGTGATGCTCTGATACACTGACACTCTGGTATTGTTACTCTCTGGCACTGTGATCCTGTGGTGCTGCAATGCTCCGGCACTGTGATGCATGGACATTGTGACACCTGCACTGAGATGCTATGGTACTGTGATGCTACGGTGCTGTAATGCTCTGCTACTGTGACGCTCTGATACTGTGATGCTATGGTACTGTGACACACTGGCACTGTGACACTCTGGCACTGTGATACTCTGGAACTGTGATGGTCTGGCACTGTCACACTCTGGAAGTCTGGCACTTTGGCACTGTGACACTCCGGAACTGTAACACTCCGACACTGTGAAACTCTGGCAGTGTGACGCTCTGGCACTGTGAGGCTGTGGTACTGTGATGCTCTGGCACTGTGATAATTTGGCAGCGTGATACTTTGGCACCGTGTCTCTCTGGCGCTGTGACACTCTGCCTCTATGACACTTGTAGTGGCTTGAGCCTTAACTGGGAGTTAAGAGCTCAGATGGGGGCAAGGCTGAGAATCTCTCCCCTGATCACCCCTCCTCCCTCCCAACAGAAGGGGGGAAAAGGAAAAATGGAAAGGGAAGGAGCAAATCCACCAAGCAATAATTTGGAGTCAGCCTGGAAGTAGAGAGGTAAAGAGTTTTCTTTAAACAATATATAACAATATATATAACAATATATAATAAGAGCAGGTAAGGTTCACAAGGGCAATAAAAACCTTTATTAGAATAAACCAAACCAGGTTGGAAGAGACCTTCAAGATCATCGTGTCCAACCCATCAACCAATCCAACCCTCCCAAACTGCTAACCCATGGCACCAAGCACCCCATCAAGTCTCCTCCTGAACACCTTCAATGACGGCGACTCCACCACCTCCCCAGGCAGCCCATTCCATAGCGCAATCACTCTTTCTGTATAGAACTTCTTCCTAACATCCAACCTGAACCTCCCCTGGCACAGCCTGAGACTGTGTCCTCTTGTTCTGGTACTGGCTGCCTGGGAGAAGAGACCATCATCCGCCTGTCTACAACCTCCCTTCAGGTAGTTGTAGAGAGTGATAAGGTCACCCCTGAGTCTCCTCTTCTCCAGGCTGAGCAACCCCAGCTCCCTCAGTCTTTCCTCATAGGGCTTGTGTTCCAAACCCCTCACCAACTTTGTTGCTCTTCTCTGGACTCGTTCCAGCAAGTCAACATCCTTCCTAAACTGAGGGGCAAGGAACAAGGATGGATAGGAGGGGGGGAAAAAAACCAAGAATACAAAACTAGTCTCTCCCTCTGAAGAGGCATGGAGGCAGCAGGGAGAATTACATGGAATAAAATTACATAGGATAAACCAGGTTGGAAGAGACCTTCAAGATCATCGCATCCAACCCATCAACCAATCCAACCCACCTAAACAACTAACCCATGCCACCAAGCACCCCATCAAGTCTCCTCCTGAAAACCTCCAATGACGGCGACTCCACAACCTTCCCAGGCATCCCATTCCAATGGGCAATCACTCTCTCTGTATAGAACTTCTTCCCAACCACATGGCAGAGTATCAGGAGGGCAGCCGCAGTAGCTCTCATCCAGGAGAGGCAGGAGCCAAAAGGAGAGAGCCTAATGACTGCAATGTCCTGCTTTTTATACCCTAGCTGGGCAGGGAGGGGGGAGTGGAACAGACTCAGTTTCCCAGGGGGAAAATGCCCTGCAGGGAGGGCAAAGCACCTGCAAGCCCTCCACCCTGCTTTGTGTTATTTTCAGATTGGGTGTTAACCCACCACAATCCACCCCTCTGTTCCACTTCCACTCTCCTGTCGCAGCCCCTTCATCCAATCTTGACATGTGGTATTGGAATCCTTGGTGCAAGTCCCTTGTTATCCCGGCTCGCTCTCTCTCAGGGCAGTCTCTCTCTCTCTGGTGCTGGTCAATGTAGGTGGTGCTTGAACTGGGCAGGGATGTGGAGAAGAATCAGGAATCAGTCTGTTTTTGAAAGGGAAAGGAAAAAATCAGGAACAGTCCATTGCTGTAGGGAAGCAGGTGAGATGACCCAGGAGTTCTCTGGGTTGGTGTGTGGTGTGTATGCTGAGTCCTGGATGCTAGGCTGATATTAAGCTAGGAGGGAGAAACTTTGAACAACTTATAACTATTCACACAGTGACTATAATACATTGATCCGCGCTGCCCCCTCTCAGTTCATCCCCTCTCAGACAGAGTCACATTCTGCTGCGGGATACACTGAATGTCCCCAGTTTCTAACATGACTCAGTAGGTGTCACCAGGCCCCTCAGCCAAGACCACCCCTCGGGTTAGTCTGCACCCACTAGCAGCAGGGAAAACCCACACTGGCTTCCCCAGCAGGTTCTTCTCAGCAGTCACAGGAACTCCATCTCCATCCACTGTTTGCAGCAGGTGGGACTGGGCAGGACAAGCTCATTTCACAGATCCTCTGCTGGTCACTAACCAACTGGCTTGAGCTAGGTGTCTCTCCCAGTTCCTAAAGGCTCCACTCCCCATGGCTTTTAGGGTGGTCTTTAGCAAGCCAGTGTAGCGCTCAACCTTCCCTGCAGCTGGTGCAAGGTATGGGATGTGGAAAATCCACTCAATGCCATGTTCCTTTGCCCAGTCCCTTAGGAGAAGGTTCTTGAAGTGGGTTCCATTGTCTGATTCAATCATCCCGGGGGTGCTGTGTCTCCACAGGACATGTCTCTCTAGGTACAGGATGGTGTTGCGAGCAGTGGCATGAGGTACTGGGTAGGTTTCCAGCCACCCTCTACTTGCCTCCACCATGGTCAGTAGGTACTGCTTGCCACTGTGAGACCGAGGAAGGGTGATGTGGTCGATCTGCCAGGCCTCTCCGTACTTATATTTCGACCATCTCCCTCCATACCACAGAAGCTTTGTGCGCTTGGCCTGCTTGAAGGCAGCACAGATGTCACACTCATGGATTGACGAGAATGGAGACAGGGACGGCAGCACTCAATATGAGTAATAGAAATCATCCAACTTTATTGTTCCATGCTTTATTATTTATAGTCTTATCTTATGCATAGTTAATTCTATTCTAATTTAACACATACTATTGGTTTAACTCTAAAAGATTACATCATTATTTCACTACTCTGTGTTTTTTTCTACTAAGTCTAATTGCTCTTCTTCCCAGATCTTGCCTCCTCCTTATCTTGTTTGTCTCTTCTCAGGGGAAGCTTGACCTTAGCATACCAGGCACTTTTCCACAACTCCTACTCCATTGCTATATTTTCAACAGAAAGTCCTTCAAGGCCTGAATTGCACAGATGTTCCTGGGACCATTGTCCCTTCTCCCTAAGCCAATCCCCAACAATTCCCCCATTTTTCTTTTGTGCAAGTAAGGCCTTGGAGGTTATCCTTTGAACACTTTGCATGATACAATTATAGACAAGTTTAACAACAATCAAAATTAGTACAATAATACCTAAAAACCTTAAAGCTTCTTTTATCAATTGTGTAACCCACTGTGACACATTCCCAAATATTGATCTTAACCAATCATCCAAGGGACTTTTTACAATTGCAACAGCACGCGTGTGATTCCTTAGCCACTTAATCTCAGCATGCATTGACACTCCATGATCTGACAGGTTCAAACAACACATTCCATCAAAGTCTTCACACCCATACCCTTGAGCCATTGTTCCAGTATTGTAGGACTGTAGAGCAAGCATAGTGAGTATAGCACAGTAAAGAAGGTAAAATAAAGCAAAGAAGAAGAAGTGCATATCAAGGGAACTCCTACAACTTATATAAACTGGGAGAGCCTCGTTGGCATAGCTTCATTGGTTCCCTATGAGTGACCACACATCGCACTGTTATAGATTATTGGTCCAACTCCTAATGACATGTGAGGTTGTTGATGCAGGTGTGTGTCCTGTTATTCCCACATAACTTTCTGTGTTTATAGCTACCAGTGTCCTGCTTTAGTTACATGCTGCAGGCACAGCACTGTTTTGCTACACTGCTAGCCACTTCTGCACTTATGCTGAGCATGGCCTACCACCATGTCAGACTCTAGGCCTACACTGCCTGATCGCTCACACTGTTCGTCACTGGCATTTGGTCATAGGAGTTGTTCTCATCCTATACAAGATACTACTTGCATACACAGAAGCTAGCAAATTAAACCTAAGCTATATAGCAAAAGCAGGAGTTCTGTAGTGCAGCATGTCTAACAGACTGATGTAACCCATATAAGGTACAAAGCTTAAGTTGAACTAGTTACAATGTTCTAACAGAGCTGGCATAATACATGGTCAAAGATAACAGACATTGTAAAGAAGAACTTAGATCTTAATAGTTCTGATCTTTACATTTCACTCCTGACAGAGAAGACTTGATCATGCCTGAACACATTGCACACAGACATTAAGACACAAATCCTGTCTCACCCTTCCCATCTGAGGGACGCTGGGAGCAATGAACGCAGGAGAAGCTATCTTGATCCTGCTGTTATTTCTGAGCTATCAAGTAATGGCCACCTGCTAGTGCTTGCCTCAGACAATCCCTTTTGGATGCAGCCAGCTCTTTACAGGGTGCACAGTGGTCTAGCATCATCCTCCATGTGCCAGAGCCCAGCAGAGGGGAAAAAGTCAAATTTGTGTGCTGAAATAAAGACAGTTTAATAGGACAGAAAGTGAAAGGGAGATGTAATAATAATGATGATGATGATGATGATGCAAATCTAATTAGAACGTTGTCTTAGTTTAAAGAGTGGACAGAGATCATTTTACTCCCAATGGAAGTAAACCAAAGACACTTGTGGAATTGGAGATAAGTACAGAAATTGTATTCAGAAATAGACAGGAAAAATACAGAATGCATGAAAATGCACAAACCCCATCCCCCAAGCAGACTGAACCACAAACCCCAGCTGCTCCTTTTCTCCCCCACCCATTGTCTCCCTGGCCTAAGCAGGCCATAATTGCACAGGAGAAAATTAGTCAGGCGTCTGCAGGTCTGTCCTTCATGTTAGCAGGAGATAAGGACTCCCTCCAAAGAGCTGGGTTGGTCTCTTCTCCCAAGCAACCAGCACCAGAACAAGAGGACACAGTATCAAACTGCGCCAGGGGAAGTTTAGGCTCAAGGTGAGGAGAGAGTCATTCGTCATTGGAATGTGCTGCCCAGGGAGGTGGTGGAGTCACCGTCCCTGGAGGTGTTCAAGAGGGGACTGCACATGGCACTTGGTGCCATGGTCTAGTCATGAGTTCTGTGGTGACAGGTTGGACTCGTTGATCTTTGAGGTCTCTTCCAACCTTGGTGATCCTGTGATACTGAGCTGGCAGGAGGCAGAACAAGAGCGAGTTGGCCTTGCTGCCAGCTGTAAAGAAAGAGCAGAATCCTGCCATTGAATAACAAAGGCACAATTTTCCACTCCATCCTAGAGGACTCACCTCTGTGCTTTTTTAAAGAGGCACCACCTCAACCCATGACAAATCTGCACAAGACACATTTGATAATAAGAGAAAACATCCCTGTCTCACTTTTTAGTTCCATATTCTTATTTAGCCCAACTGGAGACAGGACTCTCTACTTCTGGTCAGCATAGGCAGGGTTTGGGTTTTGTAACTGCAGAGCAGAATTCCCTTCCTCCAGGTGGAAAGTAGGAGCAGCCCTTCTGCTCCACCCAACAGACCCTTCAGCAGCACTTTTCCTGGGTCCATGGCCTTTGGCTGTTGGTTGTTCTTGCACTTCCTATCTCCAAGGTTCCAGTCCCCAGGTAGGTTCACCATGCCACCTCCTCATGTCCCCCCTGGTCACACAGGGTGGCATGTGGTGTGTGCCAGCAGTGCCCTTTCCCTTGAGCAGAAAAAGCCTGAGCCTTAACTGCAGAGACACAGCTCAGTGTGAGAGAGGAAGGCATCCTCTTGGAAATGCTGGGACAAGGGCTGGGATGTATCCCAGCTTGTGGGGAGGAGGTGAGATTCTCTTGCAGTCCTGGAGGGAACTCCAGAACACCAATCAGCTCACAGCACAGTGTTGATAGGCTCAAGAATTCATCCCTGAGCCACTCAGCTCTGACAAAGAGCTCCCAGAGCAGGAGCTGTCACAGTGACCATGTGCCAGGTGACTGCCTGCTCTTGGGCAGCTTCCAAAGCAAACTCTCAAGTCTATTGCCTTAGGCCTTTGCACAACTGCCCCACAGCAGAGCTCTTGTTTAGAGTTAGTGTCCTGTAAAGAGAGACCAATGGCCCTTCAAAATGCCCCAGGAGGTCAGTGCTGAAGGGGCTCTTTGTGCCACAGGCCCTGGGCACTCACAGCTGATCAGAGGTGCTGCAGGAACAAACATCCTTCCTCTTGCCAGGGCAGCACTGGCCCCACAATTAGCTCTCCAAGTGGCTGCCTGGGCACAAGAGCCCTCTTCATTGTGACCCTGTGGATGGTCACACCCTGCTCAGGGACAGTGCTGGCCTGGGCCAAGGAAAAGGGCATTGAAAGGACACTCAAGGACACCCAACGGCCTTGGGTGAGCTGTGGCCAAGTTCCAGCCAGGGACAGGGCTGGAGCCAGAGTCTTCTTGGGGCCAGGGTCACTGGGACCTACCATCCAGGGGCAGCTCTGCAGAGTGGGACCCAGGTTGTCTGGGAGGGCTCAGTGGCCCCAGGCATTGTCAGGGTGAGGGCCAGGGCAGAGGATATTCCCCTCTGGTCTCTGCTCTGGGGAAGCTGTGGCTGCAGACATGACCAGTTTGGGTCCTGGAGTGCAAGAGCAATGGGGTGGGCTGGAGCTGAGCACTGCAACCACCCCAGCACTTCCCCCAAATGAGCTCTCATCTCCCAGTGGTCAGCACCCCCCAGTGCTCCCCAGCAGTGCTTCCAGTCACTGAAGATCTCAGTGTCGAGCCTTTAAGCACTGGGGTGTCTTAAACCATACCTTACAGGCCTCCTAGATAGGTCCCAGAGGGGGACCAAAAAGTGTAATCTCCTGTTATTTCATGCCCATAAGCCCTGCATTTCTATAAACACTGCCATTTCTCTTTGTTCTTCCATTTTTTGTACCTCTCTGCTCCCAGGAGGACAGGTGGAGCTTTATCTTGGGTTTGTGCAGGGGACTCAGGCTTGTTCAGCCTTGGCCAGGCTGCCACTTGGGGCCTGGAGTGGCCTGGCTTGGCCTGGAGCTGGCAAGCAGAATTTCTCTTGGGGGTGGGGAGGAGGGTGCATGTGAGGCCTGGGTGTTTGGCCTGGTTTGGAGGAAGGTGGTGTGAAGCTTTGGCTTAAGGAGGTTCTTGGAGAGCCATGGCCGAGGTGGATGATGGATTTTGTGCTGCTGTATGCAGTTGTGATTGATACTTCCACTGCCACTTCTTTCTTTCATAGCCAGCAGGGAGCATTGTCCTTTCCTCCCCTGGGAAGGGCTGAAGAGCAGCTGTCTCGCTCCTCAAACCAAGACACTCAGCCACTCTGCTGTCCCTACTGCCCAGGCCACCAATTGTCCTCCCATCTCCCAGTGTTCCCAAGAAGAGGAGTCAGTCTCAGCCCCAAATTTCCCCAGGGGGCTGGAGAGGTGTCAGGGATGGCTCTTAGTGACCCTGGGTTTGAGTTTGGTGTCATCTCTGGAGCATTACTGGAGTGAAAGACTGAGCTGGGAGGTGAGGGAGACTGGAAGGTGGCAGTGCTGGGAAAGGAGAGGCACTGGGAGATAGGGAGGGTCTGGCTTTTGGAGTCTTCATGTTGAAGCAGTGAGTGGTCACTGCTGTCAGCAGCACTCTATCCACCCCACCCCCCAGTGCCCCTGGAGGCCTGGGCTGTTTGATTTGCAGCTGCCCCATGCAGGAAGCTGGAGAGATGCCAAGGAAGGTGGATGGATCTGTGCCAGAGGTGAGGGTGACTCCGTGCCAGGCCTGGGATTGTTGCCAGGGCTGGTGCCACTGCCAAGCCTGCCTTTGCCCTGGGGGCTCTTAGGAGGAAGAAGGAGGAGTCATGAGAAGGATAAATCTGCCCCTCACCTTCCCCAGCTTCACCCAGGACTTACCACACCACAGAGGAAAATGAAGGTGGCAGTGGTCGGCGTGGCTCTGCTCTTCACCATCCTGCTGTGCACCCCAGCAGATGCCAAGGTAAGACTCCAGTGCCACAGGGAGGGGCTCATGGGGATGGGTCATGGCTACAGGACATGTGGAATGAAATTGGAGTGGTGAGGATGAAACCCCTTGATTTGGCCTCTCCCTTGCCCAAGCAAGAGGCTCCTCCAGGCTCCCCTGCCTCTCCTGGCAATGCAGCTCTCTCCCTCCCACAGCTCCATCTCTTCCCTCCACTTCCCCCACTAAGCAGCTTCTTGTGCCCAAGGCCTGAGTTCCTCAGTATTCAGTATCACTAAGGTTGGAAGAGACCTCAAAGATCATCGAGTCCAACCTGTCACCTCATGACTAGAGTAGGGAGGACACTACTGCCCACTTCAGGCTTGAACTCACGACCTTCCCATTAAGGGTCTGATGCGCTACCAACTGAGCCACATCCTGACTCTGTGAATGCCTGGAGCTGTTCCCTCCCTGGGAAGGTCCAACACCAAAGCTGGGAAGGCTCCCACCAGTTTCTTCTCTTGGTGACCCCACACCCCTCCCTTCTGCAACTCCCCAGCCCATGCTTTTGCTCCCCTCAAACATCTTCTGCCTGGGATCTCCTCCATGTCCTATCCAATGTCCCCAGATGCCCTCCCTTTGATCTCTCCCAATGCCTTTCTTTCCATCTTGTCCCTCAGCCCTTTGCCTTTCATCCTCTCCATTGCAGTGGTCACCCCAAATCTTCTTCCTGCCATAGCCATTCCCAAACACTCTCCCAGTCCCCTTGGTTTTGGCCTCTTTCTTCTGCCCCCACCAACCAGCTCTCTTGATGTCCCCATGCCCCCTCATCTTGAATTCTTTACCTATCAATTGCACCCCACACTGTCCTGCCCCTTCAACACTCCAGCCCAGTCCATTGGGGTCCATTAACTCACCCCAGGGCTCTGTTGTTGGAAGCCTTTTCCTTAACCTCATCCTCTTTGGAGACCTGAATTCCCTACACTCTTCTTGTCTCCATCCCCAGCCCTGGACCCTGCATGGAGAGGCATCCCAGGGGAACTTGGAGGAATCAGGCTGAGGGGAGCAGAAGGCATTTTCCCCTTCAGACCAGAGGGAAGCCTTTGGTCTGCTGGGACTGAGGACACTTGTGCCCCACTCAGGGCCCCACTGAGGTTCCTTCCAGGTCACCTCTTTGCTCTTCCTCCCTAGGCACTGCTGGAAAGCATTGAGGAAAATTCTCAACTGGATGTAAGTAGTGAGGTGGACTTGGAGGGCATCCAGTCTGGGGAACAGGAGGGCATTTTGGCCCTCCCATCTCTTGCTGGGACTGGAGGTATCCCAGTGACCAGTGAGGTCTCCTGGTCTCTCTGCAGGTGAATGTAGCCAAACCTGAGCCATTGGAGAGTGTCGAGGTGGGTACCACGAGTTCTGCTGGCCCCACCCCCTCCCTTCCCATGGCCACAACACTGCAGAGCATCCCAGGGTGCTCCAGCACATCCCAGTGCATCCCACTGCAACTCCAGAGAATACCCCAGCACCCCAGTGCTTTCCAAGGGAGGACCTCTCCCCCAGAGCCCCCTTTGCATCCCCATCCATCCCAGTACAACCCAGTACACCCCCGGCTGCCCCAGTACACAACCACAGAGCCAGGTGGGCCCCTTCCCAGGACCCTCACTGCCTTCTGGGCACCACCATCCAAGCTCATCTGCTCCAGAAGCAACTTCCCCAAGGACTCCATTGCTTCCCCCCATCCTCCCAGCACACCCCAGTGCACCCAGACTTGTCCCTAACCTCCCTTTCTCCCCAGCTGCCTGCGGCTGATGTCCTGCTGGAGCGGGTGCGCCAGAAGCGCCTGGCTGTAGCTGCTGAAGCTGCTGTCTAGGTGAGCAGCACCAGGGCATTCCTAACCCCACAAAGAATCCTGGGCCCTGGGGCATCCCTGAGCCCTCTGGGGTGGGCAGACCTTAGGTGTCAGAAAAGGAAACAGAGGTCACTGTCCCTGATCCGTGCCCCAGGGGACACAGCACAGAGCTGGCTCTGTGCCTTTGCTTCAACTCAGTAGGGTTCTACAGGCCCAGAGGGTCGCTGTGCAGGCCAGGCAGAGGCTTTGGTGCCACACAGACCCCCACAGGCACAGTAAGAGCTGGGCAGGGCTCTGGGAGATTTAGGGACATCCCAGGGTAACCACACACTGGGCAAGGGACTCTGGTGACATCTGGATCTCAGGAGAGCCAAATCCTGTCCAGGGTATATTGAGAGCTCCAATTCCCTTCTCTTTCCCCAAGTCTCTGCAAAGAGACATAGTGGGGACAAGGTTCCTCTTATGTCCTAGCTGACCCTAGGAGTCTCTCTCTTTCAGGGCTGGAACTGCTGGTGACACCTCTGTCCTGGCCCCCTTCAGAGGAAAGAGGAGATGATCATCCCTGGATGTCCCCACCTGATCCCCTGGGAGCCCTGGGCCATGTCCCTCTCATGATCAATAAACCCCCTCAGCAAAGCTACACTCTGTGTGTCCAGGACCATGTTGTCCCTCCTCTGCCATTACCCCAACACCTGCATCCTCTGGCAGCACCATGGTGAGGAGCAGACTGGCAGAGGGCAGGTTCTGGCAGCATGGATGCCAGGGAGCCTTTGTCCAGAGAAGGTTCCCCTGGAGCACCCTGCCATGAGGCTGGGAGATGCAGGCAGTCACATTGCCAGGCTTTGGCAGGTGGTGTTTGGGAGGGGTGAAACGCTCTGGTGTTTTGGGGTGAGGGCAGGTGAGGAGCATGGAGAGGCAGCTGGGACCCCTGGGTCCTCTGCCCCACTCTGGCAGGGGTGGTGGTTCCCTGTCCCATGGGCTCAGCACCCCTGGGCTTACAGGAGATTTCAGAGCCCCATGCAGTGCCCAGGGGCCTTCCTGGCCCTCAGCCCACACTCTTCTCTGGGGTACCCCAATGCAGACCAGGAGGGCAGGCCATGGGCACAAGACACTGGTTGGATGCTCCTCTGTCCCCTGCCCTGTGTGGCCCAGCCTTGGGCACTTTGTGTCCATTCTCTGGGCTGTGCTTTGGTCTCTCCAGGCATGCACTGAGTTACCAGCGACTGTCACAGCGGCAATGTTTCCCTCACCCCATGGCATGTGGTGATTTCAAGGGTCTTTTCCAGCCTCAGTGGTTCCATGATTGCATCATTTCCTCTCTTCAGTGGGGTTGACTTCAGGGGAATATTTCCCTGGATGCAGAGGGAGACCTTAGCATCCCCAGGGCAGCCAAATGCAAGAGGAATGGTGGGCAGCAGCTTGCTGCGGCTTATCCCTGGGCTGTGGGGCAGGGACTGGAGCTGTCATCTGGGGAACCAACAGGAAAAGGGGAAACCACAACTGGGGCCTAACAGTACTTAAAGGGCTGATGAGAAAGCTGTGGAGGGATTCTGAGCAGGGCCTGGTGTGACAAGGCAGGGGCTGATGGTTTGAACTGAGGGAGATTCAGACTGGAGAGAAGGAAGAAATGTTTGACACTGAGGGAGGATCATCTAGTTCCAACCCCCATTCCATGGGCAGGGACACCCCACACTAGATCAGGCTGCCCAGAGCCTCATCCAGACTGGGCTTAAACACCTCCAGGGACGGGGCCTCAACCACCTCCCTGCACAACCCATTCCAGGGCTTCACCACTCTCATGGGGAAGAACTTCCTCCTCACCTCCAGCCTGAATCTCCCCACCTCCAGCTTCATTCCATTCCCCCTAGTCCTATCACTCCCTGAGATCCTGAGAAGTCCCTCCCCAGCCTTCTTGTAGCCCCCTTCAGATACTGGAAGGCCACAATGAGGTCACCTGGGAGCCTTCTCTTCTCCAGACTGAACAGCCCCAACTCATTCAGTCTGTCCTCGTAGGAGAGGTGCTCCAGCCCTCTGATCATCCTTGTGGCACTTCTCTGGACACGTTCCAGCACCTCCACATCCCTCTTGTCATAGGGGCTCCAGAACTGGAGGCAGTACTCCAGGTGGGGTCTCACCAGAGCTGAGCAGAGGGGGAGAATCACCTCCCTTGCCCTGCTGGCCACACTTCTCTTGATGCAGCCCAGGATCTGATTGGTTTTGCGGGCTGCAAGTGCACACTGAGAGCTCCTGTTGAGTTTCTTGTCCACCAGCACCCCCAAGTCTCTCTCCTCAGGGCTGCATTCCAGCCAGTCCCTGCCCAGCCTGGATTTGTGCCTGGGATTGCCTCAACCCAGATGCAGGACCCTGCACTTGCTCTTATTGAACCTCATAAGGTTGGCTTGTGCCCACCTCTCCAGCCTGTCCAGGTCCCTCTGGATGGATCCCTTCCCTCCAGCGTGTCTGCTGCACCACACAGCTTGGTGTCATCAGCAAACCTGCTGAGGGTGCACTCAATGCCACTGTCCATGTCACCCACTAAGATGTTGAACAAGCCTGGTCCCAGGACTGATCCCTGAGGGACTGCGCTTGTCCCTGGCCTCCACTGGGACATGGAGCCATTGACAGCCACTCTTTGGGTGCGGCCATCAAGCCAGTTCCTTATCCATCTGGTGGTCACCCATCAAACCCATGTGTCACCAGTTTGGAGACCAGGATGTGGTGTGAGACAGTGTCGAAGGCTTTGCTCAGGTCCAGGAAAACGACATCAGTTGCTCTCCCCTCATCTGTTGATGTTGTCACCTGTTCACAGAAGACCACCAGATTTGTCAGGCAGGATTTGCCCTTGGTGAATGTGACCGTTTGAGGCTGTGCCTTTAAGAAAAGGACAGTACTGGGGCACTGTGGCTCTTTGTGGGGGGAGAAGGCTGGGCCTTCCGCTCAAACCCTCGACAGTGAAGCCATGCTGACTGTTCCCAATCACCTCTTCACTATTCTTCTGAGTCAGTAGTGCCTCCAGGAGGATCTGCTCCATGATCTTTCCGGGCACAGAAGTGAGACTGACTGGCCTGGAGTTCCTTGGTTCCTCCTTCTTACCCTTTTTGAAAATGGGGGTAATGTTTCCCCTTTTCCAGTCTGTGAGGACTTCCCCAGACTGCCATGACTTTTGGAATAGACTAGAGAGGGGTTTAGCAACCTCCTCTGCCAGTTCTCTCAGTACCCGTGGGTGTATCCCGTTGGGTCCCATGGACTCGAACACTTTCAGGTTCTTCAGGTGATCACCAACCTGATCTTCACTCATGATGGGCAGTCCTTCCTCCTGGTCCCTGCCATTGTCTTCCATGACACCAGGAGTGTGGCTAGAGGCCCTTACAGTGAAGACTGAGGTAAAGAAGTTATTGAGTACCTCAGCCTTTTCCTCATCACTTTTGACCATGTCACCATTTTCCTTTCTGAGGGGGCCCACACCTTCCCTAGTCTTCTTCTTGCCATTCACAGTATCACAGTATCACAGTATCACAGTATAAGTAAGGTTAGAAGAGACCTCGAGGATCATGGAGTCCAACCTATACACACATACCCCATGACTAGACCATGACACCAAGTGCCACTACCAATCTCCTCTTGAACGCCTCCAGGGACGGTGACTCCATCACCTCCCTGGGCAGCACATTCCAATGACGAATGACTCGCTCAGTGAAGAACTTTCTCCTCACCTCGAGTCTAAACCTCCCCTGGCACAGCTTGAGACTGTGTCCCCTTGTTCTGGTGCTGGTTGCCTGGCAGAAGAGTCCAACCCCCTCCCGGCTACAACCACCTTTCAGGTAGTTGTAGAGGGCAACTTCTACCTGTAGAAGTTCTTACTGTTCGCTTTAACCTCCCTGGCAAGATTCAATTCGAACTGTGCTTTGGCTTTCCTTACCAGGTCCCTTGCTGCTTGGGCAGCTTCCTTATATCTCACCTGTTCTAGCTGTCCTTCCCTCCACTTCTTGTAGAGTTTGCCTTTAAGTGACAGTGTGTCCAGCAGCTCCTTGCTCATCCAGGCAGACCTCCTAGCATTCTTACCTGCTTTTCTAGCCAGCATGGATTTAGGAGGGGCAGGTCCTGCCTGACCAACCTGATCTCCTTCTATGGTCAGGTGACCCACCTGGTGGATGTGGGGAGGCCTGTGGATGTGGTCTACCTGGACCTCAGCAAGGCCTTTGACACTGTTCCCCATAGCAAACTCCTGGCCAATCTGTCAGACCATGGCTTGGACGGGAGCACACTGCGATGGGTTAGGAACTGGCTGGAGGGCCAAGCCCAGAGAGTGGTGGTGAATGGTGCCACATCCAGCTGGCAGCCAGGCACCAGTGGTGTGCCCCAAGGATCAGTGCTGGGCCCTGTGCTCTTTAACATCTTTATTGATGATCTGGATGAGGGTATTGAGTCCATCATCAATAAATTTGTTGACACCACCAAGCTGGGGGCAGGAGTTGATCTGCTGGAGGGTAGAGAGGCTCTGCAGAGGGACCTCGACAGGCTGGACAGATGGGCAGAATCCAAGGCCATGAGAATGAACACATCCAAGTGCCAGGTGCTGCACATTGGCCACACCAACCCCATGCAGTGCTACAGGCTGGGGTCAGAGTGGCTGAGAGCAGCCAGGTAGAGAGGGACCTGGGGGTACTGGTCGATGGTAGGCTGAACATGAGCCTGCAGTGTGCCCAGGCAGCCGAGAGGGCCAATGGCATCCTGGCCTGCATCAGGAACAGTGTGGCCAGCAGGAGCAGGGAGGTCATTCTGCCCCTGTACACTGCACAGGTTAGGCCACACCTCGAGTACTGTGTCCAGTTCTGGGCCCCTCAGTTTAGGAAGGAGGTTGACTTGCTGGAAGGTGTCCAGAGAAGGGCAACGAAGTTGGTGAGGGGTTTGGAACACAAGTCCTATGAGGAAAGACTGAGGGACCTGGGGTTGCTCAGCCTGGAGAAGAGGAGACTCAGGGGTGACCTTATCACTCTCTACAACTACGTGAAGGGAGGTTGTAGACAGGCAGATGATGGTCTCTTCTCCCAGGCAGTCAGTACCAGAACAAGGGGACACAGTCTCAGGCTGCGCCAGGGGAGGTTCAGGTTGGATGTTAGCAAGAAGTTCTATATAGAGAGAGTGATTGCCCATTGGAATGGGCTGCCTGGGGATGTGGTGGAGTCGCTGTCATTGGAGGTGTTCAGGAGGAGACTTGATGGGGTGCTTGGTGCCATGGGTTAGTTGATTGGGTGGCGTTGGATTGGTTGAAGTGGGACACGATGATCTTGGAGGTCTCTTCCAACCTGGTTTATTCTATATTCTATATTCTATATTCTATATTCTACTTCCTCCTGCTTGCCCTGAGGATATTAAATTCACTGCTTCATGGTCACTGCAGTCAAGGATGTCTCTGAGCCTCCCATTGGTTACCAGCCCTTCCCTGTTGGTGAGAACAAGGTGCAGCATAAATTGATAACCTCTGGGACAAGAGGGCACTCAGAGGGAGGCTGAGCCAGCCCTTGGCCCTTGGCTTTCTCTTCCATGGAAAAGGCAGGGAGGATGGAGAGATGTCAGTGAGGGAGATGAGAGATTGAGGTGAACTTGGAGAGAGGACTGGGTGTCTTCAAAGGAAGAGGTGCAGCTATGGGACACCATAGGGCAGGCTGTGGTGGGGACCACTGAGGGCATTGGCAAGGCTGAAAGCCCTCATCAGAGATGACCTCTTCATCACCATGGCTGTGGCCATTGTCTCTGCAACCAGAAGGTAGCTGAACTTCATTCACAAAGACCTCATTGCCTCCCTGCCCCACCCAGCAGTGTCAAGTGTCACACCATAGACCTGCTCCAGCCATTGCACATCCTCACATCCCACTGCCCCAGGAAGAGCCCTGAGCCATGTCTGAGGGACAGGATCTCCCTTCCAAGGGGCTGGGGGCCAGGACTTGGCCCTTTGGCTTGATCAAGCCCATCCAGGTTTGCTCAGCATCAGAGCAACCCTGGCACCGTCTTGAGCTCCAGGTTGTTGCTCTTGCTTCTGCTTTTCTGCTCTAACAAGCCCCTGGGGAGGCTTTGTCAGTGATGGTCCCCAGTGGGACCCATTAGGGCTCCAGCAAAGTTGGCAGTTGGCATTTGGCTTCCTGAGAGGTTTCTTCAGCGTGCTCTCAGTCTCTGAGACTCATGGACTCGACACCAAGGCCACCAGAGGAGTCATTAAATGCCTGGGGCTGGTCCTCTGCTGCTGACCTGGGCCAGGCTCCTGGGCTGGAGGGAGCTGCTGTTCAAGCAGGCAGCACTGCAGAGAGACAGCTCTGCCCAGGAGCTGCTCCTCTGCACAGGGCAGCAGGACGGAGGGCACTGCCAGGACATCTCAAGGAGATGAGGAAGGCAGAGAGAGATGCAAGGTAGCCAGGAGAAAGCTTCCCAGCCCTGGACGTGGTGAGTCTGTGGTGTCCTAACCTGTGTGATGTCTTCGCTTTCAACAGTCCTCCATGCCCAGAGACAGACCATGTCCAACAGCAGCTCCATCACCCACTTCCTCCTGCTGGCATTCACAGGCACAAGGCAGCTGCAGCTCCTGCACTTCTGGCTCTTCCTGGCCACCTACCTGGCTGCCCTGCTGGGTAACAGTCTCATCATCACCACCATAGCCTGGGACCACCACCTCCACACCCCCATGTACTTCTTCCTCCTCAACCTCACCCTCATTGACCTGGGCTACATCTCCACCACTGTCCCCAAATCCATGGCCAATTCCCTCTGGGACACCAGGGACATCTCCTATGCAGGATGTGCTGCTCAGGTCTTTTTTATTGTCGTTTTCTTTTCAGGAGAGCTTTATCTCCTCACCATCATGGCCTACGATCGCTACGCTGCCATCTGCAGACCCCTGCACTATGAGATCCTCCTGGGCAGCAGAGTTTGTGTCCTCCTGGCAGCAGCTGCCTGGGCCTGTGGCTTTCTCACTGCTCTGCTGCACACAGCCAATACCTTTTCCCTGCCCCTCTGCCAGGGCAATGCTGTGGAGCAGTTCTTCTGTGAGATCCCCCAGATCCTCAAGCTCTCCTGCTCCACCTCCTACCTCAGGGAACTTGTGCTAATCGTGCTCAGTGCCTCTTTATTCTTTGTTTGCTTTGTGTTCATTGTGGTGTCCTATGTGCAGATCTTCAGGGCAGTGCTGAGGATCCCCTCTCAGCAGGGACGCCACAAAGCCTTTGCCACCTGCCTGCCTCACCTGGCTGTGGTCTCCCTATTTATCACCACTGGCTTCTTTGCCTACCTGAAGCCCCTTTCCATGTCCTCCACATCCCTGGATCTGGTGATGGCAGTTCTGTATTCGGTGGTGCCTCCAGCAGTGAACCCTCTCATTTACAGCCTGAGGAACCAGGAGATGAAAGCTGCCCTCAGCAAATTGATCCCTGGGTGTTTTCAGAAGCAATAAACTCTTTGTCTTCTCCTGCAGATGCCTTTCTCCTGATGCCTCTCAGGGCAGGCCCAGCCTGGCTTCTATACCGTTTGCTTCTGGTAGGGGATTTTGACTTGTGAGGATGCTGTCATCTCCTCTCTCTTTTCTTTTCTCTCCAAGGGTTTGTGAAAGAGGAGCTGTGCTCCTTGTTTGTTTAAACAAAATCAAAGCCCTTTCAATAACAGTTTCCTGCCCCAAATCCTTCTTCCAAGACTTTGCTGGAACTTCAGGGACAGTTTCCCAAGAGCCCAAGAGAGTGTCTCATAGATGAAGGCAGCAGTGAGCAGCTAAACCACGTGAGCGTGCAGGGGTGGGGCAGGCAGAACTGTTCTGCAGAGAGAGGCCTCCTGAGAGAGATGTGAAGGAGCAGCAGAGCAGGAGCAGGTCCAAAGCTGTTTGCTGGATCTGAGCCTGGGAAAGCTGCCACGGGTCAATCACCCTGGAGCAGTGGTACAGCTTGAAGGGGGAACTGCAGCCTAGGCCCTGACTGCAAGAACTGAAAGTAAAATAAATGACCATTGGCTGTGAAAGGAAAAGAATGATGAGGTCTGTAGAATTAATTTGACTGCTAATGGGCACACAGAGCAGAGGCATCAACAGTTCTTTCTCTTTTCTCCTTCTCTCACTTCTGCTTGTAACTTCTCTCTCCCTGTGGGAGCTTCAGGCTGTGCCTAGACAATTTTCCACAGATCTTGAACAGAAAGTGGTAGAATGTAAATAAATTGCTGCTCTTTCTCTCATCCCTTTGTGTCGAGGGGCTTAGGGAGGGGGGCAGGGAAGGGGAAGCTATTACCTGCCCTGGTTTGTGTCCAGGGGGCTTCTTGTGGTGTTTCTAAATTGTAAATACCTGTAAATATTGTCAATATTGTATATTTTGTACATATTTGTTGCATTTCATTGTAGATTGTGGTTTTGCTTGCAAATCCAGCTTCATTTGCTCCCAGCTGAGCTGCTCTGGCAATTTCATGTTGGGGGGAATTTTCAACCCACCACACTCTCTCTCTCATGGCCTTGCCAGGGGATCTCTGTTTTGACTCCTGTGAGAAGGAGCAGGAAGGAGGAAGGGAGTAGGGGAGGAGGTGAACTGTGCCCTGGATCCATCCAGGGGGTTCTGAGAAGTTTCTGTGCTGTTTATAAATTGTATCTATCAAATATTGTGCATCTGTTGTGTATTTTGTACCTACTCATTGCATTTCACAGCTCTAGATTTTAGTTTGCTTGTAACTAGAGCTTCACTTCCTTCCATCCCAAACTGAGCTAGGTCTGGCTCAGTGTGTGTGTGTGTGTGAATTCTCTCAGATTAGTTGGGAGGTGAGATTTTCAACCTACCCCAACTAGCCCCTCACAGCCACCATTTCCAGCCCTGGCCTCTCACCTCAGCTTGCATAGGTTCTTTGGACATGGCCTCAGTAGCTCAGTGTAGCAGTTTGGGCTGGGTGCCCTCTGCTGTGTTCATACGAGGGGGTACTTCCTGTGTCCAAAAGGCCAGCCCTGTGGCTGGACACAGGAACCTAGGCATTTCATCCCATAATGAGATGGGGAAAGACTCTGAACATGCTGAGATGAGGAAGGAGTTCATGGGGCCAGCTCAGATGTGGCCACCTGAGGGAGCTCTCTGTGTGTGGCTGTGCTTTGCCTGAGCACATCCAGCGGTAAGTTGATGCCGAACCTGCCGGTCTGGACACGGAGAGCAGAAATGCAACCAACAGCCAGGTGTGAGGAGGTGACACTGGCACAGGGGGGCAAAGTGGCCCAGAGCTGCAGAGCCAGTGGCTCTTTATTGCCATGTAGATGAATGTTACAGATGCACTTTCCCACAGCCTGCCTCCTTCAGCCACTGATTTATCTCCATTTCAGCAGGTGCCCTTCTCCCCAGCTGCCTTTCCCTGCCCTTCAAAATGCAGCACTCTGCCAGTTTCTGCTCCCATCCTTTTCTCACACAGTTTGGAGGTGCAACATTGCTTATCACCTCCAGGGCCTCACAGACATGATGGCCACCTAAACATTTGGTTATCACTTCCCTTTTGGGTTCCCACATCTCCCCCTTCTTTGTTTCTTAATTCTGAGTCTATGGCATCCTGGTATCCAGTCCTGATTCCAATGCTCCTGGTCTCATTTACACATGATCAGACTCATAGCACAGGTTCAGGCTTAGGTTGGTTGACTTCCAGCTTTGTAGGCACAGCCATCACTGCAGTCAGCTTTCATTTGGCTGTCCTCATTGCAGGTAGGGGACTTCAGGTGCATGGGACTTGTGCCAACCACTAGCTGCTTGGCCTGTTCTGCCCTCCTGGATGGCTCTCTTGCCACACAGAGATTCATCCCTCATATCAAGGTCGGTATAGCTGTCTCCACCACTCAAGACCTCTTGGGTTGCAGCTTCTAGCCAAGGCCAATCCAGTCTTGCCCTTGACCATGGGAGGAGAGGATTGGTGGGTCCCAGCCCTTTCACCTGGTTGTTAACACAGAACCTCACCTGCCTCATCTGGTGACAAATGGCTATCAGGGCAAGGCAGAGGCAGATCCAGGTGAGCAGAAGAACCACATCAGGGTGTAGCAGGGGTTTTGAAGCTGCTGGTGGCTGTGGGCTTCCCAGGGGTGTTTTGCCTGACCATTCCTGCATGGTCAGCTGAGGTGCTGAGCATTGCATCTCCACAAGAAGCATTTCAGACCGTAGCAGTATCTGATGCTGCAGATTCTCTCCTCCTCACCCAGCACAAAGCTCTCCTTAAACTGAATAAGGGAGAGACTCAGACCATGTTTTGCCCTCATCTGCTATAACTTCTGGGAATGCCACAGGATCCTCATTTCTCTGTGCTTCCTTAAAACATGCACACCTCAGCCCCTGAGATGCCTCAGGCAGGGGAGGAGAGCTTGAGTAAAAAGCTCAGCCAGGCAGCTGAGCACAAGCAGCAGGGGGCCTGGAGGCCCTTGTTGATTCTCCACTGGTGTCTGCACTCTTTCCATCCCAACTCTGCTCCTCTGGAGAAGCTGTGGGAATTGTATCTGTCTGCTGTGTTATGATTATGATTAATGAGAAACTAAGAAGGCAAATATGCCTTATTAGGGCATATTGCAGTGGGGGGAGCAACTGATAGACTGACTTTAGGGAGTAGAACCTCAAGCAATGCTCAGCTGATAGAAGGAAATGGTTTAGCTCTTGTGGGCCATATACCCTGGGAACAAACTGCAGCGGTGTAGAGAGCAAAAAGCATTTAGCTGATTACCAATGACCTTTGTGACTGGGTGCTGGGTGCCAACTGATGCTCTGCTCCTCACAGGCTCAAGAGCGGTGTTCTGGCTGGCTCACCAAGCTGACACAGTGCATTAACTTAATGACCCCACACCAACATGACCACTAAGCAGTATCCTTTATTGCATCACACACAGCCTGCACTGGAGCTCTGCCAAAGGCTGGGAGCCCTGAGCAAGGCAACCACACTGCTCATGGAAGGCTGAACAAGACAGATGCATTACAAGGCTACAAACTTCTTGAAAGAGAGAAAGTCCTTTCACTGCCTGGTCTTGGATGCTTTCCAAACACCATGCAGTCCTGATCCTCTCTTTCCAGTTGTTTCTTCTCATTGGTCTGGGGCCAGTTTCACAGGTTCCAAGCCAGAGACTGCTTCCCTGTGTCTCTCTGCAGCTGCAATGCTATCTAAGCCCAAGGCATTACCATTACCTAGCTTAACTGAAACTACTTCTAGTTGTGCTTCAAAACCTATTTCCTATGCTACTGGAGAAGCTTTTTCTAACAGAAAGAAAACAGAAGAGGAAGCAAAACCATTAGGGAGTGTCCTTCCTTCAGCACAATGCACAGAACTAGTCATCATCAGCAGTATCCTGCACTATGCTTAGAGGCTCATCCTCAGGCGTTCCAGAAGCAAGACCTGTGGAGAAGAAAGGAAAAAACTTCTCTGCCTGGCTGCTGCCCCCAGCAATGGTAAAAGTGTGCAGAGCTCTTTTCTTATGGACATCATAAACCGACAGCTGCTTGGCTGAGACGTCCAGGAAGAGCCCAATCTTTTGTGGCCTCCCACCCACACTCAAACGGGACCATGGCTCCACGAAGGCCCAGCAGTCTCGCCCATCTACAAGCCCTATGGCCCAGAAGCCATTCTCAGGGGACAGAGTCAATGCCCCTTTGCGACTCACAGACTCCCGCGCAACACCCAAGGTCCAGCTTTTCCTCCTGCCAACATCCACTTGCCAGTAGTGCCTGCCCGAGGTGTATCCTTCCTTTGCCAGCACAAACAGGTGGCTGTCAAACCTCAGATCATTCCTGGGAACGTCCCTGAGGGCCCCAGTGTCTTTCACACTCTTCCCTGCCTCAGAGATCTCCAGTCTGGGGTGAGCTGTGTCCGCATCCAGGGTGACATCCCCTGCAACCATCAAGTCATGCCATCAGGAACAGTCAGCACAAACTCTGCATTCCTGAGACTTTCTCCTCTGTGTCCTCATCCACCTCTCCCTTGCTCTTCCTTCCCCCTCCATGCTTAGGTGCACCTGGCAGCCTCTTGCCTCAGGGGACCTCCAGCTTCTCTCCTCCCATCCCTTCCATGTCCTTCCCTCGGGCTGCTGACCAGGAATTGCTGGGGGGATGGCCTGAGGAGAAGGACCAGGAGCTGGCCATGCAGCTCCTCCTTGGCAACACCAGAACTACAATAGACTTTTACAGGCCTGAGGAGCTGCAATCAGAATGGCCAAAGGAAGTTGTGTGTGACAGAAAGGGAGGGGGAAGCTGGAGAGATCAGGGATCAGGCTGGCAGGCAGCTGAAACCCACCTGGCAATCACTGCAGACACTCAGTGGCCAGCAAGAGCTGCTAAAATACAGACCCAAAGAGTTCAATAACTGCTGAAAACTGGTGTGTGGGAGCAGACCCTGCTGGGAATGATGGTGGAGGACAGCCAAGTCTTGAGCCAGCTGGACACAAGTCTCATGGCTATGGAAATGCAGGACCAGCAGCTGGAATTTGGGTTGGGGTCATGGTGAAGTCCTTAGCAAAGCCTGAAGGAGATTTTCAATCTCATCTCAACTCAGATTTAAAGAGTAAGGAACTGAGCCTTCAGTGGAGCAAGAGCAGCTGCAGACACTTCTCCTGAGCCTTGAAAGAGGGCAAGGCCAGGAGTGGGAGGCAGGGCCTGAAGCAACCAATGCTGGTTGACCATCCCTCTTCCCCGCAGCTGGGAGGGCTCCTGTCAAGCTCAGGCAGGGGCTGTGGCAGCACACAACCAAGTCCAAAGCTCTCAAAGAATCCCTGCCCTGAGCATGTTCCTCAGCCAAGAGTTCTCTGAGCACTGGGAGTTGCCTGCCAGAGCTGCACTCCCAGCGAGTGCTCGGCTCCACCATCGCCCTGCTGCTTACCTTGGTAGCGCTGGATCCTGAAAAGCTCTGTGGGAAGAGAGGAAAGCAGCCATGAGTGGATTTGCCAAGGCTGGCTCCAGAGTGCTGAGACACAGCCCAGGCTGCTGAGCAGAAGCTTCTTGTTCTCCTCTAGTGCTGTGCTGCTCATGTGGCAGGGGAATAGCGAAGAGGACTGCAGCAGGACACCTTTAGCACAGATCAGGTGATGGAAAGCCCAAGCTACAGACTCCCTTTAGAGACAAGGGAGGCAAGAGGGACCTTGAGCACCTGCAGTGTCCACCTGAGCATGCAGGCATCTCACTTGCATGGGACACAAGAGCTGCTCCCCAAGAAATAGAGCCCTGTGCACTTGCATCACTTGTGAGGAGGTGCAAAGGACCTGCTTGTAGGTTCCTTTGATTGTCCTCCAGGATCATCAAGTCCAACCTATCAACACAGACCCTATGACTAGACCATGGCACCAAGGGCCACGTCCAATCTCCCCTTGAACGCCTCCAGGGACGGCGACTCCACCACCTCCCTGGGCAGCACATTCCAACGACAAATGACTCGCTCGGCGAAGAACTTCCTCCTCGCCTCGAGTCTAAACCTCCCCTGGCACAGCTTGAGACTGTGTCCCCTTGTTCTGGTGCTGGTTGCCTGGGAGAAGAGACCAACCCCTTCCTGGCTACAACCACCTTTCAGGTAGTTGTAGAGGGCAATGAGGTCACCCCTGAGCCTCCTCTTCTCCAGGCTAAACAATCCCAGCTCCCTCAGCCTCTCCTCATAGGGCTGTGTTCAAGGCCTCTCACCAGCATTGTTGCCCTTCTCTGGACATGTTCAAGTGTTTCGATGTCCTTCTTAAACTGAGAGGCCCAGAACTGGACACAGGACTCAAGGTGCGGCCTAACCAAAGCAGAGTACAGGGGCACTATGACCTCCCTGCTCCTGCTGGCCACACTATTCCTAATGCAGGCCAGGATGCCATTGGCTCTCTTGGCCACCTGGGCACACTGCTAGCTCATGTTCAGACAGCTGTCAATCAGCACCCCGAGGTCCCTCTCTGTTTGGGAGCTCTCCAGCCACTCCGACCCCAGCCTGTAGCTCTGCATGGGATTGCCGTAGCCAAAGTGCAGCCCCTGGCACTTGGACTTGTTGAATGCCATCCCATTGGACTCTGCCCATCTGTCCAGTCGGTCGAGGTCCCTCTGCAGAGCCTTTCTACCCTCTAACTGACCAACATCTGCCCCTAACTTGGTGTCATCTGCAAACTGGCTGATGACTGACTCAACCCCCTCATCCAGATCATCAATGAAGATGTTAAAGAGCACAGGGCCCAGCACTGGTCCCTGGGGGACGCCACTGGTGCCTGGCTGCCAGCTGGATGTGGCACCATTCACTACAACTCTCTGGGCCCGGCCCTCCAGCCAATTCCTAACCCAGCACAGAGTGTAGTGGTCCAAGCCATGAGCTGACAGCTTAGCCAGCAGTTTGCTGTGGGGGACAGTGTCAAAGGCCTTGCTGAGGTCCAGGTAGACCACATCCACAGGCCTCCCCACGTCCACCAGGTGGGTCACCTGATCATAGAAGGAGATCAGGTTGGAGAGGCAGGACCTGCCCTGCTTAAATCCATGTTGGCTGGACCTGAGCCCTTGGCCATCCTTCAGGTGTGCAGTTATTGCCCCCAGGATAATCTGCTCCATCACTTTCCCTGGCACTGAGGTCAGGCTGCCAGGCCTGGAGTTTCCAGGCTCCTCCATCCGACCTTTCTTATGGATGGGGACCACGTTGGCCAGTTTCAGTCACCTGGGACCTCTCCAGTGAGCCAGGACTGGAGGAAAATTATGGAGAGCAGCTTGGCAGCTCATCTGCCAGCTCTCTCAGCACCCTAGGATGGATCCCAGCAGGTCCCAAACAAATTCCTCATGGATTACCGGGGCACTACACTGCTCCCTGACCCCATAGGCCAGCTCCGGAGGCCACTCATCCTGAACTCCTGCCTTGCTGTTAAAACCTGTTTAGGTTGGACATCAGGAGGAAGTTCTGCACAGTGAGGGTTGTGAACTACTGGAAGGGGTTGCCCTGAGAGGTGGTGGGGGTCTCATCCCTTGAGATGGCTTCAAGGTCAAACTCAATGTGGCCCTGGGCAGCCTGATCCAGCTGGAGGTGTCCCTGCTCACTGCAGAGGGGTTGGACAAGAAGACCTTTGAGGGTCCCTTCCAGCCTGATGCTTTCTGCCTCCCTGACTCTCTGTGCTGATCCTGCTCACCTTGATTGTTCTGCAGCTCTGCTCTGAGGATCTGAAGGTCGTGGCAAGTGGCCTCCTGCACAGTCTGCACATTCTGCACAGCCTTCAGGAGAGTTTCCATCTGCTGAGAGAGCTGCTGGAGGGATCCCAGGGCCCCTGTGGTACTCAGCTCCACTTTCTTTCCTGGGAAGAAACAGCAGTGCCACCAGCACAATGGCCTTGCCTCCCCTGAGGGAAGCTCTTGTCCCACCAATGGCACAGGGCCTTTCCTCACAGAAGGGACCAACAAGATGCTGACCTCTTTCTCTGCCAAGGAAGACCCAGCCCCAGAAGATGCTGGAGGGTGACCAGTGCAGCTCCAGAGCTGCCTTCCCCAGGACAGGGACACTGCTCAGGGGACATGGAGTCAGCAGGACAGAGGCACACCAGGACTGAAGGGGCACTCCTGAGCCTCTGCAAGGGCTTACTCAAGGCCTAAGCCCAACCTTGCTCCTCCCTTTAAGCTCTCTCTCCCTCTGGGGCTTGCCCACTGCCATGGCCCTTTCCTCCATCCCATCTCCACCTCTCTGGCTCCTGGGCCACCTGGACTCCTGAAGGGTGAGACCTGGCAAGTCCCTTGCCCCACCTCTGAACTGCTTTGGATGCCCTGAGTGCTGGAGGGGTGGGCAAAGAGCACAGGCCCCAGGAGCCTTCCTGAAGGCTTGGCAAAAGCCTGCTGAGCAGGATGAAGGGCAGGAAGCAGCTCCACCCATCTCTCCAGCCAGCACCTTTGGGCTGCAGCAGAGAAGACCCTTGGTCAGGAGGCAGGGGAGTGAGGAAAGAGAGTCAGCAGCAGGACATGGAGATGGACAACCTCATCACACAGATCAGGTCATTGACAGCCCAAGCTACACACTGCTTCCAAAGACAAGGGAGAGAAGAGAGGCCTTGAGCACCTGCAGTGTCCACATAAGCATGCAGCTGGCCCTGGGACAGGGCACACAAGAACTACTCCAGCCCCCACTGCAGGAAGGAGCTGGAGGTGCTGGAAAGTGTCCAGAGAAGGGCCATGAGGAGGAGCAGAGGGCTGGAGCTGCTCTACTGTGAGGACAGACTGAGAGAGTTGGGGTTGTGCAGTCTGGAGAGGAGAAGGCTCCCAGGAGACCTTCTGAAGGGTGCTACAAGAAAGCTGGGGAGGGACTTTTGAGGGTGTCAGGGAGTGATAGGACTGGGGGGAATGGAACAAAAGTAGAAGAGGGGAGAGATTCAGATTGGATGTCGGGAAGAAGTGGTTCCCCATGAGGGTAGTGAGGCACTGGCACAGGTTGCCCAGGGAGGTGGTGGAAGCCTCATCCCTGGAGGTGTTTAAGGCCAGGCTGGAGGTGGCTGTGAGCAACCTGCTATGGTGTGAGGTGTCCCTGCCCATGGCAGGGGGTAGGAACTGGATGAGCCTTGAGGTCCCTTCCAGCCCTGACAGTTCTCTGATCTACTCCACAAGAAAGAGTTTTGTCCTTCTCCATCCCCTGTGAGGAGGTGCAGAGGATGTGCTCACAGCTCGGTTTGCCTGTGCCCAGCCTTTGCCAGCAGAGAGATGAAGGCCTGCTTGGTGGGGGCCCTGCTCACCTAGTTCCTCCTTGAGGCTCTGAAGGTCTCTCTGGGTGGATTCCTGCATGTCCTGCACAGCTTTCTGGAGAGTTTTCATTTGTTGGGAGAGCTTCCACAGCTCTGATGTGGTACTTGCTGTGAAGGAAACATTGTGCCACTGGGACACTGCTGGTACCTCCTTCAGGTACCTGGAGATCATCTATCTGCCATGAAGATGCCCAAGAGCTCTGATTGAAGGCCCCTGCTAAAGCATCTTTCCCAGGCCTCTCCTGTGGGTGATTTCTCTCTCCTCATTCCCCCTTAGAAATCTTCACCTCACAGGGATTCAATTGCACCTTGAAGGTGCCACCTGGGGAGGGTTCTCACTTGGCCCTCTGCCTGCTCAAAGTCTTCCCAGCAGAGCCCTGTGCTCAGGGGCATGGCCAGGCCCTGTTCCCATGGAACCTCATCTCCTCCTTTCTCAGCAGCAGCAAAGGAAGCCCACTGCTTCCCCACCACCCAAAGGCACAGCCAGAGAAGGAGCCCAGGCCATGCTCCTTGCCAGGTGTTCCTTGAGGGAAGAACACTGCCCTGCCAAGATGCCAGCTGGCCAGAGCAGGGGCAGGGCAACTCCTTGCCTTAGAACCTGGGGAGGATGGGACTGCAGAGCCCAGACTGTGCTGGGAAAAGCTCCCTGCCCAGGCAGCTCTGCACACTGGCAGCCTGGAGTCCCAGACACCTACCTGGATGGCCAACACGATCAAGGAATAGCTTGAAGTCGTTGTGATTGGCCATTCCTGGAGTGGGGAGTTGGCTTCATCTGAGTGTGGTGGGCCCTCAGGCATGGGAAGCCTCCAGAACTCCTTGCTCAGAAGGCTTTTGTTCCTAGGTGCTGTTGGTCACTCCTGGCACTCACTGAAAGAGAAACTGTGTGAAGGGTTTCCTGCAAAAGAGTTTAGAGTAATTAGTGTCCTCCTCTTCCCATGGGATGGGAGAGGAGCTCACAGAGTCCCACCTTGTCCAGCTGTTTGCAGCTGGGCAGGAGGCTCCAGAGATCTTCAAGCCCAGTCCCCATGCCAGAGCAGGACCATAGAATCCAGCACAGGAACACAGCCAGATGGGGCTGGAAAGTCTCCAGAGGAGACTCCACAACCTCTCTGGGCAGCCTGCTCCAGGGCTCTGTGACCCTCACAGTGAAGAAGTTCCTCCTCATGTTGAGATGGAACCTCCTGTGCTGGAGTTTACATCCATTGCCCCTTGTCCTACCCCAGGGTGCAACTGGGCAGAGCCTGTCCCTGTCCCCTCCTTCCTGACCCCCAGCCCTCAGCTATTGAGAGACATGGATCAGATCCCTCTCAGGCTTCTGCCCTCTCTAGACTAAACAGCCCCAGGGCTCTCAGCCCCTCCTCACCAGGCTGTGCTCCATTCCCTCCTGGTAGCCTCCCTTGGACTCTCTCCAGCAGATCTCTGTCCCTCCTGAGCTGGGGAGCCCAGAACTGGATGCAATACTCCAGGTGAGGTCGCAGCAGGGCAGAGCAGAGGGGCAGGGAGAACCTCCCTGGATCTGCTGGACACACTCCTAATGCACCCCAGGACCCCCTTGGCCTTCTTGGCCACCAGGGCACATTGCTGTCCCATGCAGAACTTGCTGCCCACCAGCACTCCCAGGTCCTTCTCCACAGGGCTGCTCCCCAGCAGATCCCCTCCCAACCTGCCCTGCTGCACTTGATTCTTCCTTCCCAGCTGCAGGACATGTCCTTGTTGAGCCTCATTAGGTTCCTCTCTGTCCAGCTCTCTGAATGGCCTCACAGCCCTCAGGTGCAGCAGGCCCCTCCCTCTGACCAAATTCCTCCCACCCCAATGGCCTTGGCTTCAGCTGTGCTCTGGAAGGGAACCTGCAGGTGATTTGCTTTCAGTGACTCCTTTGCCTTTCCACCCCTGCCCAAAGAGAACAAACCCAGTTCTTACCAAACATCTCCTTGCTCCTCCTGCCTTCCTGTGCCTTTCCTCAGGGCTCAAAGAGTGGCCAAAACCTCTAGAGAACAGAAGGCAGAGTTGGTGACACCTTCTGATGGACTCCCAGCAGGTCCCTGTCCCATCTCAGGTGCAGGGGAGCCCTCTGGGAATCCTCACTCCATGCCCATCCTTCTCCTTGCTCACAATCAGCCCTGTGTGCTTGTGCAGAGCACAGGAGAAGCTGCTTCAGCCCAGCTGCTTCCCCCCTCCGAGGCACAGGAAGGGCAGCACTGGCTACATGCACAGCTCTGAGACCAACTCCAAGCCTGGAGGGGACCCTGGCAAAGCTCCAGAGTAAGGACAGGGGTGGAATGGCCTTGGCTGGCTGCCAAAGGCACACCAAGCTGCTCCCTCCCTCCTCAACTGCACAGGGGGAGAAATAGGAGGGCAAAGCTGCTGGGTGGCCACCAGGAGTGGGAGATCTCCAGGCAGTGGCCATCGTGGGCACTACAGACTCAGCCTGGGGAAGACCACTTGAATTTGGTGACCATTTCAAAGCAAGCAGCTTGGGGAGAAGCCAAAGCCACACTCAACCCAGGTGCCCCCAGCCTCCCCCTCAGCTTCACCTCCCTCCTTCCCAACCCTTTTACTTTGTCACCCTCTGCTGTGCTTTAAGCTTCCCTGCAGCCCAGAAGCCCAAATGGAACAGACTTGGATTTGCCTCCCAGGAGGACAAAAGCAAATTAGGCAGGAGAAAAGAGAGGTACAAGTCAGGAAAGGAGCAGCCTGGAATCCCTTTGGAAGTCAAAAGCAAAGCTTAACAAAACAGAGAGAAAGGATCTGAGTAAAAGGGAAGTGACAAAGGGGTAAGCAAAAAGGGTAAATGAGAAAAGCCACCACAACAGCAGGCCCAGCTGGCACAGAAGTCTCTGGATGTAAGTGTGGATTGTCCCTGGCTGCAGCTCTTAGGAGAGTGGCTGCAGCAGGAGGCAGCACTCACCATGGGGCAGCTGCAGGAGCAGAGAGGAGTCTCAGGCAGGAAGAAGAGGCAGAAGCAGGCAGATGGCTCCCCTTAAACAGGCTGTGGGCAGGAAGGGGGAGTGGAAGAGACCTTGACCCGGGGACCCCTCCCCCTGGGAGTCTCTCTGCCCACCTGGGTCAGGTTTCTTTGTCCACCTGGGGCAAAATCCTTCCCAGCTGCTCCAGGGATGGCTGGGACCTGACACACCCTGGCCCTTGTCTTTTCCTCCCTGGGCCCTGCAGGGAACAGCCCTGCTGCTAGTGCCTCCAGTTCCTTGCTGCCTGCCCCTGAGGGGACCTGGGGGATGAGCAGGGCCTGCTGGCCCCTGTGTGCAGGGCTTGCAGGAAAGCAAGAGAGTGCTGCTCTTGCAGCCCCACAGCAGCACAGCCTTCAGGGCAGGAGGAGAGACACTTACCTGCCTGAGCTACCCAAGGGGAACAGTGACACAGGACAGCTGAAATTCCACCTGCAGAAGGGAAGGAAAAGGCACAGAAGACTGAGGCACTGGAGTTGAAATTCAGCCTTCCTCTGCCCCCAGGCCCTGCCTCCCCTTCGGGGCAAGGTGTTGGTACTGGAGGCAACCAGGTGCCAAGGGAGCTATGATGCTCCAGAAGCCAAGCAGACCCTCACCAGATGCCCACTGCCCAGCACCAGAATGGAGCTCATGGCAGGAGAAAAGCTTCACCCTGCCTGCTGTCAGGGAGGACAAACTCCTTCCCTGCAGCCTAGGGATCAGAGATGACCTTTGCTCAGCTGCTGAAGGGCTCAGCTTTGAACAGGGACAGCAGACACTGACCTGTCAAAGATGAGCTGAGGAGGAGGCTCTGGCTGACACTCAGCAATGGTTTGTCTGCAAGGCCCAGGCTTGGGGCTCAGCTGCCTTTGGGGGTTGTGGCCATTGGAAGGGGAACTTTAGCCCAGGCCCTGTCTGCACAGACTGAAAGTCAAATAAATGACCACTGGATGCCAAAGGGAAAGAATGACAAAGGCTACACCATTCACTGGCTGCTGATGGGGCCAGGGAGGAGAGGCAGGAGCAGTTCTGGCTCTCTTCTTCTGTCCCTTCTGCTTGCAGCTTCTCTCTCTCTCTCATGGCCTTTACAGGGGATATCTGAAGGGAGGATGTCCCTGGGCCTGGAGGATGTCCCTGCCACTGGAGGGAGGATGTCCCTGCCACTGGAGGGAGGATGTCCCTGGCATTGGAGGAAGGATGCCCCTGGGCCTGGAGGATGTCCCTGGCACTGCAGGGAGGATGGCCCTGGGATTTCAGAGACTGTTTAGTTCTCTAAACCACCATGGAATGGAAGTGATTCTGCCTCTGGAGCAGGTAATTTCTGGAGCTGCTCTGGGATTGGCTCCAGGCCTTGCCTCTTAGTGTCACTGCTCACAGCTGCTCCTTCCTGGCCATGCTGTGCCAGGAGCATTCCCAGCTGCCCTGCAGATGTTCTGCTGTGGGAGGGGCTTGGGAAGCTGGGAAATGGAGCCAGGAGAAGGGAATGCTCTGCATGAAAGGAGGAAGCAAGCAAGGAGGAGGGAAGGTACTGCCCTTGCTGGAGAAGGACCAGGCTGGGGACCCAGAGACCAGCTTGACATGGAGCAGTACAGAGGTTGCACCCTGCCTCTCCCCAGTGCTGCCAGTAGCACCCCATTGCTCCCAGTGCTGCCCCAGTGCCGCCCCCAGCTGCTCCCAGTAGCACCCCAGTGTTCCCAGTTCTCTCCCAGTGATCCCAGTGCAGCCACAGAGGCTCTCCCCATTGCACCCCAGCGCTCCCAGTGCCGCACCAGTGCCACTCCCTGGCTCCCCCTAGTGGCCCCAGCGATGCCTCTGTGCCAATTCTTTGCTGTTCCCAGTGCTGCCAGTGCCACTCTGGTTCTCCCCAGTGCTGCCAGTAGTATCCCAGTGCCACCCCATGGCTCTCCCCAGTGCCACCCCCTTGCCACTTCCTCATTCCCACCCTAACCACACACCCCCCCAGCGTGCTCCCAGGGCTGAAGCAGTTCCATTCCCTGGCTCCTCCCAGTGCTCCCAGGGCTAGCCCAGTGCTCTCACCTGGGACCTCCCTGACTCCATCCAAAATTCAGGAGTGTTTGGGCTCAAACCCAGTAATTTAGGAACATTTTGGGCTCAAACCCAGCGACTAAGGAACATTTTGGGGCTCCAAACCACTAATTTTCAGATGTTTGGATCTCAAAACCACCAATTCTGGGAACTGTTGTGCAACACTTCCCCCCCTGCCCCCCCTTCCCCCCTCCCTGCCCTGCCCTGCTTAACTGGGAAAATTTTGGGCTCAAAAATTCCCATTTCAGGAGTTTTGGGGTCAGAAACCTCTGTTTAGAGACCTTGGGGGTGGGGTGGGGAGAGGCACAAAACCTGGGGGGATTTTTGGTCTCAGAAGTTAGTTAGGGACTCAAACCCAGTTCAGTCCTGCTTGAACCGGCAAAGGCACCAGCTCAGTCCCAGTTAGCCCAGTTCAGTCCCCCTCCACCCCAGTCTGATCCCAGTTTGTCCCCTGGTGCCACTCACCCCAGGGCCACCAGCTGGGGATGGGCCTCGGGCTGTCCCCACTGCTTCTTCCCAGTCCAGCTGCAGTTTATCCCCAGTCAGGGACCAGTTTGCCCAGTCCCAGCTCTTCCCCTCCTCCCAGCTTCCCCTTTTTGAGCACGGGGGAAAGTGAAAGTGAAAGGGATGGGGGGAGGGGAGAGCAAGTCTGGACACGGCCCAGGAAACAGACTGGGAGCACTGGGAGTGGTGCTGGGGTGGAGCTGGGAGCGCAGGAGGGACACAAGGGGCAAGACTGGGAGCACTGGGATGGAACTGGGAGCACTGGGGGGACACAAGGAGTGATACTGGGAGCGCTGGGGTGGCACTGGGAGTGCTGGGGGGATGCTGAAGCAGTACTGGGAGCCGGGGGGCAGCACTCAGAGCAGTGGCTGGAGCCACACTATGGAACTGGGAGAACTGGGACAAGTGAGGGAACTGCTCTGGAGCACTGGGAGCTGCTAGAAAGCCAAACTGGAAGCAACAGAGTGTACTGGGAGTACTGGTGGTGTACTGGGAGCACTGGGGCTGTAGCAGGAGCACTGGGGCTGCACTGGGAGCAGCAGGGATGTACTGGGAGCAGTGGGAGTGATCCTGGCATGTACTGGGAGCACTGGAGCTGTTACTGGGAGCACTGGCAATGATCCTGGATTTATAGTTTGAGGACTAGCACTGATCCTGCTGCTGCACTGGTGCTGCACTGGGGACACTGGGGATGCACTGGGGGCACTGGGGATGCACTGGGAGCAGTGGGAGTGATCCTGGCATGTACTGGGAGCACTGGAGCTGTCACTGGGAGCACTGGCAATGATCCTGGATTTATAGTGGGAGCACTAGCGCTGATCCTGCTGCTGCACTGGGGCTGCACTGGGGGCACTGGAGCTGTACTGGGAGCACTGGCAGTGAGTCCCAGCAGTGCTGCAGTGGCCTCCTACAGGATCATAGAATCACAGAACTGTCAGGGCTGGAAGGGGCCTCAAGGCTCATCCAGTCGCAACCCCTGGCCATGAGCAGGGACACCTCACACTACAGCAGGCAGCTCACAGTCACCTCCAGCCTGGTCTTAAACACCTCCAGGGATGAGGCTTCCACCCCCTCCCTGGGCAGCCTGTGCCAGGCTGTCACCACCCTCCTGGGGAACAACTTCTTCCTCACAGCCAATCTCAGTCTCTAGTTTTGTTCCATCCCCCCCAGTCCTATCCCTCCCTGATACCCTCAAAAGTCCCTCCCCAGCTTTTCTGGAGTCCCCTTCAGATCCTGGAAGGCCACAATTAGGTTTCCTGGGGGCCTTCTCCTCTCCAGACTGTACAACCCCAACTCTCTCAGTCTGTCCTCATAGCAGAGCAGCTCCAGCCCTCTGCTCCTCCTTGTGGCCCTTCTCGGGACACTTTCCAGCACCTTCAGATCCTTCCTGGAACAGAGGCTCCAGAACTGGACACAGAGCTCCTTGTGTGGTCTCAGCAGAGTGGAGCAGAGGGGCAGAATCCCCTCCCTGGCCCTGCTGGCCACACTTCTCTTGCTGCAGCCCAGGCTCTGCTTGGCTCTCTGGGCTGCAAGTGCTCACTGCTGGCTCCTGCTGAGCTTCTCCTCCCTCAGCATCCCCAAGGCCTTTCCTTCAGGGTTACTCTCCAGCCAGTCCCTGCCCAGCCTATAGCAGTGCCTGGGATTGCCCTGAGCCAACTGCAGGACCTTGCCCTTGGCCTTGGTGAACCTCATGAGGTTGTCCTGGGCCCAGCTCTGCAGCCTCTCAATGTCCCTTGGGATGGATCCTTCCCTCCAGCAGTCAGCAGCACCACAGAGCTTGGTGCTGAGGGAGCCTCAGTGCCTCTCTCCATGCAACAACAAAGATGTTAACCAAGCCTGGTCCCAGTGCTGATCCCTGAAGGACTGCACTTGTCCCTGCCCTCCACCTGGGCATGGATCCAAGCTCAAGTGCAAACCAAGATCAGTGACCTCCAGCATGGGTGACATCAACAGGAGAGTCTTTGGGCATCATGGACATTTCCTCTGAGCAGCTGCTTGTGCAGGAAGCTGCAGGAGCTGCAGAGAGAACTTTGCTGCAGAGAGTGGTGCTGGCAGGAGCAGCTCCAGGGGGTCACAGGCTCCAGCTGCTCTTCATCCAAACCACGGCAGCAGGGTGAGGAACCCACAGGGCCAGGAGTCCCAGGGAGCTGCTTGAGCTGCTGTGGAAAACCATAGCAGGGCACTGGGAAAGTTCACCTTTGGTTCTGGAGGACTCTGGGTGCAGCGTGTCCCCGTCTGAGGGTGGGAGAAGTGTGAAGCCATGTCCAGCAGAAGGGGTGCAGGAGGTCAAGGGGAGCCATGTCCAGCAGAAGGGAGCAGGAGCTCCCCCATAGATGTCCTTCCCCCTGGGGTCTCTCACAGCTGTCCCTCCCCATGTGGTTGGCGGTGCTGGACACAGTGGTGCTGCAGCTCCTGGAGGTTCTGGGACCTCCTCAGGCAGCTGTTGCAGCAGGGGACACCGAGGGAGCCAGCCTGGGGACATGTGTGGGGCTGTGCCACCTCCATGGGCACACAAGAGAGGACACAGCCCCCCCTTCCCCCCCCGAGGGCACACACATGGGAATGGGACACGGGTGGGGATGTGCCACCTGCCATGGGGACACCGCTGACAACAGGGACACGCCATGGCTGCTGTCAGACCACTCCACTCCCCTGTCCCTCCCACATCCCTGTCCCCAGCAGTGGCTGTCTTGTCCCCATGGCCCTTCAGGGATGGCTGTCCCTGTCCCAGCCCCCTGTGGTGGTTTAAGCCTTAGCTTGGAGTTAAGAGCTCAGATGGGGGCAAGGCTGAGAATCTCTCCCCTGCTCCCCCCTCCTCCCTCCCAGAAGAGAGGGAAAACAAAAGGAAAAACACCAGAAAGAAGCAAATCCACCAAGCAATGATTTGGAGTCGGCCTGGAAGTAGGGAGGTAAAGAGTTTTCTTTCAACACTATGTATATAAAACAATAACAGATAAGGTTCACAAGGGCAAGGAACAAGGATGGATGGGAGGGGAAAAAAAAACAGAATACAAAACCAGTCTCTGAAGAGGTGCAGAGGCAGCAGGGAAAAGATCAGGCTCCATGTGGCAGAGGAGCAGGAAGGCAGCTGCAGTAGCTCTCATCCAGGAGAGGCAGGAGCCAAAAAGGAGATCTAATGGCTGCAATGTCCTGCTTTTTATACCCGAGGTGGACAGGGAGGGGGGAGTGGAACAGACTCAGTTTCCCAGGGGGAAAATGCCCTGCAGGGAGGGCAAAGCACCTGCAAGCCCTCCACCCTGCTCTGTGTTATTTTCAGAATGGGTGTTAACCCACCACAATCCACCCCTCTGCTCCACTTCCACTCTCCTGTCGCAGCCCCTTCATCCAATCTTGACATGTGGTATTGGAATCCTTGGTGCAAGTCCCTTGTTATCCCGGCTCGCTCTCTCTCAGGGCAGTCTCTCTCTCTCTGGTGCTGGTCAATGTAGGTGGTGCTTGAACTGGGCAGGGATGTGGAGAAGAATCAGGAATCAGTCTGTTTTTGAAAGGGAAAGGAAAAAATCAGGAACAGTCCATTGCTGTAGGGAAGCAGGTGAGATGACCCAGGAGTTCTCTGGGTTGGTGTGTGGTGTGTATGTTGAGTCCTGGATGCTAGGCTGATATTAAGCTAGGACGGAGAAACTTTGAACAACTTATAACTATTCACACAGTGACTAAAATACATTGATCCGCGCTGCCCCCTCTCAGTTCATCCCCTCTCAGCCAGAGTCACATTCTGCTGTGGGATACACTGAATGTCCCCAGTTTCTAACATGACTCAGTAGGTGTCACCAGGCCCCTCAGCCAAGACCACCCCTCGGGTTAGTCTGCACCCACCAGCAGCAGGGAAAACCCACACTGGCTTCCCCAGCAGGTTCTTCTCAGCAGTCACAGGAACTCCATCTCCATCCACTGTTTGCAGCAGGTGGGACTGGGCAGGACAAGCTCATTTCACAGATCCTCTGCTGGTCACTAACCAAGTGGCTTGAGCTAGGTGTCTCTCCCAGTTCCTAAAGGTTCCACTCCCCATGGCTTTTAGGGTGGTCTTTAGCAAGCCAGTGTAGTGCTCAACCTTCCCTGCAGCTGGTGCAAGGTATGGGATGTGGTAAATCCACTCAATGCCATGTTCCTTTGCCCAGTCCCTTAGGAGATGGTTCCTGAAGAGGCTTCCATTGTCTGATTCAATCATCCCGGGGGTGCTGTGACTCCACAAGACATGTCTCTCTAGGTACAGGATGGTGTTGCGAGCAGTGGCATGAGGTACTGGGTAGGTCTCCAGCCACCCTCTACTTGCCTCCACCATGGTCAGTAGGTACTGCTTGCTGCTGTGAGACCGAGGAAGGGTGATGTGGTCGATCTGCCAGGCCTCTTCATACTTATATTTTGACCATCTCCCCCCATACCACAGAAGCTTTGTGCGCTTGGCCTGCTTGATGGCAGCACAGATGTCACACTCATGGATTGACGAGAATGGAGACAGGGACGACAGCACTCAATATGAGTGATAGAAATCATCCAACTTTATTGTTCCACACTTCATTATTTATAGTCTTATCTTATGCATAGTTAATTCCATTCTAATTTAACACATACTATTGGTTTACCTCTAAAAGATTACATCATTATTTCACTACTCTGTGGTTTTTTCTACTCAGTCTAATTGCTCTTTTTCCCAGATCTTGCCTCCTCCTTATCTTGTTTGTCTCTTCTCAGGGGAAGCTTGACCTTAGCATACCAGGCGCTTTTCCACAACTCCTACTCCATTGCTATATTTTCAACAGAAAGTCCTTCAAGGCCTGAATTGCACAGATGTTCCTGGGACCATTGTCCCTTCTCCCTAAGCCAATCCCCAACAATTCCCCCATTTTTCTTTTGTGCAAGTAAGGCCTTGGAGGTTATCCTATGAACACTTTGCATGATACAATTATAGACAAGTTTAACAACAATCAAAATTAGTACAATAATACCTAAAAACCTTAAAGCTTCTTTTATCCATTGTATAACCCACTGTAACACATTCCCAAATATTGATCTTAACCAATCATCCAAGGGACTTTTCACAATTGCAACAGCACGCGTGTGATTCCTTAGCCACTTAATCTCAGCATGCATTGACACTCCATGATCTGACAGGTTCAAACAACACATTCCATCAAAGTCTTCACACCCGTACCCTTGAGCCATTGTTCCAGTATTGTAGAGCAAGCATAGTGAGTATAGCACAGTAAAGAAGATAAAATAAAGCAAAGAAGAAGAAGTGCATATCAAGGGAACTCCTACAACTTATATAAACTCGGAGAGCCTCGTTGGCATAGCTTCATTGGTTCCCTATGAGTGACCACACGTTGCACCGTTATAGATTATTGGTCCAACTCCTAATGACATGTGAGGTTGTTGATGCAGGTGCGTGTCCTGTTATTCCCACATAACTTTCTGTGTTTATAGCTACCAGTGTCCTGCTTTAGTTACATGCTGCAGGCACAGCACTGTTTTGCTACACTGCTAGCCACTTCTGCACTTATGCTGAGCATGGCCTACCACCATGTCAGGCTCTAGGCCTACACTGCCAGATCGCTCACACTGTTCGTCACTGGCATTTGGTCATAGGAGTTGTTCTTATCCTATACAAGATACTACTTGCATACACAGAAGCTAGCAAATTAAACCTAAGCTATATAGCAAAAGCAGGAGTTCTGTAGCGCAGCATGTCTAACAGACTGATGTAACCCATACAAGGCACAAAGCTTAAGCTGAACTAGTTACAATGTTCTAACAGAGCTGGCATAATACATGGTCAAAGATAACAGACGTTGTAAAGAAGAACTTAGATCTTAATAGTTATGATCTTTACATTTCACTCCTGACAGAGAAGACTTGATCATGCCTGAACACATTGCACACAGACATTAAGACACAAATCCTGTCTCACACTTCCCATCTGAGGGACGCTGGGAGCAATGAATGGAGGAGAAGCTATCTTGATCCTGCTGTTATTTCTGAGCTATCAAGTAATGGCCACCTGCTAGTGCTTGCCTCAGACAATCCCTTTTAGATGCAGCCAGCTCTTTACAGGGTGCACAGTGGTCTAACATCATCCTCCATGTGCCAGAGCCCAGCAGAGGGGAAAAAGTCAAATTTGTGTGCTGAAATAAAGACAGTTTAATAGGACAGAAAATGAAAGGGAGATGTAATAATGATGATGATGATGATGATGCAAATCTAATTAGAATGTTGTCTTAGTTTAAAGAGTGGACAGAGATCATTTTGCTCCCAATGGAAGTAAACCAAAGACACTCTTGTGGAATTGGAGATAAGTACAGAAACTGTATTCAGAAATAGACAGGAAAAATACAGAATGCATGAAAATGCACAAAACCCATCCTCCAAGCAGACTGAACCACAAACCCCAGCTGCTCCTTTTCTCCCCCACTCATTGTCTCCCTGGCCTAAGCAGGCCATAATTGCACAGGAGAAAATTAGTCAGGTGTCTGCAGGTCTGCCCTTCATGTTAGCAGGAGATAAGGACTCCCTCCAAAGAGCTGGGTTGGTCTCTTCTCCCGAGAAACCAGCACCAGAACAAGAGGACACAGTCTCAAGCTGCACCAGGGGAAGTTTAGGCTGGAGATGAGGAGAAAGTTCTTCATTGAGAGAATCATTTGTCATTGGAATGTGCTGCCCAGGGAGGTGGTGGAATCACTGTCTCTGGAGGTTTTCAAGAGGGGACTGCACATGGCACTTGGTGCCATGGTGACAGGTTGGACTCATTGACCTTTGAGGTCTTTCCTCTGCCCAGCTGGAGACAGGACCCTTTACTTATGGTCAGCATAGGCAGGGTTTGGGTTTTGAAACTGCAGAGCAGAATTCCTTCCTCCAGGAGGAAAGTAGGAGCAGCCCTTCTGCTCCACCCAACAGACCCTTCAGCAGCACTTTTCCTGGGTCCATGGCCTTTGGCTGTTGGTTTTTCTTGCACTTCCTATCCCCAAGGTTCCAGTCCCCAGGTAGGTTCACCATGCCACCTCCTCATGTCCTCCCTGGTCACACAGGGTGGCATGTGGTGCGTGCCAGCAGTGCCCTTTCCCTTGAGCAGAAAAAGCCTGAGCCTTAACTGCAGAGACACAGCTCAGTGTGAGAGAGGAAGGCATCCTCTTGGAAATGCTGGGACAAGGGCTGGGACACAGGCTTGTGGGGAGGAGGTGAGATTCTCTTGCAGTCCTGGGGGGAACTCCAGAACACCAATCAGCTCACAGCACAGTGTTGATAGGCTCAAGAATTCATCCCTGAGCCACTCAGCTCTGACAAAGAGCTCCCAGAGCAGGAGCTGTCACAGTGACCATCTGCCAGGTGACTGCCTGCTCTTGGGCAGCTTCCAAAGCAAACTCTCAAGTCTGTTGCCTTAGGCCTTTGCACAACTGCCCCACAGCAGAGCTCTTGTTTAGAGTCAGTGTCCTGTAAAGAGAGACCAATGGCCCTTCAAAATGCCCCAGGAGGTCAGTGCTGAAGGGGCTCTTTGTGCCACAGGCCCTGGGCACTCACAGCTGATCAGAGGTGCTGCAGGAACAAACATCCTTCCTCTTGCCAGGGCAGCTCTGGCCCCACAATTAGCTCCAAGTGGCTGCCTGGGCACAAGAGCCCTCTTCATTGTGACCCTGTGGATGGCCACACCCTGCTCAGGGACAGTGCTGGCCTGGGCCAAGGAAAAGGGCATTGAAAGGACACTCAAGGACACCCAAGGGCCTTGGGTGAGCTGTGGCCAAGTTCCAGCCAGGGACAGGGCTGGAGCCAGAGTCTTGTTGGGGCCAGAGTCACTGGGACCTACCATCCAGGGGCAGCTCTGCAGAGTGGGACCCAGGTTGTCTGGGAGGGCTCTGTGGCCCCAGGCATTGTCAGGGTGAGGGCCAGGGCAGAGGATATTCCCCTCTGGTCTCTGCTCTGGGGAAGCTGTGGCTGCAGACATGACCAGTTTGGGTCCTGGAGTGCAAGGGCAATGGGGTGGGCTGGAGCTGAGCACTGCAACCACCCCAGCACTTCCCCCAAATGAGCTCTCATCTCCCAGTGGTCAGCACCCCCCAGTGCTCCCCAGCAGTGCTTCCAGTCACTGAAGATCTCAGTGTCGAGGCTTTAAGCACTGAGGTATCTTAAACCATACCTTACAGGCCTCCTAGATAGGTCCCAGAGGGGGACCAAAAAGTGTAATCTCCTGTTGTTCCATGCCCATAAGCCCTGCATTTCTAGAAACACTGCCATTTCTCTTTGTTCTTCCATTTTTTGTACCTCTCTGCTCCCAGGAGGACAGGTGGAGCTTTATCTTGGGTTTGTGCAGGGGACTCAGGCTTGTTCAGCCTTGGCCAGGCTGCCACTTGGGGCCTGGAGTGGCCTGGCTTGGCCTGGAGCTGGCAAGCAGAATTTCTCTTGGGGGTGGGGAGGAGGGTGCATGTGAGGCCTGGGTGTTTGGCCTGGTTTGGAGGAAGGTGGTGTGAAGCTTTGGCTTAAGGAGCTTCTTGGAGAGCCATGGCTGAAGTGCATGATGGACTTTGTGCTGCTGTATGCAGTTGTGATTGATACTTCCACTGCCACTTCTTTCTTTCATAGCCAGCAGGGAGCATTGTCCTTTACTCCCCTGGGAAGGGCTGAAGAGCAGCTGTCTCGCTCCTCAATCCAAGACACTCAGCCACTCTGCTGTCCCTACTGCCCAGGCCACCAATTGTCCTCCCATCTCCCAGTGTTCCCAAGAAGAGGAGTCAGTCTCAGCCCCAAATTTCCCCAGGGGGCTGGAGAGGTGTCAGGGATGGCTCTTAGTGACCCTGGGTTTGAGTTTGGTGTCACCTCTGGAGCATTACTGGAGTGAAAGACTGGGCTGGGAGGTGAGGGAGTCTGGAAGGTGGCAGTGCAGGGAAAGGAGAGGCACTGGGAGATGGGGAGGGTCTGGCTTTTGGAGTCTTCATGTTGAAGCAGTGAGTGGTCACTGCTGTCAGCAGTACTCTATCCACCCCACCCCCCAGTGCCCCTGGAGGCCTGGGCTGTTTGATTTGCAGCTGCCCCATGCAGGAAGCTGGAGAGATGCCAAGGAAGGTGGATGGATCCGTGCCAGAGGTGAGGGTGACTCCGTGCCAGGCCTGGGATTGTTGCCAGGGCTGGTGCCACTGCCAAGCCTGCCTTTGCCCTGGGGGCTCTTAGGAGGAAGAAGGAGGAGTCCTGGGAGGGATAAATCTGCCCCTCACCTTCCCCAGCTTCACCCAGGACTTACCACACCACAGAGGAAAATGAAGGTGGCAGTGGTCGGCGTGGCTCTGCTCTTCACCATCCTGCTGTGCACCCCAGCAGATGCCAAGGTAAGACTCCAGTGCCACAGGGAGGGGCTCATGGGGATGGGTCATGGCTACACGACATGTGGAATGAAATTGGAGTGGTGAGGATGAAACCCCTTGATTTGGCCTCTCCCTTGCCCAAGCAAGAGGCTCCTCCAGGCTCCCCTGCCTCTCCTGGCAATGCAGCTCTCTCCCTCCCACAGCTCCATCTCTTCCCTCCACTTCCCCCACTAAGCAGCTTCTTGTGCACAAGGCCTGAGTTCCTCAGTGAATGCCTGGAGCTGTTCCCTCCCTGGGAAGGTCCAACACCAAAGCTGGGAAGGCTCCCACCAGTTTCTTCTCTTGGTGACCCCACACCCCTCCCTTCTGCAACTCCCCATCCCATGCTTTTGCTCCCCTCAAACATCTTCTGCCTGGGATCTCCTCCATGTCCTATCTAATGTCCCCAGATGCCCTCCCTTTGATCTCTCCCAATGCCTTTCTTTCCACCTTGTCCCTCAGCCCTTTGTCTTTCATCCTCTCCATTGCAGTGGTCACCCCAAATCCTCTTCCTGCCATAGCCATTCCCAAACACTCTCCCAGTCCCCTTGGTTTTGGCCTCTTTCTTCTGCCCCCACCAACCAGCTCTCTTGATGTCCCCATGCCCCCTCATCTTGAATCCTTTACCTATCAATTGCACCCCACACTGTCCTGCCCCTTCAACGCTCCAGCCCAGTCCATTGGGGTCCATTAATTCACCCCAGGGCTCTGTTGTTGGAAGCCTTTTCCTTAACCTCATCCTCTTTGGAGACCTGAATTCCCTACACTCTTCTTGTCTCCATCCCCAGCCCTGGACCCTGCATGGAGAGGCATCCCAGGGGAACTTGGAGGAATCAGGCTGAGGGGAGCAGAAGGCATTTTCCCCTTCAGACCAGAGGGAAGCCTTTGGCCTGCTGGGACTGAGGACACTTGTGCCCCACTCAGGGCCCCACTGAGGTTCCTTCCAGGTCACCTCTTTGCTCTTCCTCCCTAGGCACTGCTGGAAAGCATTGAGGAAAATTCTCAACTGGATGTAAGTAGTGAGGTGGACTTGGAGGGCATCCAGTCTGGGGAACGGGAGGGCATTTTGGCCCTCCCATCTCTTGCTGGGACTGGAGGTATCCCAGTGACCAGTGAGGTCTCCTGGTCTCTCTGCAGGTGAATGTAGCCAAACCTGAGCCATTGGAGAGTGTCGAGGTGGGTACCAAGAGTTCTGCTGGCCCCACCCCCTCCCTTCCCATGGCCACAACACTGCAGAGCATCCCAGGGTGCTCCAGCACACCCCAGTGCATCCCAGTGCAACTCCAGAGAATACCCCAGCACCCCAGTGCTTTCCAAGGGAGGACCTCTCCCCCAGAGCCCCCTTTGCATCCCCATCCATCCCAGTACAACCCAGTCCACCCCCGGCTGCCCCAGTACACAACCACACAGCCAGGTGGGCCCCTTCCCAGGACCCTCACTGCCTTCTGGGCACCACCATCCAAGCTCATCTGCTCCAGAAGCAATTTCCCCAAGGACTCCATTGCTTCCCCCCATCCTCCCAGCACACCCCAGTGCACCCAGACTTGTCCCTAACCTCCCTTTCTCCCCAGCTGCCTGCGGCTGATGTCCTGCTGGAGCGGGTGCGCCAGAAGCGCCTGGCTGTAGCTGCTAAAGCTGCTGTCTAGGTGAGCAGCACCAGGGCATTCCTAACCCCACAAAGAATCCTGGGCCCTGGGGCATCCCTGAGCCCTCTGGGGTGGGCAGACCTTAGGTGTGAGAAAAGGAAACAGAGGTCACTGTCCCTGATCCGTGCCCCAGGGGACACAGCACAGAGCTGGCTCTGTGCCTTTGCTTCAACTCACTAGGGCTCTACAGACCCAGAGGGTCGCTGTGCAGGCCAGGCAGAGGCTTTGGTGCCACACAGACCCCCACAGGCACAGTAAGAGCTGGGCAGGGCTCTGGGAGATTTAGGGACATCCCAGGGTAACGACACACTGGGCAAGGGGCTCTGGTGACATCTGGATCTCAGGAGAGCCAAATCCTGTCCAGGGTATATTGAGAGCTCCAATTCCTTCTCTTTCCCCAAGTCTCTGCCAAGAGACATAGTGGGGACAAGGTTCCTCTTATGTCCTAGCTGACCCTGGGAGTCTCTCTCTTTCAGGACTGGAACTGCTGGTGACACCTCTGTCCTGGCCCCCTTCAGAGGAAAGAGGAGATGATCATCCCTGGATGTCCCCACCTGATCCCCTGGGAGCCCTGGGCCATGTCCCTCTCATGATCAATAAACTCCCTCAGCAAAGCTACACTCTGTGTGTCCAGGACCATGTTGCCCCTCCTCTGCCATTACCCCAACACCTGCATCCTCTGGCAGCACCATGGTGAGGAGCAGACTGGCAGAGGGCAGGTCTGGGAGCCTGGATACCTGGGAGCCTTTGTCCAGAGAGGGTTCCCCTGGAGCATCCTGCCATGAGGCTGGGAGATGCAGGCAGTCACAATGCCAGGCCTTGGGCAGGTGGTGTTTGGGAGGGGTGAAACGCTCTGGTGTTTTGGGGTGAGGGCAGGTGAGGAGCATGGAGAGGCAGCTGGGACCCCTGGTTCCACTGCCCCACTCTGGCAGGGGTGGTGGTTCCCTGTCCCATGGGCTCAGCACCCCTGGGCTCACAGGAGATTTCAGAGCCCCATGCAGGGCCCAGAGGCCTTCCTGGCCCTCAGCCCACACTCTTCTCTGGGGTACCCCAACGCAGACCAGGAGGGCAGGCCATGGGCACAAGACACTGGTTGGATGCTCCTCTGTCCCCTGCCCTGTGTGGCCCAGCCTTGGGCACTTTGTGTCCATTCTCTGGGCTGTGCTTTGGTCTCTCCAGGCATGCACTGAGTTACCAGTGACTGTCACAGCAGCAATGTTTCCCTCACCCCATGGCATGTGGTGATCTCAAGAGCCTTTTCCAGCCTCAGTGGTTCCATGATTGCATCATTTCCTCTCTTCAGTGGGGGTGACTTCAGGGCAATATTTCCCTGGATGCAGAGGGAGACCTTAGCATCCCCAGGGCAGCCAAATACAAGAGGAATGGTGGGCAGCAGCTTCCTGTGGCTTATCCCTGGGCTGCAGGGCAGGGACTGGAGCTGTCATCTGGGGAACCAACAGAAAAAAGGGGAAACCACAACTGGGGCCTAACAGTACTTAAAGGGCTGATCAGAAAGCTGTGGAGGGATTCTGAGCAGGGCCTGGTGTGACAAGGCAGGGGCTGATGGTTTGAACGGAGGGAGATTCAGACTGGAAAGAAAGAAATGTTTGACACTGAGGGAGGTGAGAGCCTGGCCCAGGTTGCCCAGGGAGGTGGGAGATGCCCAATCCTGGAACCATTCCAGAGGAGATTGGAGGGGGGCTTTGAGCAGCCTGCTCTAGTTGCAGATGTTCCTGATCATTGCAAGCAGGTTGGTCTCTGTGATCTTTAAAGGTCTCTTCCAACCCAAAGCATTGTATGATTCTGGGATTCTTTGGGATTCTTGAGGACAAAACATGGAGAGGTGTCCTGGCTTGAGCTGGAATAGAGCCAACTCTGTTCAGGGATCTGACTGCTCAGCTCAGTCTCTGCTCAGTGCCAGCACTTTCTGAAGTTCAGAGCAGGTTTGCACGGTGGCTGCCTCTGGCAGGGAGAATGCTGATGTTCAGAGTGCCTGCCAAGGATTGGTGTGCAGGCCAAGGTCACTGCTCCATCTTGTGTTTCACCTTGGGGAAGCAGAGTACAAGGCTGCACTTGCAGGGAGGAATGGACAGGAGAGGTGACCCTGAACTGATCAACAAGGGATTCCACTCCATCTACATCACACTCAGTGTAAAGCTGAGGCACCACCAGCATGACGCCTCTTCCTCAGTGGCCAACACCCGAGGGGGACTCTGTTCTGCCTTCTGTCACAATCCATGAGTTCCTATTACAGTCTGAAGGGGGAACTTCAGCCTAGTCCCTGACTGCAAGGAGTGAAAGTAAAACAACTTTTTAGTACCCACTGGGCACAAAAGCAAAATAATGCTAAGGTCTACAGAAGTCATTCCTGTGACCCTGTGATCCTGGGATAGAGAGCAGTGTCACAGCAGATTGGTCACAGACTCCAATATGATAATTGAAGAGGTTCATGAGAGCATCTGAGGGCCCTTGTTCATGCCCCAAATAGCTGCTGTAAGCCAGCAAAAAACCAGAGCTGGGTCAATGAGCTCATTCTGACACAACTGACACAATAGGTCCCAGAGGACTGGAAGCTGGCCAACGTGGTGCCCATCCACAAGCAGGGCCGGTTGGATGAGCCAGGGAATTACAGGCCTGTCAGCCTGACCTCAGTGCCAGGCAAGATCATGGAACAGGCCATCCTGAGTGCAATCACACAGCACTTACAGGATGGCCAAGGGATCAGGCCCAGCCAGGATGGATTTAGGAAGGGCAGGTCCTGCCTGACCAACCTGATCTCCTTCTATGATCAGGTGACCCACCTGGTGGATGTGGGGAGGCCTGTGGATTTAGTCTATCTGGACCTCAGCAAGGCCTTTGACACTGTCCCCCATAGCAAACTCCTGGCCAAGCTGTCAGCCCATGGCTTGGACAGCAGCAGTCTGAGCTGGGTTAGGAACTGGCTGGATGGCCGAGCCCAGAGAGTGGTGGTGAATGGTGCCACATCCAGCTGGCAGCCAGTCAGTAGTGGTGTGCCCCAGGGATCAGTGCTGGGCCCTGTGCCCTTTAACATCTTTATTGATGAGCTGGATGAGGGCATTGAGTCCATCATCAGTAAATTTGCAGATGACACCAAGCTGGGGGCAGGAGTTGATCTGCTGGAGGGTGGAGAGGCTCTGCAGAGAGACCTCGACAGGCTGGACAGATGGGCAGAGTCCAAGGGCATGAGATTGAGCACATCCAAGTGCCAGGTTCTGCACATTGGCCACACCAACCCCATGCAGTGCTATAGGCTGGGGTCAGAGTGGCTGGAGAGCAGCCAGGTAGAGAGGGACCTGGGGATGCTGGTCGATGGTAGGCTGAACATGAGCCTGCAGTGTGCCCAGGCAGCCAAGAGGGACAATGGCATCCTGGCCTGCATCAGGAAGAGTGTGGCCAGCAGGAGCAGGGAGGTCATTCTGCCCCTGTACACTGCACTGGTTAGCCACACCTTGAGTACTGTGTCCAGTTCTGGGCCCCTCAGTTTAGGAAGGAGGTTGACTTGCTGGAAGGTGTCCAGAGAAGGGCAACAAAGTTGGTGAGGGGTTTGGAACACAGCCCTGTGAGGAGAGGCTGAGGGAGCTGGGGTTCCTTAGCCTGGAGAAGAGGAGACTCAGGGGTGACCTTATTGCTCTCTCCAACTACCTGAAGGGAGGTTGTAGACAGGCAGAGGTTGGTCTCTTCTCCCAGGCAGCCAGTACCAGAACAAGGGGACACAGTCTCAGGCTGCACCAGGGGAGGTTTAGGTTGGATGTTAGGAAGAAGTTCCATATAGAGAGAGTGATTGCCCATTGGAATGGGCTGCCTGGGGATGTGGTGGATTCGCTGTCATTGGAGGTTTTCAGAAGGAGACTTGATGGGGTGCTTGGTGCCATGGGTTAGCTGTTTGGGTGGTGTTGGATTGGTTGAAGGGGGACACGATGATCTTGGAGGTCTCTTCCAACCTGGTTTATTCTATATTCTATATTCTATATTCTATATTCTATATTCTATATTCTATATTCTACTTCCTCCTGATTACCCTGAGGATATTAAATTCACTGCTTCATGGTCACTGCAGCCAAGGATGTCTCTGAGCCTCACATTGGTTACCAGCCCTTCCCTGTTGGTGAGAACAAGGTCCAGCATAAATTGATAACCTCTGGGACCAGAGGACACTCAGAGGGAGGCTGAGCCAGCCCTTGGCCCTTGGCTTTCTCTTCCATGGAACAGGCAGGGGGGATGGAGAGATGTCAGTGAGGGAGATGAGAGATTGAGGTGAACATGGAGAGAGGACTGGGTGTCTTCAAAGGCAGAGGTGCAGCTATGGGACACCATAGGGCAGGCTGTGGTGGGGACCACTGAGGGCAGTGGCAAAGCTTAAAGCCCTCATCAGAGATGACCTCTTCATCACCATGGCTGTGGCCATTGTCTCTGCAACCAGAAGGTAGCTGAACTTCATTCACAAAGACCTCATTGCCTCCTTGCCCCACCCAGCACTGTCACACCATAGACCTGCTCCAGCCATTGCACATCCTCACATCCCACTGCCCCAGGAAGAGCCCTGAGCCATGTCTGAGGGGCAGGATCTCCCTTCCAAGGGGCAGGGGGCCAGGACTTGGCCCTTTGGCTTGATCAAGCCCATCCAGGTTTGCTCAGCATCAGAGCAACCCTGGCACCGTCTTGAGCTCCAGGTTGTTGCTCTTGCTTCTGCTTTTCTGCTCTAACAAGCCCCTGGGGAGGCTTTGTCAGTGATGGTCCTCAGTGGGACCCATTAGGGCTCCAGCAAAGTTGGCAGTTGGCATTTGGCTTCCTGAGAGGTTTCTTCAGCGTGCTCTCAGTCTCTGAGACTCATGGACTCGACACCAAGGCCACCAGAGGAGTCATTAAATGCCTGGGGCTGGTCCTCTGCTGCTGAGCTGAGCCAGGCTCCTGGGCTGGAGGGAGCTTCTGTCAAGCAGGCAGCACTGCAGAGAGAGAGCTCTGCCCAGGAGCTGCTCCTCTGCACAGGGCAGCAGGGCTGAGGGCACTGGCAGGACATCTCAAGGAGATGAGGAAGGCAGAGAGAGATGCAAGGTAGGCAGGACAGGTTGGGAGCTGAGAGCTCAAAGAGGAGAAAGCTTCCCAGCCCTGGGTGTGGTGAGTCTGTGGTGCAGGAGGATGGATTTGCAGTTTGTGGAGCTTGTAAAGCTGCCACATCCCACAGCCTCTGGGATCTCTCTCTTCTAGGGAGGGGCAGGAGATGATCCAGAGCAGAGCTTCCCATCTGCACCATCAGAGACACAGGACAGGACAGCTGCCTCCTGCTGGGATGACTGCAAGGCTGTGAAGCTTGGAGTGCACAAAGCTCCTGCAAAGAAGGAGAAGTAAATGTGAGAGGATTGTCTGGGAAATAGCCAAGGAGTTGTCTGAAGGAATTCTCTCCTAACCTGTGTGATGTCTTCTCCTCTTCCAACAGTCCTCCATGCTCAGAGACAGACCATGTCCAACAGCAGCTCCATCACCCACTTCCTCCTGCTGGCATTCATAGGCTCAGGGCACCTGCAGCTCCTGCACTTCTGGCTCTTCCTGGCCACCTACCTGGCTGCCCTGCTGGGTAACAGTCTCATCATCACCACCATAGCCTGGGACCACCACCTCCACACCCCCATGTACTTCTTCCTCCTCAACCTCACCCTCATTGACCTGGGCTACATCTCCACCACTGTCCCCAAATCCATGGCCAATTCCCTCTGGGACACCAGGGACATCTCCTATGCAGGATGTGCTGCTCAGGTCTTTTTTATTGCCTTTTTCATTTCAGGAGAGCTTTATCACCTCACCGTCATGGCCTACGATCGCTACGCTGCCATCTGCAGACCCCTGCACTATGAGACCCTCCTGGGCAGCAGAGTTTGTGTCCTCCTGGCAGCAGCTGCCTGGGCCTGTGGCTTTCTCACTGCTCTGCTGCACACAGCCAATACCTTTTCCCTGCCCCTCTGCCAGGGCAATGCTGTGGAGCAGTTCTTCTGTGAGATCCCCCAGATCCTCAAGCTCTGCTGCTCCACCTCCTACCTCAGGGAACTTGTGCTAATCGTGCTCAGTGCCTCTTTATTCTTTGTTTGCTTTGTGTTCATTGTGGTGTCCTATGTGCAGATCTTCAGGGCAGTGCTGAGGATCCCCTCTCAGCAGGGACGCCACAAAGCCTTTGCCACCTGCCTGCCTCACCTGGCTGTGGTCTCCCTATTTATCACCACTGGCTTCTTTGCCTACCTGAAGCCCCTTTCCATGTCCTCCACATCCCTGGATCTGGTGATGGCAGTTCTGTATTCGGTGGTGCCTCCAGCAGTGAACCCTCTCATTTACAGCCTGAGGAACCAGGAGATGAAAGCTGCCCTCAGCAAACTGATCCCTGGGTGTTTTCAGAAGCAATAAACTCATTGTCTTCTCCTGCAGATGCCTTTCTCCTTCTAATGCCTCTCAGGGCAGGCCCAGCCTGGCTTCTATACCTTTTGCTTCTGGTAGGGGATTTTGACTTGTGGGGATGCTGTCATCTCCTCTCTCTTTTCTTTCTCCCCCAGGGTTTGTGAAAGAGGAGCTGTGCTCCTTGTTTGTTTAAACAAAACCAAAGCCCTTTCAATAACAGTTTCCTGCCCCAAATCCTTCTTCCAAGACTTTGCTGGAACTTCAGGGACAGTTTCCCAAGTGCCCAAGAGAGTGTCTCATAGATGAAGGCAGCAGTGACCAGCTAAACCATGGGAGTGTGCAGGGGTGGGGCAGGCAGAACTGTTCTGCAGAGAGAGGCCTCCTGAGAGAGATGTGAAGGAGCAGCAGAGCAGGAGCAGGTCCAAAGCTGTTTGCTGGACCTGAGCCTGGGAGAGCTGCCACAGGTCAATCACCCTGGAGCAGTGGTACAGCTTGAAGGGGGAACTGCAGCCTAGGCCCTGACTGCAAGAACTGAAAGTAAAATAAATGACATTGGCTGTGAAAGGAAAAGAATGATGAGGTCTGTAGAATTAATTTGACTGCTAATGGGCACACAGAGCAGAGGCATCAACAGTTCTTTCTCTTTTCTCCTTCTCTCACTTCTGCTTGTAACTTCTCTCTCCCTGTGGTAGCTTCAGGCTGTGCCTAGACAATTTTCCACAGATCTTGAACAGAAAGTTGTAGAATGTAAATAAATTGCTGCTCTTTCTCTCATCCCTTTGTGTCGAGGGGCTTAGGGAGGGGGGCAGGGAAGGGGAAGCTATTACCTGCCCTGGTTTGTGTCCAGGGGGCTTCTTGTGGTGTTTCTAAATTGTAAATACCTGTAAATATTGTCAATATTGTATATTTTGTACATATTTGTTGCATTTCATTGTAGATTGTGGTTTTGCTTGCAAATCCAGCTTCATTTGCTCCCAGCTGAGCTGCTCTGGCAATTTCATGTTGGGGGGAATTTTCAACCCACCACACTCTCTCTCTCATGGCCTTGCCAGGGGATCTCTGTTTTGACTCCTGTGAGAAGGAGCAGGAAGGAGGAAGGGAGTAGGGGAGGAGGTGAACTGTGCCCTGGATCCATCCAGGGGGTTCTGAGAAGTTTCTGTGCTGTTTATAAATTGTATCTATCAAATATTGTGCATCTGTTGTGTATTTTGTACCTACTCATTGCATTTCACAGCTCTAGATTTTAGTTTGCTTGTAACTAGAGCTTCACTTCCTTCCATCCCAAACTGAGCTAGGTCTGGCTCAGTGTGTGTGTGTGTGTGAATTCTCTCAGATTAGTTGGGAGGTGAGATTTTCAACCTACCCCAACTAGCCCCTCACAGCCACCATTTCCAGCCCTGGCCTCTCACCTCAGCTTGCATAGGTTCTTTGGACATGGCCTCAGTAGCTCAGTGTAGCAGTTTGGGCTGGGTGCCCTCTGCTGTGTTCATACGAGGGGGTACTTCCTGTGTCCAAAAGGCCAGCCCTGTGGCTGGACACAGGAACCTAGGCATTTCATCCCATAATGAGATGGGGAAAGACTCTGAACATGCTGAGATGAGGAAGGAGTTCATGGGGCCAGCTCAGATGTGGCCACCTGAGGGAGCTCTCTGTGTGTGGCTGTGCTTTGCCTGAGCACATCCAGCGGTAAGTTGATGCCGAACCTGCCGGTCTGGACACGGAGAGCAGAAATGCAACCAACAGCCAGGTGTGAGGAGGTGACACTGGCACAGGGGGGCAAAGTGGCCCAGAGCTGCAGAGCCAGTGGCTCTTTATTGCCATGTAGATGAATGTTACAGATGCACTTTCCCACAGCCTGCCTCCTTCAGCCACTGATTTATCTCCATTTCAGCAGGTGCCCTTCTCCCCAGCTGCCTTTCCCTGCCCTTCAAAATGCAGCACTCTGCCAGTTTCTGCTCCCATCCTTTTCTCACACAGTTTGGAGGTGCAACATTGCTTATCACCTCCAGGGCCTCACAGACATGATGGCCACCTAAACATTTGGTTATCACTTCCCTTTTGGGTTCCCACATCTCCCCCTTCTTTGTTTCTTAATTCTGAGTCTATGGCATCCTGGTATCCAGTCCTGATTCCAATGCTCCTGGTCTCATTTACACATGATCAGACTCATAGCACAGGTTCAGGCTTAGGTTGGTTGACTTCCAGCTTTGTAGGCACAGCCATCACTGCAGTCAGCTTTCATTTGGCTGTCCTCATTGCAGGTAGGGGACTTCAGGTGCATGGGACTTGTGCCAACCACTAGCTGCTTGGCCTGTTCTGCCCTCCTGGATGGCTCTCTTGCCACACAGAGATTCATCCCTCATATCAAGGTCGGTATAGCTGTCTCCACCACTCAAGACCTCTTGGGTTGCAGCTTCTAGCCAAGGCCAATCCAGTCTTGCCCTTGACCATGGGAGGAGAGGATTGGTGGGTCCCAGCCCTTTCACCTGGTTGTTAACACAGAACCTCACCTGCCTCATCTGGTGACAAATGGCTATCAGGGCAAGGCAGAGGCAGATCCAGGTGAGCAGAAGAACCACATCAGGGTGTAGCAGGGGTTTTGAAGCTGCTGGTGGCTGTGGGCTTCCCAGGGGTGTTTTGCCTGACCATTCCTGCATGGTCAGCTGAGGTGCTGAGCATTGCATCTCCACAAGAAGCATTTCAGACCGTAGCAGTATCTGATGCTGCAGATTCTCTCCTCCTCACCCAGCACAAAGCTCTCCTTAAACTGAATAAGGGAGAGACTCAGACCATGTTTTGCCCTCATCTGCTATAACTTCTGGGAATGCCACAGGATCCTCATTTCTCTGTGCTTCCTTAAAACATGCACACCTCAGCCCCTGAGATGCCTCAGGCAGGGGAGGAGAGCTTGAGTAAAAAGCTCAGCCAGGCAGCTGAGCACAAGCAGCAGGGGGCCTGGAGGCCCTTGTTGATTCTCCACTGGTGTCTGCACTCTTTCCATCCCAACTCTGCTCCTCTGGAGAAGCTGTGGGAATTGTATCTGTCTGCTGTGTTATGATTATGATTAATGAGAAACTAAGAAGGCAAATATGCCTTATTAGGGCATATTGCAGTGGGGGGAGCAACTGATAGACTGACTTTAGGGAGTAGAACCTCAAGCAATGCTCAGCTGATAGAAGGAAATGGTTTAGCTCTTGTGGGCCATATACCCTGGGAACAAACTGCAGCGGTGTAGAGAGCAAAAAGCATTTAGCTGATTACCAATGACCTTTGTGACTGGGTGCTGGGTGCCAACTGATGCTCTGCTCCTCACAGGCTCAAGAGCGGTGTTCTGGCTGGCTCACCAAGCTGACACAGTGCATTAACTTAATGACCCCACACCAACATGACCACTAAGCAGTATCCTTTATTGCATCACACACAGCCTGCACTGGAGCTCTGCCAAAGGCTGGGAGCCCTGAGCAAGGCAACCACACTGCTCATGGAAGGCTGAACAAGACAGATGCATTACAAGGCTACAAACTTCTTGAAAGAGAGAAAGTCCTTTCACTGCCTGGTCTTGGATGCTTTCCAAACACCATGCAGTCCTGATCCTCTCTTTCCAGTTGTTTCTTCTCATTGGTCTGGGGCCAGTTTCACAGGTTCCAAGCCAGAGACTGCTTCCCTGTGTCTCTCTGCAGCTGCAATGCTATCTAAGCCCAAGGCATTACCATTACCTAGCTTAACTGAAACTACTTCTAGTTGTGCTTCAAAACCTATTTCCTATGCTACTGGAGAAGCTTTTTCTAACAGAAAGAAAACAGAAGAGGAAGCAAAACCATTAGGGAGTGTCCTTCCTTCAGCACAATGCACAGAACTAGTCATCATCAGCAGTATCCTGCACTATGCTTAGAGGCTCATCCTCAGGCGTTCCAGAAGCAAGACCTGTGGAGAAGAAAGGAAAAAACTTCTCTGCCTGGCTGCTGCCCCCAGCAATGGTAAAAGTGTGCAGAGCTCTTTTCTTATGGACATCATAAACCGACAGCTGCTTGGCTGAGACGTCCAGGAAGAGCCCAATCTTTTGTGGCCTCCCACCCACACTCAAACGGGACCATGGCTCCACGAAGGCCCAGCAGTCTCGCCCATCTACAAGCCCTATGGCCCAGAAGCCATTCTCAGGGGACAGAGTCAATGCCCCTTTGCGACTCACAGACTCCCGCGCAACACCCAAGGTCCAGCTTTTCCTCCTGCCAACATCCACTTGCCAGTAGTGCCTGCCCGAGGTGTATCCTTCCTTTGCCAGCACAAACAGGTGGCTGTCAAACCTCAGATCATTCCTGGGAACGTCCCTGAGGGCCCCAGTGTCTTTCACACTCTTCCCTGCCTCAGAGATCTCCAGTCTGGGGTGAGCTGTGTCCGCATCCAGGGTGACATCCCCTGCAACCATCAAGTCATGCCATCAGGAACAGTCAGCACAAACTCTGCATTCCTGAGACTTTCTCCTCTGTGTCCTCATCCACCTCTCCCTTGCTCTTCCTTCCCCCTCCATGCTTAGGTGCACCTGGCAGCCTCTTGCCTCAGGGGACCTCCAGCTTCTCTCCTCCCATCCCTTCCATGTCCTTCCCTCGGGCTGCTGACCAGGAATTGCTGGGGGGATGGCCTGAGGAGAAGGACCAGGAGCTGGCCATGCAGCTCCTCCTTGGCAACACCAGAACTACAATAGACTTTTACAGGCCTGAGGAGCTGCAATCAGAATGGCCAAAGGAAGTTGTGTGTGACAGAAAGGGAGGGGGAAGCTGGAGAGATCAGGGATCAGGCTGGCAGGCAGCTGAAACCCACCTGGCAATCACTGCAGACACTCAGTGGCCAGCAAGAGCTGCTAAAATACAGACCCAAAGAGTTCAATAACTGCTGAAAACTGGTGTGTGGGAGCAGACCCTGCTGGGAATGATGGTGGAGGACAGCCAAGTCTTGAGCCAGCTGGACACAAGTCTCATGGCTATGGAAATGCAGGACCAGCAGCTGGAATTTGGGTTGGGGTCATGGTGAAGTCCTTAGCAAAGCCTGAAGGAGATTTTCAATCTCATCTCAACTCAGATTTAAAGAGTAAGGAACTGAGCCTTCAGTGGAGCAAGAGCAGCTGCAGACACTTCTCCTGAGCCTTGAAAGAGGGCAAGGCCAGGAGTGGGAGGCAGGGCCTGAAGCAACCAATGCTGGTTGACCATCCCTCTTCCCCGCAGCTGGGAGGGCTCCTGTCAAGCTCAGGCAGGGGCTGTGGCAGCACACAACCAAGTCCAAAGCTCTCAAAGAATCCCTGCCCTGAGCATGTTCCTCAGCCAAGAGTTCTCTGAGCACTGGGAGTTGCCTGCCAGAGCTGCACTCCCAGCGAGTGCTCGGCTCCACCATCGCCCTGCTGCTTACCTTGGTAGCGCTGGATCCTGAAAAGCTCTGTGGGAAGAGAGGAAAGCAGCCATGAGTGGATTTGCCAAGGCTGGCTCCAGAGTGCTGAGACACAGCCCAGGCTGCTGAGCAGAAGCTTCTTGTTCTCCTCTAGTGCTGTGCTGCTCATGTGGCAGGGGAATAGCGAAGAGGACTGCAGCAGGACACCTTTAGCACAGATCAGGTGATGGAAAGCCCAAGCTACAGACTCCCTTTAGAGACAAGGGAGGCAAGAGGGACCTTGAGCACCTGCAGTGTCCACCTGAGCATGCAGGCATCTCACTTGCATGGGACACAAGAGCTGCTCCCCAAGAAATAGAGCCCTGTGCACTTGCATCACTTGTGAGGAGGTGCAAAGGACCTGCTTGTAGGTTCCTTTGATTGTCCTCCAGGATCATCAAGTCCAACCTATCAACACAGACCCTATGACTAGACCATGGCACCAAGGGCCACGTCCAATCTCCCCTTGAACGCCTCCAGGGACGGCGACTCCACCACCTCCCTGGGCAGCACATTCCAACGACAAATGACTCGCTCGGCGAAGAACTTCCTCCTCGCCTCGAGTCTAAACCTCCCCTGGCACAGCTTGAGACTGTGTCCCCTTGTTCTGGTGCTGGTTGCCTGGGAGAAGAGACCAACCCCTTCCTGGCTACAACCACCTTTCAGGTAGTTGTAGAGGGCAATGAGGTCACCCCTGAGCCTCCTCTTCTCCAGGCTAAACAATCCCAGCTCCCTCAGCCTCTCCTCATAGGGCTGTGTTCAAGGCCTCTCACCAGCATTGTTGCCCTTCTCTGGACATGTTCAAGTGTTTCGATGTCCTTCTTAAACTGAGAGGCCCAGAACTGGACACAGGACTCAAGGTGCGGCCTAACCAAAGCAGAGTACAGGGGCACTATGACCTCCCTGCTCCTGCTGGCCACACTATTCCTAATGCAGGCCAGGATGCCATTGGCTCTCTTGGCCACCTGGGCACACTGCTAGCTCATGTTCAGACAGCTGTCAATCAGCACCCCGAGGTCCCTCTCTGTTTGGGAGCTCTCCAGCCACTCCGACCCCAGCCTGTAGCTCTGCATGGGATTGCCGTAGCCAAAGTGCAGCCCCTGGCACTTGGACTTGTTGAATGCCATCCCATTGGACTCTGCCCATCTGTCCAGTCGGTCGAGGTCCCTCTGCAGAGCCTTTCTACCCTCTAACTGACCAACATCTGCCCCTAACTTGGTGTCATCTGCAAACTGGCTGATGACTGACTCAACCCCCTCATCCAGATCATCAATGAAGATGTTAAAGAGCACAGGGCCCAGCACTGGTCCCTGGGGGACGCCACTGGTGCCTGGCTGCCAGCTGGATGTGGCACCATTCACTACAACTCTCTGGGCCCGGCCCTCCAGCCAATTCCTAACCCAGCACAGAGTGTAGTGGTCCAAGCCATGAGCTGACAGCTTAGCCAGCAGTTTGCTGTGGGGGACAGTGTCAAAGGCCTTGCTGAGGTCCAGGTAGACCACATCCACAGGCCTCCCCACGTCCACCAGGTGGGTCACCTGATCATAGAAGGAGATCAGGTTGGAGAGGCAGGACCTGCCCTGCTTAAATCCATGTTGGCTGGACCTGAGCCCTTGGCCATCCTTCAGGTGTGCAGTTATTGCCCCCAGGATAATCTGCTCCATCACTTTCCCTGGCACTGAGGTCAGGCTGCCAGGCCTGGAGTTTCCAGGCTCCTCCATCCGACCTTTCTTATGGATGGGGACCACGTTGGCCAGTTTCAGTCACCTGGGACCTCTCCAGTGAGCCAGGACTGGAGGAAAATTATGGAGAGCAGCTTGGCAGCTCATCTGCCAGCTCTCTCAGCACCCTAGGATGGATCCCAGCAGGTCCCAAACAAATTCCTCATGGATTACCGGGGCACTACACTGCTCCCTGACCCCATAGGCCAGCTCCGGAGGCCACTCATCCTGAACTCCTGCCTTGCTGTTAAAACCTGTTTAGGTTGGACATCAGGAGGAAGTTCTGCACAGTGAGGGTTGTGAACTACTGGAAGGGGTTGCCCTGAGAGGTGGTGGGGGTCTCATCCCTTGAGATGGCTTCAAGGTCAAACTCAATGTGGCCCTGGGCAGCCTGATCCAGCTGGAGGTGTCCCTGCTCACTGCAGAGGGGTTGGACAAGAAGACCTTTGAGGGTCCCTTCCAGCCTGATGCTTTCTGCCTCCCTGACTCTCTGTGCTGATCCTGCTCACCTTGATTGTTCTGCAGCTCTGCTCTGAGGATCTGAAGGTCGTGGCAAGTGGCCTCCTGCACAGTCTGCACATTCTGCACAGCCTTCAGGAGAGTTTCCATCTGCTGAGAGAGCTGCTGGAGGGATCCCAGGGCCCCTGTGGTACTCAGCTCCACTTTCTTTCCTGGGAAGAAACAGCAGTGCCACCAGCACAATGGCCTTGCCTCCCCTGAGGGAAGCTCTTGTCCCACCAATGGCACAGGGCCTTTCCTCACAGAAGGGACCAACAAGATGCTGACCTCTTTCTCTGCCAAGGAAGACCCAGCCCCAGAAGATGCTGGAGGGTGACCAGTGCAGCTCCAGAGCTGCCTTCCCCAGGACAGGGACACTGCTCAGGGGACATGGAGTCAGCAGGACAGAGGCACACCAGGACTGAAGGGGCACTCCTGAGCCTCTGCAAGGGCTTACTCAAGGCCTAAGCCCAACCTTGCTCCTCCCTTTAAGCTCTCTCTCCCTCTGGGGCTTGCCCACTGCCATGGCCCTTTCCTCCATCCCATCTCCACCTCTCTGGCTCCTGGGCCACCTGGACTCCTGAAGGGTGAGACCTGGCAAGTCCCTTGCCCCACCTCTGAACTGCTTTGGATGCCCTGAGTGCTGGAGGGGTGGGCAAAGAGCACAGGCCCCAGGAGCCTTCCTGAAGGCTTGGCAAAAGCCTGCTGAGCAGGATGAAGGGCAGGAAGCAGCTCCACCCATCTCTCCAGCCAGCACCTTTGGGCTGCAGCAGAGAAGACCCTTGGTCAGGAGGCAGGGGAGTGAGGAAAGAGAGTCAGCAGCAGGACATGGAGATGGACAACCTCATCACACAGATCAGGTCATTGACAGCCCAAGCTACACACTGCTTCCAAAGACAAGGGAGAGAAGAGAGGCCTTGAGCACCTGCAGTGTCCACATAAGCATGCAGCTGGCCCTGGGACAGGGCACACAAGAACTACTCCAGCCCCCACTGCAGGAAGGAGCTGGAGGTGCTGGAAAGTGTCCAGAGAAGGGCCATGAGGAGGAGCAGAGGGCTGGAGCTGCTCTACTGTGAGGACAGACTGAGAGAGTTGGGGTTGTGCAGTCTGGAGAGGAGAAGGCTCCCAGGAGACCTTCTGAAGGGTGCTACAAGAAAGCTGGGGAGGGACTTTTGAGGGTGTCAGGGAGTGATAGGACTGGGGGGAATGGAACAAAAGTAGAAGAGGGGAGAGATTCAGATTGGATGTCGGGAAGAAGTGGTTCCCCATGAGGGTAGTGAGGCACTGGCACAGGTTGCCCAGGGAGGTGGTGGAAGCCTCATCCCTGGAGGTGTTTAAGGCCAGGCTGGAGGTGGCTGTGAGCAACCTGCTATGGTGTGAGGTGTCCCTGCCCATGGCAGGGGGTAGGAACTGGATGAGCCTTGAGGTCCCTTCCAGCCCTGACAGTTCTCTGATCTACTCCACAAGAAAGAGTTTTGTCCTTCTCCATCCCCTGTGAGGAGGTGCAGAGGATGTGCTCACAGCTCGGTTTGCCTGTGCCCAGCCTTTGCCAGCAGAGAGATGAAGGCCTGCTTGGTGGGGGCCCTGCTCACCTAGTTCCTCCTTGAGGCTCTGAAGGTCTCTCTGGGTGGATTCCTGCATGTCCTGCACAGCTTTCTGGAGAGTTTTCATTTGTTGGGAGAGCTTCCACAGCTCTGATGTGGTACTTGCTGTGAAGGAAACATTGTGCCACTGGGACACTGCTGGTACCTCCTTCAGGTACCTGGAGATCATCTATCTGCCATGAAGATGCCCAAGAGCTCTGATTGAAGGCCCCTGCTAAAGCATCTTTCCCAGGCCTCTCCTGTGGGTGATTTCTCTCTCCTCATTCCCCCTTAGAAATCTTCACCTCACAGGGATTCAATTGCACCTTGAAGGTGCCACCTGGGGAGGGTTCTCACTTGGCCCTCTGCCTGCTCAAAGTCTTCCCAGCAGAGCCCTGTGCTCAGGGGCATGGCCAGGCCCTGTTCCCATGGAACCTCATCTCCTCCTTTCTCAGCAGCAGCAAAGGAAGCCCACTGCTTCCCCACCACCCAAAGGCACAGCCAGAGAAGGAGCCCAGGCCATGCTCCTTGCCAGGTGTTCCTTGAGGGAAGAACACTGCCCTGCCAAGATGCCAGCTGGCCAGAGCAGGGGCAGGGCAACTCCTTGCCTTAGAACCTGGGGAGGATGGGACTGCAGAGCCCAGACTGTGCTGGGAAAAGCTCCCTGCCCAGGCAGCTCTGCACACTGGCAGCCTGGAGTCCCAGACACCTACCTGGATGGCCAACACGATCAAGGAATAGCTTGAAGTCGTTGTGATTGGCCATTCCTGGAGTGGGGAGTTGGCTTCATCTGAGTGTGGTGGGCCCTCAGGCATGGGAAGCCTCCAGAACTCCTTGCTCAGAAGGCTTTTGTTCCTAGGTGCTGTTGGTCACTCCTGGCACTCACTGAAAGAGAAACTGTGTGAAGGGTTTCCTGCAAAAGAGTTTAGAGTAATTAGTGTCCTCCTCTTCCCATGGGATGGGAGAGGAGCTCACAGAGTCCCACCTTGTCCAGCTGTTTGCAGCTGGGCAGGAGGCTCCAGAGATCTTCAAGCCCAGTCCCCATGCCAGAGCAGGACCATAGAATCCAGCACAGGAACACAGCCAGATGGGGCTGGAAAGTCTCCAGAGGAGACTCCACAACCTCTCTGGGCAGCCTGCTCCAGGGCTCTGTGACCCTCACAGTGAAGAAGTTCCTCCTCATGTTGAGATGGAACCTCCTGTGCTGGAGTTTACATCCATTGCCCCTTGTCCTACCCCAGGGTGCAACTGGGCAGAGCCTGTCCCTGTCCCCTCCTTCCTGACCCCCAGCCCTCAGCTATTGAGAGACATGGATCAGATCCCTCTCAGGCTTCTGCCCTCTCTAGACTAAACAGCCCCAGGGCTCTCAGCCCCTCCTCACCAGGCTGTGCTCCATTCCCTCCTGGTAGCCTCCCTTGGACTCTCTCCAGCAGATCTCTGTCCCTCCTGAGCTGGGGAGCCCAGAACTGGATGCAATACTCCAGGTGAGGTCGCAGCAGGGCAGAGCAGAGGGGCAGGGAGAACCTCCCTGGATCTGCTGGACACACTCCTAATGCACCCCAGGACCCCCTTGGCCTTCTTGGCCACCAGGGCACATTGCTGTCCCATGCAGAACTTGCTGCCCACCAGCACTCCCAGGTCCTTCTCCACAGGGCTGCTCCCCAGCAGATCCCCTCCCAACCTGCCCTGCTGCACTTGATTCTTCCTTCCCAGCTGCAGGACATGTCCTTGTTGAGCCTCATTAGGTTCCTCTCTGTCCAGCTCTCTGAATGGCCTCACAGCCCTCAGGTGCAGCAGGCCCCTCCCTCTGACCAAATTCCTCCCACCCCAATGGCCTTGGCTTCAGCTGTGCTCTGGAAGGGAACCTGCAGGTGATTTGCTTTCAGTGACTCCTTTGCCTTTCCACCCCTGCCCAAAGAGAACAAACCCAGTTCTTACCAAACATCTCCTTGCTCCTCCTGCCTTCCTGTGCCTTTCCTCAGGGCTCAAAGAGTGGCCAAAACCTCTAGAGAACAGAAGGCAGAGTTGGTGACACCTTCTGATGGACTCCCAGCAGGTCCCTGTCCCATCTCAGGTGCAGGGGAGCCCTCTGGGAATCCTCACTCCATGCCCATCCTTCTCCTTGCTCACAATCAGCCCTGTGTGCTTGTGCAGAGCACAGGAGAAGCTGCTTCAGCCCAGCTGCTTCCCCCCTCCGAGGCACAGGAAGGGCAGCACTGGCTACATGCACAGCTCTGAGACCAACTCCAAGCCTGGAGGGGACCCTGGCAAAGCTCCAGAGTAAGGACAGGGGTGGAATGGCCTTGGCTGGCTGCCAAAGGCACACCAAGCTGCTCCCTCCCTCCTCAACTGCACAGGGGGAGAAATAGGAGGGCAAAGCTGCTGGGTGGCCACCAGGAGTGGGAGATCTCCAGGCAGTGGCCATCGTGGGCACTACAGACTCAGCCTGGGGAAGACCACTTGAATTTGGTGACCATTTCAAAGCAAGCAGCTTGGGGAGAAGCCAAAGCCACACTCAACCCAGGTGCCCCCAGCCTCCCCCTCAGCTTCACCTCCCTCCTTCCCAACCCTTTTACTTTGTCACCCTCTGCTGTGCTTTAAGCTTCCCTGCAGCCCAGAAGCCCAAATGGAACAGACTTGGATTTGCCTCCCAGGAGGACAAAAGCAAATTAGGCAGGAGAAAAGAGAGGTACAAGTCAGGAAAGGAGCAGCCTGGAATCCCTTTGGAAGTCAAAAGCAAAGCTTAACAAAACAGAGAGAAAGGATCTGAGTAAAAGGGAAGTGACAAAGGGGTAAGCAAAAAGGGTAAATGAGAAAAGCCACCACAACAGCAGGCCCAGCTGGCACAGAAGTCTCTGGATGTAAGTGTGGATTGTCCCTGGCTGCAGCTCTTAGGAGAGTGGCTGCAGCAGGAGGCAGCACTCACCATGGGGCAGCTGCAGGAGCAGAGAGGAGTCTCAGGCAGGAAGAAGAGGCAGAAGCAGGCAGATGGCTCCCCTTAAACAGGCTGTGGGCAGGAAGGGGGAGTGGAAGAGACCTTGACCCGGGGACCCCTCCCCCTGGGAGTCTCTCTGCCCACCTGGGTCAGGTTTCTTTGTCCACCTGGGGCAAAATCCTTCCCAGCTGCTCCAGGGATGGCTGGGACCTGACACACCCTGGCCCTTGTCTTTTCCTCCCTGGGCCCTGCAGGGAACAGCCCTGCTGCTAGTGCCTCCAGTTCCTTGCTGCCTGCCCCTGAGGGGACCTGGGGGATGAGCAGGGCCTGCTGGCCCCTGTGTGCAGGGCTTGCAGGAAAGCAAGAGAGTGCTGCTCTTGCAGCCCCACAGCAGCACAGCCTTCAGGGCAGGAGGAGAGACACTTACCTGCCTGAGCTACCCAAGGGGAACAGTGACACAGGACAGCTGAAATTCCACCTGCAGAAGGGAAGGAAAAGGCACAGAAGACTGAGGCACTGGAGTTGAAATTCAGCCTTCCTCTGCCCCCAGGCCCTGCCTCCCCTTCGGGGCAAGGTGTTGGTACTGGAGGCAACCAGGTGCCAAGGGAGCTATGATGCTCCAGAAGCCAAGCAGACCCTCACCAGATGCCCACTGCCCAGCACCAGAATGGAGCTCATGGCAGGAGAAAAGCTTCACCCTGCCTGCTGTCAGGGAGGACAAACTCCTTCCCTGCAGCCTAGGGATCAGAGATGACCTTTGCTCAGCTGCTGAAGGGCTCAGCTTTGAACAGGGACAGCAGACACTGACCTGTCAAAGATGAGCTGAGGAGGAGGCTCTGGCTGACACTCAGCAATGGTTTGTCTGCAAGGCCCAGGCTTGGGGCTCAGCTGCCTTTGGGGGTTGTGGCCATTGGAAGGGGAACTTTAGCCCAGGCCCTGTCTGCACAGACTGAAAGTCAAATAAATGACCACTGGATGCCAAAGGGAAAGAATGACAAAGGCTACACCATTCACTGGCTGCTGATGGGGCCAGGGAGGAGAGGCAGGAGCAGTTCTGGCTCTCTTCTTCTGTCCCTTCTGCTTGCAGCTTCTCTCTCTCTCTCATGGCCTTTACAGGGGATATCTGAAGGGAGGATGTCCCTGGGCCTGGAGGATGTCCCTGCCACTGGAGGGAGGATGTCCCTGCCACTGGAGGGAGGATGTCCCTGGCATTGGAGGAAGGATGCCCCTGGGCCTGGAGGATGTCCCTGGCACTGCAGGGAGGATGGCCCTGGGATTTCAGAGACTGTTTAGTTCTCTAAACCACCATGGAATGGAAGTGATTCTGCCTCTGGAGCAGGTAATTTCTGGAGCTGCTCTGGGATTGGCTCCAGGCCTTGCCTCTTAGTGTCACTGCTCACAGCTGCTCCTTCCTGGCCATGCTGTGCCAGGAGCATTCCCAGCTGCCCTGCAGATGTTCTGCTGTGGGAGGGGCTTGGGAAGCTGGGAAATGGAGCCAGGAGAAGGGAATGCTCTGCATGAAAGGAGGAAGCAAGCAAGGAGGAGGGAAGGTACTGCCCTTGCTGGAGAAGGACCAGGCTGGGGACCCAGAGACCAGCTTGACATGGAGCAGTACAGAGGTTGCACCCTGCCTCTCCCCAGTGCTGCCAGTAGCACCCCATTGCTCCCAGTGCTGCCCCAGTGCCGCCCCCAGCTGCTCCCAGTAGCACCCCAGTGTTCCCAGTTCTCTCCCAGTGATCCCAGTGCAGCCACAGAGGCTCTCCCCATTGCACCCCAGCGCTCCCAGTGCCGCACCAGTGCCACTCCCTGGCTCCCCCTAGTGGCCCCAGCGATGCCTCTGTGCCAATTCTTTGCTGTTCCCAGTGCTGCCAGTGCCACTCTGGTTCTCCCCAGTGCTGCCAGTAGTATCCCAGTGCCACCCCATGGCTCTCCCCAGTGCCACCCCCTTGCCACTTCCTCATTCCCACCCTAACCACACACCCCCCCAGCGTGCTCCCAGGGCTGAAGCAGTTCCATTCCCTGGCTCCTCCCAGTGCTCCCAGGGCTAGCCCAGTGCTCTCACCTGGGACCTCCCTGACTCCATCCAAAATTCAGGAGTGTTTGGGCTCAAACCCAGTAATTTAGGAACATTTTGGGCTCAAACCCAGCGACTAAGGAACATTTTGGGGCTCCAAACCACTAATTTTCAGATGTTTGGATCTCAAAACCACCAATTCTGGGAACTGTTGTGCAACACTTCCCCCCCTGCCCCCCCTTCCCCCCTCCCTGCCCTGCCCTGCTTAACTGGGAAAATTTTGGGCTCAAAAATTCCCATTTCAGGAGTTTTGGGGTCAGAAACCTCTGTTTAGAGACCTTGGGGGTGGGGTGGGGAGAGGCACAAAACCTGGGGGGATTTTTGGTCTCAGAAGTTAGTTAGGGACTCAAACCCAGTTCAGTCCTGCTTGAACCGGCAAAGGCACCAGCTCAGTCCCAGTTAGCCCAGTTCAGTCCCCCTCCACCCCAGTCTGATCCCAGTTTGTCCCCTGGTGCCACTCACCCCAGGGCCACCAGCTGGGGATGGGCCTCGGGCTGTCCCCACTGCTTCTTCCCAGTCCAGCTGCAGTTTATCCCCAGTCAGGGACCAGTTTGCCCAGTCCCAGCTCTTCCCCTCCTCCCAGCTTCCCCTTTTTGAGCACGGGGGAAAGTGAAAGTGAAAGGGATGGGGGGAGGGGAGAGCAAGTCTGGACACGGCCCAGGAAACAGACTGGGAGCACTGGGAGTGGTGCTGGGGTGGAGCTGGGAGCGCAGGAGGGACACAAGGGGCAAGACTGGGAGCACTGGGATGGAACTGGGAGCACTGGGGGGACACAAGGAGTGATACTGGGAGCGCTGGGGTGGCACTGGGAGTGCTGGGGGGATGCTGAAGCAGTACTGGGAGCCGGGGGGCAGCACTCAGAGCAGTGGCTGGAGCCACACTATGGAACTGGGAGAACTGGGACGAGTGAGGGAACTGCTCTGGAGCACTGGGAGCTGCTAGAAAGCCAAACTGGAAGCAACAGAGTGTACTGGGAGTACTGGTGGTGTACTGGGAGCACTGGGGCTGTAGCAGTAGCACTGGGGCTGCACTGGGGGCACTGGGGATGCACTGGGGGCACTGGGGATGCACTGGGAGCAGTGGGAGTGATCCTGGCATGTACTGGGAGCACTGGAGCTGTTACTGGGAGCACTGGCAATGATCCTGGATTTATAGTGGGAGGACTAGCACTGATCCTGCTGCTGCACTGAGGCTGCACTGGGGGCACTGGAGCTGTACTGGGAGCACTGGCAGTGAGTCCCAGCAGTGCTGCAATGGCCTCCTACAGGATCATAGAATCACAGAACTGTCAGGGCTGGAAGGGGCCTCAAGGCTCATCCAGTCACAACCCCTGGCCATGAGCAGGGACACCTCACACTACAGCAGGTGGCTCACAGTCACCTCCAGCCTGGTCTTAAACACCTCCAGGGATGAGGCTTCCACCCCCTCCCTGGGCAGCCTGTGCCAGGCTGTCACCACCCTCCTGGGGAACAACTTCTTCCTCACAGCCAATCTCAGTCTCTAGTTTTGTTCCATCCCCCCCAGTCCTATCCCTCCCTGATACCCTCAAAAGTCCCTCCCCAGCTTTTCTGGAGTCCCCTTCAGATCCTGGAAGGCCACAATTAGGTTTCCTGGGGGCCTTCTCCTCTCCAGACTGTACAACCCCAACTCTCTCAGTCTGTCCTCATAGCAGAGCAGCTCCAGCCCTCTGCTCCTCCTTGTGGCCCTTCTCGGGACACTTTCCAGCACCTTCAGATCCTTCCTGGAACAGAGGCTCCAGAACTGGACACAGAGCTCCTTGTGTGGTCTCAGCAGAGTGGAGCAGAGGGGCAGAATCCCCTCCCTGGCCCTGCTGGCCACACTTCTCTTGCTGCAGCCCAGGCTCTGCTTGGCTCTCTGGGCTGCAAGTGCTCACTGCTGGCTCCTGCTGAGCTTCTCCTCCCTCAGCATCCCCAAGGCCTTTCCTTCAGGGTTACTCTCCAGCCAGTCCCTGCCCAGCCTATAGCAGTGCCTGGGATTGCCCTGAGCCAACTGCAGGACCTTGCCCTTGGCCTTGGTGAACCTCATGAGGTTGTCCTGGGCCCAGCTCTGCAGCCTCTCAATGTCCCTTGGGATGGATCCTTCCCTCCAGCAGTCAGCAGCACCACAGAGCTTGGTGCTGAGGGAGCCTCAGTGCCTCTCTCCATGCAACAACAAAGATGTTAACCAAGCCTGGTCCCAGTGCTGATCCCTGAAGGACTGCACTTGTCCCTGCCCTCCACCTGGGCATGGATCCAAGCTCAAGTGCAAACCAAGATCAGTGACCTCCAGCATGGGTGACATCAACAGGAGAGTCTTTGGGCATCATGGACATTTCCTCTGAGCAGCTGCTTGTGCAGGAAGCTGCAGGAGCTGCAGAGAGAACTTTGCTGCAGAGAGTGGTGCTGGCAGGAGCAGCTCCAGGGGGTCACAGGCTCCAGCTGCTCTTCATCCAAACCACGGCAGCAGGGTGAGGAACCCACAGGGCCAGGAGTCCCAGGGAGCTGCTTGAGCTGCTGTGGAAAACCATAGCAGGGCACTGGGAAAGTTCACCTTTGTTTCTGGAGGACTCTGGGTGCAGCGTGTCCCCGTCTGAGGGTGGGAGAAGTGTGAAGCCATGTCCAGCAGAAGGGGTGCAGGAGGTCAAGGGGAGCCATGTCCAGCAGAAGGGAGCAGGAGCTCCCCCATAGATGTCCTTCCCCCTGGGGTCTCTCACAGCTGTCCCTCCCCATGTGGTTGGCGGTGCTGGACACAGTGGTGCTGCAGCTCCTGGAGGTTCTGGGACCTCCTCAGGCAGCTGTTGCAGCAGGGGACACCGAGGGAGCCAGCCTGGGGACATGTGTGGGGCTGTGCCACCTCCATGGGCACACAAGAGAGGACACAGCCCCCCCTTCCCCCCCCGAGGGCACACACATGGGAATGGGACACGGGTGGGGATGTGCCACCTGCCATGGGGACACCGCTGACAACAGGGACACGCCATGGCTGCTGTCAGACCACTCCACTCCCCTGTCCCTCCCACATCCCTGTCCCCAGCCGTGGCTGTCTTGTCCCCATGGCCCTTCAGGGATGGCTGTCCCTGTCCCAGCCCCCTGTGGTGGTTTAAGCCTTAGCTTGGAGTTAAGAGCTCAGATGGGGGCAAGGCTGAGAATCTCTCCCCTGCTCACCCCTCCTCCCTCCCAGAAGAGAGGGAAAACAAAAGGAAAAACACCAGAAAGAAGCAAATCCACCAAGCAATGATTTGGAGTCGGCCTGGAAGTAGGGAGGTAAAGAGTTTTCTTTCAACACTATGTATATAAAACAATAACAGATAAGGTTCACAAGGGCAAGGAACAAGGATGGATGGGAGGGGAAAAAAAAACAGAATACAAAACCAGTCTCTGAAGAGGTGCAGAGGCAGCAGGGAAAAGATCAGGCTCCATGTGGCAGAGGAGCAGGAAGGCAGCTGCAGTAGCTCTCATCCAGGAGAGGCAGGAGCCAAAAGGAGAGAGCCTAATGACTGCAATGTCCTGCTTTTTATACCCTAGCTGGGCAGGGAGGGGGGAGTGGAAGAGACTCAGTTTCCCAGGGGGAAAATGCCCTGCAGGGAGGGCAAAGCACATGCAAGCCCTCCACCCTGCTCTGTGTTATTTTCAGAATGGGTGTTAACCCACCACAATCCACCCCTCTGTTCCACTTCCACTCTTCTGTCACAGCCCCTTCATCCAATCTTGACATGTGGTATTGGAATCCTTGGTGCAAGTCCCTTGTTATCCCGGCTCGCTCTCTCTCAGGGCAGTCTCTCTCTCTCTGGTGCTGGTCAATGTAGGTGGTGCTTGAACTGGGCAGGGATGTGGAGAAGAATCAGGAATCAGTCTGTTTTTGAAAGGGAAAGGAAAAAATCAGGAACAGTCCGTTGCTGTAGGGAAGCAGGTGAGATGACCCAGGAGTTCTCTGGGTTGGTGTGTGGTGTGTATGCTGAGTCTTGGATGCTAGGCTGATATTAAGCTAGGAGGGAGAAACTTTGAACAACTTATAACTATTCACACAGTGACTATAATACATTGATCCGCGCTGCCCCCTCTCAGTTCATCCCCTCTCAGCCAGAGTCACATTCTGCTGTGGGATACACTGAATGTCCCCAGTTTCTAACATGACTCAGTAGGTGTCACCAGGCCCCTCAGCCAAGACCACCCCTCGGGTTAGTCTGCACCCACCAGCAGCAGGGAAAACCCACACTGGCTTCCCCAGCAGGTTCTTCTCAGCAGTCACAGGAACTCCATCTCCATCCACTGTTTGCAGCAGGTGGGACTGGGCAGGACAAGCTCATTTCACAGATCCTCTGCTGGTCACTAACCAACTGGCTTGAGCTAGGTGTCTCTCCCAGTTCCTAAAGGCTCCACTCCCCATGGCTTTTAGGGCGGTTTTTAGCAAGCCAGTGGAGCGCTCAACCTTCCCTGCAGCTGGTGCAAGGTATGGGATGTGGTAAATCCACTCAATGCCATGTTCCTTTGCCCAGTCCCTTAGGAGATGGTTCTTGAAGTGGGTTCCATTGTCTGATTCAATCCTCCCAGGGGTGCTGTGTCTCCACAGGACATGTCTCTCTAGGTACAGGATGGTGTTGCGAGCAGTGGCATGAGGTACTGGGTAGGTCTCCAGCCACCCTGTACTTGCCTCCACCATGGTCAGTAGGTACTGCTTGCTACTGTGAGACCGAGGAAGGGTGATGTGGTCGATCTGCCAGGCCTCTCCGTACTTATATTTCGACCATCTCTCTCCATACCACAGAAGCTTTGTGTGCTTGGCCTGCTTGAAGGCAGCACAGATGTCACACTCATGGATTGACGAGAATGGAGACAGGGACGGCAGCACTCAATATGAGTAATAGAAATCATCCAACTTTATTGTTCCATGCTTTATTATTTATAGTCTTATCTTATGCATAGTTAATTCTATTCTAATTTAACACATACTATTGGTTTAACTCTAAAAGATTACATCATTATTTCACTACTCTGTGGTTTTTTCTACTAAGTCTAATTGCTCTTTTTCCCAGATCTTGCCTCCTCCTTATCTTGTTTGTCTCTTCTCAGGGGAAGCTTGACCTTAGCATACCAGGCACTTTTCCACAACTCCTACTCCATTGCTATATTTTCAACAGAAAGTCCTTCAAGGCCTGAATTGCACAGATGTTCCTGGGACCATTGTCCCTTCTCCCTAAGCCAATCCCCAACAATTCCCCCATTTTTCTTTTGTGCAAGTAAGGCCTTGGAGGTTATCCTTTGAACACTTTGCATGATACAATTATAGGCAAGTTTAACAACAATCAAAATTAGTACAATAATACTTAAAAACCTTAAAGCTTCTTTTATCAATTGTATAACCCACTGTGACACATTCCCAAATATTGATCTTAACCAATCATCCAAGGGACTTTTTACAATTGCAACAGCACGCGTGTGATTCCTTAGCCACTTAATCTCAGCATGCATTGACACTCCATGATCTGACAGGTTCAAACAACACATTCCATCAAAGTCTTCCACCCATACCCTTGAGCCATTGTTCCAGTATTGTAGGACTACAGAGCAAGCATAGTGAGTATAGCACAGTAAAGAAGGTAAAATAAAGCAAAGAAGAAGAAGTGCATATCAAGGGAACTCCTACAACTTATATAAACTCGGAGAGCCTCGTTGGCATAGCTTCATTGGTTCCCTATGAGTGACCACACATCGCACTGTTATAGATTATTGGTCCAACTCCTAATGACATGTGAGGTTGTTGATGCAGGTGTGTGTCCTGTTATTCCCACATAACTTTCTGTGTTTATAGCTACCAGTGTCCTGCTTTAGTTACATGCTGCAGGCACAGCACTGTTTTGCTACACTGCTAGCCACTTCTGCACTTATGCTGAGCATGGCCTACCACCATGTCAGGCTCTAGGCCTACACTGCCTGATCGCTCACACTGCTCGTCACTGGCATTTGGTCATAGGAGTTGTTCTCATCCTATACAAGATACTACTTGCATACACAGAAGCTAGCAAATTAAACCTAAGCTATATAGCAAAAGCAGGAGTTCTGTAGCGCAGCATGTCTAACAGACTGATGTAACCCATACAAGGCACAAAGCTTAAGCTGAACTAGTTACAATGTTCTAACAGAGCTGGCATAATACATGGTCAAAGATAACAGACATTGTAAAGAAGAACTTAGATCTTAATAGTTCTGATCTTTACATTTCACTCCTGACAGAGAAGACTTGATCATGCCTGAACACATTGCACACAGACATTAAGACACAAATCCTGTCTCACACTTCCCATCTGAGGGACGCTGGGAGCAATGAACGCAGGAGAAGCTGTCTTGATCCTGCTGTTATTTCTGAGCTATCAAGTAATGGCCACCTGCTAGTGCTTGCCTCAGACAATCCCTTTTGGATGCAGCCAGCTCTTTACAGGGTGCACAGTGGTCTAACATCATCCTCCATGTGCCAGAGCCCAGCAGAGGGGAAAAAGTCAAATTTGTGTGCTGAAATAAAGACAGTTTAATAGGACAGAAAATGAAAGGGAGATGTAATAATAATGATGATGATGATGATGATGATGATGATGGAAATCTAATTAGAATGTTGTCTTAGTTTAAAGAGTGGACAGAGATAATTTTACTCCCAATGGAAGTAAACCAAAGACACTCTTGTGGAACTGGAGATAAGTACAGAAATTGTATTCAGAAATAGACAGGAAAAATACAGAATGCATGAAAATGCACAAACCCCATCCCCCAAGCAGACTGAACCACAAACCCCAGCTGCTCCTTTTCTCTCCCACTCATTGACTCCCAGGCCTAAGCAGGCCATAATTGCACAGGAGAAAATTAGTCAGGCGTCTGCAGGTCTGTCCTTCATGTTAGCAGGAGATAAGGACTCCCTCCAAAGAGCTGGGTTGGTCTCTTCTCCCAAGAAACCAGCACCAGAACAAGAGGACACAGTCTCAAGCTGCGCCAGGGGAAGTTTAGGCTGGAGATGAGGAGAAAGTTCTTCACTGAGAGAGTTATTCATCATTGGAATGTGCTGCCCAGGGAGGTGGTGGAATCACTGTCTCTGGAGGTTTTCAAGAGGGGACTGGATATGGCACTTGGTGCCATGGTCTAGTTCTGTGGTGACAGGTTGGACTCGTTGACCTTTGACGTCTTTCCTCTGCCCAGCTGGAGACAGGACCCTTTACTTCTGGTCAGCATAGGCAGGGTTTGGGTTTTGTAGCTGCAGAGCAGAATTCCCTTCCTCCAGGTGGAAAGTAGGAGCAGCCCTTCTGCTCCACCCAACAGACCCTTCAGCAGCACTTTTCCTGGGTCCATGGCCTTTGGCTGTTGGTTGTTCTTGCACTTCCTATCCCCAAGGTTCCAGTCCCCAGGTAGGTTCACCATGCCACCTCCTCATGTCCCCCCTGGTCACACAGGGTGGCATGTGGTGTGTGCCAGCAGTGCCCTTTCCCTTGAGCAGAAAAAGCCTGAGCCTTAACTGCAGAGACACAGCTCAGTGTGAGAGAGGAAGGCATCCTCTTGGAAATGCTGGCACAAGGGCTGGGATACAGGCTTGTGGGGAGGAGGTGAGATTCTCTTGCAGTCCTGGAGGGAACTCCAGAACACCAATCAGCTCACAGCCCAGTGTTGATAGGCTCAAGAATTCATCCCTGAGCCACTCAGCTCTGACAAAGAGCTCCCAGAGCAGGAGCTGTCACAGTGACCATGTGCCAGGTGACTGCCTGCTCTTGGGCAGCTTCCAAAGCAAACTCTCAAGTCTATTGCCTTAGGCCTTTGCACAACTGCCCCACAGCAGAGCTCTTGTTTAGAGTTAGTGTCCTGTAAAGAGAGACCAATGGCCCTTCAAAATACCCCAGGAGGTCAGTGCTGAAGGGGCTCTTTGTGCCACAGGCCCTGGGCACTCACAACTGAGCAGAGGTGCTGCAGGAACAAACATCCTTCCTCTTGCCAGGGCAGCTCTGGCCCCACCATTAGCTCCAAGTGGCTGCCTGGGCACAAGAGCCCTCTTCATTGTGACCCTGTGGATGGTCACACCCTGCCCAGGGACAGTGCTGGCCAGGGCCAAGGAAAAGGGCATTGAAAGGACACTCAAGGGCCTTGGGTGAGCTGTGGCCAAGTTCCAGTCAGGGACAGGGCTGGAGCCAGAGTCTTGTTGGGGCCAGGGTCACTGGGACCTACCATCCCAGGGCAGCTCTGCAGAGTGGGACCCAGGTTGTCTGGGAGGGCTCAGTGGCCCCAGGCATTGTCAGGGTGAGGGCCAGGGCAGAGGATATTCCCCTCTGGTCTCTGCTCTGGGGAAGAAGACATGACCACTTTGGGTCCTGGAGTGCAAGGGCAATGGGGTGGGCTGGAGCTGAGCACTGCAACCACCCCAGCACTTCCCCCAAATGAGCTCTCATCTCCCAGTGGTCAGCACCCCCCAGTGCTCCCCAGCAGTGCTTCCAGTCACTGAAGATCTCAGTGTCGAGGCTTTAAGCACTGAGGTATCTTAAACCATACCTTACAGGCCTCCTAGATAGGTCCCAGAGGGGGTACCAAAAAGTGTAATCTCCTGTTATTCCATGCCCATAAGCCCTGCATTTCTATAACCACTGCCATTTCTCTTTGTTCTTCCATTTTTTGTACCTCTCTGCTCCCAGGAGGACAGGTGGAGCTTTATCTTGGGTTTGTGCAGGGGACTCAGGCTTGTTCAGCCTTGGCCAGGCTGCCACTTGGGGCCTGGAGTGGCCTGGCTTGGCCTGGAGCTGGCAAGCAGAATTTCTCTTGGGGGTGGGGAGGAGGGTGCATGTGAGGCCTGGGTGTTTGGCCTGGTTTGGAGGAAGGTGGTGTGAAGCTTTGGCTTAAGGAGGTTCTGAGGTTCTTGGAGAACCATGGCTGAGGTGGATGATGGATTTTGTGCTGCTGTATGCAGTTGTGATTGATACTTCCACTGCCACTTCTTTCTTTCATAGCCAGCAGGGAGCATTGTCCTTTACTCCCCTGGGAAGGGCTGAAGAGCAGCTGTCTCGCTCCTCAAACCAAGACACTCAGCCACTCTGCTGTCCCTACTGCCCAGGCCACCAGTTGTCCTCCCATCTCCCAGTGTTCCCAAGAAGAGTCGTCAGTCTCAGCCCCAAATTTCCCCAGGGGGCTGGAGAGGTGTCAGGGATGGCTCTTAGTGACCCTAGGTTTGAGTTTGGTGTCACCTCTGGAGCATTACTGGGTTGAAAGACTGGGCTGGGAGGTGAGGGAGACTGGAAGGTGGCAGTGCAGGGAAAGGAGAGGCACTGGGAGATGGGGAGGGTCTGGCTTTTGGAGTCTTCATGTTGAAGCAGTGAGTGGTCACTGCTGTCAGCAGTACTCTATCCACCCCACCCCCCAGTGCCCCTGGAGGTCTGGGCTGTTTGATTTGCAGCTGCCCCATGCAGGAAGCTGGAGAGATGCCAAGGAAGGTGGATGGATCCGTGCCAGAGGTGAGGGTGACTGCGTGCCAGGGCTGGGCTTGTTGCCAGGGCTGGTGCCACTGCCAAGCCTGCCTTTGCCCTGGGGGCTCTTAGGAGGAAGAAGGAGGAGTCCTGGGAGGGATAAATCTGCCCCTCACCTTCCCCAGCTTCACCCAGGACTTACCACACCACAGAGGAAAATGAAGGTGGCAGTGGTCGGCGTGGCTCTGCTCTTCACCATCCTGCTGTGCACCCCAGCAGATGCCAAGGTAGGACTCCAGTGCCACAGGGAGGGGCTCATGGGGATGGGTCATGGCTACAGGACATGTGGAATGAAATTGGAGTGGTGAGGATGAAACCCCTTGATTTGGCCTCTCCCTTGCCCAAGCAAGAGGCTCCTCCAGGCTCCCCTGCCTCTCCTGGCAATGCAGCTCTCTCCCTCCCACAGCTCCATCTCTTCCCTCCACTTCCCCCACTAAGCAGCTTCTTGTGCCCAAGGCCTGAGTTCCTCAGTGAATGCCTGGAGCTGTTCCCTCCCTGGGAAGGTCCAACACCAAAGCTGGGAAGGCTCCCACCAGTTTCTTCTCTTGGTGACCCCACACCCCTCCCTTCTGCAACTCCCCAGCCCATACTTTTGCTCCCCTCAAACATCTTCTGCCTGAGATCTCCTCCATGTCCTATCTAATGTCCCCAGATGCCCTCCCTTTGATCTCTCCCAATGCCTTTCTTTCCATCTTGTCCCTCAGCCCTTTGCCTTTCATCCTCTCCATTGCAGTGGTCGCCCCAAATCCTCTTCCTGCCATAGCCATTCCCAAACACTCTCCCAGTCCCCTTGGTTTTGGCCTCTTTCTTCTGCCCCCACCAACCAGCTCTCTTGATGTCCCCATGCCCCCTCATCTTGAATTCTTTACCTATCAATTGCACCCCACACTGTCCTGCCCCTTCAACACTCCAGCCCAGTCCATTGGGGTCCATTAATTCACCCCAGTGCTCTGTTGTTGGAAGCCTTTTCCTTAACCTCATCCTCTTTGGAGACCTGAATTCCCTACACTCTTCTTGTCTCCATCCCCAGCCCTGGACCCTGCATGGAGAGGCATCCCAGGGGAACTTGGAGGAATCAGGCTGAGGGGAGCAGAAGGCATTTTCCCCTTCAGACCAGAGGGAAGCCTTTGGCCTGCTGGGACTGAGGACACTTGTGCCCCACTCAGGGCCCCACTGAGGTTCCTTCCAGGTCACCTCTTTGCTCTTCCTCCCTAGGCACTGCTGGAAAGCATTGAGGAAAATTCTCAACTGGATGTAAGTAGTGAGGTGGACTTGGAGGGCATCCAGTCTGGGGAACGGGAGGGCATTTTGGCCCTCCCATCTCTTGCTGGGACTGGAGGTATCCCAGTGACCAGTGAGGTCTCCTGGTCTCTCTGCAGGTGAATGTAGCCAAACCTGAGCCATTGGAGAGTGTCGAGGTGGGTACCACGAGTTCTGCTGGCCCCACCCCCTCCCTTCCCATGGCCACAACACTGCAGAGCATCCCAGGGTGCTCCAGCACACCCCAGTGCATCCCACTGCAACTCCAGAGAATACCCCAGCACCCCAGTGCTTTCCAAGGGAAGACATCTCCCCCAGAGCCCCCTTTGCATCCCCATCCACCCCAGTACAACCCAGTACACCCCCGGATGCCCCAGTACACAACCACACAGCCAGGTGGGCCCCTTCCCAGGACCCTCACTGCCTTCTGGGCACCACCATCCAAGCTCATCTGCTCCAGAAGCAACTTCCCCAAGGACTCCATTGCTTCCCCCCATCCTCCCAGCACACCCCAGTGCACCCAGACTTGTCCCTAACCTCCCTTTCTCCCCAGCTGCCTGCGGCTGATGTCCTGCTGGAGCGGGTGCGCCAGAAGCGCCTGGCTGTAGCTGCTGAAGCTGCTGTCTAGGTGAGCAGCACCAGGGCATTCCTAACCCCACAAAGAATCCTGGGCCCTGGGGCATCCCTGAGCCCTCTGGGGTGGGCAGACCTTAGGTGTCAGAAAAGGAAACAGAGGTCACTGTTGCTGATCCGTGCCCCAGGGGACACAGCACAGAGCTGGCTCTGTGCCTTTGCTTCAACTCAGTAGGGCTCTACAGACCCAGAGGGTCGCTGTGCAGGCCAGGCAGAGGCTTTGGTGCCACACAGACCCCCACAGGCACAGTAAGAGCTGGGCAGGGCTCTGGGAGATTTAGGGACATCCCAGGGTAACCACACACTGGGCAAGGGGCTCTGGTGACATCTGGATCTCAGGAGAGCCAAATCCTGTCCAGGGTATATTGAGAGCTCCAATTCCCTTCTCTTTCCCCAAGTCTCTGCAAAGAGACATGGTGGGGACAAGGTTCCTCTTATGTCCTAGCTGACCCTGGGAGTCTCTCTCTTTCAGGGCTGGAACTGCTGGTGACACCTCTGTCCTGGCCCCCTTCAGAGGAAAGAGGAGATGATCATCCCTGGATGTCCCCACCTGATCCCCTGGGAGCCCTGGGCCATGTCCCTCTCATGATCAATAAACCCCCTCAGCAAAGCTGCACTCTGTGTGTCCAGGACCATGTTGCCCCTCCTCTGCCATTGCCACAACACCTGCATCCTCTGGCAGCACCACAGTGAGGAGCAGACTGGCAGAGGGCAGGTCTGGCAGCCTGGATACCTGGGAGCCTTTGTCCAGAGAGGGTTCCCCTGGAGCACCCTGCCATGAGGCTGGGAGATGCAGGCAGTCACAATGCCAGGCCTTGGGCAGGTGGTGTTTGGGAGGGGTGAAACGCTCTGGTGTTTTGGGGTGAGGGCAGGTGAGGAGCATGGAGAAGCAGCTGGGCCCCCTGGTTCCTCTGCCCCACTCTGGCAGGGGTGGTGGTTCCCTGTCCCATGGGCTCAGCACCCCTGGGCTCACAGGAGATTTCAGAGCCCCATGCAGAGCCCAGAGGCCTTCCTGGCCCTCAGCCCACACTCTTCTCTGGCGTACCCCAACGCAGACCAGGAGGGCAGGCCATGGGCACAAGACACTGGTTGGATGCTCCTCTGTCCCCTGCCCTGTGTGGCCCAGCCTTGGGGACTTTGTGTCCATTCTCTGGGCTGTGCTTTGGTCTCTCCAGGCATGCACTGAGTTACCAGCCACTGTCACAGCAGCAATGTTTCCCTCACCCCATGGCATGTGGTGATCTCAAGGGTCTTTTCCAGCCTCAGTGGTTCCATGATTGCATCATTTCCTCTCTTCAGTGGGGGTGACTTCAGGGCAATATTTCCCTGGATGCAGAGGGAGACCTTAGCATCCCCAGGGCAGCCAAATGCAAGAGGAATGGTGGGCAGCAGCTTCCTGTGGCTTATCCCTGGACTGCAGGGAACCAACAGGAAACCACAACTAGGGCCTAACAGTACTTAAAGGGCTGATCAGAAAGCTGTGGAGGGATTCTGAGCAGGGCCTGGTGTGACAAGGCAGGGGCTGATGGTTTGACCTGAGGGAGATTCAGACTGGAGAGAAGGAAGAAATATTTGACACTGAGGGAGGTGAGAGCCTCGCCCAGGTTGCCCAGGGAGGTGGGAGATGCCCAATCCTGGAACCATTCCAGAGGAGATTGGAGGGGGGCTTTGAGCAGCCTGCTCTAGTTGCAGATGTTCCTGATCATTGCAAGCAGGTTGGTCTCTGTGATCTTTAAAGGTCTCTTCCAACCCAAAGCATTGTATGATTCTGGGATTCTTTGGGATTCTTGAGGACAAAACATGGAGAGGTGTCCTGGCTTGAGCTGGAATAGAACCAACTCTGTTCAGGGATCTGACTGCTCAGCTCAGTCTCTGCTCAGTGCCAGCACTTTCTGATGTTCAGAGCAGGTTTGCACGGTGGCTGCCTCTGGCAGTGAGAATGCTGATGTTCAGAGTGCCTGCCAAGGATTGGTGTGCAGGCCAAGGTCACTGCTCAATCTTGTGTTCCACCTTGGGGAAGCAGAGTACAAGGCTGCACTTGCAGGGAGGAATGGACAGGAGAGGTGACCCTGAACTGATCAACAAGGGATTCCACTCCATCCACATCACGCTCAGTGTAAAGCTGAGGCACCACCAGCATGACGCCTCTTCCTCAGTGGCCAACACCCGAGGGGGACTCTGTTCTGCCTTCTGTCACAATCCATGAGTTCCTATTACAGTCTGAAGGGGGAACTTCAGCCTAGTCCCTGACTGCAAGGAGTGAAAGTAAAACAACTTTTTAGTACCCACTGGGCACAAAAGCAAAATAATGCTAAGGCCTACAGAAGTCATTCCTGTGATCCTGTGATCCTGGGATAGAGAGCAGTGTCACAGCAGATTGGTCACAGACTCCAATATGATAATTGAAGGGGTTCATGAGAGCATCTGAGGGCCCTTGTTCATGCCCCAAATAGCTGCTGTAACCCAGCAGAAAACCAGAGCTGGGTCAATGAGCTCATTCTGACACAACTGACACAATAGGTCCCAGAAGACTGGAAGCTGGCCAACGTGGTGCCCATCCACAAGCAGGGCCCGTTGGATGAGCCAGGGAATTACAGGCCTGTCAGCCTGACCTCAGTGCCAGGCAAGATCATGGAACAGGTCATCCTGAGTGCAATCACACAGCACTTACAGGATGGCCAAGGGATCAGGCCCAGCCAGGATGCATTTAGGAAGGGCAGGTCCTGCCTGACCAACCTGATCTCCTTCTATGATCAAGTGACCCACCTGGTGGATGTGGGGAGGCCTGTGGATGTGGTCTACCTGGACCTCAGCAAGGCCTTTGACACTGTCCCCCATAGCAAACTCCTGGCCAAGCTGTCAGCCCATGGCTTGGATAGGAGCACACTGCATTGGGTTAGGAACTGGCTGGAGGGCTGAGCCCAGAGAGTGGTGGTGAATGGTGCCACATCCAGCTGGCAGCCAGGCACCAGTGCTGTGCCCCAAGGATCAGTGCTGGGCCCTGTGCTCTTTAACATCTTTACTGATGATCTGGATGAGGGCATTGAGTCCATCATCAGTAAATTTGCAGATGACACCAAGCTGGGGGCAGGAGTTGATCTGCTGGAGGGTGGAGAGGCTCTGCAGAGGGACCTCGACAGGCTGGAGAGATGGGCAGAGGCCAAGGGCATGAGATTGAACACATCCAAGTGCCAGGTGCTGCACATTGGCCACACCAACCCCATGCAGTGCTATAGGCTGGGGTCAGAGTGGCTGGAGAGCAGCCAGGTAGAGAGGGACCTGGGGATGCTGGTCGATGGTAGGCTGAACATGAGCCTGCAGTGTGCCCAGGCAGCCAAGAGGGCCAATGGCATCCTGGCCTGCATCAGGAACAGTGTGGCCAGCAGGAGCAGGGAGGTCATTCTGCCCCTGTACACTGCACTGGTTAGGCCACACCTCGAGTACTGTGTCCAGTTCTGGGCCACTCAGTTTAGGAAGGAGGTTGACTTGCTGGAATGAGTCCAGAGAAGGGCAACAACGTTGGTGAGGGATTTGGAACACAAGCCCTATGAGGAGAGGCTGAGGGAGCTGGGGTTCCTTAGCCTGGAGAAGAGGAGACTCAGGGGTGACCTTATCACTCTCTACAACTACCTGAAGGGAGGTTGTAGACAGGCAGATGATGGTCTCTTCTCCCAGGCAGCCAGTACCAGAACAAGGGGACACAGTCTCAGGCTGCACCAGGGGAGGTTTAGGTTGGATGTTAGGAAGAAGTTCTATATAGAGAGAGTGATTGCCCATTGGAATGGGCTGCCTGGGGATGTGGTGGAGTCGCTGTCATTGGAGGTGTTCAGGAGGAGACTTGATGGGGTGCTTGGTGCCATGGGTTAGTTGATTGGGTGGTGTTGGATTGGTTGAAGGGGGACACGATGATCTTGGAGGTCTCTTCCAACCTGGTTTATTCTATATTCTATATTCTATATTCTATATTCTATATTCTATATTCTACTTCCTCCTGATTACCCTGAGGATATTAAATTCACTGCTTCATGGTCACTGCAGCCAAGGATGTCTCTGAGCCTCACATTGGTTACCAGCCCTTCCCTGTTGGTGAGAACAAGGTCCAGCATAAATTGATAACCTCTGGGACAAGAGGGCACTCAGAGGGAGGCTGAGCCAGCCCTTGGCCCTTGGCTTTCTCTTCCATGGAACAGGCAGGGAGGATGGAGAGATGTCAGTGAGGGAGATGAGAGATTGAGGTGAACATGGAGAGAGGACTGGGTGTCTTCAAAGGAAGAGGTGCAGCTATGGGACACCATAGGGCAGGCTGTGGTGGGGACCACTGAGGGCAGTGGCAAAGCTTAAAGCCCTCATCAGAGATGACCTCTTCATCACCATGGCTGTGGCCATTGTCTCTGCAACCAGAAGGTAGCTGAACTTCATTCACAAAGACCTCATTGCCTCCTTGCCCCACCCAGCACTGTCACACCATAGACCTGCTCCAGCCATTGCACATCCTCACATCCCAGTGCCCCAGGAAGAGCCCTGAGCCATGTCTGAGGGGCAGGATCTCCCTTCCAAGGGGCAGGGGGCCAGGACTTGGCCCTTTGGCTTGATCAAGCCCATCCAGGTTTGCTCAGCATCAGAGCAACCCTGGCACCGTCTTGAGCTCCAGGTTGTTGCTCTTGCTTCTGCTTTTCTGCTCTAACAAGCCCCTGGGGAGGCTTTGTCAGTGATGGTCCTCAGTGGGACCCATTAGGGCTCCAGCAAAGTTGGCAGTTGGCATTTGGCTTCCTGAGAGGTTTCTTCAGCTTGCTCTCAGTCTCTGAGACTCATGGACTCGACACCAAGGCCGCCAGAGGAGTCATTAAATGCCTGGGGCTGGCCCTCTGCTGCTGAGCTGAGCCAGGCTCCTGGGCTGGAGGGAGCTTCTGTCAAGCAGGCAGCACTGCAGAGAGACAGCTCTGCCCAGGAGCTGCTCCTCTGCACAGGGCAGCAGGACTGAGGGCACTGCCAGGACATCTCAAGGAGATGAGGAAGGCAGAGAGAGCTTCAAGGTAGGCAGGACAGGTTGGGTGCTGAGAGCTCAAAGAGGAGAAAGCTTCCCAGCCCTGGGTGTGGTGAGTCTGTGGTGCAGGAGGATGGATTTGCAGTTTGTGGAGCTTGTAAAGCTGCCACATCCCACAGCCTCTGGGATCTCTCTCTTCTAGGGAGGGGCAGGAGATGCTCCAGAGCAGAGCTTCCCATCTGCACCATCAGAGACACAGGACAGGACAGCTGCCTCCTGCTGGGATGACTGCAAGGCTGTGAAGCTTGGAGTGCACAAACTTCCTGCACAGAAGGAGAAGTAAATGTGAGAGGATTGTCTGGGAAATAGCCAAGGAGTTGTCTGAAGGAATTCTCTCCTAACCTGTGTGATGTCTTCTCCTCTTTCAACAGTCCTCCATGCCCAGAGACAGACCATGTCCAACAGCAGCTCCACCACCCACTTCCTCCTGCTGGCATTCACAGGCACAAGGCAGCTGCAGCTCCTGCACTTCTGGCTCTTCCTGGCCACCTACCTGGCCACCCTGCTGGGTAACAGTCTCATCATCACCACCATAGCCTGCGACCACCACCTCCACACCCCCATGTACTTCTTTCTCCTCAACCTTGCCTTCCTAGATCTCGTTTCCATCACCACAATTCTTCCCAAATCCATGGCCAATTTCCTCTGGGACACCAGGGCCATCTCCTATGCAGGATGTGCTTCTCAACTCTTTTTCTTTTCCTTGTTCCTTTCAGCAGAGTATTTTCTCCTCACCGTCATGGCCTACGATCGCTACGCTGCCATCTGCAGACCCCTGCACTATGAGACCCTCCTGGGCAGCAGAGTTTGTGTCCTCCTGGCAGCAGCTGCCTGGGCCTGTGGCTTTCTCTCTGCTCTGCTGCACACAGCCAATACCTTTTCCCTGCCCCTCTGCCAGGGCAACTCTGTGGAGCAGTTCTTCTGTGAAATTCCCCCAATCCTCAAGCTCTGCTGCTCCACCTCCTACCTCAGGGAAGTTTGGCTTCTTGCTTTCAGTGCTTTTCCATTTGTGGGATGTTTTGTGTTCATTGTGGTGTCCTATGTGCAGATCTTCAGGGCAGTGCTGAGGATCCCCTCTCAGCAGGGACGCCACAAAGCCTTTGCCACCTGCCTGCCTCACCTGGCTGTGGTCTCTCTATTTATCACCATTGGCATCTTTGTCTACCTGAAGCCCCCCTCCGTCTCCTCCCCATCCCTGGATCTGGTGATGGCAGTTCTGTACTCCGTGGTGCCTCCAGCAGTGAACCCTCTCATCTACAGCCTGAGGAACCAGGAGCTGAAGGATGCCCTCAGCAAACTGATGCCTGGGTGTTTTGAGAAGCAATAAACTCTTTGTCTTCTCCTGCAGAGCAGTTCTGATGCCTCTCAGGGCAGGCCCAGCCTGGCTCCTGTACTTGGGGAGGTTGGGGGGTTGGGGGGGTGGAGCTGGGGAGGGGGATTTTTGCTATTTATAATGTTGTCATCCCCTTTCTAATCCCCTCCCTGCTTTGCTTTTCTGACCCAGAGTTTGTGTAACAGGAGCTGTGCTCCTTCTTTGGTTAAACAACAGAAAGGCTTTTCTGTGAGCATTTGTCTTTTCCTGAGCTCCTTCCTCCAAGCCTTCTCTGCAGCTCCAGGGGCAGTTCATCTCTTCAGAGGTAGAGGTGAAGAGTCCCAGCACAACAGCTCTGCCACACAGCCCCAGCACTCGTTCTTCCAGGGCTGCTCTCTTTCCCCTGCCACACTCTCCTTCAGATCCCTTGTGTTGGTCTAAGGCCTGAGTGCTGTGGCACCTTGCTCATGGCTCTGCCGTGTGCAGCCCTGTGACCGCAGGCAGGGACAGGCCATGAGCACTTCTGTGACTGAGCTGGCCCCCAAGGGCAGTTCCATGAAGACAGGTGATCTGCTGAGGGCAGTGTCTGGAGGCTTAGGTCTTCATCTAAAGTTTCTTTCAAGAACATGCCCAAGAAATTGTCCCCCAGAGACAAACACCAGGGAAGGGTTGAAGTGTGGGGTGTGCAGGGATGGGGCACACAGCAGTGTCCTCACACAGCCAGGCCTCCTGCAAGAGACCTGAAGAGCATCAGAGCAGGGTCTGACCTGTGCCTGTGCTCACTGCACACCCTGGGGAAGCTGTCCCAGGGCAGTCACCCTGGACTAGTCCCTCATAACCACCACTTCCAGCACTGGCCTCTCACCCCAGCTTGGATAGGTTCCTAGGTCCCTCCCTGGGAGGCCAGCAGTGCCTGCTTGCATTGTGCAGGTGAGAGGTCAGCAGGGGCATTGTGTGTGGGGTGAGGGGAACCTGAGTGAGCACAGACACCAACAGCCAAGGCACTGGAGGTTGGAGGAGCCTCTCAGCCTCTGGCTGGGGCAGCAGGAGGCCAGGGAGACCTTGTGACTGCTGCAGTGCAGGGTCTGTGTGAGTGATGGGGAAAGATTCTGTCTCTAAACATCCCAAGGTGAGGGAGGAGTTCATGAGGCCAGCTCAGATGTGGACACCTGACAGAGCTCTGACCTTTCTGTGTGTGACTGCAGAACAAACTCTCTGCTCCAGGGAGATTCATCTCAGGTGCCTTGGACAGGTTCATTGCAACAGTTCCTGTCTGCTCACATCACCCTACCTGGACTGTGCCCTGCACTGTGCACAGAGCCAGCAGAGAGGTTTTGGGTCTTTGGAAAATGCATCTTCAAGGAGGCCAAGAAGGAGGATGGGACACATTCCAGACTGGTCACCCTCAGCACAGTCCCTGGGAAGGTGATTGGCCAACCCCCCCTGCAGCTATTTGCAGGCCAAGAGAGAGAGTAAGGAATATCTGTGAGTAGGGGAAAGAAGATGGTTTGTCCCTGGACCTTAGCCAGGGCTTTGCCATGGTCTCTCATAGTTTCTTTAGAGCCAGAATGGTGATAGCTAGAGAGAAGCAATGGATGAGGTGGTGGATGGGAAGCCAGCTGGTGGATCAAGGCCAAATGTCACCAGCTTGGAGTGCTCCTGGCAGATGCTTCCCAGTGACATCCCCCTCAGGGCAAGCCCTTGGGCCAGCACTGTGCAATGTCTTCATCAGCTCCCTGCACCATCTGACCCAGGGCCTGTGCAGCTCCTTTAGGGATGAGGCCAAGTTTTGCAGAGCCTCTGAGGGACTTCATCTGCTTCCCCCTGCCTTGAGTAGGGTCACTGGACAGGATGATGTGCAGGGACCCCTTCCACCAGGACAGATCCAGCAGCTCCTCTGAGGAAGGTTTCTCCACTCAAACCCTTGGCAGGAAAGGTACCAAAGGGGTTTGATGAAACTTTGATCTGCTCAGGCTCTGGCCACAAGGAGGGGGGTGGTTGGGTGTGAGATCATGTGGTCAGTTGTGTCTCAGGAGCTCACAATTCACTAGGGAGACTGTGAGGTGACTTCTGCCTCAGGAGGGGATTGGCCAGCAGCAGGAGCATGGCTGGAAAGGGACTGTGAGGTCAGTTCTGTCTGCAGGAGCTGATAGGGCAGCCCTGGGCTCCTGGCTGGCAGATGAGCTTTTAAGTTGCCATCTGACAGCATCTCTGCCAGGCCAGCAGAAGGCAGCTGGCTGGCACAGGGACTGTCAGATGCCCTCTGCCAAGGGACCTGGGCTCACTGCAGGAAGGGGCTCAGGTATTGGTTGCCAGGTCTCTACTGCCTGAGTACCTGATGGGACAGCAGCAGGCACAGGGCTCGGTGGTGTCTGTCTGAGAAGCTGCAAGGCCAGCAGCCTTGGGAGCTCCTGGTGAGGCCACTTCTGCCTGCTCAGCTGAAAGGCCACAAGAAGGCTGATGGGATGGGTGCCTGCTTGAAGGGTGCTTCCCAGATGGAGCTTTCCTTGGAGAGAGGAAGCAGCAGGAGAGAGGAACACTGCCACATGGTGCAGCTTGGCAGGTGGGGACTGGACATGAGGAGCAAGAAACCTCTCTCAAAGGGGAGTGCTGTGGTAGGAGAAGGTCTCCAGAAGGAGTCTGAGCTCAGCTCAGCAATTTGTGTTCCAAGGAGCAGAGTGTGAGTGTGGACAGACATCAGGGAAGGTCTGGAAATGCCAAGGTGTGGAAGTGAGATGAGGGTCTCCAGCCTGCAGGGAAGCAGAAGCAGCTGTGGGACAGTGCAGGGCAGTCTGTGGTGGAGATGGCAAAGGGCATAGACAATGCTGGGAGTGATCAAGAGAACCCAAGGCTGTGCCCCCTTGGCTATGACAACCATCTGCCACCAAGGCCTGTGAGGAGACATTGTCCTAAGGCACTGGCAGGGCCTCAGTGCCTCCTTGCACTTCCCCAGGAAGGCTGGGGGCTGTCATCCCCTTGTCCTTCACTCAGCATCACAACATCCACACCCCCCTGCACCACACATGAGGGACAGGATCTGCCTGCCCCAGGGGCTGTGGTCAGACCTTGGCCTTTCTGCTCCATAAACCAAACCCAGGTTTTGCTGCCCTGCACTTTGCCTTTGTCTCCCTGCAGTCATGGCCTCCAATGAGCTGCTCTAAGGAGTCCCTGGGGAGGCTTTGGCAGTAACAAGCCTCAGTGGGGCCCATTCCTACTTCAAGGAACTTGTGTTTTGCTTCTGACTTCTTGAGCAGTCTCTTCAGTCTTCTCTCAGTGCCTGAGGTTCCTGTAATGAGCCCAAGTGCCCTAAGGAGCTATTTGTGTCTCTGTAATTTCCTTCAAGATTCCAAAGTGCACCTAATAAAGCTCATTTGGTGATCATTCATCAAGTGATATGAGCCAGGCTGTCTCACCAGCACAGCTGCACTTGCAGAACATCTGTTTCTTCAGCTCTGACACTGTATGGACAACTTTGCTCCTCACCTCCCCAGCCTCCCCATGATTGTCCCTGCCCACCTGGGGCTTACTTACTGCTCCTTGCATCAGACTTCTCCACTGCTCTCTGCAGCTGGAGCTCACAGCTCCATGGCACCAGCTCCCCCCTGCTCTCCTTAGAGACGTGTCTGCACACAGCCACAGCAGAATTGTTGCTGTTTGAAAGCTAAGCAAAGTAAAGCCTGAGAAAGTCCCATCAGCAATGCAGCCCCCCTGGAGCCAGCTGCTCAGCACAAGCTGTCTCTCAGCAGGTGGCCTCTCTACAAGCATGTGGCCACACCAAGAAGTTGAGGCATGGTTATGATTTATCAGCCAGGCAGCATTTCTGGGTAGTGAGAAGGAGGTTGGATCATAGCAGCCCTTAATCATTAACCACTTTGCAATCCCCAAGGTGATTCAGCAGAATGTGTTATAGCCAAGCAGCCACTGAACAGCCTCCTCCTCCTCCAGAACAAGAGGACACCGTCTCAAGCTGCACCAGGGGAGGTTTAGGCTGGATGTTAGGAAGAAGTTCTTCATAGAAAGAGTTGTTAGCCATTGCCATGTGCTGCCCAGGGAGGTGGTGGAGTCACCATCACTGGAGGTGTTTAGGAAGAGACTGGATGGGGTGCTTGGTGCCATGGTTCAGTTGATTAAATAGTGTTGGATGATAGGTTGGACTTGAGGATTGCAAAGGTCTTTTCCAACCTGGTTAGTTCTATTCTATTCTATTCTATTCTATTCTATTCTATTCTATTCCATTCCATTCCATTCCATTCCATTCCATTCCATTCCATTCCATTCCATTCCATTCCATTCCATATCACAACTCTGGAAGTGCCTCACACAGGACATTCTCCTGCATAGGTTTTGGTTAATTCTTCCATAAGCTCTCACGTTTGGCTTGATCTGTGTCCTTGACTCTATTACTGAATCGCAGGTTCCACCTTGTGACCAACACCAGAACTGCAGCTTTTCTCTTTCCCAAACATTGCTTTCCCTAATTTTCCCAAGTTTCTGATTTTCCTACATGATTTCTACTGTTGTGTAGAAACCTTTTGTGCTAATAACCAAACCACCACCGAATCTGCAAATGAGCTCTGGTGAGACTTTTGCATTAATAAATAATGTATGTATTTGTGTGAATATCTTTGCCTGATTATTGATAGATAAATGAATAATTCATATCCTCATGGTGCAGTGAGCAGGGTATTCCATCCTGGAGGCCTTGCCCACAAGGGGACATGGATTTACAAGCTCAGATTTGGAATGGGTGAGACAAAATTGTAAAATTCCAGATCCCACTGAGGAAGACTTAGCCAAGGCTGCTGCGAACCCACTGTGACCCTGCTGTGACCCTGCTGTGACCCCAGCAGTGACCCTGCTGTGACCCTGCTGCAAACCCACAGTGACTCTGCTGTGACCCCATCAGTGACCCTGCTGCGACCCTGCTGTGACCCCATCAGTGATCCTGCTGTGACCCCTCTGCGACCCTGCTGTGACCCTGCTGTGAACCCACTGTGACCCTGCTGTGACCCTGCTGTGACCCTGCTGCAACCCTGCTGTGAACCCAGCAGTGACCCTGCTGTGACCCTGCTGTGACCCTGCTGCAACCCTGCTGTGAACCCAGCAGTGACCCTGCTGTGACCCTGCTGCGACCCTGCTGTGACTCTGCTGCAACCCTGCTGTGACCCTGCTGTGAACCCAGCAGTGACCCTGCTGTGACCCTGCTGTGACCCTGCTGCAAACCCAGCAGCGACCCTACTGTGACCCCAGCAGTGACCCTGCTGTGACCCTACTGTGACCCCAGCAGCAACCCTGCTGTGCTCCAGCAGCGACCCCAGCAGTGACCCTGCTGTGAACCCAGCAGTGACCCTGCTGTGACCCTGCTGTGACCCTGCTGCAAACCCAGCAGCGACCCTACTGTGACCCCAGCAGTGACCCTGCTGTGACCCTACTGTGACCCCAGCAGCAACCCTGCTGTGCTCCAGCAGCGACCCCAGCAGTGACCCTGCTGTGACCCTGCTGCAACCCTGCTGCAACCCTGCTGCAAACCCAGCAGCGACCCTGCTGCGACCCCAGCAGTGACCCTGCTGTGACCCTACTGTGACCCCAGCAGCAACCCTGCTGTGACTCTTCTGTGAACCCAGCAGTGACCCTGCTGCAACCCTGCTGTGCTCCAGCAGCGACCCCAGCAGTGACCCTGCTGTGACCCTGCTGCGAACCACAGTGACCCTGCTGTGACCCCATCAGTGACCCTGCTGCGACCCTGCTGTGACCCCAGCAGTGACCCTGCTGTGACCCTGCTGTGACCCTGCTGTGAACCCACAGTGACCCTGCTGTGACCCTGCTGCAACCCTGCTGTGACCCTGCTGCAACCCTGCTGTGACCCTGCTGTGAACCCAGCAGTGACCCTGCTGTGACCCTGCTGCAAACCCAGCAGCGACCCTACTGTGACCCCAGCAGCGACCCTGCTGTGACCCTACTGTGACCCCAGCAGCGACCCTGCTGTGACCCTACTGTGACCCCAGCAGCAACCCTCCTGTGCTCCAGCAGCGACCCCAGCAGTGACCCTGCTGTGACCCTGCTGTGACCCTGCTGCAACCCTGCTGCGACCCCAGCAGTGACCCTGCTGTGACCCTACTGTGACCCCAGCAGCAACCCTGCTGTGACTCTGCTGTGAACCCAGCAGTGACCCTGCTGCAACCCTGCTGCAAACCCAGCAGCAACCCTGCTGTGCTCCAGCAGCGACCCCAGCAGTGACCCTGCTGTGACCCTGCTGCGAACCCACAGTGACCCTGCTGTGACCCCATCAGTGACCCTGCTGTGACCCCATCAGTGACCCTGCTGCGACCCTGCTGTGACCCCATCAGTGATCCTGCTGTGACGCCTCTGCGACCCTGCTGTGACCCTGCTGTGAACCCACAGTGACCCTGCTGTGACCCTGCTGCGACCCTGCTGTGAACCCACAGTGACCCTGCTGTGACCCTGCTGTGACCCTGCTGCGACCCTGCTGTGACCCTGCTGCAACCCTGCTGTGACCCTGCTGTGAACCCAGTGACCCTGCTGTGACCCTGCTGTGACCCTGCTGTGACCCTGCTGCAAACCCAGCAGCGACCCTACTGTGACCCCAGCAGTGACCCTGCTGTGACCCTACTGTGACCCCAGCAGCAACCCTGCTGTGCTCCAGCAGCGACCCCAGCAGTGACCCTGCTGTGACCCTGGGCTCCTGCGGCGAGCAGGTGCTGGACAAACTTGAAAATTTTGAGGCAAAAAAGTGGATATTTTGATAAGAGGATTTTTTATTTGGAGAAAGAGTTGAGAGGTTGGAGATAAAGAGCCAGAGGCTTCATGGTTAAGGAGTCTAATGCTGTCTTTAGATCACTTGTGGAGTCAGACACTGATTGTATTTCCAGCTCCTCCCAGAGCCCAAACAGCTGTGCAATCCCAGCATGGTTGGTGGAGACCATGCCTGGGTGTCCGGAGCCAGACCCTCTTCACCTTCTTTATTTCAAACTGCCTGAACTGTGGTGCCACAAAAGGGATTTTAAGGAGATAGACTCTAAAGTGGTGTCTTTTACTGTGGCACAAGACTTTAAGCCGATAGCAGCCATGGATGTTCTGGTTGTGCCAGCTGCTCTGGGCACTGCGGCACTGAACGTTTCTGCGATGTGCATTTTGAAGGAGCTGCAGCATGTTTCACCACCAGATGTCGATTCGGCCTTAGCCTTACCAAGGATCACCACTCCACCAGCTCTGTACCCAGCCTGTCACTTGCCAAGCCCCTACAGGACATGGAATGTAATGGTACTGTGACACTATTGCACTGTGACCACATAGTACTGTGATGTTCTGGCACTCTAACACTCTGTCACTCTGATCCTATGGGACTGTGATGCTCTGGTAGTGTGATGCTATGCACTGTTTTGATATGGCAGTGTGAATCTGGGGCACTGTGAGCTCTGGCTATGTGATGGTATGGCACCAGGATGCTCTGATCTTGTGGAGCTCTGGTATTGTGTTGCTCTTGTACTTGAATGGTGTCACATCCAGCTGGCAGCCAGTCAGTAGCGGAGTCCCCCAGGGATCAGTGCTGGGCCCCATGCTCTTTAACATCTTTATTGATGATCTGGATGAGGGCATTGAGTCTATCATCAGTAAATTTGCTGATGACACCAAGCTGGGGACAGGAGTTGATCTGCTAGAGGGTAGAGAGGCTCTGCAGAGAGACCTCGACAGGCTGGACAGATGGGCAGAGTCCAACGGCATGAGATTTAATGCATCCAAGTGCCGGGTTCTGCACATTGGCCACAACAACCCCATGCAGTGCTACAGGCTGGGGTCAGAGTGGCTGGAGAGCAGCCAGGCAGAGAGGGACCTGGGGGTGCTGGTTGATGGTAGGATGAACATGAGCCTGCAGTGTGCCCAGGCAGCCAAGAGGGCCAATGGCATCCTGGCCTGCATTAAGAACAGTGTGGCCAGCAGGAGCAGGGAGGTCATTCTGCCCCTGTACACTGCACTGGTTAGGCCACACCTCGAGTACTGTGTCCAGTTCTGGGCCCCTCAGTTTAGGAAGGAGGTTGACTTGCTGGAGCGAGTCCAGAGAAGGGCGACGAAGTTAGTGAGGGGCTTGGAACACAAGCCCTATGAGGAGAGGCTGAGGGAGCTGGGGCTGCTTAGCCTGGAGAGGAGGAGACTCAGGGGTGACCTTATTGCTCTCTACAACTACCTGAAGGGAGGTTGTAAACAGGCAGAGGTTGGTCTCTTCTCCCAGGCAGCCAGCACCAGAACAAGAGGACACAGTCTCAGGCTGCGCCAGGGGAAGTTCAGGCTGGAGGTCAGGAGGAAGTTTTACACGGAGAGAGTGATTGCCCATTGGAATGGGCTGCCTGGGGAGGTGGTGGAGTCGCCGTCACTGGAGGTGCTCAGGAGGAGACTTGACAGGGTGCTTGGTTACATGGGTTAGTTGATTGGGTGGTGTTGGGTGATAGGTTGGACGCGATGATCTTGAAGGTCTCTTCCAACCTGGTCTATTCTATTCTATTCTATTCTATTCTATTCTATTCTATTCTATTCTATTCTATTCTACTGTGATGCTCTAGCTCTGTGATACTCTGGCACTATGATGCTCTGAGGTTGTGGAGCTCTGGTACTGTGATGCTCTTTTACCGTGAATCTGTGGTACTGTGACTCTGGCACTGTGAAGCTCTGGCACTGTGACACTATGGCACTGTGAAGCTCTGTTGTTGTGGTGCTCTGCCACTGTGACACCATTGTATTTTGACCCTCTCTCATTGTGGCACTATTGCATTGCTACACTTTGGCAGTGTGACTCTGGCACTGGGACGTTATGGTACTGTGATGCTATGGCACTGTGTCGATATGGCACTGTGATGCTAGGGAACTGTGATACTGTGATATTGTGATGCTCTGGTTCTGTGATGCTGGGGCACTATGATGCTCTGAAGTTGTGACGCTCTGGCACTGTGACACTCTGGAATTGTGATGTTCTGGAACTGTGACACTCCAGCACTGTGATGCTATGCTATTGTGATGCTCTGGCATTGTGATGCTCTGGCTCTTGATGCTCTGGCACTATCTTGCTCTCTCACTGTGATGCTATGGCACAGTGATGCTCTGGTACTGTGATGCTATGGTACTATGACACTCTAGCACTGTGATGCTCTGTCGTTGTGATGCTCTGGTGTTGTGATGCTCTGGTTCTGTGATGCTATGGCATTGTAATGTTCTGGCACTGTGACACTCTGGCACTGTGACACTTTTTTACTGTGACATTCTGGCACTGTGATGGTCTGGCATTGTGATGCTCTGGCTCTACCATGCTCTGTCACTGTGACGCTCTGTCACTGTGACACTATGGTACTGTGACACTATGGTACTGCGACGTTCTGGTACTGTGATGCTATGGCACTGTGATGCTGTGGAACAGTGATGCTATGGCAATTTGATGGTATGGTAGTGGGACACTATGATACTGTGATGCTATGGCTCTCTGATGCTCTGGCATTGTTACAATCTGGCATGGTGATGCTCTGACTCTACCACACTCTGGCACCATGATGCCCTAGCACTGTGACAGTATGGCACAGTGATGCTCTGGCACTGTGATTCTCTGTCATTGTGGTGCTCTGATACTGTGACACTCTGGAATTGTTACTTTCTGGCACTGTAATCCTCTGGTATTGTGGCACTATGCTACTGTGATGCTCTGGCATTGTGATGCTCTGATACACTGACACTCTGGTATTGTTACTCTCTGGCACTGTGATCCTGTGGTGCTGCGATGCTCCAGCACTGTGATGCATGGACATTGTGACACCTGCACTGAGATGCTATGGTACTGTGATGCTACGGTGCTGTAATGCTCTGCTACTGTGATGCTCTGCTACTGTGATGCCATGGTACTGTGACACTCTGGCACTGTGACAGTTTGGCACTGTGACACACTGGCACTGTGACACTCTGGCACTGTGATACTCTGGCACTGTGATACTCTGGCACTGTGATGGTCTGGCACTGTCACACACTGGAACTCTGGCACTTTGGCACTGTGACACTCCGGAACTGTAACACTCCGACACTGTGAAATTCTGGCAGTGTGATGCTCTGGCACTGTGAGGCTGTGGTGCTCTGCCACTGTGATAATTTGGCAGCGTGATACTTTGGCACTGTGTCTCTCTGGCACTGTGACACTCTGCCTCTATGACGCTTGTAGTGGTTTGAGCCTTAACTGGGAGTTAAGAGCTCAGATGGGGGCAAGGCTGAGAATCTCTCCCCTGCTCACCCCTCCTCCCTCCCAACAGAGGGGGGAAAAAGGAAAAATGGAAAGGGAAGGAGCAAATCCACCAAGCAATAATTTGGAGTCAGCCTGGAAGTAGAGAGGTAAAGAGTTTTCTTTAAACAATATATAACAATATATATAACAATATATAATAATAGCAGGTAAGGTTCACAAGGGCAATAAAAACCTTTATTAGAATAAACCAAACCAGGTTGGAAGAGACCTTCAAGATCATCGTGTCCAACCCATCAACCAATCCAACCCTCCCAAACTGCTAACCCATGGCACCAAGCACCCCATCAAGTCTCCTCCTGAACACCTTCAATGACGGCGACTCCACCACCTCCCCAGGCAGCCCATTCCATAGCGCAATCACTCTTTCTGTATAGAACTTCTTCCTAACATCCAACCTGAACCTCCCCTGGCACAGCCTGAGACTGTGTCCTCTTGTTCTGGTACTGGCTGCCTGGGAGAAGAGACCATCATCCGCCTGTCTACAACCTCCCTTCAGGTAGTTGTAGAGAGTGATAAGGTCACCCCTGAGTCTCCTCTTCTCCAGGCTGAGCAACCCCATCTCCCTCAGTCTTTCCTCATAGGGCTTGTGTTCCAAACCCCTCACCAACTTTGTTGCTCTTCTCTGGACTCGTTCCAGCAAGTCAACATCCTTCCTAAACTGAGGGGCAAGGAACAAGGATGGATAGGAGGGGGGGAAAAAAACCAAGAATACAAAACTAGTCTCTCCCTCTGAAGAGGCATGGAGGCAGCAGGGAGAATTACATGGAATAAAATTACATAGGATAAACCAGGTTGGAAGAGACCTTCAAGATCATCGCATCCAACCCATCAACCAATCCAACCCACCTAAACAACTAACCCATGCCACCAAGCACCCCATCAAGTCTCCTCCTGAAAACCTCCAATGACGGCGACTCCACAACCTTCCCAGGCATCCCATTCCAATGGGCAATCACTCTCTCTGTATAGAACTTCTTCCCAACCACATGGCAGAGTATCAGGAGGGCAGCCGCAGTAGCTCTCATCCAGGAGAGGCAGGAGCCAAAAGGAGAGAGCCTAATGACTGCAATGTCCTGCTTTTTATACCCTAGCTGGGCAGGGAGGGGGGAGTGGAACAGACTCAGTTTCCCAGGGGGAAAATGCCCTGCAGGGAGGGCAAAGCACATGCAAGCCCTCCACCCTGCTCTGTGTTGTTTTCAGAATGGGTGTTAACCCACCACAATCCACCCCTCTGTTCCACTTCCACTCTCCTGTCGCAGCCCCTTCATCCAATCTTGACATGTGGTATTGGAATCCTTGGTGCAAGTCCCTTGTTATCCCGGCTCGCTCTCTCTCAGGGCAGTCTCTCTCTCTCTGGTGCTGGTCAATGTAGGTGGTGCTTGAACTGGGCAGGGATGTGGAGAAGAATCAGGAATCAGTCTGTTTTTGAAAGGGAAAGTTAAAAATCAGGAACAGTCCATTGCTGTAGGGAAGCAGGTGAGATGACCCAGGAATTCTCTGGGTTGGTGTGTGGTGTGTATGCTGAGTCCTGGATGCTAGGCTGATATTAAGCTAGGAGGGAGAAACTTTGAACAACTTATAACTATTCACACAGTGACTATAATACATTGATCCGCGCTGCCCCCTCTCAGTTCATCCCCTCTCAGCCAGAGTCACATTCTGCTGTGGGATACACTGAATGTCCCCAGTTTCTAACATGACTCAGTAGGTGTCACCAGGCCCCTCAGCCAAGACCACCCCTCGGGTTAGTCTGCACCCACCAGCAGCAGGGAAAACCCACACTGGCTTCCCCAGCAGGTTCTTCTCAGCAATCACAGGAACTCCATCTCCATCCACTGTTTGCAGCAGGTGGGACTGGGCAGGACAAGCTCATTTCGCAGATCCTCTGCTGGTCACTAACCAAGTGGCTTGAGCTAGGTGTCTCTCCCAGTTCCTAAAGGCTCCATTCCCCATGGCTTTTAGGGCGGTTTTTAGCAAGCCAGTGTAGCGCTCAACCTTCCCTGCAGCTGGTGCAAGGTATGGGATGTGGTAAATCCACTCAATGCCATGTTCCTTTGCCCAGTCCCTTAGGAGAAGGTTCTTGAAGTGGGTTCCATTGTCTGATTCAATCATCCCGGGGGTGCTGTGTCTCCAGAGGACATGTCTCTCTAGGTACAGGATGGTGTTGCGAGCAGTGGCATGAGGTACTGGGTAGGTTTCCAGCCACCCTGTACTTGCCTCCACCATGGTCAGTAGGTACTGCTTGCTACTGTGAGACCGAGGAAGGGTGATGTGGTCGATCTGCCAGGCCTCTTCATACTTATATTTCGACCATCTCCCTCCATACCACAGAAGCTTTGTGCGCTTGGCCTGCTTGATGGCAGCACAGATGTCACACTCATGGATTGACGAGAATGGAGACAGGGACGACAGCACTCAATATGAGTGATAGAAATCATCCAACTTTATTGTTCCACACATCATTATTTATAGTCTTATCTTATGCACAGTTAATTCTATTCTAATATAACACATACTATTGGTTTACCTCTAAAAGATTACATCATTATTTCACTACTCTGTGTTTTTTTCTACTCAGTCTAATTGCTCTTTTTCCCAGATCTTGCCTCCTCCTTATCTTGTCTCTTCTCAGGGGCAGCTTGACCTTAGCATACCAGGCACTTTTCCACAACTCCTACTCCATTGCTATATTTTCAACAGAAAGTCCTTCAAGGCCTGAATTGCACAGATGTTCCTGGGACCATTGTCCCTTCTCCCTAAGCCAATCCCCAACAATTCCCCCATTTTTCTTTTGTGCAAGCAAGGCCTTGGAGGTTATCCTTTGAACACTTTGCATGATACAATTATAGACAAGTTTAACAACAATCAAAATTAGTACAATAATACTTAAAAACCTTAAAGTTTCTTTTATCAATTGTATAACCCACTGTGACACATTCCCAAATATTGATCTTAACCAATCATCCAAGGGACTTTTCACAATTGCAACAGCACGCGTGTGATTCCTTAGCCACTTAATCTCAGCATGCATTGACACTCCATGATCTGACAGGTTCAAACAACACATTCCATCAAAGTCTTCACACCCGTACCCTTGAGCCATTGTTCCAGTATTGTAGAGCAAGCATAGTGAGTACAGCACAGTAAAGAAGATAAAATAAAGCAAAGAAGAAGAAGTGCATATCAAGGGAACTCCTACAACTTATATAAACTGGGAGAGCCTCGTTGGCATAGCTTCATTGGTTCCCTATGAGTGACCACACATCGCACTGTTATGGATTATTGGTCCAACTACTAATGACATGTGAGGTTGTTGATGCAGGTGTGTGCCCTGTTATTCCCACATAACTTTCTGTGTTTATAGCTACCAGTGTCCTGCTTTAGTTACATGCTGCAGGCACAGCACTGTTTTGCTACACTGCTAGCCACTTCTGCACTTATGCTGAGCATGGCCTACCACCATGTCAGGCTCTAGGCCTACACTGCCAGATCGCTCACACTGCTTGTCACTGGCATTTGGTCATAGGAGTTGTTCTCATCCTATACAAGATACTACTTGCATACACAGAAGCTAGCAAATTAAACCTAAGCTATATAGCAAAAGCAGGAGTTCTGTAGTGCAGCATGTCTAACAGACTGATGTAACCCATACAAGGCACAAAGCTTAAGCTGAACTAGTTACAATGTTCTAACACAGCTGGCATAATACATGGTCAAAGATAACAGACATTGTAAAGAAGAACTTCGATCTTCATAGTTCCGATCTTTACATTTCACTCCTGACAGAGAAGACTTGATCATGCCTGAACACATTGCACACAGACATTAAGACACAAATCCTGTCTCACACTTCCCATCTGAGGGACGCTGGGAGCAATGAACGCAGGAGAAGCTGTCTTGATCCTGCTGTTATTTCTGAGCTATCAAGTAATGGCCACCTGCTAGTGCTTGCCTCAGACAATCCCTTTTGGATGCAGCCAGCTCTTTACAGGGTGCACAGTGGTCTAACATCATCCTCCATGTGCCAGTGCCCAGCAGAGGGGAAAAAGTAAAATTTGTGTGCTGAAATAAAGACAGTTTAATAGGACAGAAAATGAAAGGGAGATGTAATAATAATGATGATGATGATGATGATGATGATGCAAATCTAATTAGAATGTTGTCTTAGTTTAAAGAGTGGACAGAGATAATTTTACTCCCAATGGAAGTAAACCAAAGACACTCTTGTGGAATTGGAGATAAGTACAGAAAATGTATTCAGAAATAGACAGGAAAAATACAGAATGCATGAAAATGCACAAACCCCATCCCCCAAGCAGACTGAACCACAAACCCCAGCTGCTCCTTTTCTCTCCCACTCATTGACTCCCAGGCCTAAGCAGGCCATAATTGCACAGGAGAAAATTAGTCAGGCGTCTGCAGGTCTGTCCTTCATGTTAGCAGGAGATAAGGACTCCCTCCAAAGAGCTGGGTTGGTCTCTTCTCCCAAGAAACCAGCACCAGAACAAGAGGACACAGTCTCAAGCTGCGCCAGGGGAAGTTTAGGCTGGAGATGAGGAGAAAGTTCTTCACTGAGAGAGTTATTCATCATTGGAATGTGCTGCCCAGGGAGGTGGTGGAATCACTGTCTCTGGAGGTTTTCAAGAGGGGACTGGATATGGCACTTGGTGCCATGGTCTAGTTCTGTGGTGACAGGTTGGACTCGTTGACCTTTGATGTCTTTCCTCTGCCCAGCTGGAGACAGGACCCTTTACTTCTGGTCAGCATAGGCAGGGTTTGGGTTTTGTAGCTGCAGAGCAGAATTCCCTTCCTCCAGGTGGAAAGTAGGAGCAGCCCTTCTGCTCCACCCAACAGACCCTTGTAATGGGTTGGGGCAGGCCCCCTCCCCACCACGCGCAGAAATAACGACTCAGACAAACGGATTGCAAAGGTGATGGAAAGTTTAAATAGAACAGTGAGTGCGTGCAGGAAAAAAAAATAAAAATACAGTGACGAGAGAGAGAAACCCAAAAACAGACCCAGAGAAACCCATCCCTACCTGAGGGTACACCCGAGACCCCCCCAGGGCTCCTTCTTCCCCCTCCCATTGCTAGGCTAGTCTCAGCTGGCCAGATCTGAGACTGCCCATCCCCCCGTGGCCTTGGGCCTAGCCAGGCCCAAAGCCAGGAGATCTCTCCCCCATGTTACCGGCTGATGGAGGAGGAAGAAAAGAGGAAGTGCCAGATCCCGCCACAAAACTTATAGTGGTGCAAGGGATCATGGTAGGAAATAACCTAATTTCCTGTGTCCACCCACTGGGCTGGACTTCTGGACACAGGAAGCACCCCTGTAGCAGAGGGCAGCCAGCCCAAACTACGACAGGAGCCACCCCTTTATTTCAAACCATGATGCCTGCATCCAAACACATCATCAAATCAGAAAACTGATGACATGTCCGGCGAAGTCCTTGTCTTCATCTGGGCGTCCACTCAAACAGTCTCTCAGTCAGGCTCTAGTGTCTGTCCATTCCAGTTCTTCTTCCTTCATCCAATGGAACCTCCCGGCGATGCAGAGCTCATTCTCCTGCGGTGCAAGTTCTCCATGGATCCGTTGGGCATCCTGGTCACCTGGAACAGCCTCACGACTTCTCAGCCAAGCCTCTACTTTTCACCCATGGTCACTCGGCAGCATATTCTCCACCCCTGGGGCAGGCCAGTCGAAACAATCCAACCCACGACTGCCTTTTTCAATCCATCCAGGGTGCCGCAACCAACCGCTTCCAACTGCGGTCCAAAACCACACGGATGCTTGTCCGAGGTACTCCGCCCCCCCACTAGGCGTACCAGTACCAAAGCAAGACAGCATCCGGCTGCACACCCCCCCCTTGGAAAGGGAGGGGCTGCACCACAGCTCACTGAGAAGAAGGGAGGTGGAGCCAGGTGCTCGGCGCCAGTTTCGGAACTCGTCCGAAAAAGTCGGGGAAGAGACTAGGGCCGGGCCCGCCGCAGCCCGAGCGTACGGCCGGGTCCGCCGGCGCCGCTCGCCCGCAGCAGGGCTCCGCCCCCCTCTGCCGCCGCGGCACAGAATCAAAATCACCTCCACCCCTCGGACACTCAAACGGCTTCTCCAGCGAAAGCCATACGCGCGTTCTCAGAGCCCTTGAAAACGGCTTTCCAGCTGGAGTCCCCGTCGGCCCCCCGGGGCTTCGGGAGCTGGCTCGCCCGCTCGCAGCGGCTGGCTCTATCCCCGCAGCGAGAACGGACCTGACTCTGATCTGCTCGCCGCTGCCCCTCCCCCACTTCACTGCCCGCCGCGGAGGAGGGGCAGGTTCCGCGTTCTCAAGCGGTACCCCGATGCCGATGGTCGAGAACCACCCCTGCCTGAAATAGCAGGAGAGGGTCCGCGCCACCGGCAGCACACCAGTCATCCCCCCACAATCCACAAGAACTCACACGGTCGCCCCGGCAACATCACTTGAGCCCCCAACTGCCAAACCCAAACCAACGCCCAGAACTGAATTTAAACTCTCCATCCTTTGCAATCGATCTGTAGAGTGGGCACAACAGCCAGCCCCACGTTGGTGCGCCAAAATGTAATGGGTTGGGGCAGACCCCCTCCCCACCACGCGCAGAAATAATGACTCAGACAAGCAGATTGCAAAAGTGATGGAAAGTTTAAATAGAACAGTGAGTACGTGCAGAGAGCTAGAGATACAGTGACGAGAGAAAAGAACCCAAAACAGACCCAGAGAAACCCATCCCTACCTGGGGGTACACCCGAGACCCCCAGGGCTCCCTCTTCCCCCTCCCATTGCTAGGCTAGTCTCAGCTGGCCAGATCTGAGACTGCCCACCCCCCCGTGGCCTTGGGCCTAGCAAGGCCCAAGGCCAGGAGATCTCTCCCCCATGTTACCGACTGACGGAGGAGGAAGAAAAGAGGAAGTGCCAGACCCCGCCGCAAAACTTATAGTGGTGCAAGGGATCATGGTAGGAAATAACCTAATTTCCTGTGTCCACCCACTGGGCTGGACTTCTGGACACAGGAAACACCCCTTGTAGCAGAGGGCAGCCAGCCCAAACTACGACAGATGCTCTGGTAGTGTGATGCTATGCACTGTTTTGATACGGCAGTGTGAATCTGGGGCACTGTGAGCTCTGGCTATGTGATGGTATGGCACCAGGATGCTCTGATCTTGTGGAGCTCTGGTATTGTGGTGCTCTTGTACTGTAATGCTCTAGCTCTGTGATACTCTGGCACTATGATGCTCTGAGGTTGTGAAGCTCTGGTACTGTGATGCTCTTTTACCGTGAATCTGTGGTACTGTGAAACTGGCACTGTGAAGCTCTGGCACTGTGCCACTATGGCACTGTGAAGCTCTGTTGTTGTGGTGCTCTGCCACTGTGACACCATTGTATTTTGACCCTCCCTCATTGTGGCACTATTGCATTGCTACACTTTGGCAGTGTGACTCTGGCACTGGGACGTTATGGTACTGTGATGCTGTGGCACTGTGTCGATATGGCACTGTGATGCTAGGGAACTGTGATACTGTGATATTGTGATGCTCTGGCTCTGTGATGCTGGGGCACTATGATGCTCTGAAGTTGTGACGCTCTGGCACTGTGACACTCTGGAATTGTAATGTTCTGGAACTGTGACACTCCAGCACTGTGATGCTATGCTATTGTGATGCTCTGGCTCTTGATGCTCTGGCACTATCTTGCTCTCTCACTGTGATGCTATGGCACAGTGATGCTCTGGTACTGTGATGCTATGGTACTATGACACTCTGGCACTGTGATGCTCTGTCGTTGTGATGCTCTGGTGTTGTGATGCTCTGGTTCTGTGATGCTATGGCATTGTAATGTTCTGGCACTGTGACACTCAGGCACTGTGACACTATTTTACTGTGACATTCTGGCGCTGTGATGGTCTGGCATTGTGATGCTCTGGCTCTACCATGCTCTGTCACTGTGACGCTCTGTCACTGTGACGCTATGTTACTGTGACACTATGGTACTGCGACGTTCTGGTACTGTGATGCTATGGCACTGTGATGCTGTGGAACAGTGATGCTATGGCAATTTGATGGTATGGTAGTGGGACACTATGATACTGTGATGCTATGGCTCTCTGATGCTCTGGCATTGTTACAATCTGGCATGGTGATGCTCTGGCTCTACCACACTCTGGCACCATGATGCCCTAGCACTGTGACAGTATGGCACAGTGACGCTCTGGCACTGTGATTCTCTGTCATTGTGGTGCTCTGATACCGTGACACTCTGGAATTGTTACTTTCTGGCACTGTAATCCTCTGGTATTGTGGCACTATGCTACTGTGATGCTCTGGCATTGTGATGCTCTGATACACTGACACTCTGTTATTGTTACTCTCTGGCACTGTGATCCTGTGGTGCTGCGATGCTCCGGCACTGTGATGCATGGACATTGTGACACCTGCACTGAGATGCTATGGTACTGTGATGCTACGGTGCTGTAATGCTCTGCTACTGTGACGCTCTGATACTGTGATGCTATTGTACTGTGACACACTGGCACTGTGACACTCTGGCACTGTGATACTCTGGCACTGTGATGGTCTGGCACTGTCACACTCTGGAAGTCTGGCACTTTGGCACTGTGACACTCCGGAACTGTAACACTCCGACACTGTGAAACTCTGGCACTGTGAGGCTGTGGTACTGTGATGCTCTGGCACTGTGATAATTTGGCAGCGTGATACTTTGGCACCGTGTCTCTCTGGCACTGTGACACTCTGCCTCTATGACACTTGTAGTGGTTTGAACCTTAACTGGGAGTTAAGAGCTCAGATGGGGGCAAGGCTGAGAATCTCTCCCCTGCTCACCCCTCCTCCCTCCCAACAGAAGGGGGGAAAAGGAAAAATGGAAATGGAAGGAGCAAATCCACCAAGCAATAATTTGGAGTCAGCCTGGAAGTAGAGAGGTAAAGATTTTTCTTTAAACAATATATAACAATATATATAACAATATATAATAATAGCAGGTAAGGTTCACAAGGGCAATAAAAACCTTTATTAGAATAAACCAAACCAGGTTGGAAGAGACCTTCAAGATCATCGTGTCCAACCCATCAACCAATCCAACCCTCCCAAACAGCTAACCCATGGCACCAAGTACCCCATCAAGTCTCCTCCTGAACACCTCCAATGACGGCAACTCCACCACCTCCCCAGGCAGCCCATTCCACAGCGCAATCACTCTTTCTGTATAGAACTTCTTCCTAACATCCAACCTGAACCTCCCCTGGCACAGCCTGAGACTGTGTCCTCTTGTTCTGGTACTGGCTGCCTGGGAGAAGAGACAATCATCCGCCTGTCTACAACCTCCCTTCAGGGAGTTGTAGAGAGTGATAAGGTCACCCCTGAGTCTCCTCTTCTCCAGGCTGAGCAACCCCAGCTCCCTCAGTCTTTCCTCATAGGGCTTGTGTTCCAAACCCCTCACCAACTTTGTTGCTCTTCTCTGGACTCGTTCCAGCAAGTCAACCTCCTTCCTAAACTGAGGGGCAAGGAACAAGGATGGATAGGAGGGGGGGAAAAAAACCAAGAATACAAAACTAGTCTCTCCCTCTGAAGAGGCATGGAGGCAGCAGGGAGAATTACATAAAATAGAATTACATAGAATAAACCAGGTTGGAAGAGACCTTCAAGATCATCGCGTCCAACCCATCAACCAATCCAACCCACCTAAACAACTAACCCATGCCACCAAGCACCCCATCAAGTCTCCACCTGAAAACCTCCAATGACGGCGACTCCACAACCTTCCCAGGCATCCCATTCCAATGGGCAATCACTCTCTCTGTACAGAACTTCTTCCCGACCACATGGCAGAGGATCAGGAGGGCAGCCGCAGTAGCTCTCATCCAGGAGAGGCAGGAGCCAAAAGGAGAGAGCCTAATGACTGCAATGTCCTGCTTTTTATACCCTAGCTGGGCAGGGAGGGGGGAGTGGAACAGACTCAGTTTCCCAGGGGGAAAATGCCCTGCAGGGAGGGCAAAGCACATGCAAGCCCTCCACCCTGCTCTGTGTTATTTTCAGAATGGGTGTTAACCCACCACAATCCACCCCTCTGTTCCACTTCCACTCTCCTGTCACAGCCCCTTCATCCAATCTTGACATGTGGTATTGGAATCCTTGGTGCAAATCCCTTGTTATCCCAGCTCGCTCTCTCTCAGGGCAGTCTCTCTCTCTCTGGTGCTGGTCAATGTAGGTGGTGCTTGAACTGGGCAGGGATGTGGAGAAGAATCAGGAATCAGTCTGTTTTTGAAAGGGAAAGGAAAAAATCAGGAACAGTCCGTTGCTGTAGGGAAGCAGGTGAGATGACCCAGGAGTTCTCTGGGTTGGTGTGTGGTGTGTATGCTGAGTCCTGGATGCTAGGCTGATATTAAGCTAGGAGGGAGAAACTTTGAACAACTTATAACTATTCACACAGTGACTATAATACATTGATCCGCGCTGCCCCCTCTCAGTTCATCCCCTCTCAGCCAGAGTCACATTCTGCTGTGGGATACACTGAATGTCCCCAGTTTCTAACATGACCCAGTAGGTGTCACCAGGCCCCTCAGCCAAGACCACCCCTCGGGTTGGTTTGCCCCCACCAGCAGCAGGGAAAACCCACACTGGCTTCCCCAGCAGGTTCTTCTCAACAATCACAGGAACTCCATCTCCATCCACTGTTTGCAGCAGGTGGGACTGGGCAGGACAAGCTCATTTCACAGATCCTCTGCTGGTCACTAACCAAGTGGCTTGAGCTAGGTGTCTCTCCCAGTTCCTAAAGGCTCCACTCCCCATGGCTTTTAGGGCGGTTTTTAGCAAGCCAGTGTAGCGCTCAACCTTCCCTGCAGCTGGTGCAAGGTATGGGATGTGGTAAATCCACTCAATGCCATGTTCCTTTGCCCAGTCCCTTAGGAGAAGGTTCTTGAAGTGGGTTCCATTGTCTGATTCAATCCTCCCGGGGGTGCTGTGTCTCCACAGGACATGTCTCTCTAGGTACAGGATGGTGTTGCGAGCAGTGGCATGAGGTACTGGGTAGGTTTCCAGCCACCCTGTACTTGCCTCCACCATGGTCAGTAGGTACTGCTTGCTACTGTGAGACCGAGGAAGGGTGATGTGGTCGATCTGCCAGGCCTCTCCGTACTTATATTTCGACCATCTCCCTCCATACCACAGAAGCTTTGTGCGCTTGGCCTGCTTGAAGGCAGCACAGATGTCACACTCATGGATTGACGAGAATGGAGACAGGGACGACAGCACTCAATATGAGTAATAGAAATCATCCAACTTTATTGTTCCATGCTTTATTATTTATAGTCTTATCTTATGCATAGTTAATTCTATTCTAATTTAACACATACTATTGGTTTACCTCTAAAAGATTACATCATTATTTCACTACTCTGTGTTTTTTTCTACTCAGTCTAATTGCTCTTTTTCCCAGATCTTGCCTCCTCCTTATCTTGTTTGTCTCTTCTCAGGGGCAGCTTGACCTTAGCATACCAGGCACTTTTCCACAACTCCTACTCCATTGCTATATTTTCAACAGAAGTCCTTCAAGGCCTGAATTGCACAGATGTTCCTGGGACCATTGTCCCTTCTCCCTAAGCCAATCCCCAACAATTCCCCCATTTTTCTTTTGTGCAAGTAAGGCCTTGGAGGTTATCCTTTGAACACTTTGCATGATACAATTATAGACAAGTTTAACAACAATCAAAATTAGTACAATAATACTTAAAAACCTTAAAGCTTCTTTTATCCATTGTATAACCCACTGTGACACATTCCCAAATATTGATCTTAACCAATCATCCAAGGGACTTTTTACAATTGCAACAGCACGCGTGTGATTCCTTAGCCACTTAATCTCAGCATGCATTGACACTCCATGATCTGACAGGTTCAAACAACACATTCCATCAAAGTCTTCACACCCGTACCCTTGAGCCATTGTTCCAGTATTGTAGGACTACAGAGCAAGCATAGTGAGTATAGCACAGTAAAGAAGGTAAAATAAAGCAAAGAAGAAGAAGTGCATATCAAGGGAACTTCTACAACTTATATAAACTCGGAGAGCCTCGTTGGCATAGCTTCATTGGTTCCCTATAAGTGACCACACATCGCACTGTTATAGATTATTGGTCCAACTCCTAACGACATGTGAGGTTGTTGATGCAGGTGTGTGTCCTGTTATTCCCAGATAACTTTCTGTGTTTATAGCTACCAGTGTCCTGCTTTAGTTACACGCTGCAGGCACAGCACTGTTTTGCTACACTGCTAGCCACTTCTGCACTTATGCTGAGCATGGCCTACCACCATGTCAGGCTCTAGGCCTACACTGCCAGATCGCTCACACTGCTCGTCACTGGCATTTGGTCATAGGAGTTGTTCTCATCCTATACAAGATACTACTTGCATACACAGAAGCTAGCAAATTAAACCTAAGCTATATAGCAAAAGCAGGAGTTCTGTAGCGCAGCATGTCTAACAGACTGATGTAACCCATACAAGGCACAAAGCTTAAGCTGAACTAGTTACAATGTTCTAACAGAGCTGGCATAATACATGGTCAAAGATAACAGACATTGTAAAGAAGAACTTCGATCTTCATAGTTCTGGTCTTTACATTTCACTCCTGACAGAGAAGACTTGATCATGCCTGAACACATTGCACACAGACATTAAGACACAAATCCTGTCTCACCCTTCCCATCTGAGGGACACTGGGAGCAATGAACGCAGGAGAAGCTGTCTTGATCCTGCTGTTATTTCTGAGCTATCAAGTAATGGCCACCTGCTAGTGCTTGCCTCAGACAATCCCTTTTGGATGCAGCCAGCTCTTTACAGGGTGCACAGTGGTCTAACATCATCCTCCATGTGCCAGAGCCCAGCAGAGGGGAAAAAGTCAAATTTGTGTGCTGAAATAAAGACAGTTTAATAGGACAGAAAATGAAAGGGAGATGTAATAATAATGATGATGCAAATCTAATTAGAATGTTGTCTTAGTTTAAAGAGTGGACAGAGATCATTTTACTCCCAACGGAAGTAAACCAAAGACACTCTTGTGGAATTGGAGACAAGTACAGAAATTGTATTCAGAAATAGACAGGAAAAATACAGAATGCATGAAAATGCACAAACCCCATCCCCCAAGCAGACTGAACCACAAACCCCAGCTGCTCCTTTTCTCCCCCACTCATTGTCTCCCTGGCCTAAGCAGGCCATAATTGCACAGGAGAAAATTAGTCAGGCGTCTGCAGGTCTGTCCTTCATGTTAGCAGGAGATAAGGACTCCCTCCAAAGAGCTGGGTTGGTCTCTTCTCCCAGGCAACCAGCACCAGAACAAGAGGACACAGTCTCAAGCTGCGCCAGGGGAAGTTTAGGCTGGAGATGAGGAGAAAGTTCTTCACTGAGAGAGTCGTTCATCATTGGAATGTGCTGCCCAGGGAGGTGGTGGAGTCACTGTCTCTGGAGGTGTTCAAGAGGGGACTGGACATGGCACTTGGTGCCATGGTCTAGTCATGAGTTCTGTGGTGACAGGTTGGACTCGTTGATCTTTGAGGTCTCTTCCAACCTTGGTGATCCTGTGATACTGAGCTGGCAGGAGGCAGAACAAGAGCGAGTTGGCCTTGCTGCCAGCTGTAAAGAGAGAGCAGAATCCTGCCATTGAATAACAAAGCCACAATTTTCCACTCCATCCAAGAGGACTCAACTCTGTGCTTTTTTAAAGAGGCACCACCTCAACCCATGACAAATCTGCACAAGACACATTTGATCATAAGAGAAAACATCCCTGTCTCACTTTTTAGTTCCATATTCTTATTTAGCCCAGCTGGAGACAGGACTCTTTACTTCTGGTCAGCATAGGCAGGGTTTGGGTTTTGTAGCTGCAGAGCAGAATTCCCTTCCTCCAGGTGGAAAGTAGGAGCAGCCCTTCTGCTCCACCCAACAGACCCTTCAGCAGCACTTTTCCTGGGTCCATGGCCTTTGGCTGTTGGTTGTTCTTGCACTTCCTATCCCCAAGGTTCCAGTCCCCAGGTAGGTTCACCATGCCACCTCCTCATGTCCTCCCTGGTCACACAGGGTGGCATGTGGTGTGTGCCAGCAGTGCCCTTTCCCTTGAGCAGAAAAAGCCTGAGCCTTAACTGCAGAGACACAGCTCAGTGTGAGAGAGGAAGGCATCCTCTTGGAAATGCTGGGACAAGGGCTGGGACACAGGCTTGTGGGGAGGAGGTGAGATTCTCTTGCAGTCCTGGAGGGAACTCCAGAACAACAATCAGCTCACAGCACAGTGTTGATAGGCTCAAGAATTCATCCCTGAGCCACTCAGCTCTGACAAAGAGCTCCCAGAGCAGGAGCTGTCACAGTGACCATGTGCCAGGTGACTGCCTGCTCTTGGGCAGCTTCCAAAGCAAACTCTCAAGTCTGTTGCCTTAGGCCTTTGCACAACTGCCCCACAGCAGAGCTCTTGTTTAGAGTTAGTGTCCTGTAAAGAGAGACCAATGGCCCTTCAAAATGCCCCAGGAGGTCAGTGCTGAAGGGGCTCTTTGTGCCACAGGCCCTGGGCACTCACAGCTGATCAGAGGTGCTGCAGGAACAAACATCCTTCCTCTTGCCAGGGCAGCTCTGGCCCCACCATTAGCTCCAAGTGGCTGCCTGGGCACAAGAGCCCTCTTCATTGTGACCCTGTGGATGGTCGCACCCTGCTCAGGGACAGTGCTGGCCTGGGCCAAGGAAAAGGGCATTGAAAGGACACTGAAGGGCCTTGGGTGAGCTGTGGCCAAGTTCCAGCTAGGGACAGGGCTGGAGCCAGAGTCTTGTTGGGGCCAAGGTCACTGGGACCTACCATCCAGGGGCAGCTCTGCAGAGTGGGACCCAGGTTGTCTGGGAGGGCTCAGTGGCCCCAGGCATTGTCAGGGTGAGGGCCAGGGCAGAGGATATTCCCCTCTGGTCTCTGCTCTGGGGAAGCTGTGGCTGCAGACATGACCACTTTGGGTCCTGGAGTGCAAGGGCAATGGGGTGGGCTGGAGCTGAGCACTGCAACCACCCCAGCACTTCCCCCAAATGAGCTCTCATCTCCCAGTGGTCAGCACCCCCCAGTGCTCCCCAGCAGTGCTTCCAGTCACTGAAGATCTCAGTGTTGTGGCTTTAAGCACTGGGGTGTCTTAAACCATACCTTACAGGCCTCCTAGACAGGTCCCAGAGGGGGACCAAAAAGTGTAATCTCCTGTTGTTCCATGCCCATAAGCCCTGCATTTCTATAAACACTGCCATTTCTCTTTGTTCTTCCATTTTTTGTACCTCTCTGCTCCCAGGAGGACAGGTGGAGCTTCATCTTGGGTTTGTGCAGGGGACTCAGGCTTGTTCAGCCTTGGCCAGGCTGCCACTTGGGGCCTGGAGTGGCCTGGCTTGGCCTGGAGCTGGCAAGCAGAATTTCTCTTGGGGGTGGGGAGGAGGGTGCATGTGAGGCCTGGGTGTTTGGCCTGGTTTGGAGGAAGGTGGTGTGAAGCTTTGGCTTAAGGAGCTTCTCGGAGAGCCATGGCTGAGGTGGATGATGGATTTTGTGCTGCTGTATGCAGCTGGGATTGATACTTCCACTGCCACTTCTTTCTTTCATAGCCAGCAGGGAGCATTGTCCTTTACTCCCCTGGGAAGGGCTGAAGAGCAGCTGTCTCGCTCCTCAAACCAAGACACTCAGCCACTCTGCTGTCCCTACTGCCCAGGCCACCAATTGTCCTCCCATCTCCCAGTGTTCCCAAGAAGAGGAGTCAGTCTCAGCCCCAAATTTCCCCAGGGGGCTGGAGAGGTGTCAGGGATGGCTCTTAGTGACCCTGGGTTTGAGTTTGGTGTCACCTCTGGAGCATTACTGGGGTGAAAGACTGGGCTGGGAGGTGAGGGAGACTGGAAGGTGGCAGTGCAGGGAAAGGAGAGGCACTGGGAGATGGGGAGGGTCTGGCTTTTGGAGTCTTCATGTTGAAGCAGTGAGTGGTCACTGCTGTCAGCAGAACTCTATCCACCCCACCCCCCAGTGCCCCTGGAGGCCTGGGCTGTTTGATTTGCAGCTGCCCCATGCAGGAAGCTGGAGAGATGCCAAGGAAGGTGGATGGATCCGTGCCAGAGGTGAGGGTGACTGCGTGCCAGGGCTGGGCTTGTTGCCAGGGCTGGTGCCACTGCCAAGCCTGCCTTTGCCCTGGGGGCTCTTAGGAGGAAGAAGGAGGAGTCCTGGGAGGGATAAATCTGCCCCTCACCTTCCCCAGCTTCACCCAGGACTTACCACACCACAGAGGAAAATGAAGGTGGCAGTGGTCGGCGTGGCTCTGCTCTTCACCATCCTGCTGTGCACCCCAGCAGATGCCAAGGTAAGACTCCAGTGCCACAGGGAGGGGCTCATGGGGATGGGTCATGGCTACACGACATGTGGAATGAAATTGGAGTGGTGAGGATGAAACCCCTTGATTTGGCCTCTCCCTTGCCCAAGCAAGAGGCTCCTCCAGGCTCCCCTGCCTCTCCTGGCAATGCAGCTCTCTCCCTCCCACAGCTCCATCTCTTCCCTCCACTTCCCCCACTAAGCAGCTTCTTGTGCCCAAGGCCTGAGTTCCTCAGTATTCAGTATCACTAAGGTTGGAAGAGACCTCAAAGATCATCGAGTCCAACCTGTCACCTCATGACTAGAGTAGGGAGGACACTACTGCCCACTTCAGGCTTGAACTCACGACCTTCCCATTAAGGGTCTGATGTGCTACCAACTGAGCCACATCCTGACTCTGTGAATGCCTGGAGCTGTTCCCTCCCTGGGAAGGTCCAACACCAAAGCTGGGAAGGCTCCCACCAGTTTCTTCTCTTGGTGACCCCACACCCCTCCCTTCTGCAACTCCCCATCCCATGCTTTTGCTCCCCTCAAACATCTTCTGCCTGGGATCTCCTCCATGTCCTATCTAATGTCCCCAGATGCCCTCCCTTTGATCTCTCCCAATGCCTTTCTTTCTATCTTGTCCCTCAGCCCTTTGCCTTTCATCCTCTCCATTGCAGTGGTCACCCCAAATCCTCTTCCTGCCATAGCCATTCCCAAGCACTCTCCCAGTCCCTTTGGTTTTGGCCTCTTTCTTCTGCCCCAACCAACCAGCTCTCTTGATGTCCCCATGCCCCCTCATCTTGAATTCTTTACCTATCAATTGCATCCCACACTGTCCTGCCCCTTCAACACTCCAGCCCAGTCCATTGGGGTCCATTATTTCACCCCAGTGCTCTGTTGTTGGAAGCCTTTTCCTTAACCTCATCCTCTTTGGAGACCTGAATTCCCTACACTGTTCTTGTCTCCATCCCCAGCCCTGGACCCTGCATGGAGAGGCATCCCAGGGGAACTTGGAGGAATCAGGCTGAGGGGAGCAGAAGGCATTTTCCCCTTCAGACCAGAGGGAAGCCTTTGGCCTGCTGGGACTGAGGACACTTGTGCCCCACTCAGGGCCCCACTGAGGTTCCTTCCAGGTCACCTCTTTGCTCTTCCTCCCTAGGCACTGCTGGAAAGCATTGAGGAAAACTCTCAACTGGATGTAAGTAGTGAGGTGGACTTGGAGGGCATCCAGTCTGGGGAACGGGAGGGCATTTTGGCCCTCCCATCTCTTGCTGGGACTGGAGGTATCCCAGTGACCAGTGAGGTCTCCTGGTCTCTCTGCAGGTGAATGTAGCCAAACCTGAGCCATTGGAGAGTGTCGAGGTGGGTACCAAGAGTTCTGCTGGGCCCACCCCCTCCCTTCCCATGGCCACAACACTGCAGAGCATCCCAGGGTGCTCCAGCACACCCCAGTGCATCCCACTGCAACTCCAGAGAATACCCCAGCACCCCAGTGCTTTCCAAGGGAGGACCTCTCCCCCAGAGCCCCCTTTGCATCCCCATCCACCCCAGTACAACCCAGTACACCCCCGGCTGCCCCAGTACACAACCACACAGCCAGGTGGGCCCCTTCCCAGGACCCTCACTGCCTTCTGGGCACCACCATCCAAGCTCATCTGCTCCAGAAGCAACTTCCCCAAGGACTCCATTGCTTCCCCCCATCCTCCCAGCACACCCCAGTGCACCCAGACTTGTCCCTAACCTCCCTTTCTCCCCAGCTGCCTGCGGCTGATGTCCTGCTGGAGCGGGTGCGCCAGAAGCGCCTGGCTGTAGCTGCTAAAGCTGCTGTCTAGGTGAGCAGCACCAGGGCATTCCTAACCCCACAAAGAATCCTGGGCCCTGGGGCATCCCTGAGCCCTCTGGGGTGGGCAGACCTTAGGTGTGAGAAAAGGAAACAGAGGTCACTGTCCCTGATCCGTGCCCCAGGGGACACAGCACAGAGCTGGCTCTGTGCCTTTGCTTCAACTCACTAGGGCTCTACAGACCCAGAGGGTCGCTGTGCAGGCCAGGCAGAGGCTTTGGTGCCACACAGACCCCCACAGGCACAGTAAGAGCTGGGCAGGGCTCTGGGAGATTTAGGGACATCCCGGGGTAACCACACACTGGGCAAGGGACTCTGGTGACATCTGGATCTCAGGAGAGCCAAATACTGTCCAGGGTATATTGAGAGCTCCAATTCCCTTCTCTCTCCCCAAGTCTCTGCAAAGAGACATAGTGGGGACAAGGTTCCTCTTATGTCCTAGCTGACCCTAGGAGTCTCTCTCTTTCAGGGCTGGAACTGCTGGTGACACCTCTGTCCTGGCCCCCTTCAGAGGAAAGAGGAGATGATCATCCCTGGATGTCCCCACCTGATCCCCTGGGAGCCCTGGGCCATGTCCCTCTCATGATCAATAAACCCCCTCAGCAAAGCTACACTCTGTGTGTCCAGGACCATGTTGCCCCTCCTCTGCCATTACCCCAACACCTGCATCCTCTGGCAGCACCATGGTGAGGAGCAGACTGGCAGAGGGCAGGTCTGGGAGCCTGGATGTCTGGGGGCCTCTGTCCAGAGAAGGTTCCCTTGGAGCACCCTGCCATGAGGCTGGGAGATGCAGGCAGTCACAATGCCAGGCCTTGGGCAGGTGGTGTTTGGGAGGGGTGAAACGCTCTGGTGTTTTGGGGTGAGGGCAGGTGAGGAGCATGGAGAGGCAGCTGGGACCCCTGGTTCCTCTGCCCCACTCTGGCAGGGGTGGTGGTTCCCTATCCCATGGGCTCAGCACCCCTGGGCTTACAGGAGATTGCAGAGCCCCATGCAGGGCCCAGAGGCCTTCCTGGCCCTCAGCCCACACTCTTCTCTGGGGTACCCCAATGCAGACCAGGAGGTGCATGGGCACAAGACACTGGTTGGATGCTCCTCTGTCCCCTGCCCTGTGTGGCCCAGCCTTGGGGACTTTGTGTCCATTCTCTGGGCTGTGCTTTGCTCTCTCCAGGCATGCACTGAGTTACCAGCCACTGTCACAGCGGCAATGTTTCCCTCACCCCATGGCATGTGGTGATCTCAAGGGTCTTTTCCAGCCTCAGTGGTTCCATGATTGCATCATTTCCTCTCTTCAGTGGGGGTGACTTCAGGGGAATATTTCCCTGGATGCAGAGGGAGACCTTAGCATCCCCAGGGCAGCCAAATGCAAGAGGAATGGTGGGCAGCAGCTTCCTGTGGCTTATCCCTGGACTGCAGGGAACCAACAGGAAAAGGGGAAACCACAACTGGGGCCTAACAGTACTTAAAGGGCTGATGAGAAAGCTGTGGAGGGATTCTGAGCAGGGCCTGGTGTGACAAGGCAGGGGCTGATGGTTTGACCTGAGGGAGATTCAGACTGGAGAGAAGGAAGAAATGTTTGACACTGAGGGAGGTGAGAGCCTGGCCCAGGTTGCCCAGGGAGGTGGGAGATGCCCAATCCTGGAACCATTCCAGAGGAGATTGGAGGGGGGCTTTGAGCAGCCTGCTCTAGTTGCAGATGGTCCTGATCATTGCAAGCAGGTTGGTCTCTGTGATCTTTAAAGGTCTCTTCCAACCCAAATCATTGCATGATTCTGGGATTCTTTGGGATTCTTGAGGACAAAACATGGAGAGGTGTCCTGGCTTGAGCTGGAATAGAACCAACTCTGTTCAGGGATCTGACTGCTCAGCTCAGTCTCTGCTCAGTGCCAGCACTTTCTGATGTTCAGAGCAGGTTTGCACGGTGGCTGCCTCTGGCAGTGAGAATGCTGATGTTCAGAGTGCCTGCCAAGGATTGGTGTGCAGGCCAAGGTCACTGCTCAATCTTGTGTTCCACCTTGGGGCTGCAGAGTACAAGGCTGCACTTGCAGGGAGGAATGGACAGGAGAGGTGACCCTGAACTGATCCACAAGGGATTCCACTCCATCTACATCACGCTCAGTGTAAAGCTGAGGCACCACCAGCATGACGCGTCTTCCTCAGTGGCCAACACCCGAGGGGGACTCTGTTCTGCCTTCTGTCACAATCCATGAGTTCCTATTACAGTCTGAAGGGGGAACTTCAGCCTAGTCCCTGACTGCAAGGAGTGAAAGTAAAAAAGACTTTTAGTACCCACTGGACACAAAAGCAAAATAATGCTAAGGTCTACAGAAGTCATTCCTGTGACCCTGTGATCCTGGGATAGAGAGCAGTGTCACAGCAGATTGGTCACAGACTCCAATATGATAATTGAAGGGGTTCATGAGAGCATCTGAGGGCCCTTGTTCATGCCCCAAATAGCTGCTGTAAGCCAGCAAAAAACCAGAGCTGGGTCAATGAGCTCATTCTGACACAACTGACACAATAGGTCCCAGAGGACTGGAAGCTGGCCAACGTGGTGCCCATCCACAAGCAGGGCCCGTTGGATGAGCCAGGGAATTACAGGCCTGTCAGCCTGACCTCAGTGCCAGGCAAGATCATGGAACAGGTCATCCTGAGTGCAATCACACAGCACTTACAGGATGGCCAAGGGATCAGGCCCAGCCAGGATGCATTTAGGAAGGGCAGGTCCTGCCTGACCAACCTGATCTCCTTCTATGATCAAGTGACTGCCTGGTGGATGTGGGGAGGCCTGTGGATGTGGTCTACCTGGACCTCAGCAAGGCCTTTGACACTGTCCCCCATAGCAAACTCCTGGCCAAGCTGTCAGACCATGGCTTGGATAGGAGCACACTGCATTGGGTTAGGAACTGGCTGGAGGGCCGAGCCCAGAGAGTGGTGGTGAATGGTGCCACATCCAGCTGGCAGCCAGGCACCAGTGCTGTGCCCCAAGGATCAGTGCTGGGCCCTGTGCTCTTTAACATCTTTACTGATGATCTGGATGAGGGCATTGAGTCCATCATCAGTAAATTTGCAGATGACACCAAGCTGGGGGCAGGAGTTGATCTGCTGGAGGGTGGAGAGGCTCTGCAGAGGGACCTCGACAGGCTGGACAGATGGGCAGAGGCCAAGGGCATGAGATTGAACACATCCAAGTGCCAGGTGCTGCACATTGGCCACACCAACCCCATGCAGTGCTATAGGCTGGGGTCAGAGTGGCTGGAGAGCAGCCAGGTAGAGAGGGACCTGGGGATGCTGGTCGATGGTAGGCTGAACATGAGCCTGCAGTGTGCCCAGGCAGCCAAGAGGGCCAATGGCATCCTGGCCTGCATCAGGAACAGTGTGGCCAGCAGGAGCAGGGAGGTCATTCTGCCCCTGTACACTGCACTGGTTAGGCCACACCTCGAGTACTGTGTCCAGTTCTGGGCCACTCAGTTTAGGAAGGAGGTTGACTTGCTGGAATGAGTCCAGAGAAGGGCAACAACGTTGGTGAGGGATTTGGAACACAAGCCCTATGAGGAGAGGCTGAGGGAGCTGGGGTTCCTTAGCCTGGAGAAGAGGAGACTCAGGGGTGACCTTACTACTCTCTCCAACTACCTGAAGGGAGGTTGTAGACAGGCAGATGATGGTCTCTTCTCCCAGGCAGCCAGTACCAGAACAAGGGGACACAGTCTCAGGCTGCGCCAGGGGAGGTTTAGGTTGGATGTTAGGAAGAAGTTCTATATATAGAGAGAGTGATTGCCCATTGGAATGGGCTGCCTGGGGAGGTGGTGGAGTCGCTGTCATTGGAGGTGTTCAGGAGGAGACTTGATGGGGTGCTTGGTGCCATGGGTTAGTTGATTGGGTGGTGTTGGATTGGTTGAAGGAGGACACAATGGTCTTGGAGGTCTCTTCCAACCTGGTTTATTCTATATTCTATATTCTACTTCCTCCTGATTGCCCTGAGGATATTAAATTCACTGCTTCATGGTCACTGCAGTCAAGGATGTCTCTGAGCCTCACATTGGTTACCAGCTCTTCCCTGTTGGTGAGAACAAGGTGCAGCATAAATTGATAACCTCTGGGACAAGAGGGCACTCAGAGGGAGGCTGAGCCAGCCCTTGGCTTTCTCTTCCATGGAACAGGCAGGGAGGATGGAGAGATGTCAGTGAGAGAGATGAGAGATTGAGGTGAACTTGGAGAGAGGACTGGGTGTCTTCAAAGGAAGAGGTGCAGCTATGGGACACCATAGGGCAGGCTGTGGTGGGGACCACTGAGGGCAGTGGCAAAGCTTAAAGCCCTCATCAGAGATGACCTCTTCATCACCATGGCTGTGGCCATTGTCTCTGCAACCAGAAGGTAGCTGAACTTCATTCACAAAGACCTCATTGCCTCCTTGCCCCACCTAGCACTGTCACACCATAGACCTGCTCCAGCCATTGCACATCCTCACATCCCACTGCCCCAGGAAGAGCCCTGAGCCATGTCTGAGGGACAGGATCTCCCTTCCAAGGGGCTGGGGGCCAGGACTTGGCCCTTTGGCTTGATCAAGCCCATCCAGGTTTGCTCAGCATCAGAGCAACCCTGGCACCGTCTTGAGCTCCAGGTTGTTGCTCTTGCTTCTGCTTTTCTGCTCTAACAAGCCCCTGGGGAGGCTTTGTCAGTGATGGTCCTCAGTGGGACCCATTAAGGCTCCAGCAAAGTTGGCAGTTGGCATTTGGCTTCCTGAGAGGTTTCTTCAGCTTGCTCTCAGTCTCTGAGACTCATGGACTCAACACCAAGGCCACCAGAGGAGTCATTAAATGCCTGGGGCTGGTCCTCTGCTGCTGAGCTGAGCCAGGCTCCTGGGCTGGAGGGAGCTTCTGTCAAGCAGGCAGCACTGCAGAGAGACAGCTCTGCCCAGGAGCTGCTCCTCTGCACAGGGCAGCAGGACTGAGGGCACTGCCAGGACATCTCAAGGAGATGAGGAAGGCAGAGAGAGCTTCAAGGTAGCCAGGAGAAAGCTTCCCAGCCCTGGACGTGGTGAGTCTGTGGTGTCCTAACCTGTGTGATGTCTTCTCCTCTCTCAACAGTCCTCCATGCCCAGAGACAGACCATGTCCAACAGCAGCTCCATCACCCACTTCCTCCTGCTGGCATTCACAGGCACAAGGCAGCTGCAGCTCCTGCACTTCTGGCTCTTCCTGGCCACCTACCTGGCTGCCCTGCTGGGTAACAGTCTCATCATCACCACCATAGCCTGCGACCACCACCTCCACACCCCCATGTACTTCTTCCTCCTCAACCTCGCCCTCATTGACCTGGGCTATGTTTCTACCACTGTCCTCAAATCCATGGCCAATTTCCTCTGGGACACCAGGGCCATCTCCTATGCAGGATGTGCTGCTCAGGTCTTTTTTATTGTCTTTTCCATTTCAGGAGAGCTTTATCTCCTCACCATCATGGCCTATGATCGCTACGCTGCCATCTGCAGACCCCTGCACTATGAGACCCTCCTGGGCAGCAGAGTTTGTGTCCTCCTGGCAGCAGCTGCCTGGGCCTGTGGCTTTCTCACTGCTCTGCTGCACACAGCCAATACATTTTCCCTGCCCCTCTGCCAGGGCAATGCTGTGGAGCAGTTCTTCTGTGAGATCCCCCAGATCCTCAAGCTCTCCTGCTCCACCTCCTACCTCAGGGAACTTGTGCTAATCGTGCTCAGTGCCTCTTTATTCTTTGTTTGCTTTGTGTTCATTGTGGTGTCCTATGTGCAGATCTTCAGGGCAGTGCTGAGGATCCCCTCTCAGCAGGGATACCACAAAGCCTTTGCCACCTGCCTGCCTCACCTGGCTGTGGTCTCCCTATTTATCACCACTGGCTTCTTTGCCTACCTGAAGCCCCCCTCCATCTCCTCTACATCCTTGAATCTGGTGATGGCAGTTCTGTACTCAGTGGTGCCTCCAGCAGTGAACCCTCTCATCTACAGCCTGAAGAACCAGGAGCTGAAGGATGCCCTCAGCAAACTGATCCCTGGGTGTTTTCAGAAGCAATAAACTCTTTGTCTTCTCCTTCAGATGCCTTTCTCCTTCTGATGCCTCTCAGTGCAGGCCCAGCCTGGCTTCTATACCGTTTGCTTCTGGTAGGGGATTTTGACTTGTGAGGATGCTGTCATCTCCTCTCTCTTTTCTTTTCTCTCCAAGGGTTTGTGAAAGAGGAGCTGTGCTCCTTGTTTGTTTAAACAAAATCAAAGCCCTTTCAATAACAGTTTCCTGCCCCAAATCCTTCTTCCAAGACTTTGCTGGAACTTCAGGGACAGTTTCCCAAGTGCCCAAGAGAGTGTCTCATAGATGCAGGCAGCAGTGAGCAGCTAAACCATGGGAGTGTGCAGGGGTGGAGCAGGCAGAACTGTTCTGCAGAGAGAGGCCTCCTGAGAGAGATGTGAAGGAGCAGCAGAGCAGGAGCAGGTCCAAAGCTGTTTGCTGGACCTGAGCCTGGGAAAGCTGCCACAGGTCAATCACCCTGGAGCAGTGGTACAGCTTGAAGGGGGAACTGCAGCCTAGGCCCTGACTGCAAGAACTGAAAGTAAAATAAATGACATTGGCTGTGAAAGGAAAAGAATGATGAGGTCTGCAGAATTAATTTGACTGCTAATGGGCACACAGAGCAGAGGCATCAACAGTTCTTTCTCTTTTCTTCATCTCTCACTTCTGCTTGCAACCTCTCTCCCTGTGGGAGCTTCAGGCTGTGCCTAGACAATTTTCCACAGATCTTGAACAGAAAGTGCTAGAATGTAAATAAATTGCTGCTCTTTCTCTCATCCCTTTGTGTCGAGTGGCTTAGGGAGGGGGGCAGGGAAGGGGAAGCTATTACCTGCCCTGGTTTGTGTCCAGGGGGCTTCTTGTGGTGTTTCTAAATTGTAAATACCTGTAAATATTGTAAATATTGTATATTTTGTACATATTTGTTGCATTTCATTGTAGATTGTGGTTTTGCTTGCAAATCCAGCTTCATTTGCTCCCAGCTGAGCTGCTCTGGGAATTTCATGTTGGTGGGAATTTTCAACCCACCACACTCTCTCTCTCAAGGCCTTGCCAGGGGATCTCTGTTTTGACTCCTGTGAGAAGGAGCAGAAAGGAGGAAGGGAGTAGGGGAGGAGGTGAACTGTGCCCTGGATCCATCCAGGGGGTTCTGAGAAGTTTCTGTGCTGTTTATAAACTGTATCTATTAAATATTGTGCATCTGTTGTGTATTTTGTACCTATTCATTGCATTTCACAGCTCTAGATTTTAGTTTGCTTGTAACTAGAGCTTCACTTGCTTCCATCCCAAACTGAACTAGGTCTGGCAATTTTATTTGTGTGTGTGAATTCTCTCAGATTAGTTGGGAGGTGAGATTTTCAACCTACCCCAACTAGCCCCTCACAGCCACTATTTCCAGCCCTGGCCTCTCACCTCAGCTTGCATAGGTTCTTTGGACATGGACTCAGTAGCTCAGTGTAGCAGTTTGGGCTGGGTGCCCTCTGCTGTGTTCATACGAGGGGGTACTTCCTGTGTCCAAAAGTCCAGCCCTGTGGCTGGACACAGGAACCTAGGCATTTCATCCCATAATGAGATGGGGAAAGACTCTGAACATGCTGAGGTGAGGAAGGAGTTCATGGGGCCAGCTCAGATGTGGCCACCTGAGGGAGCTCTGACATCTCTGTGTGCGGCTGTGCTTTGCCTGAGCACATCCAGTGGTAAGTTGATGCTGAACCTGCCGGTCTGGACACGGAGAGCAGAAATGCAACCAACAGCCAGGTGTGAGGAGGTGACACTGGCACAGGGGAGCAAAGTGGCCCAGAGCTGCAGAGCCAGTGGCTCTTTATTGCCATGTAGATGAATGTTACAGATGCACTTTCCCACAGCCTGCCTCCTTCAGCCACTCATTTATCTCCATTTCAGCAGGTGCCCTTCTCCCCAGCTGCCTCTCCCTGCCCTTCAAAATGCAGCACTCTGCCATTTTCTGCTCCCATCCTTTTCTCACACGGTTTGGAGGTACAACATTGCTTATCACCTCCAGGGCCTCACAGACATGAAGGCCAGCTAAACATTTGGTTATCACTTCCCTTTTGGGTTCCCACATCTCCCCCTTCTTTGTTTCTTAATTCTGAGTCTATGGCATCCTGGTATCCAGTCCTGATTCCGATGTCTCCTGGTCTCATTTACACGTGATCAGTCTCATAGCATAGGATCAGGCTTAGGTTGGTAGACTTCCAGCTCTGTAGGCACAGCCATCTGTGATGGGTTGAGGCAGACCCCTCCCCACCACGGGCAGAAATAACGACTCAGACAAACAGATTGCAAAAGTGGCGGAAAGTTTAAATGGAAAGCGGTGAATGTTTGCAGAGAGACAGAAGTGCAGTGACCATAGAAATCCCAAAGCAGGCCCAGAACATCCCATCCCCACCTGAGGGTGCACCCAAGACCCCCAGGGCTCCTTCTTAACCCCCCCCCCCCCCTTCACTGCTAGGCTAGTCTCAGCTGGCCAGATCTGAGACTGCCCATCCCCCCGTGGCCTTGGGCCTAGCCAGGCCTAAGGCCTGGAGACATCTCCCCAGTTACTGGGTGATGGTGAGGAAAGAAAGAGGAACCCAGCACGTGGCTGAAGAGAGAGGAGGCAGCTTGAGGAGCGCAGCTCTGGGAGTTTGGCTTTTGGCTTTGATTCCCTTGCTTTTCAGGCGGTAAGGGGCTGGTGGCTTGGGACTTTCCAAAGAGAGGAGGAGGGGCAGGGGGCTCGGATTGCCTACCTGCCGGAGGGCAGTGACGTAGCTGGGGGAGGGGTTGCCGCGGAGACCGCACGCAAACCAAACAGAACCCAGCGCGTGGCGGAAGAGAGAGGAGGCAGCTTGAGGAGCGCAGCTCAGCCTTCTTGCTGACAGGGAAAAGAAAAAACAAACAAAAAACGGGAAAAAAAAAAAAAAGCCGAGTGGAGAGGGTGGTTACTACAAGATGGTGACCACTAGAGCAAAGGCTAACAGAAGAACAGTGGGCACCCAAACAGAGAGCACTCACAAGCATGCAGATGTTCAGGTAGATGGCTGCAGTGAGTGCTGGAACCTGGCACTCGATGTGGAGGATGGAAGGAACATCTTCTGTGTCAGGTGTGAGCAGGTCAGTGATCTGATGAACATGGTGGTCGAACTAAAAGAAGAGGTGGAAAGGCTAAGAGCTAGAAGAGATGGCAAATGGAAAATTGACTATTCCCATAATCTAACCTCTTCTAAACCAGAACAGGGGGTAACTCTTAGTGGAACAGGGAGTTTGATACCTTCCCACCAGCAAGCCTCTCAACCTCTCTGTAGTAACCCACATGAGCTGGGCCAATGGGAACAGGTCTCTGCCCGATGGAAGAAATGCAAATGGAGAAAGTCTGCTACTTTGAGCATCACGCTGCCTACAGTGCAATTAAAGAACAGGTATGAGGCTCTGCAGGAGGAACAGGTCATTGGTAAGGTCGAGGACTCAAGAAGGTCAGAAGCTGCACCAATGACAGGTTGCCTCAGGCCAGCCATCAAAACTTACCCAGAAAAGAAACCTCGTAGGGTCATCGTTATAGGAGACTCCCTACTGAAGGGAACAGAGGGCCCAATATGCAGACCAGACCCATTTCATAGAGAGGTCAGCTGCCTCCCTGGTGCCCAAGTAAAAGACATTGTAGATAGAATTCCCAACCTCGTGAGCCCTTCAGACTACTACCCACTGCTGGTCTTTCAGGTGGGCAGTGACGATGTAACAATGAGAGGCTCACAATCTATTAAAAAAGACTTCAGAACCTTAGGGCAACTGCTAAAGGGATCAGGGGCTCAAGTCGTGTTCTCTGCCATCCCTCTAACACCAGCAATGGATAAGGAAACACTGAGGAAGGGCCAACAGGTCAATTCATAGCTCAGGGGCTGGTGCCATCGACAGGGCTTTGGATTCCACAATCATGGATTGGTTTTCAAGGCACCTGAGCTGAAAACAACTTATGGGACACACTTGTCCCAGAGGGGGAAAAGAATCTTGGGGCAGGAATTGGCAGGGCTCATTGATAGGGTTTTGAACTAGGTTTGAAGGGGGAAGGGGTTAATAGTCTCCTGCTGGCTGGTGACAAACAGAGGCGCAGCTCACCAGCAGCAGAGAGAAGGAGAGCTGGTAAGGGCTCTCAACTTGCTGCCCTGAGGCAAGCCACAAATGATCCACCAGGACATTCTGTGGAAACCAAGGGGAATTGGCACAAGAGGAGGACAGGGCCAGCCCAGCTGAAGTGCTTCTATGCGAATGCGAGCAGCTTGGGCAACAGGATGAGTTAAGGGCCACTGTGCTGCTGGGATGCCACGACATAGTGGCTGTTACTGAAACTTGGTGGGATGAATCCCATGACTGGAATGTAGGCATAGATGGGTATAAACTCTTTAGGAAGCATAGGCAGGGAAGGAGAGGAGGAGGTGTTGCCCTCTATGTCAATAACCATCTGGAATCAGTGGAGCTCCACCTGGGGAGGGATGATGAGCTGGTTGAGAGTGCATGGGTTAAAATTAAAGGCAAGACAAGGGAAGGAGATATTACTGTGGGGGTCTCCTACAGGCCACCTGACCAGCAGATCCAAGCAGATGAGGCCCTCCACAGGCAAATAGAAGCGGCTTCCAGGTCACAAGCCCTGGTCCTCATGGGTGACTTCAACCACCCTGACATCTGCTGGAGGGACAACACAGCAAGGCACCAGCAATCCAGGATGTTCCTGGACTGCATAGAAGACAACTTCCTCCTCCAAATGGTAGAGGAACCAACAAGAAAAGGTGCTATGCTGGACCTTGTTCTCACCAACAGGGAAGGGCTGGTAAGCAATGTGAGGCTCAGAGACAGGCTTGGCTGCAGTGACCGTGAAGCAGTTGAATTTAATCTCCTCAGGGCAATCAGGAGGAAGTATTCTAAGCTTATGACCCTAGACTTTAGGCATGCAGACTTTGATTGCTTCAGGGATCTGCTAGCCAAAGTGTTGTGGGACAATGCCCTAGAGGGAAGAGGGACCCAGGACAGCTGGTCAATATTCAAGGACCACCTCCTCTGTGTCCAGGAGCTCTGTATACCAACAAAGAGGAAAGCAGGTAAGAATGCTAGGAGGCCTGCCTGGATGAGCAAGGAGTTACTGGACACACTATTACTTAAAAAGAAACTCTACAGGCAGTGGAGGGAAGGACAGCAAGAGCAGGGGGGAATATAAGGAAGCTGCCCGAGCAGCAAGAGTCCTGGTTAGGAAAGCCAAAGCAGAGTTTGAATTGAATCCAGCCAGGGAGGTTAAAGGGAACACTAAGAACTTCTACAGGTATATGAATGGCAAGAAGAAGACTAGGGAAGGTGTGGGTCCCCTCAGAAAGGAAACTGGTGACATGGTCACAAGTGATGAGGAAAAGGCTGAGGTACTTAATAACTTCTTTACCTCAGTCTTCACTGCAAGGGCCTCTAGCCACACTCCTGATGTTATGGAAGACAATGCCAGGGACAGGGACAATACTATGATACTGTACTATTCTATTCTAATTACAGGTGGGCCAACCTGTAATAGTGAAGCTGCCATCAGTTGGTATAGTGCCCATGACATTGGCCAAACCCCGAGGGTTACACGCATGGGAAGCACTGGATGCTAAGGGAAGGACTCATCGCAGCAGTGTGCAATGGGTTGTTCCCAACCGTTGACTTAACCTGCCTGGTTGCTACACACTGAAGTGAGTTCTGCCTCCATACAGCATGGAGCCCGGTTCCAGCCAGCACTTGGAACAGGGAGACTGGGACCGTGAATGAGGAAGACCAGTCATCCAGGGACTAAAGCCCATCATTGGGGTGGGCAACCAGAGAGGATGCTTCTCCAGAGACTCATCGACGTTGGACAACTGGAAGAGACAACTCCCCATCAGAGACCCATTCAGCACTGGACAAACACTGATTTGACTCAGAGTGACATTGCTCTAATTAAGACCCTGCTATAGACTTAGAGCTTGTATGGTTGTGTAACGTTGCTGTGAAATAGCTGAGTACATTGCTGTCTGCTATAGGGAAATGAAAACCCGCAAGGAGTATACGTAAAGGCAATTAAGTAATAATCATTCCCAGCTCATTAAACACAGATCTGTCCAATGCCATTGGGGTGGATTGTCATGGAAGAAGTATTAACAAACCTGCTAAACCTGTCTGGCCACTGACCTTTCTCCTCCCTCCCCATTGCAGGGTCTAGGATGGAGGTCGAGGAGCCAATAGGCAGTTGCTGTTGAGGCTGCCTGGGGGGGTGGAAGCTGAACTCTGTGCCTCACAGTTCAGATAGGCAACTGCACATGTCAGAGGCTATTTATGAAGGTGTCTGCACTTTGCCCACCAGACAACATTTTGAATTGATTGGCTGGATTTGAACAGGTGATCTGCCATTGGGCCGTTCAGTTTTCAAAAAGGGAATTTATAGGGGAAGATTTCAGAGCCCACACCCTGTTCGTTAATGGGATTCAAGGTGGCAACAAGCACCTACATTGCTCTCCTGTCATCAGGGTGATTGGCTTCTTTTTTCTAGCACCCTGTGTGAGTCACAGATCTTTGCCATAGCAGCTCCTCTCTCTCTCTCTCTTACTTCTTCTAACTTTGGAATTTGCCTTTTGGATTACAAATTGCAACTCAGAGCATCGCTTCATCCAGCAAAGGTTTTGGTGATAACAACTCAGCGGTTCGTGAGTAACTCAGGCTAATTTACCTGGTTATCTCTAAGGTTTAAAACATGTTTACCTGTTGCTTAGCTCCCTTGTAAGCTGAGGGCTCCATCTCACCACCCAAGGCGGCACTGCCCTTTGTTTTTGTGCTTGTAAGAGTTTCCAGTTTGTTTCTCTGTATTCCAAGTTTCTCATTTTCCTATGCTGTCATTCCACTGTTTATTAGCTTCCTATCTTGTGTGCTCAGCCTGCCATGGGCCAGGCAAATGAACCTGATCATAGTTTCATAGTTTCATAGTTTCATAGTTTCATTCAGGGTTGGAAGGGACCACAAGGATCATCTAGTTCCAACCCCCCTGCCATGGGCAGGGACACCCCACACTAGATCAGGCTGGACAGAGCCTCATCCAGCCTGCTCTTAAACACCCCCAGGGACGGGGCCTCGACCACCTCCCTGGACAACCCATTCCAGGGTTTCACCACTCTCATGGTGAAGAACCTCCTCCTCACCTCCAGCCTGAATCTCCCCACCTCCAGCTTCATTCCATTCCCCCTAGTCCTATCACTACCTGAGATCCTGAGCAGTCCCTCCCCAGCCTTCCTGTAGCCCCCTTCAGATACTGGAAGGCCACAATTAGGTCACCTCGGAGCCTTCTCTTCTGCAGACTGTACAGCCCCAACTCCTTCAGTCTGTCCTCACAGGAGAGGTGCTCCAGCCCTCTGATCATCCTTGTGGCCCTTCTCTGGACACGTTCCAGCACCTCCACATCCCTCTTGTAATAGGGGCTCCAGAACTGGACACAGTACTCCAGGTGGGGTCTCACCAGGGCTGAGCAGAGGGGGAGGATCACCTCCCTCGGCCTGCTAGCCACACTTCTCCTGATGCAGCCCAGGATCTGATTGGCTTTGCGGGCTGCAAGTGCACACTGAGAGCTCCTGTTGAGCTTTTTGTCCACCAGCACCCCCAAGTCTCTCTCCTCAGGGCTACCCTCCAGCCAGTCCCTGCCCAGCCTGGATTTGTGCCTGGGATTGCCTCGACCCAGATGCAGGACCCTGCACTTGCTCTTATTGAACTTCATGAGGTTGGCTTGTGCCCACCTCTCCCGCCTGTCAAGGTCCCTCTGGATGGCCTCCCTTCCCTCCAGCGTGTCTGCTGCACCACACAGCTCGGTGTCATCAGAAAACTTGCTGAGGGTGCACTCAATGCCACTGTCCATGTCCCCCACAAAGATGTTGAATAAGACAGGTCCCAGGACTGATCCCTGAGGGACTCTGCTTGTCCCTGGCCTCCACTGGGACATGGAGCCATTGACAGCCACTCTTTGGGTGCGGCCATCAAGCCAGTTCCTTATCCATCTAGTGGTCCACCAATCAAACCCATGTGTCACCAGTTTGGAGACCAGGATGTGGTGTGGGACAGTGTCGAAGGCTTTGCTCAGGTCCAGGTAAACGACATCAGTTGCTCTCCCCTCGTCTATTAATTTTGTCACCTGCTCATAGAAGGCAACCAGGGTGGTCAGGCAGGATTTGCCCTTGGCAAAGCCATGCTGACTGTTCCCAATCACCTCTTCACTATTCTTTTGAGCGAGTAGTGACTCCAAACTAGCTCAGTGATCAAACTAGCTCAGAGAAATAATTTGTGATCTCTAATAAATCATATCCATATTGTGACAGCTTTAGGCTATGCCTTTAAGAAGAGACAATTACTGAAACACTCTAGCTGAATGTTTTGGTGTAAAAAGGAAAACAAAGCTAATTCTGAATGAATTTCATTATTAGATCAGTGGGAATGTAACTTTAGGATTTTTAGTTTTAGTTCTGTTTGTTTCAGTCAGTCTGTGCAGTCTGTCCATGCAGTCTGAGTCCGGACAGCTGCTGTCTCTCTTCTGGCAGTTTTTGATCTTGGACTAATGAGATAAGAGACTAACTTTTTTTTTTTTCTTCCCTTAACTGCTTTGAACTAACAAAATTTCCCTTAATATCCTTTCTCTCTCTAACCCCTTTTGGGAAAAAAAGGAGGAAGGGGAAAAAGGGGGTTTGGGAGGCACCTTCCTCCATCGAGGGGAGGGAGAGTTTTTTCTGTGTTACATTCTACCCTGTGTATTTTTGTATATACTGTAAATACTGTATATTGTGTATGTATTCACCACATTGCATCCTGCTTGTAAAATACAGCTCCTTTCCATTTTGCTTCTCCAACTGAGTTAGTTGTGGTTTTGTGTGTGGGGAGAACTGAACTTTTCTCACTACCACACATATTTTATCATATTTCCAGCTTATAAATTTGATCATAAACTATATCAACTGTTCAAAGCTGAGCCCTTCACCAGCTGAGCAAAGGTCATCTCTGATCCCTAGGCTGCAGGGGTGCACTTTGTCCTCCCTGACAGCAGGCAGGGTGCAGCTTTTCTCCTGCCATGAGCTCCATTCTGGTGCTGGGCAGTGGGCATCCGGTGAGGGTCTGCTTGGCTTCAAACTCTCTGGAGCATCAAAGCTCCCTTGGCACCTGGTTGCCTCCAGTACCAACACCTTGCCCCGAAGGGGAGGCAGGGCCTGGGGGCAGAGGAGGGATCTGGAGGCAGAGGAAGGCTGAATTTCAACTCCAGTGCCTCAGTCTTCTGTGCCTTTTCCTTCCCTTCTGCAGGTGGAATTTCAGCTGTCCTGTGTCACTGTCCCCCTTGGGTGGCTCAGGCAGGTAAGTGTCTCTCCTCCTGCCCTGAAGGCTGTGCTGCTGTGGGGCTGCAAGAGCAGCACTCTCTTGCTTTCCTGCAAGCCCTGCACACAGGGGCCAGCAGGCCCTGCTCATCCCCCAGGTCTCCTCAGGGGCAGGCAGCAAGGAACTGGAGGCACTAGCAGCAGAGCTGTTCCCTGCAGGGCCCAGGGAGGAAAAGACAAGGGCCAGGGTGTGTCAGGTCCCAGCCATCCCTGGAGCAGCTGGGAAGGATTTTGCCCCAGGTGGACAAAGAAACCTGACCCAGGTGGGCAGAGAGACTCCCAGGGGGAGGGGTCCCCGGCTCAAGGTCTCTTCCACTCCCCCTTCCTGCCCACAGCCTGTTTAAGGGGAGCCATCTGCCTGCTTCAGCCTCTTGTTCCTGCCCAAGACTCCTCTCTGCTCCTGCAGCTGCCCCATGGTGAGTGCTGCCTCCTGCTGCAGCCACTCTCCTAAGGGCTGCAGCCAGGGACAATCCACACTTACATCCAGAGACTGCTGTGCCAGCTGGGCCTGCTGTTGTGGTGGCTTTTTTCATTTACCCTTTTTGCTTAGGATGGGCATGGAGTGAGGATTCCCAGAGGGCTCCCCTGCACCTGAGATGGGGCAGGGATCTGCTGGGAGTCCATCAGAAGGTGTCACCAACTCTGCCTTCTGTTCTCTAGCCCTGAACCCACCACAGAGTTTTTGGTCACTCTTTGACCCTTGAGGAAAGGCACAGGAAGGCAGAAAGAGCAAGGAGATGTTTGGTAAGAACTAGGTTTGTTCTCTTTGGGCAGGGGTAGAAAGGCAAAGGAGTCACTGAAAGCCCTGGGTCCCTGGGAGGATGGAGTGGGACCAGGAGGGATCTGTGTGTCCCAGGAAGCTGTTCCATCCACTCTACTCCTTCTTTAGGGAAAGGTCTTTGTTCATTTCCTTTTCCATTTGTGTTTTCCTTTTTATTTTTGCTTTGATATGGATGAAACATCTCAGAGGCTCTGAACCTAAATGGCCTTTGAAACTTGAACCCTCCCAAGACCTAGATAAGTTTGTTGAGTCCCATTGGTCTTGCCTGGGGACATCCTTTGGAGCCTCTGGACTCTGGCTCTGTGCAAGGCCAGTGGAGGTCAATCCCTCTGAGCAAGTCACCTGCAAGTTCCCTTCAAGAGCACAGCTGAAGCCAAGGCCTTTGGGGTGGGAGGAATTTGGTCAGAGGGAGGGGCCTGCTGCACCTGAGGGCTGTGAGGCATTTCACAGACCTGGGCAGACTGAGAGCTGGGCAGAGAGGAACCTAATGAGGCTCAACAAGGACAGGTACAGAGTCCTGCAGCTGGGAAGGAAGAATCAACTGCAGCAGGGCAGGTTGGGAAGGGATCTGCTGGGGAGCAGCCCTGTGGAGAAGGACCTGGGAGTGCTGGTGGGCAGCAAGTTCTGCATGGGGCAACAATGTGCCCTGGTGGCCAAGAAGGCTAAGGGGGTCCTGGGGTGCATTAGGAGTGTGTCCAGCAGATCCAGGGAGGTTCTCCCTGCCCCTCTGCTCTGCCCTGGTGAGGCCTCACCTGGAATATTGCATCTAGCTCTGGGTTCCCCAGTTCAGGAGGGACAGAGATCTGCTGGAGAGAGTCCAAGGAAGGGCTACAAAGATGCTGAAGGGACTGCAGCACTGCCTGGTGAGGAGAGGCTGAGAGTCCTGGGGCTGTTTAGTCTGGAGAGAGCAGAAGCCTGAGAGGGATCTGATCCATGTCTATCAATAGCTGAGGGCTGGGGGTCAGGAAGGAGGGGACAGGGACAGGCTCTGCTCAGTTGCACCCTGGGGTAGGACAGGGGGCAATGGATGTAAACTCCAGCACAGGAGGTTCCATCTCAACATGAGGAGGAACTTCTTCACTGTGAGGGTCACAGAGCCCTGGAGCAGGCTGCCCAGAGAGGTTGTGGAGTCTCCTCTGGAGACTTTCCAGCCCCATCTGGCTGTGTTCCTGTGCTGGATTCTATGGTCCTGCTCTGGCATAGGGACTGGGCTTGAAGATCTCTGGAGCCTCCTGCCCAGCTGCAAACAGCTGGACAAGGTGGGACTCTGTGAGCTCCTCTCCCATCCCATGGGAAGAGGAGGACACTAATTACTCTAAACTCTTTTGCAGGAAATCCTTCACACGGTTTCTCTTTTGGTGAGTGCCAGGAGTGACCAACAGCACCTAGGAACAAAAGCCTTCTGAGCAAGGAGGGCTGGAGGCTTCCCATGCCTGAGGGCCCACCACACTCAGATGAAGCCAACTCCCCACTCCAGGAATGGCCACTCCCAAAGGCCTCCAGCAAGTCCTTAGTTATGTTGCCCATCCAGGCAGGTGTCTGGGACTCCAGGCTGCCAGTGTGCAGAGCTGCCTGGGCAGGGGGCTTTTCCCAGCACAGTCTGGGCTCTGCAGTCCCATCCTCCCCAGGTTCTAAGGCAAGGAGTTGCCCTGCCCCTGCTCTGGCCAGCTGGCATCTTGGCAGGGCAGTGTTCTTCCCTCAAGGAACACCTGGCAAGGAGCATGGCCTGGGCTCCTTCTCTGGCTGTGCCTTTGGGTGGTGGGGAAGCAGTGAGCTTCCTTTGGTGCTGCTGAGAAAGTAGGAGATGAAGTTCCACGGGAACAGGGCCTGGCCATGCCCCTGAGCACAGGGCTCTGCTGGGAACACTTTGAGCAGGCAGAGGGCCAAGTGAGAACCCTTCCCAGGTGGCACCTTCAAGGTGCAATTGAATCCCTGTGAGGTGAAGATTTCTAAGGGGGAATGAGGAGAGAGAAATCACCCACAGGAGAGGCCTGGGAAAGATGCTTTAGCAGGGGCCTTCAATCAGAGCTCTTGGGCATCTTCATGGCAGACAGATGATCTCCAGGTACCAGCAGTGTCCCAGTGACACAATATTTTCTTCACAGGAAGTACAGCAAGTTCAACAAGTCCCCCATCAGACTTCCAGAAGCTCTCCCAACAAATGGAAACTCTCCAGAAAGCTGTGCAGGACATGCAGGAATCCACCCAGAGAAACCTTCAGAGCCTTGAGAACAAACTAGGTGAGCAGGGCCCCTGACATCCAATCTGAATCTCCCCACTTCTACTTTTGCTCCATCCCCCCCAGTCCTATCACTCCCTGACACTCTCAAAAGTCCCTCCCCAGCTTTCTTGTAGCACCTTTCAGATCCTGGAAGGCCACACGAAGGTTTCCTGGAGCCTTCTCCTCTCCAGATTGCACAACCCCAACTCTCAGTCTTATAGCAGAGCAGCTCCATCCATATGTCCTTATAGCAGAGCAGCTCCATCCATATGTCCTTATAGCAGAGCAGCTCCATCCCTCTGCTCCTTCTCGTGGCCCTTCTCTGGACACCTTCCAGCACCTCCAGATCCTTCCTTCAGGAATTCTTGTGTGCCCTGTCCCAGGGCCAGCTGCATGCTTATGTGGACACTGCAGGTGCTCAAGGCCTCTCTTCTCTCCCTTGTCTTTGGAAGCAGTGTGTAGCATCTTCTGGGACTGGATCCTCCTTGGCAGAAAAAAGTTCAGCATCTTGTTGGCCCCTTCTGTGAGGAAAGGCCCTGTGCCACTGGTGGGACAAGAGTTTCCCTCAGGGGAGGCAAGGCCATTGTCCTGGTGGCACTGTTGTTTCTTCCCAGGAAAGAATGTGGAGCTGATGAAAACTCTCCTGAAGGCTGTACAGAATGTGCAGATTCTGCAGGAGGCAACTCGCCACGACTTTCAGATCCTCAGAGCAGACCTGCAGAACAATCAAGGTGAGCAGGATCAGCACAGAGAGTCAGAGAGGCAGAAAGCATGAGGCTGGAAGGCACCCTCAAAGGCTGTCTTGTCTAACCCCTCTGCAGCGAGCAGGGACACCTCCAGCTGGATCAGGCTGCCCAGGGCCTGTGGGGGGTTGAAGTTTCCCCCCAGCATTAACTCTCTGCCAGACCAACTCAGTGAGAAGCAAATGAAGCTGTACTTACAAGCAAAACCTACACTCTACAGTGGAATGCAATGAATATGTACAAACCATACAGGATTTACAATATTATACAGATATTTACAAGTAGCAAACAACATGAAACCCCTCCTGGCCAAAAGACCAGAGAAGCCTATTCCACTGCTCCCTCAAGTTCCACCCTGTTCCAAGAGGGGGAGAGAGAGGGCGGAGAGCAAAAAGGCACTGGGTAAGACTTATCCCAAGGCCAGCCAGAAGCACATTATCTACTGAGCAAAGCAAAACAGCCAAGATCAGAAGGGCAGAGAAGGGAAGGGGGAATGGCTTTTATCCCAGCCATTTATCCAATGAATTTGTTCAGAATAATCTTTTGTCGTCCTTTTTACACCCAATAGTGATTTACTTATACTTTTCTACTTTTCTGCTTGAAATCTGCAGCTATATTTTAAAGGCATAGCCTAAAACCACCACAATCCACCCCTTCTAAACAATTGCATTGGCTGTTAATACTATCCCTCTAATCTAAAGCAATACCTACAACAATTAGTAAATAAAGCTCTCAGTCCATTCTGGCTGTCCTCAGATGTAGATGATTCAGAGTTCCAAAAACCAGGTATTAAGAAAACACAAAAGTTTGTCTCTCTGCAGATGAGGCAAGGAAAGGAACAGGGACTCTCAGGACTCTCAGGGTTTGTGCACCTCATGGATTCTTCCTTTGGGTGCAATGTTGTATCTGTACAACACTCTGAAATTAAACTCTTTCAGCTAAAGTTATATTTCCTTGTGGAATACACTGAATTTCACCATTCTCTTGCATTACCCAATAAGTGTGACCCGGACCTTCAGCTGAAACCACCCCTTGGATAGGTTTGGCCTCTCCTGAGGGAGAAAATACTCAAACAGTTTTGCCTAAGAGATTGTTTTCTCTAACAACAGGAACTCTATCACCTTCTACTTTCTGTAGCAGATCTGAGTGTGCAGGTCCAGCTCAGTTCACTGAACCTCTACTATTTACCAGCCAGGTTGCTTGTGCTAAATGTTTTTTCCCAGCTTTTCAAAGATCCACCTCCCATGGCTTTAAGAGTGGTCTTTAGCAAACCATTGTAGCCTTCTATCTTCCCTGCAGCTGGTGCATAGTAGGGAATATGGAATATCCACTCAATACCGTGCTCTTTGGCCCAGTTCTTTACAAGGTTGTTCTTGAAATGAGTTCCGTTGTCTGACTCAATCCTCTCTGGAGTTCCGTGTCTCCACAGGATCTGTCTCTCCAGACCCAGAATGGTGTTGTGTGTGGTTGCATATGGAACTGGATAAGTTTCCAACCATCCAGTGTTTGCTTCTACCATAGTAAGCACGTATTGCTTACCAGAACGAGAACGTGGTAGAGTGATGTAGTCAATCTGCCAAGCTTCACCATACTTGGACCACCTGTCACCATACCACAAGGGCTTAATTCGTTCTGCCTGCTTAATGGCAGCACAAATGTCACACTCATGGATGACTTGTGTGATAGCATCCATGGAAATGTCTATGGATCTGTCACGAGCCCACTGGTATGTTGCATCTCTGCCTTGATGTCCTGACGAATCGTGAGCCCACCGAGCTCAGAACATCTCACTTCGGTGTTTCCAGTTGAGATCAAGATTAGAGTCCATGTCTACTTGAGAAACTCTTGCAGCCAGATCTGCCTGATGGTTGTGGTGTTGTTCCTCAGTAGCTTTGCTCTTAGGAATGTGAGCATCAATGTGTCACACCTTTGCTGGAATTCTCTCAATTTGATCAGCCAGCCTTGGCAAATCCACTCATGGCTGCTTTCCTCTCTTCCCACAGAGCTTTTCAGGATCCAGCGCTACCAAGGTAAGCAGCAGGGCAATGGTACAGCTGAGCACTCACTGGGAGTGCAGCTCTGGCAAGCAGCTCCCAGTGCTCAGAGAGCTCTTGGCTGAGGAACATGCTCAGGGCAGGGATTCTTTGAGAGCTTTGGACTTGGTTGTGTGCTGCCACAGCCCCTGCCTGAGCTTGACAGGAGCCATCCCAGCTATGGGGAAGAGGGATGGTCAACCAGCATTGGTTGCTTCAGGCCCTGCCTCCCACTCCTGGCCTTGCCCTCTTTCAAGGCTCTGGAGAAGTGTCTGCAGCTGCTCTTGCTCCACTGAAGGCTCAGTTCCTTACTCTTTAAATCTGAGTTGAGGTGAGATTGAAAATCTCCTTCAGGCTGTGCTAAGGACTTCACCATGACCCCAACCCAAATTCCAGTTTCTGGTCCTGCATTTCCATAGCCATGAGACTTGTGTCCAGCTGGTTCAAGACTTGGCTGTCCTCCACCATCATTCCCAGCAGGCTCTGCTCCCACACACCAGTTTTCAGCAGTTACTGAACATTTTGGGTCTGTATTTTAGCAGCTCTTGCTGGCCACTGAGTGTCTGCAGTGATTGGCAGGTGGGTTTCAGCTGCCTGCCAGCCTGATCCCTGATCTCTCCAGCTTCCTCCTCCCATTCTGTGACACAGGACATCCTTTGGCCATTCTGATTGCAGCTCCTCAGGCTTATAAAAATCTATTGTAGTTCTGGTGTTGCCAAGGAGGAGCTGCATGGCCAGCTCCTGATCCTTCTCCTCAGGCCATCCCCCCAGCAATTCCTGGTCAGCAGCCCGAGGGAGGGACATGGAAGGGATGGGAGGAGAGAAGCTGGAGGTCCCCTGAGGCAAGAGGCTGCCAGGTGCACCTAAGCATGGAGGGGGAAGGAAGAGCAAGGGAGAGGTGGATGAGGACACAGAGGAGAAAGTCTCAGGAATGCAGAGTTTGTGCTGACTGTTCCTGATGGCATGACTTGGTGGTTGCAGGGGATGTCACCCTGGATGCGGACACAGCTCACCCCAGACTGGAGATCTCTGAGGCGGGCAAGAGTGTGAAAGACACTGGGGCCCTCAGGGACGTTCCCAGGAATGATCTGAGGTTTGACAGCCACCTGTTTGTGCTGGCAAAGGAAGGATACACCTCGGGCAGGCACTACTGGCAAGTGGATGTTGGCAGGAGGAAAAGCTGGACCTTGGGTGTTGCGCGGGAGTCTGTGAGTCGCAAAGGGGCATTGACTCTGTCCCCTGAGAATGGCTTCTGGGCCATAGGGCTTGTAGATGGGCGAGACTGCTGGGCCTTCGTGGAGCCATGGTCCCGTTTGAGTGTGGGTGGGAGGCCACAAAAGATTGGGCTCTTCCTGGACGTCTCAGCCAAGCAGCTGTCGGTTTATGATGTCCATAAGAAAAGAGCTCTGCACACTTTTACCATTGCTGGGGGCAGCAGCCAGGCAGAGAAGTTTTTTCCTTTCTTCTCCACAGGTCTTGCTTCTGGAACGCCTGAGGATGAGCCTCTAAGCATAGTGCAGGATACTGCTGATGATGACTAGTTCTGTGCATTGTGCTGAAGGAAGGACACTTCCTAATGGTTTTTCTTCCTCTTCTGTTTTCTTTCTGTTAGAAAAAGCTTCTCCAGTAGCATAGGAAATAGGTTTTGAGGCACAACTAGAAGTAGTTTCAATTAAGCTAGGTAATGGTAATGCCTTGGGCTTAGATAGCATTGCAGCTGCAGAGAGACACAGGGAAGCAGTCTCTGGCTTGGAACCTGTGAAACTGGCCCCAGACCAATGAGAAGAAACAACTGGAAAGAGAGGATCAGGACTGCATGGTGTTTGGAAAGCATCCAAGACCAGGCAGTGAAAGGACTTTCTCTCTTTCAAGAAGTTGGTAGCCTTGTAATGCATCTGTCTTGTTCAGCCTTCCATGAGCAGTGTGGTTGCCTTGCTCAGGGCTCCCAGCCTTTGGCAGAGCTCCAGTGCAGGCTGTGTGTGATGCAATAAAGGATACTGCTTAGTGGTCATGTTGGTGTGGGGTCATTAAGTTAATGCACTGTGTCAGCTTGGTGAGCCAGCCAGAACCCTGCTCTTGAGCCTGTGAGGAGCAGAGCATCAGTTGGCACCCAGCACCCAGTCGCAAAGGTCATTGGTAATCAGCTAAATGCTTTTTGCTCTCTACACCGCTGCAGTTTGTTCCCAGGGTATATGGCCCACAAGAGCTAAACCATTTCCTTCTCTCAGCTGAGCATTGCTTGAGGTTCTACTCCCTAAAGTCAGTCTATCAGTTGCCCCCCCCACTGCAATATGCCCTAATAAGGCATATTTGCCTTCTTAGTTTCTCATTAATCATAATCATAACACAGCAGACAGATACAATTCCCACAGCTTCTCCAGAGGAGCAGAGTTGGGATGGAAAGAGTGCAGACACCAGTGGAGAATCAACAAGGGCCTCCAGGCCCCCTGCTGCTTGTGCTCAGCTGCCTGGCTGAGCTTTTTACTCAAGCTCTCCTCCCCTGCCTGAGGCATCTCAGGGGCTGAGGTGTGCATGTTTTAAGGAAGCACAGAGAAATTAGGATCCTGTGGCATTCCCAGAAGTTAGAGCAGATGAGGGCAAAACATGGTCTGAGTCTCTCCCTTATTCAGTTTAAGGAGAGCTTTGTGCTGAGTGAGGAGGAGAGAATCTGCAGCATCAGATACTGCTAAGGTCTGAAATGCTTCTTGTGGAGATGCAATGTTCAGCGCCTCAGCTGACCATGCAGAAATGGTCAGGCAAAACACCCCTGGGAAGCCCACAGCCACCAGCAGCTTCAAAACCCCTGCTACACCCTGATGTGGTTCTTCTGCTCACCTGGATCTGCCTCTGCCTTGCCCTGATAGCCATTTGTCACCAGATCAGGCAGGTGAGGTTCTGTGTTAACAACCAGGTGAAAGGGCTGGGACCCACCAAGCCTCTCCTCCCATGGTCAAGGGCAAGACTGGATTGGCCTTGGCTAGAAGCTGCAACCCAAGAGGTGTTGAGTGGTGGAGACAGCTATACCGACATTGACATGAGGGATGAATCTCTGTGTTGCAAGACATCCATCCAGGAGGGGAGAACAGGCCAAGCAGCCTGTGGTTGGCACAAGTCCCATGCACCTGACGTCCCCTGCCTGCAATGAGGACAGCCAAATGAAAGCTGACTGCAGTGATGGCTGTGCCTACAAAGCTGGAAGTCAACCAACCTAAGCCTGATTCTATGCTATGAGTCTGATCACATGTAAATGAGACCAGGAGACATTGGAATCAGGACTGGATACCAGGATGCCATAGACTCAGAATTAAAAAACAAAGAAGGGGGAGATGTGGGAACCCAAAAGGGAAGTGATAACCAAATGTTTAGGTGGCCTTTTGTGTGTGTGAGGCCCTGGAGGTGATAAGCAATGTTGCACTTGTAAACCGTGTGAGAAAAGGCTGGGAGCAGAAAATGGCAGAGTGCTGCATTTTGAAGGGCAGGGAAAGGCAGCTGGGGAGAAGGGCACCTGCTGAAATGGAGATAAATCAGTGGCTGAAGGAGGCAGGCTGTGGGAAAGTGCATCTGTAACATTCATCTACATGGCAATAAAGAGCCACTGGCTCTGCAGCTCTGGGCCACTTTGCCCCCCTGTGCCAGTGTCACCTCCTCACACCTGGCTGTTGGTTGCATTTCTGCTCTCCGTGTCCAGACCGGCAGGTTCGGCATCAACTTACCGCTGGATGTGCTCAGGCAAAGCACAGCCACACACAGAGATGTCAGAGCTCCCTCAGGTGGCCACATCTGAGCTGGCCCCATGAACTCCTTCCTCACCTCAGCATGTTCAGAGTCTTTCCCCATCTCATTATGGGATGAAATGCCTAGGTTCCTGTGTCCAGCCACAGGGCTGGCCTTTTGGACACAGGAAGTACCCCCTCGTATGAACACAGCAGAGGGCACCCAGCCCAAACTGCTACACTGAGCTACTGAGTCCATGTCCAAAGAAGCAATGCAATCTGAGGTGAGAGGCCAGGGCTGGAAATGGTGGCTGTGAGGAGCTAGTTGGGGTAGGTTGAAAATCTCACCTCCCAACTAATCTGAGAGAATTCACACACACGAATAAAATTGCCAGACCTAGCTCAGTTTGGGATGGAAGGAAGTGAAGCTCTAGTTACAAGCAAACTAAAATCTAGAGCTGTGAAATGTAATGAGTAGGTACAAAATACACAACAGATGCACAATATTTGATAGATACAGTTTATAAACAGCACAGAAACTTCTCAGAACCCCCTGGAGGGATCCAGGGCACAGTTCACCTCCTCCCCTACTCCCTTCCTCCTTCCTGCTCCTTCTCACAGGAGTCAAAACAGAGATCCCCTGGCAAGGCCTTGAGAGAGAGAGTGTGGTGGGTTGAAAATTCCCCCCAACATGAAATTGCCAGAGCAGCTCAGCTGGGAGCAAATGAAGCTGGGTTTGCAAGCAAAACCACAATCTACAATGAAATGCAACAAATATGTACAAAATATACGATATTTACGATATTTACAATATTTACAGGTATTTACAGTTTAGAAACACCACAAGAACCCCCCCAGACACAAACCAGGGCAGGTAATAGCTTCCCCTTCCCTGCCCCCTTCTTAACTCCCTGGAAACAAAGGATGAGAGAAAGAGCAGCAATTTATTTACATTCTACAACCTTCTGTTCAAGATCTGTGGAAAATTTTCTAGGCACAGCCTGAAGCTCCCACAGGGAGAGAGGTTGCAAGCAGAAGTGAGAGGAGGAGAAAAGAGAAAGAACTGTTGATGCCTCTGCTCTGTGTGCCCATTAGCAGTCAAATTAATTCTACAGACCTCATCATTCTTTTCCTTTCACAGCCAATGGTCATTTATTTTACTTTCAGTTCTTGCAGTCAGGGACTAGGCTGCAGTTCCCCCTTCAAGCTGTACCACTGCTCCAGGGTGATTGACCTGTGGCAGCTTTCCCAGGCTCAGATCCAGCAAACAGCTTTGAACCTGCTCCTGCTCTGCTGCTCCTTCACATCTCTCTCAGGAGGCCTCTGTCTGCAGAACAGTTCTGCCTGCCCCACCCCTGCACACTCCCATGGTTTAGCTGGTCACTGCTGCCTTCATCTATGAGACACTCTCTTGGGCACTTGGGAAACTGTCCCTGAAGTTCCAGCAAAGTCTTGGAAGAAGGATTTGGGGCAGGAAACTGTTATTGAAAGGCCTTTGATTTTGTTTAAACAAACAAGGAGCACAGCTCCTCTTTCACAAACCCTGGGGGAGAAAGAAAAGAGAGAGGAGATGACAGCATCCTCACAAGTCAAAATCCACCACCTGAAGCAAAAGGTACAGGAGCCAGGCTGGGCCTGCTCTGAGAGGCATCAGAACTGCTCTGCAGGAGAAGACAAAGAGTTTATTGCTTCTGAAAACACCCAAGGATCAGTTTGCTGAGGGCAGCCTTCATCTCCTGGTTCCTCAGGCTGTAGATGAGAGGGTTCACTGCTGGAGGCACCACCGAGTACAGAACTGCCATCACCAGATCCAGGGATGGGGAGGAGATGGAAAGGGGCTTCAGGTGGGCAAAGAAGCCAGTGGTGATAAATAGGGAGACCACAGCCAGGTGAGGCAGGCAGGTGGCAAAGGCTTTGTGGCGTCCCTGCTCAGAGGGGATCCTCAGCACTGCCCTGAAGATCTGCGCATAGGACACCACAATGAACATAAAACAGACAAGGAACAAACAGGAACTGAGCACGATTAACCTGAGTTTCCTGAGGTAGGAGGTGGAGCAGCAGAGCTTGAGGATCTGGGGGACTTCACAGAAGAACTGCTCCACAGCATTGCCCTGGCAGAGGGGCAGGGAAAATGTGTTGGCTGTGTGCAGCAGAGCAGTGAGAAAGCCACAGACCCAGGCAGCTGCTGCCAGGAGGACACAAACTCTGCTGCCCAGGAGGGTCTCATAGTGCAGGGGTCTGCAGATGGCAGCGTAGCGATCGTAGGCCATGATGGTGAGGAGATAAAGCTCTCCTGAAAAGAAAACAACAATAAAAAAGACCTGAGCAGCACATCCTGCATAGGAGATGTCCCTGGTGTCCCAGAGGAAATTGGCCATGGATTTGGGGACAGTGTTGGAGATGTAGCCCAGGTCAATGAGGGCGAGGTTGAGGAGGAAGAAGTACATGGGGGTGTGGAGGTGGTGGTCCCAGGCTATGGTGGTGATGATGAGACTGTTACCCAGCAGGGCAGCCAGGTAGGTGGCCAGGAAGAGCCAGAAGTGCAGGAGCTGCAGCTGCCTTGTGCCTGTGAATGCCAGCAGGAGGAAGTGGGTGATGGAGCTGCTGTTGGACATGGTCTGTCTCTGGGCATGGAGGACTGTTGGAAGAGGAGAAGACATCACACAGGTTAGGAGAGAATTCCTTCAGACAACTCCTTGGCTATTTCCCAGACAATCCTCTCACATTTACTTCTCCTTCTGTTCAGGAAGTTTGTGCACTCCAAGCTTCACAGCCTTGCAGTCATCCCAGCAGGAGGCAGCTGTCCTGTCCTGTGTCTCTGATGGTGCAGATGGGAAGCTCTGCTCTGGAGCATCTCCTGCCCCTCTCTAGAAGAGAGAGATCCCAGAGGCTGTGGGATGTGGCAGCTTTACAAGCTCCACAAACTGCAAATCCATCCTCCTGCACCACAGACTCACCACACCCAGGGCTGGGAAGCTTTCTCCTCTTTGAGCTCTCAGCTCCCAACCTGTCCTGCCTACCTTGCATCTCTCTCTGCCTTCCTCATCTCCTTGAGATGTCCTGACAGTGCCCTCAGCCTTGCTGCCCTGTGCAGAGGAGCAGCTCCTGGGCAGAGCTGTCTCTCTGCAGTGCTGCCTGCTTGCCAGCAGCTCCCTCCAGCCCAGGAGCCTGACCCAGCTCAGCAGCAGAGGACCAGCCCCAGGCATTTAATGACTCCTCTGGTGGCCTTGGTGTCGAGTCCATGAGTCTGAGAGACTGAGAGCAAGCTGAAGAAACCTCTCAGGAAGCCAAATGCCAACTGCCAACTTTGCTGGAGCCTTAATGGGTCCCACTGAGGACCATCACTGACAAAGCCTCCCCAGGGGCTTGTTAGAGCAGAAAAGCAGAAGCAAGAGCAACAACCTGGAGCTCAAGACGGTGCCAGGGTTGCTCTGATGCTGAGCAAACCTGGATGGGCTTGATCAAGCCAAAGGGCCAAGTCCTGGCCCCCAGCCCCTTGGAAGGGAGATCCTGTCCCTCAGACATGGCTCAGGGCTCTTTCTGGGGCAGTGGGATGTGAGGATTTGCAATGTCTGGAGCAGGTCTATGGTGTGACACTGCTGGGTGGGGCAGGGAGGCAATGAGGTCTTTGTGAATGAAGTTCAGCTACCTTCTGGTTGCAGAGACAATGGCCACAGCCATGGTGATGAAGAGGTCATCTCTGATGAGGGCTTTAAGCTTTGCCAATGCCCTCAGTGGTCCCCACTGTTGTCGGACAAGAGGGGACATGGGTCCCAGGAACACCTGCAATTCAGGCCTTGAAGAATTCTCTGTTGATAATATACTGGCAGAAAGGAGATGTGAGAAAGTGCTGATTGCTTGGTATGCTGAAGTCCAGCTGCCCCTGAGATGGGAGGCAAGCGAGATAAGGAAGAGGCGAGATCTGGGAAAGAGAGCAATTAGGCCGGATAGAAGAATTCCACAGAGTTGTGAAAACAATGATGTAACCTTTTAGAGAGCAACCAATAGTATGTTGCCAAGTGGGCATAATTATAGCAAACTGTATATAAGATGTGTCTGATGCTCAATAAAGTGGAATCCGCTGATCAAATTGGTCGTTAAAGCGGCCCCCTTCTTGCAGTAAGTGGCGCTCGAACACGGGACCCTAATGAAGACAAACGTTAGGGTTTAAGAAGTTCTTCGGGACGTTGGGAGATTCGCAGTAAGCCGGGAGGCAAGAAGACGGCCGGCCCGGGATAGCAGTACCGGAGGCTGCAAGAAAAGGGAAGACAGCCTTGAAGCCGAAGACGCTGTAGAGCCGGAAACTGCTTAAACGAGGTCTGTGCGCACAGGTATTAACGTTTAAATACGGTTATGGATAGGCAGGCAGCGTATGATTTATTTAAATGCTTTTTAGAAAAGCGACAGTGTAAGTTAAATTTTAAAAAGGAGTTGGTGCCGTTGTTAAGCTATGCAGAAGAGTTAGGATATTTTAAGGACCCAAATGAGGTGTTTGAAAAATTGCAGTGGAAAAAGTCTGGACAAGACTTGTGGCTGCATGGCTTAGATGATGAAAAACGAGCAAAGGAGTGTGGAAAATGGTGGAAGACGGTTATGACAGCATTGGATCAGCATCGTGCTGAGCAAGTGGCAGCTTATCAAGCCAGGGTACGATTAGATTATACGGACCCAAATGGAGCAAGTGTTACACATGCTGGGTTGCCTTTGTCAGAAGAGGTTCAGGATTATTTAAGAAAGGAGAAGGCTGCGTGTGTAAAAGGGTTAGGTGGCAGAGTCGAATTACAATCTGTAACACAGGACTCTGCTGAGGAGCCTTCCCCGTATCTTTTAGCTGAGCAAATTGTACAGGAGGAGAAAGTAAGTGAGGGAGAGGAGACAAACAGGGCGATAGATCCTGGAGGTGGTGTTAAAGATCATGCGAGAAAGCACGCAGAGTATTGGCGAAAGGTTGCAGAACACTTAAACGCCGAAGGAGATCAGGAAGGGCTTAGCCGGCTGGCTGCTTCACATCAAGTTCTTCCAGTAATGTATACACAGGTCCCTGGGGAGCAAAATGTTTTTCAGGCTGATGTAACCCAATTGCCATGGAAATTGTTATCTCAATTACGACAGACTGCGAGTCAATTTGGGGTTCAATCTGAACCAGCTAGACAGATGATTGATTTTATTTACATGAACTATAATATGTTACCTAGAGATTCTTATAATGTTATGAAGCTGATCCTAACAGCATCTCAATTTATGACATTTTTGAATGAGTGGGAACACCTAGCTAGACAATCAGCTGGAGTACAAAGACAGCAAGATGACCCACTATTTGATGTAACAGTAGATCAGTTGTGTGGAACGGGACAGTATGAGAGACCAGAGTTACAGGCACTTTTACAGCCGCCTGTTTTGCAAGCATCAGCCCAGATAGTAAGGAGGGTTTTTGAAAAGCAGAAGGATGGAAATGCAAATCCTCACTATATGGGAATTAAGCAAGGTAGACAGGAACCTCTTGGCGAATTTGTGGATAAGTCGCTTGCCACACTTAGAGCAGCAAGCGTAGGAGAAGGTATCCGAGAGGCAATTTTAAGGCAGTGTTTAATGCAGAATGGGAACCAGCAGACACAGCAGCTTATTACATCAGCAGATCCTAGATGGACAGTAGCCGAATTGTTGCAGAGGGCTCAGGACTTGCCAAGCAATCCGATGGCCATGCTGACGGAGGTGATTGATAAGGGATTACAAAAACAGGCTGAGGTGTTGTCAATGACAATGACAAAACAGCTTGAGCATAGTCAACAGGTTATGGCAGCCTTAGTACCTTTGCGCACAAACTCGAAAGGGCAAGGCCGACCCTATAAGCAGTCATCAGACGAAATACAGTGTCATCGAAAAGCGTAAGGCGGAGATATCGTCTAAAGTAATGCCCGGACTTTTGGCCCATAGATCCGCTTTAGGGCATTTCCCTAGCGGAGATAGTTATTTTGATGAAGCTTGTTGGAGAGAATACAGGAACAAGTTGTGGGACTTGGTTATAGATGGTGATAAAACTGCTGTAAAGCTGCAAAAGTCGTGGCGAGAATGCATGAACTGTGTTAAAACCTACGAACTGAAACAGCGAATGGCTGCTGCAGTTAGAGCAACTTTGTCAGGACGAGATGCAGCGCCAGGTGTATCTGAGTTGCAGCTGAAAGACGTGTCTGAGAACTGTCGACCGATCGACCGGGGCCGCCCCCGATACATCTTGCGGCGACCGCACCGCGTTTACCAGCCGTCACCACTGCCGTTTGCACACAGCGGGGAACCTTCCTCTGACATCGCCAGCGACGGCTCGGACTCGGAAGACAATACCGGCAGCGAGGAATCCAAACAGCGCCGACTTTGCTTTACGGCCCCTCTTAGAAAAAATGGCGCGCTTGGAGGCTCGCGGTTACAGCGTTCCTGCCACCGCTCTCCTCCCGCGAGCCCTGCCGGCCCCCGCGGATACCGACGGCTCCGACCAAGGCGGTACCGGCTGACGCACCACTGATACCGACAGCACCGACAGCAGCAGCGGAGCAGCTGCCACGGCAGCAGCCCCCACCCCTTTCCCCCGCAGCGGCTTTAGCCGCACTACTCTGTTTTGATTTAAAGCAACAGTACTCATTTTGTCATTTCTGATTGTAACGTCTTTTAGAGATTTGTTATTTAGAGTTTTGTTAAGTTTTTCTAATAAGCATAATGAATAAGTAAGCATTTGGTATTTATAAGTACTTAGTACATAGTAATTGCAGTAAGGTGTATGCACTTAGTTAAGAGTTCAAATTGTAAGATTTTCTTTTGGTTCGAACCTTCTTAGTTGTCTGCCTAGGCATTTCAAAGGAGCTCCATGTAATATAGTTAAGGAATGTATAAACAGCTTTTAATTTTGGAAAGTGTTTTTTAGTTAATGTACCAATTTTATTTCTTTTTAGACACTGATTTGATGGATTAATTTTAACATAGTTTTTTAAGGGTTTAAGGATTTTTGGTATTAGCATAAGTTAAGGTTTGTAGTAAATAGGTATTAATTTTAACAACTATTCCTTCACTAATGTGCAGAAGAACCAAGACTGAGAGGAAACAGCATTTCCCATGAAGTCGAACATCGATCACAATAACTGTTATGATAATCTGGGGTCAAAAGCATCAATCAAAAAAAAAAAAAAAAAAAAAAAAAAAAAAAAAAAAAATTTGTCCTGAATGCTGAATTTGAAAATAGGCAGTTTGGGCTGGTAAATACAGAAAACCTATTTTGTGGTGAGAAAAAGGATTTAAATCCCCATGGAAAATTATTGAAAGGGATTGGCATAAGTGGGAAATAAAGACTAGAGAAATTTTAGTTGGGAAATATCAGGAATAATTAAAAGGATTAGTAAAAGGAAAAGTAAGAGACATAAGATTTTGAAGGCAGAGGAATTGAAATAACAAAAGCACAATGGGAAATGGTAAACGAACTAACCAAGGAAGTAGAGAAGAGACTCCAAATGGAATTTTGAAGTGGGTTAAGGAGTTAAAAAATCTGTAGGGCTCCTGAAGAATGTAACTGCTGCCGAGAAGAAAATACACCCGGCTGCTGGTTGCACCCCAGCAGGCCGAGGAGGCAGAGTTCACATATACTTGGTGGAGCCTAATTTTGATCCTAACCCTATTTGTACATAAGTAGTCCAATCGAAATCAAAAACCATGTTCCCATGTGTGGAATCTTGATCAGACCGGAGAGAAAAGACTTGAACTTGAAAAAGCAATAGTAAACTTTTCTGCTACAGTTGAAATCATAGTAAATGCAAGCACAGATGCAATAAAAGCGCAGCAAATTGAAATCAATAGTCTCTCGAAAATGTCTACTCAGAATAGATTAGCTTTGGATTTTTTATATGTTAAGGAAGGGGGTGTATGTGTAGTCATAAATGTAAGTTGTTGTAGTTATGTTAATCTAGATGAACGAGTGGAAACAGATTTACAGGCGATTGTAAACCACAATCAGATATTACATCAGATTTCTTTAGATGATACTTCTTGTGGATTTAAAGAAATATGGGATAAATTAACTTTCTGGTTACCAGATCTAAATTGGCTTCAACATTTGTTTGTAATATTGTTGGAACAATTGTAATATTGCTATGCATAATACTCTGCAATTGTTGCTACAAAATACTAAGACCTTTAAGTAAGATTGCTCATGTCAATGAGTTACAAGTAGAGAATTATGATCAGAATGTGATCAGAACAGATGACCTTAATTATGATCCAATTAAGAAGGTTCTGAAATATCTGGAAATTTTAACACAAATCAATGGTGACAAAAAAAAAAAAAAAAAAAAAAGAGAAAAAAAAAGGGGGAATTGTGATGAATATACTGGTGATTTGTGTTAAAATTGTAAGACTTAGAGTGCACTGGGATTAAGGGTCAGGATCTTGTGAGGCCTGTTTAGAGGATAAAGAGAAAGAAACCTCTCTTGCAGACTTGCAAGGACACTGTCTGGTTAATTGGAGACATCACGGCTGAGAAGGAGCTGTCTTAAAGATAAACATTCAGAACTAGGAATTTGTTTTCCTCAGATAAGAAGCCTGCACAATTGAGCATGTGTGAAAGTGGATGCTTTGACCCTTACCACACTGAATGTAGGGAGAAGGGATTTGACCACCTATTCTAAGACTATCATATGCCTCCCTTCTATTTAGCATAAGTTTGCTTATATAGATGATGAAACTATATAAGATGAAGAAAACTATTGTAAGGTTGCTTTTTGGGTGAAGTTGGTACCAATAAGAGATTAGTATTACTAGGATGACCAAAAACACATTATTATGGGTAATTTTATATTGGGCAAAGCAATGAAGCTCTTTTGCTCTTGCTGATTGCCTGCAAGTTTTCTGTCTGTGAAGCTAGAGCCTGGCCAGATCTACCTTTACAGATTAAAGAAATCTTGCTACCCTTAAACAAATTATGATTTTTGACCATCCTAGAGAAAATAAAGATGCAACATAACAGGTAGTAATGAATTGATTAAACTTTTTCAGACATGTCTGATAGGGATACCCAGACTTAATGTAAATATGTTTGTTAATTATAGCAGTAAGTTTTAAGGTTCTTAGGTATTATTGTACTCATTTTGATTATTATTAAAGTTGTTTATAATTGTATTATGCAAAGTGTTCAAAGAATAACTTCCAAGGCCTTACTTGCACAAAAGAAAAACGGGGGAATTGTTGTCGGACAAGAGGGGACATGGGTCCCAGGAACACCTGTGCAATTCAGGCCTTGAAGAATTCTCTGTTGATAATATACTGGCGGAGAGGAGATGTGAGAAAGTGCTGATTGCTTGGTATGCTGAAGTCCAGCTGCCCCTGAGATGGGAGGCAAGCAAGATAAGGAGGAGGCGAGATCTGGGAAAGAGAGCAATTAGGCCGGATAGAAGAATTCCACAGAGTTGTGAAAACAATGATGTAACCTTTTAGAGAGCAACCAATAATATGTTGCCAAGTGGGCATAATTATAGCAAACTGTATATAAGATGTGTCTGATGCTCAATAAAGTTGGAATCCGCTGATCAAATTGGTCGTTAAAGCGGCCCCCTTCTTGCAGTAGGCTTGGACTCCATGGTACCTATGGGTCCCTTCCAGTCCCTGCCATCTGTGATCCTCTGATCTGTGATCCTCATCCTGGGACTGGGGCTGGTGCTCAGGGTGAGGTCAGCACAGTTCCTGCTGTGGGAGCAGCACAGGAAGCCTCTGGCTCCTGGCTGCAGCTCCAGGCTGTGGCTCTCCCCTCTGGCTCCTGGCTGCAGCTCCAGGCTGTGGCTCTCCCCTCTGGCTCCTGGCTGCAGCTCCAGGCTCTGGCTCTCCCCTCTGGCTCCTGGCTGCAGCTCCAGGCTCTGGCTCTCCCCTCTGGCTCCTGGCTGCAGCTCCAGGCTCTGGCTCTCCCCTCTGGCTCCTGGCTGCAGCTCCAGGCTCTGGCTCCTAGCTGCAGCTCCAGGCTGTGGCTCTCCCCTCTGGCTCCTGGCTGCAGCTCCAGGCTCTGGCTCTCCCCTCTGGCTCCTGGCTGCAGCTCCAGGCTCTGGCTCTGCCCTCTGGCTCCTGGCTGCAGCTCCAGGCTCTGGCTCTCCCCTCTGGCTCCTGGCTGCAGCTCCAGGCTCTGGCTCTCAGGTCCAGCTCACAGGTTCAGCTCTGGCTCTGGTTCTATCTGGCTCTCAGCTCTGGCTGTGGGCTCTGTCCTCAGCTGCCTCAGGCTCTCCTCACAGCTCTCCCACTGCCTGCAGCAGCTCTGTGCCTCTGGGCTGGACTCGCTCCAGCAGCTCCCTGAGGCTCTTCTGGAACTGAGGGCCCAGAGCTGGACACAAGATTCCAGATGTGGCAGAGGAGCAGGAGAACCTCTCTGCCCTACTGCCCAGTGGTGGCATAGCCCTGGCCTGGCAGTGCTGCCCCAGCTGGTGCCCCCAGGCAGTAGGGCACAGCCTGGGCACAGCCTGGCCTGGGGGAGAGGCTCAGCTCTCACCTCCTGCCTCCACCACCTCTACTGAGGGAGCAGAGGCCAAGCTGCATTGTTGCCACCAGGCTCTCCTCTGCCAAGCCCAAGGAGCTCTGGCTGTTATCTTCTGGCCTTGCTGAAGCTGTCTGGAGCTGCCCTCAGTGGGAAGGGCCAACCCCAGCCTGAGCCTTGAGCCCTGCTGCAGAGAAGCTCCTGGGCAGAGCTGAGGATCAATACACTGGGGATGGCTCTTCAGTTGTTGGTATCTTTATTGAGGCTGCCAAGGATCCATCCTGCAGCAAGAGAGCCTGAGAGAGGACTCAGGAGGGGCAGGCCAGCCAGGGGGGAAAGGCAGAAGAAAGCTCCCTGGGAGTGGGGAAGACCAAGAGTGCCAGGAGCTGCTGTGCTGAGAGGGAGAGCTCTGGCAGAGCCCCTCTGCTGCAGAGCCTTCTGCACTGCTCACAGCCACACCAAGGCTGGGGCTGGAAGGCAGCTGCAAAGCTCCAAGCCCTGCAGCCAGCAGAGCTCCCCAGCTGCAGCAGGCTGCCCTGGGCCACCCTGGAAGCCTTTTCCCTGCAGGGCAGCAGCTCTGCTCTGCTCCTGGCCCCTCTCCTGTGCACCCAGACTCTGGAAGCCTGGAATGCTTTGGCCTGGAAGGGAGCTGCAAAGGTCACCCAGTGCAAGCCCTGCAGCCAGCAGGGACATCCTCAGCTGCAGCAGGCTGCCCAGGGCCCTGTGCAGCCTCCCCTTGGAGATCTCCAGGCATGGCCCCAAGCCCCTCCCTGGGCCACCTGTGGCAGTGCTCCAGCAGCCTCCTGCTGCAGAACTTGCTCCTCACATCCAAGCTCAACCTGCTCTGCTCTCAGCCCAAACCATTGCCCCTGCTCCTGGCCCTGCAGCCCCTTGGCAGCAGTCCCTCTGCAGCCCTCTTGGAGCCCCTGCAGGGGCTGGGAGCTGCTCTGAGGTCTCCCTGCAGCCTTCTCCTCCCCAGGCTGCACAGCCTCAGCTCCTCAGCCTGGCCCCAGAGCAGAGCTCCTCAGCCTGGCCCCAGAGCAGAGCTCCTCAGCCTCTGCTCCTCTTGGGGGCTTCCTCTGGACCCTGTCGAGCAGCTCCAGGTCCTTCCTGTGCTGAGGGCTCCAGAGCTGGACACAGCCCTGCAGGTGAGGGCAGAGCAGGGCAGAGCTGAACTCTTCTCCCAGGGAAGGCAGAGCAGGAGTCCCCAGCAAGGCTGGAGTAGAAGCAACCTGGGGGGGAAGAAAGAGAAGGCTTTGTGGGCAGCTCCTTGAGCCCCAGCTGTGCCCCTCCTGCTCAGGCTGGGCTCAGAGCTGGCACCTGGCTGGGCAAGGGCCCCAGGGTGCCAGCAACCCCAGGGCCTGCAGCTCCCTGGGCCTCAGAGTAATTCTAGAGCTGAAGAGGTTGGGCATCAGCTGGCATCAGCTAATACATGCCAAGGATCATCACTGACCCAGGGAGGCTGCTGCCCTGGGGCCAGCCAAGCTGCCACCACTGCCAGCCCCAGCCAGGGGCACAGAGCAGGCCTGGATGCCAGGGCCAGCAGGCAGGGCCAGCTGCAGGGAGCCCAGAGCCCCCCTGAGCAGCAGGGGGAGGCACAAGCTGCAGGGGGAGGAGGAGGCCAAGCCCCAGCAGGGCCCAGAGGGCTGTGGGGCAGCACTGACCTGAGCCTGCCAGGTGCTGTGGCGAGGTCCAGCAGCTCAGCAGGGCAGCTCCTGGGCACACAGCTTCAGCTCTGCACTGCCAGCTGCTGCTCCCTGAGAGAGCAGCAAGGGAGCCTCTGTCAGACACAGCAGAGGGCAGCAGGGCACCTTGCTGGGCACCTTGCTGGGCACTGCCAGCAGCTGCACTCTGCCCCCTGCAGCCAGCTGGGGGCTGCTGGGATGGCCCTGGGGGGGCAAAGCCTCCTGGCACCTGCAGCCCCAGCTCAGCTCTGCTGCCAGCTGCAGGCACAGCCAGGGGCAGTGCCCAGCCTGCTGCTGGCCCTCACCCAGCAACCCTGGCCCCAGGGCTGCCAGCTGTCCCCACAGGGCTCCCAGAGCTCCCCAGACCCCCTCCAGCCCCACCCCGAGCTCCCCCAGACCCACCCCAGAGCCTCCCCCCGAGCTCCCCTTCAGCCCTGGCCAGCAGGCAGCACAGCCCCCAGCCCCTGCTCTCCCCACCCCTGGGGGGTTCCCCTGGCCCCCAGCAGGGCCCTGCCCAGCCCCCACTGCCCTGCTGCCTTCCCCTGGCCCCCAGGCAGCCAACCTGCCCCCAGCAGGCTGCAGCAGCACAGCCCAGGGAGGGCTTCTGCTCCGCCCCCGGCCCGGGGGGGGCCCCCTGGGGCCGCTGCTCCTGCAGGGGAGGGGGCAGGGCAGGCAGCCAGGCCCTGGGGCACGACAGGCAGCAGAGCTTCGAGCCCCAGCTGAGAGGATGGAGCCCGGGGCCGCCCCCGGCCCGCAGCTGCCTGCGGCTCAGCGCAGCCCCAGCCCGGAGCGGTCGGCAGCAGCTGCTGCACGGCCAGGAGCGGCAGGGACCCAGGGAGGCCTCCCGCGGCCAGCCCTGCCCCGGGCCCTGCGCCGGCTGCCAGCGGCTCCGCTCCGCCCGCACTCCCCCGGGGCCTGCCCGCGGCCTCGGCCCCGCTCCTCTCGCCCTGCCCCGGGGGCTCCTCCGCCCGCACCGAGCCCCGGCCGGAGACCGAGGAGCTGCCGCAGCCGGAGAGCAGGCGGCGGGGCCGGGGCGGCCACAACGGCAGCGCCACAACGGCAGCGCCTCCCGCAGCTCCCCGCAGCCATCCCTGCCGCTGCCGGCCGGGGCTCGCCCCGGGGCTCCCCGCTGCAGCTCTCGCTCTGCCGCTGCCTGCCGCTGCCGGCCGGGGCTCGCCCCGGGGCTCCCCGCTGCAGCTCTCGCTCTGCCGCTGCCGGCCGGGGCTCGCCCCGGGGCTCCCCGCTGCAGCTCTCGCTCTGCCGCTGCCTGCCGCTGCCGGCCGGGGCTCGCCCCGGGGCTCCCCGCTGCAGCTCTCGCTCTGCCGCTGCCGGCCGGGGCTCGCCCCGGGGCTCCCCGCTGCCGCTCTCGCTCTGCCGCTCCCTGCCGCTGCCGCCGGAGCCTCTCTCGCGCCGCAGCCAAAGCCACCCCGGCCGGGCCCTGCCTGCGCCGCGCGGCAGCCGCGGGAAAGAGGCACGCGGCCGAGGGGCGGGGCCGAACGGGGCAGGCTCAGGCCCCCGGCAGGGCTGTGCCATTGGCGCTCGCCTGAGCCGCGCGGCTAGGCGCAGCCTCGAAGGGCCCTCGGGACCCGGCGTTCAGGATAGACAGCCCTGGGCCCGCAAAGGCCCCGCAGCAGGGGGGAGGGGTCCGGAGCAGGGGGGAGGGGTCATAGTATCACAGTATCAGTCAGGGCTGGAAGGGACCACAAGGATCATCTAGTTCCAACCCCCCTGCCATGGGCAGGGACACCCCACACTAGAGCAGCCTGGCCAGAGCCTCATCCAGCCTGGGCTTAAACACCTCCAGGGACGGGGCCTCAACCACCTCCCTGGACAACCCATTCCAGGGCTTCACCACTCTCATGGGGAAGAACCTCCTCCTCACCTCCAGCCTGAATCTTTCCACCTCCTGCTTCATTCCATTCCCCCTAGTCCTATCACTCCCTGAGATCCTGAGCAGTCCCTCCCCAGCCGTCCTGTAGCCCCCTTCAGATCCTGGAAGGCCACAATGAGGTCACCTGGGAGCCTTCTCTTCTGCAGACTGAACAGCCCCAACTCCTTCAGTCTGTCCTCACAGCAGAGCAGCTCCAGCCCTCTGCTCATCCTCCTGGCCCTGTTCTGGACACCTTCCAGCACCTCCACATCCCTCTTGCAATAGGGGCTCCAGAGCTGGACACAGTACTCCAGGTGGGGTCTCACCAGAGCTAAGCAGAGGGGGAGGATCACCTCCCTTGCCCTGCTGGCCAGACTTCTCCTGATGCAGCCCAGGATCTGATTGGCTTTGTGGGCTGCAAGTGCACACTGAGAGCTCCTGTTGAGCTTCTTGTCCACCAGCACCCCCAAGGCTCTCTCCTCAGGGCTGCTTTCCAGCCAGTCACTGCCCAGCCTGGATTTGTGCCTGGGATTGCCTCCACCCAGCTGCAGGACCCTGCCCTTGGGCTTCTTGAACCTCCTGAGGTTGGCTTGTGCCCACCTCTCCAGCCTGTCCAGGTCCCTCTGGATGGATCCCTTCCCTCCAGCTGTCTGCTGCACCACACAGCTTGGTGCCATCAGCAAACTTGCTGAGGGTGCACTCAATGCCACTGTCCATGGCACCCCCAGAGATGTTGAACAAGACAGGTCCCAGGACTGATCCCTGAGGGACTCCGCTTGTCACTGCGGCGGGCAGCGGCGGCCGCCGGGGAGGTGTCCCGCAGCGGGGAGCGGCGGCTGCGCTTCCCCAGGCAATCAACCTGGAGCGGGGGGGGGAGGGGCCCGGAGCAGGGGGAGAGGGGCCCGGAGCAGGGGGGAGGGGCTCGGAGCAGGGGGGAGGGGCCCGGAGGAGGAGGGAGGGGCCCGGAACAGGGGGGGAGGGGCCCGGAGCAGGGGGGAGGGGCCCGGAGCAGGGGGCGTGGCCGCAGGCAATCAACGGCGCTGCCGCCGCGGGAGCTGCGGGCGCGGCTGTGCCGCTGACGGGCGGTGGGTC